>NC_140584.1:800727143-801399143 GCF_964204655.1 Triturus cristatus
ACTTTCAAATACCTACCACAGGTCATGGGTGCTGATGGTCACCCAATCGTATAATCCTTACATTGAAGCTAAGAACAGGTTGTCAAAGTATTATGGTAAGCAAGTAAATATTGTGATGCAACAACACAAGTTTGTTACTTTACCACAGAAGGAGAGTAGACAGTTGATCAGATGGTTACTTGGTTCAGAGAATTGGCTATCAAGTGTGACTTTGGTCCCATAACTGATCAATGATTTGTGACCGTTGATAGTTCAATGCAAGAACAAAGTGATGCAAGAAAGACTGGCGGCCAGGAACCCTACTTTACAGGAAGCCATCGCCAAAGCAAAGAGTATGGAGGATTCAGATACATGCATGAAGGAAATGCAAAGATTAGATTTAAAAAAAGATGAGTTTGTAAATGTAGTCAGAAAGGAAGAAGATCTTGCGGCTGTTAATGACAAAACAAAACATAAACATTAATGTAAAGTGTTTCTGTTTAAAAGCAAACCTAAAAAAGCAGTGGGTGGAAGAGGCACATTTAATAGTTGCTATAGGTGTGGAAGCATGGCTCATGCTGCGGGTTTTAACTTTTTTTTGGGAGAGATAAATATTGTAAGAAATGTGGGAAAAGGATACATTTAGCTAGAGTTTGCTAAGATCTCTCTACAAATTGAGTTGCATTTGTCGATGACCCAAACTCCATTTCTGACATTGTGTTGTGTATAGAGTCTGATAATAGAGTGAACATACAAAAACCAAAAGCTAATTTTACACTCAATGGGGTGTCCGTAGAAGTAATTGTTGAACCGGGCTCCATGTACACAATGATACCCTTCAGCATTTTTAAAGATAAATGGGCAAATATAGTACTATGCAATTGTGGCTTTACACCTAAAGGTGATGATGGAGAATATATACATATTGAAGGATTTGCTGATATGCTTTTTTGAGTTCAAACGAAGGAAAGGCATGGGAAAAATGTATGTTTCTAAGGATGGTCCAAACATTTTGGGGTGGGTGCAGAAACACGATTAACATATAGTCCTGGATCCTAGGTCAAAAGAACTAGTCTTGTCTGCACAGGGGGCGATTGTGTCGAATCTATTCTTGCCAAACAAGCGAAAGTGTTTTGTAAAAGTGTGGGTAAACTCAAAGGTTATATCCATGAAATCAAAGTAAAAGAAGGTTCTAAACCTGTCAGACATGGTTTAAGGAGGATACCAATTGCTATTATGAATGAAGTGAAAGAGATGTTGTCTGATATGCAAAAGAAAGGTGTCATTAACCCGGTGGAGGTGCCAGAATGGCTCTCCCCTATTGTTATTATGAATAAAAAGGATTAAAAATCGAGATTCTGTGTGGATCTTAGATCTTTGAATCAGAACAAAGTCACTGACCGTTTTCATTTGCCTAAAATAGCAGAGCTGGTGCTGCTTATGACTGAAGCTAATTTTATTTCAAAGTTGGATTTAAAGATCAGCCTACTACCAAATTGCTTTGCACCCTAAGTCAAGAGAATTGACAGCCTTCATTACCATGTACTGTGTTTATCAATTTAAAAGGCTTCTCATTAGTCTGGCATCCACTGCCAGCGTTTTCAAACGCTTGATGCATAATTTGTTTAGTGGGGTCAGCAATGTGCTTTATTTACAAGACGATATTTTAATAATAGGTAAAAATGAAACTGAGCATAATAAGACCTTAGATAGGGTGCTTAGTATTCTGGACGATGCTGGTCTCATGCTAAGGAAAGATAAATGCAAATTTTTATTGAAGGAGATAGATTATCTTGGATATATTATTTCTGAGCCGGGTGTACAACCTAAAGAGGACTTATTAAAATCTATTGAATTTGCTGACACTTCCACTGGTAAAGGTCTACTAAAGTCATTCATACGTTTAGTTGAGTACTATTTGAAATTCATGAATGACTTTGCTGAGAAGACTGAACCTTTACGAGAACTCCTTAGAAAAGGCAAACAGTTTGAGTGGGGTATTGATCAGGACATAGCGTTCAATTCTATTAAAAGTGAAATAGTGAATGCTGGTATTTTGACCCCTAATGAACCAGGGAAGGAGATATTACTTACAGTGGATGCCAGTGCTCATGGTATTGGGGCGGTTTTGTCCCAAATTAAGGGTGGTAAAGAAAAGCCTGTAGATTTTGCATCATGCACACTTGATAAGTCGGAAATAAATTATACTGTAATTGAGAGGAAGGTGTTAGTTGTGGCATGGGGTGTTCAGTATTTCTGTGCATACTTATGGGGTACTCAGTTTAAATTGAGAACTGTTCATAAACCCCTACTTACAATTTTGAGTCCTGGTGGTGCAGATAAAGGTTCCTCTCGCCTTATGCGTTTTGCTGCCAGGTTACAGGAGTACAAGTATGAAGTGGAACATGTAGCTGGGTGGAAGAATGTTCAAACGGATTGTCACATCTTCCTCTTCATTGTGATATTGGAAATTTGTATGGTGAAGAAGTAGTTTGTTTGGTAGATAGTATTGAGGATGTATTGGAGGATGGGTGTAGTTCAATTACCAAAGAAGAGTGGCTGGAGGCAGCTGAGTTGGATGATACTTATAAAGAATTGATGAAGTGTATCAGAACCGGTTGGAGACATGAGAGTAAGGTTAGGGTAGCTTTGAGATGTTATGTGAAGTTGCAAGAGGAGTTGAGTGAACATTCGATGATTTAGTGCTTAGAGGAGAGAGGTATGTACCTGCTACTTTTCTCAGGAGGAGATTTATGTTGTTCGTTTTGCATGAAGGACATTTGGGACATACACTCACCATGAAACGACTCTAGGTTAAGTTTTGGTGGTCAGGCATGGACCATGATTGTAAAGTGTGTTTGGAAAATTGTTTATTGTGCAAGGAGAGTGAAAAGAGATTTTTTTAAATCGGTGCACGTAGAATGAGTAAGGATGATTCTGGAGCTCCTTGGTAAAAAGTGTGTATGGACTTTATTGGTCCCATGGATTTCTTACCTGAAGATAGTAGGTTTGCCATGGTATTGGAAGATGTTTATTCTAGGTGGCTTATTTTAGAGTTTTTAAGATGTATTAATACCAACAATGTGATTACAAGTCTTAGACTTAGAGAGAAGGTTGTCCAGGAATTCTAGTGACTGATAATGGTACTCAGTTGACATCTCGTGCTACACAATGTTTTCTTCAGTGGAATGGCATTAGACATGTGTGCACATCTCTTTATAACCCACAAGGTAAGGGATTGGTGGAACACATGAATAGAGTAGTTAAGGGAACCATACAAATGGCAGTACAAGGCAGATGTGAAGTCAAGAAGTGTGTAGATGGTGCCAAATGGTGATTACAACACAGTAGTCAGTGGAGTTACAGGTGAAACTCCATTTAGAAGGATGAGGGGCAGGGAACCCAAAACTAAACTCACACCACAATGGTTGTTTGAAATCAATAAGGAGAAGTCCGTTAAAGTGAATGAGGAGGAGAGCAAGCTATGTGTTGGGGATTTAGTTAAGATCAAGTTGGGAAGAGCATGTGATGGGGTGAATACGTTTTGTGGCCCTATGGAAGTAAAGGAGGTGCTGGTGCATGAGTGGCATGTAGCATTAAAGAATGGGCAAAGGTGGAATAAACGTGGAGTGGCTTTGTACAAAAAACATTGTGTGGTTGGAGTGGAGTTGGATGAGTGTGTGCCTGGGAAAGGTGGAAATGACATCATATTAGATAGGAGAAGTGTGCCAGTTAAAAGAATGGGTCGTAGTGCGGTGTAAATAACAGAGACCCAGATAATCATTTACAAAGTGTTTTTGACAGGCCGAGATGGTTGCAGACTTTTCTGGCCAGATTCAGTGACTATGTGTAATGCGTTCTATCACCCTGTTATTTATCCATTACTTGTTTTTTCCTTTTGTCATAGGTGCATGTTTTCGTTTTATTTTTGAGTATTGATTCATGTTACATCATTTCATGTCATTTGTAAAGAAAGGAGATATAGTGTATATCTCAGTTATATGTATATGTGATCCACGATTGTCTCGTGCTGCTGTTGTGAGAGGCATCAAATGCGTGGCTTGCTGTATTTGATGTGGCTCGGGCAGCGAAACGTGATGGTTGCGGACGGAGAAGAAGACATGAAGTAGGCTGGAAGCCTCGATCTGTGATGATCAATAAAGTTATTACAAGCCATTTAAAAGTGTTCGTGAATTCGTTCTACAACAACAATAAACCTGTAAAATACAAAAAAGGTCAAACCGTTTTCTGGTCTACAATGCTCTTGGTGGCAAAGCATGGAACTACCCAGTTACCAGGTCGTTGTTCTAGAATATTATACACCAATCAAGTGATGGAAGTCTAAACACGTTCAGGAACCCAGATCCAAGAGGTAAGAGTGTAATGGTGACCAAATATCTTTCGGTCTTAATGAAAGATATAGCCTCCATGCATACAGATTCATCGTTTCATTGTAGTAAATTAAGCCCATAATCCATTCTTTGTTCACTACCCCATTTCATGGCCACTCGTCTCTTAGGAAGAAGTAGTGCCAGTGCTGTAAATGTCCATGTTCCTCTGGGAATGTCTTTTGTATAGTCTAGTATGGCTTGCAATGGTGAGGGGGAAATTTGTGACACTCATTTTAGACAACACTTGAAACATAGTTGGTCAGAAATGGAGTAATTTGGCAAGGGATATCAGCATGCGAGGCACTCCTGATTATCCACAAGACCCATTCTGTGTAGCCTGGCTAGTGTGTAATGTACTGTTTGCAAACATTTTAAATGAAGTAGCCTATGTCTACTGTTTAGAGAAACCTGTTGTGTCTGTGAGCAGCAATATTGCCAAGTACTGTCAAAGAAGGTTCTATTGAGATCTTGTTTCCATCGACTTCTGGCTTGTGACACCTGAATCACTGCCAGTTCCGAGATAGCATTATAAATCTTTGTAATCGCATTTCTGAAGGATGGTGCTGTTTATATCGCAGTAGGAGCTGTTACTGTGGGAGGTACTGTCGAAAATGTAGGATAATGTGCTTGAAAAGACTTCTTCAGTTGCCAGTGCAGAACGATGTCTATAAGTGTGATTAAAATCATCTCCAGTTAAGAATTGTACTTCTGTGAACAAGTCCCCAGGTGGAGGTATAATGAACACAGTTGTACATTTGACTCAAGAGAGAGCGAGATTACTGGTTTGTCCCTAATGGGAAACCATTGGGAGAACATTATTATCCATGGCCGCCAATCTTACCAATGTGTGCCAGGCATGGGACTTGCATGTGACTGTTTCCAAGTGTGGATGACGGAACAGTGGTTTCTGAATAATAATGGTGGTGAGTCGGGTCTTATTTGCCATGTCACATTCAATTGCGTTTGCGGACAGTTTGTATTCATGATGCACCCAATACTATAGGTTTTAGATTGCACCACCAGGTAATACCATTCTACTTGCAGACTGGACATCCTCTTTCTAATAAAGATAGAGTTAAAAGTGTTAAAAAGTGGTTCGTTAAATGTAGCGGAATATTGGTGAAGACGTAAAGCTGTTGAGTCATAAACACCGTCTTGAGTATCACCATGCAGCGAGCAAGGGTGAGACGGAGCATAGCCCAGTGCTCAGCTTGGTGTCTGAGTCTCTGAAGGAAGAGATCATAGTTTGCCTTTTATCAATGGCGGCTGGTGACATTTGGAAGTGGTGGGTTGTAAAAGTTGGGTATGACTTTTGGTTAGTGAGCAAAATAAGCAAGCTTAATGGCCAAACCTGGAGTTTGGGAGGGGGAAGTGGGTCCTCCTCCCAGGAAAAGATTAGCAAATGGTGCACCTTCAAGCAAATTAATTTAGTGAGAAAGCAAGGTTTAAAAGTATTGGGAAAATATAGGTTTAAAAGCATTGGGAAAATATAGTCTTGAAATATTAAACATGTTAAAAACTGACCCATATCTTACTGCATTAATATGTTCCACAGTTACTGTAAAGTGCACATTGTACAGCACTACAACTTCAAGCCCTTTAAAGTTTGTGCTTCCCCAGTATCTTGCAATGCATGCTGCATCGACTTTGGAAGAAGATGCTCTAACCAGGTTTCCATAACCACCCACACCTGCTGACCACAATCAGCCATATGGAAATATGTGCAGACAGGTCTTTAAGTTGGAAGAAACAAGTGGGGGCTCTTTAAAAGAACATGTAAGATATATTTCTGTGATTCTCATAGGTTGCCACCGACTGGTATTTTGGTTTCCCTCAGAGATAAGGCAAGTTATAAATCCTACCGCAATGTAGAGTGGCCAACGACCAAGCCTTTATTTAATTCAAAAAGCCTGATATGCCCTTCTGTAGCTCATCACAGAACACCCAGTCAGTATGTGCTGAGGAACGGAATATAGACTGTCAGATCTTAGGAGGTGCCGACGCTTCTGTAACTGGGGAGTGGTCAGAGAATGTTCTGGGAAATATAGTTGCCTCATTGCAGGTGGTGCTAAGATCATTAGATACCAGCCAGAAATCCATATGCAAATGTGCATCATGCACTGCAGAGTAATATAGCATTCAATAATGCTTTCCTAAAACGAGGGAGTGTCAGAATTCGTACCACTGGCTGGACGTAATTTCTCTGTGACTCAGGGTCGGACAGACCTAGCGGTCACCGGGCGTTTTCTCGGTGAGCCGCTAGGGTGGTGTCCGGTTTTGGCCCTCTGGGGGGGGCGTTAATGTCACAGGGGGCCTGCAATATCGCCCCCTGTAACAAAATCGGCAAAATTGGCGAAACTGGCTCGAGCAAACAGCTCAGCTGCACCCCCACTCCACCCCCATGTGACCCGACCGAGCAGTTTGCCAGGGCCGGTTTCGATGCCCAGTCCGGCCCTGCTGTGACTTATGGTGCCCTGCACGATCTCATATTGGCTTTCGGTGTCTGCAGTGGCGTAGCTAGGGGGGGGCGGTGGGGGCGGTCCGCCCCAGGCGGCACTATTTTGGGGGCGGACAAAGGCTTTCAAATAAAGCTCGGCTTGCTTTGGTGGACGTTCGGGGACGGGCAGAGAAGGAATAGGACTCAGGCAATGTCCTCTTCTTTTTTGTGCTGGCAGCGGTCCCCCCCTCTCTTCCTATTATTCCCTCTCTTTCTGTCTTGCTCCTCACTTACTGAAAACCATAACTTGAAAAAACGGTTCACAACCTCTTTCCTTCTTTCATTTAGTTGCTTCCCTGTGAAATGGATCCAAAAAAAGAAAAACACTCTTGCGGGAAATGCCCTTTTTCTGACATTTTTCTATTCTAAAGTGCAGCGGGATGGAGAGAAATAGAAGGTTTTAAATATGAAAAATAAATACATAACTAAATAAAGCAAGACAGAGTGGTTGCAAAGTGGCCAGATTGGTTTTATTCACATCCAAACACATCAGCCTCACTTTACAGACTTTGCCAGTGAAGCGCTACTTTTGGTTTCTTGTCTTTCTTTGAACAGCATTGTTGTCCCCAGGTGGGGAAGTGCACCATTCCTGGAGGTGCTGCAATACCTGGTTGATGGATGGATTGGAAAACAAAATGTGTACCATGGCTCTGTTTATGGATGTGGTCTTTTTAAACCATACTGCTTACGTTTATTAAGGATATAAGCAATGGACATTGAAACGGTTCCCTTCAGGGCCCTGTAGTCATGTCCTTAAATTTTCAGGTAAAACCACTCGCTGATTTCTGAATAGTGAGTGAGAGATCGTTAAGGTAACCATGTTGTTTCTGCTTACATTGCACATGCTTTACTTAATCTTGCATTCCCTATGAGTGTTTGCTTTTACTTTTTTAGGCAGCATATTACTCTTATCAAGTGCATAATTTGAATTGAGCCACATCCATGTGCTTATAGCGGGCACAATTAGGTTGTATGTATGTATGTTCTTATATAGCGCTCGACTTACCCTTGGGCATCTCGGCGCTTGCATTGGGAACCCGTCCTGGCTTTTTCCCTGTGAGATAACCCGTACTGGGCATCCCTAAGGTGAAAGCCAGGCATCCCGCCGCGGGGGGGGGGCCGTAGTGGAGATTAAGCAAGCTATTGCCCAGAGTTGCAGAGTGTGAACCCATGATTCGAGTAGGCACCGAAGTGAGAATTATCGAGTCCGTGGACACTTGGGCTCAGACCCTGCCGCGTCAGGAATTGAACCCTGGTCCCGGGTCTGACCTCTGCTTCAGGGTATGCCTTCTCTAACCAGTGAGCCACACTTCTCCACAGGTTGTAGCTGAAGGCAGTGAGAGTTTCTCTCAGTGGGACAGTATAGTGTTCAGTGGGGGAGAGGATGTGGCACTATGGCCAGAGCTGTCGAATTTGGAACTGGGGAACTGGGTTCAGCCTTCATGACCAGTCCACCAGACCACTCTACTGAGGGAGTATATTCCCATGCTAGACCTTAGAAGGCTTGATGTCTTAGCAGAATCAGGTGTACCCTAGTGGTGTCAATTGTGAGTTAACCTTGAAGGCCTGTCCACCACAATCCATACTGAAGTTAATCTTCAGTCTTGTAGGCAGGCCTACGAAGCAGCACACCCTAGAGCAACAGTGATCCAGTCACTGTGACTCTGTCACTGATGTCACATGAACCTTGAGCAGGTTAGGGCGGTGCAAACGGTGTGACCGCACTGGGTACCTATTTCGGGTGGGTGCGCAGTGTTTGCAAGTCTATTATGGTTTAAAAAAACTTGCTGCCACCTTCCTGGCCTCCAGCAATTTTCAGAAACAATAAATATGTCATGATAACTTCGGTGATTAATGTTCTTCCTAGAGAGAGATCCGAGTTTTGTCTAGTGGAAGGGTTGACTCCTGGAAAGGTAGCCCAGAGTGTTAATATGTCTGCTGCAAAGAACATGTACCATGCAGATCACAAAGTGCACTGCTTTAATGAGGGGACCATGATGAATGGTCATGTAATGTCAGCTGTAGATGATGGATCCCTGAACAGTGTCATGTATGTGCATGTTTACATTGTGCTGAGGGGATTACCAGGTAATTGTTCACGCAGCTCTCTGATGGATGTCACATGCGGTTTTTCTGAGCCCCCAGATAGATCATGCACTCTGTGTGTTCTCTTTTGTACTGCCAGTCACTGGTGTATTCAACTGTGTAGCCTTGGACCGTGTCATGTATGTGCATGTAACTTGCATGATCGAGGTAACTATTAGCAGCGATACTACGTGTCTCTCGGTCCTCTTTCAATTGCTTGCCGTCCTTTTTCCCCAGCAACGCCCCCCCAGGGGCTGCAATCTGAGGGATAGCCCCGGGCGCCACAAGCTCTAGCTATGCCTCTGGGTGTCTGTAAGTGTAGACTCATGTTGAGATATAGTATTAGGTCAAATTAATATAGCCACTCACATGAGTGCGTACTGAAATATGAAAAGTATCTGTGCGCACCTTTGGCAACACATGTTTCAGCAGTTTTAGTCAGGTGTGTCTCTTGGAGGTAAACAACATCTGCTGTATATTTTTTAACATATGCCGTTATCCGCCTTGTTTTTTTGATGATTGAATCCACGGACTTTCCCGGTAATTAACTTCATACTAGAGTTTTAACATTAGTTGTAGTGAGGAACAATCACGTCTCGCGGGTTTATGCTTTCTTAGCCACACGACCAACACAGAATGGCCTGAATTGTTATCAGTCATCTCCAGGCACGGCCGGCCCAGGTAACAGCGGTGAGGCGGGGCGGGCGAATCGGCAATGTGGTGAGCGCAAGGTAAGTGGTTTTATTTATTTTTTATTTTACTTTCCCTATCCTGTTGTCTGTCTACTCCCCCACTAACCCTCCCCTGCCCCACCGCTGTTACCTGTGCCGGCCTCGCCTGGTAATGTCATTAGTATTAACCGCATCAGAACCCCCACAACCCTCCCCTCTCCTGCACTGTACCCCTACCCATACAGTAATAGCAACCCTACCTAAGTAAGTACCAAATACATCATATGCAATCCACATTAGGAACGCATATTAACAGATAAATACCCATGTACGAAATTTGCTTGGGCTAAACTAGGAGTCAGCCAAACTCTGGAATAGTTTGCAATGCTAGAGGTGTATGCGCCTACTGCAAATATAAATGATGGGGTACCAAGTGGTTTATCGTCCCTCTCGAAGTGAAAAACACTAAGGAAATGCATCAACTTATAGGCATTTATAAATGAAACAGACAACATCATAAATGTATGTGATGATTCCAATCTGAAGCCGTATGCCAATCAGAAAGAGGGGAGTATCAGTTGTTATCCTCCCTATTTGGTGGATCTAATGAACTCTGTGGAGCCTGGCTAGACTTGGAAGCAGTGTTAGTGTTTTGTTTCCATTATGACATTGCAGCCTTTGGCTTACCATTCTGTTTTATGTGCCACTTTGTGAGATAATGCATAGCATATTCAATGCCTAGTGCATGCAAGTGCTTCTTAGACACCTGGAAGGCTTGTCTCGCTACCTGAACTGCGATAGCACAAAATCCAATCGAAAAAAGGGAAAAGGATAAAGCTGAACCTCGTATTGCAGTAGGTCACCTTTTCACTGGCCAGAACGTTTCATGGTCCTTATAGTTGAAAATCCCTGCTATAATAGCCTGTGTAGAGTGCTCCTTGCAGGGGCAAGCATTGAGGGCACGCATTGAGCGACCTATGCACTGGTTCAACCAAAAACATATGTGATAGATTGTCGGCTACAAATATTATGTTCTCAGTTTCTCAACAAAGAGTTCTATTCTCCCAACTTTGGTGGATTCCGGTATTCCCAAGATGTGCAAACTGTTGCAACTAGAACACACTTACAAATCCTCATCTTTGGGATGAGTGAAATCTAATTGCTTCTCTAGTTTTTTTCAGTATTTGAGCATGTGCTGAGTCATCCTCAACTTCGGAAAACCACCTCTCTGCTTCATCTATTCCTTCAGCATATGCATCTAGTTTGTTTTGCCTCAGGTCAGCCCTGGAGGGAAGCTTAGCTATCT
Source organism: Triturus cristatus (assembly GCF_964204655.1). Taxonomy (NCBI): domain Eukaryota; kingdom Metazoa; phylum Chordata; class Amphibia; order Caudata; family Salamandridae; genus Triturus; species Triturus cristatus. The sequence continues at coordinate 800,738,073 of NC_140584.1, forward strand.
TTTTATCAATGGAGTTGAGGCTGACTTCAAGGCCAAGAGCATGGAATGAAAATCACAAGTGTCCAAATTGGCATTGCCGGTTTTGGAGCTTGGGCAGATCATCATCCTCTGCTGTTCCCTTCACTATTTTCTGGGATTCAAAAGTCAATTTGGGCTAGTTTTCCCCATTGTGGCACAAGAAAGAGGCTATGCACAGTCTTTAAACCAGACATAGTATTAGCGAATGCACCCTACCAGGGTCTTCCACAGTGAATGGATGTGATATAGTCAACATTCAGTGGGTCACACAGAAATCTCAATATGTTGCATCCGCTCATAGGAGTGGCATTTTGGATAATCTGCAGGTCCTCAAAGGTATGAGCCCAAGCACTACATTCAGTATGGGCTAGAAGCATCAGTAGACGTGCCAACGCCCAATGACTGTTCAGTAAGAGGGAAGTCGGCCACCGTTTTTTTCCATATTCAGAGCCACATGGTCCTAAAGGCCCTGGGCAGCCAGGGGCCGCTGCAATGGAAAGCACAAAAAAATCCTGCAAAGTCCCATGGTGGTCTCAGTGCCCCACATGCACCCCGGGCTTTGGGTGTGGCACCTTACGCGCTGCCGGTGGGCATGGCCAAGGATCGTGTTCAGCGGAAATAGGCCCAGTTCCACACCCAGGGGGAATTCGTCTCCATCACCCATGGACACGGGCACAGCGTTTGCAGCTGAAGGACAGGTTACAACCAACGACCTGAGCGTCAGGGCATTCACCGCCCAACAGCCTTCCGTGCTGCTGCAGAGGGAGCTTCCTCGTGTTCCATTTGAGTTAGTTCACTGCTTCTTCTCCCCAACTCCGGGCAAGCCAGCACCAACTTAGCAACAGGTGGCAGCTGCAGTGCCAGGGGTAGTATCAGGTCTCAGCTTGTGGTGGCCTGTATTCAGTGAACATGACCTTGATGCAGTCGCACAAATTAGTCTTCAGGGCGGTACTGTTTTACCAAGACTGTGCAAAGTCTAAGGTTCCGTGATGCATCCACTGTTCGGATGATATTGAAGGATATGGGGCAGGCCCGACAGGAGCTCTATTAAACTGTGGCCATCTTAGTTGGTGCTCACTAGCAACCCTCCATCCTTTCCTGACAGCTGCATTGTAGCACACATGTGGAGCATTTATATAATAGAACACTTACGGATGTTCATATTGTAGCACATCTGGAAAACATATAAAATGGAAAACATAGAGTGCTCACATTGCAGCACACTTCCAGAGATGATACTGTATATTTGAAGCTCATAATGTAGTACACATGGATGGTTATATTCTAGCACACCAAGAGAAACTTATAGCACTCAAAGAACTTCTGATATCACAGCACACCTATGGAAACAAGTTTTATTAAGCCTTACGGATGGCTCACAGAGGTGAACGCTCAGCGCTGAAACATGCAGCAATTTGGAGGGTACGAGTTTGAATTTTCAATCCTAGCAGAGCTGCCTCAGCCTTACATCCAACTGAGGTGGGGTCTACCCAGGTATTTACACTACTTTTAAAGGATGTTACAGTATAGTAGTCAGTGCTCTATGAAAAGCATGTTCATATATTTAAAATACATTTATGTCGTTGTGCATAGAAGGAGCTTATTTCATATCACACAGAGGCAAATTAATATTCTAATACCCCTGGGAGTTGATATCATAACACACGCAGAGAAACTCATGTTGTAGCTTTGGTGAGTCAGGAAGTTAGCTATCTACAACCCCTTTCTCCCATTCTCTGGTACCTGTTAGTTGCGACACTACTCACTGTTTGCGATATGACCCTTGAAAGACAGTAGCTCCATATTCTGGCCCCCTTGTGGACCATGCTGTTCCAGGGCCTTTGCTTTAGCAGTGTCTGCTATTGCCTCTGAGACTGGTCCCTTACGCAGGTATGATCATGTCTTTTCGGCAGGTCAAACTGCCTACCAGAATTTTGACACTCTCCTGGCAACTTTATCGTGCTGTTCTCCTTACCTACCAGTGCCATGCATGGGGATTTTTCTTCAGAAACAAGCATTGGCAAAGCCCATATGTCTTGCCTTTATAATGTTAGTTGCAAGCTATTGGCCTTGCGAGTGCTTGCATTTAAAGCAGTGAGAGACATCCAACGCCTAAATAGTACTCTTCACACAGGTCAGTCTTGGTTAACTAACAACCACCTCAAACTCAACCCTAACAAAACAGAACTCCTCCTCATGCAACCCAAAGCAAAACCCTTTCCTGTAGCAGACTGGATAAACAAAGTCACTCCACTAAACTGCAAACTGTCCATCTCCAACTCGGTCAAATTCCTGGGAATCATACTTAACCATGAAGTATCATATTGATGGAGCAAGGACTCATAGAAAAGAGACTTGCTCAGAAGCAATCCTCTAATTTAACTTCTAACCTTGTATTAACTGTGTATTGTGTAAGCTAATACGCACCACATTTGACATAAAAGAAAGAGAAGCTTGCCTACGTGTCTTACTAATAAGTAACTTGAGCGAAATTCAAAAATGGCCTCTAACGGGAAATCTTTATTGCGCACGCGTCAACTGCATCTATGCAGTTTGACGAGCTGTTGCTTAGAGGGAATTTCTTGCGCCTGCGCAGACGCTATTAAAATGGCTGCTTTAAAGCTCACATGCTTAGCCGAAACTGAACCAAGCTATTTTTCTAACGCTAACAAGGGGAAACCAATAATAGTTAACCCCTTTGCCGCAGGGGGGGGCGGCGGGGGCGGCGGGGGCGGCGCTGTGCTCGTGACGAGTCCAGCTCGTCATGAGGCACAGTGGAGCTGTGCTCATGACGAGCTGAGCTCGTCACGACTCCACCCACTGATTGATTCTCCTGCACAGGCGGGAAATCAATCGCGGGTGAGCGAAGCGTAACCGTTATGACGAGCCCAGCTCGTCATGAGCACAGCTCGACTGTGCCTCATGACAAACTGGGCTCATCATGAGCACACAACGTGTTAAAGGGGTTTAGAGTAGAGATAAGTGGTATACAGTGAAACCATTTTATTTTGAAAATAATATTTGTCTTTCTGACTTTCCTATTAGTATGCATTTGGGACTCTCGTACGAATCCAGAGTCTGTAACCCACCTGACCTCCGCACATGCGTGATGTGATTGTGCCAGAAGAAGTGATGTGACTCTTGAACACAGTCCAAGGACACAAAAGATACATACCCTGGGAACCAGCACCGAAGTCCTCTGGATGAAAGAGAGTACATGAAAATTATACTTTTGTGTCTAAAAGGATGTGAATATGGGTGGGAATAAAGATTTGTGAATACAAATTAAGGGGTGGGATCTTTGAACAATAGACTGATAGACTAAGATGAAAAATAAGCATGGAGTGATGATCATCCCCCCTTGCCTGTCCAATCAGAGTTAGTATTTTTACGATATTGAAACATTAATGGGTGGTACATGAATACCAAAGAGTATAATTAAGGTAATCTTAGTTAGTTAGTCAGACGGTGATTTGCTGAATGCGGCAGAGCTCAGGATGCTGTCGGAGTGATGAATAATCGAATGTAGAGCCATCAATCCTAAAATTAATTTAGAAGAAGATCACAGAAGAATCTCGAGGAGGAAGAGAGTTTCAGAGAGGGGTGCTTCGCAAGCGTCGGTGTTAGAGAGGTCATCTATCCTGTCCTGATTCCTGTCCTGAAGCCTTTGTCGCCTGATCTTTGCCAGGGGACCCTTCTTAGCTCCTTGGTCTGGGGGTTGGTTCTCACACCATCCTAGGTAAATATACTTTCATGAATGTGCAGATGTGCTTTTCTCTCTTTCCTCTCCTTTCTGAGCAATGTCATTGCAGAGTATGATATATATATATATATATATATGTTTGATTGATTAATTGAATCTTCCTTTCTATGAGTGACGGAGACTGTAATGTACTTTGAGAAATGGCTCACTTGAAATTAATTCAGATAAAGATTTAAACTTTTCCACAAGTCTGTGGTTATCTCATCACAATAGTGAAATAATTTTTCATTTCACCATCAACTAGTTCAACTAATGGTCCATTAACCAGCGGAAAGAACTTTTTGATCAGTATAAGATTAGTTGAGAACGAAAGGAGACTGATCTTGAAATGATAAAATCATAAAACCTTGACTCCAGTGGTTAGCACCAGGCTGTGTGTGAATTGTATGTGTTTTATGGGCCGAGGTGAGTATATGATATTGGAGTATCTGTTGTTGGTTTGCCGCTGGATCCGTTTTCTGGTAGCAGAGCTATGGTTATTATTGACTAGTTTGGTGATAAGTATTGATTATTGTTTTACATTTAACAAAAGGAGTCTGCGTCGTGTTTTGTGTTGTCTGGAAAATTCCCGGGGAATGAATAGCAGGTGGTGATAGAAGCCATACTGCAGTGAGGTTACTCGTCTGTTGAAATAGCACTGAGAAGCTACGCAGGGTTTGCAGTGTTAAACTAGGGACAATTTCATATGTAATTTGAGTGTGAGTGAAAGCAAAAGTGTTTGCTGGTAAAACATTGGTCTTATATCACCTAGAAAGGGTAACACTGAAGGAGTAACACGTTCTCTTGAGCTTGAATGGAGGGTAAGCAGAGGGTTTAACTCGCAGTAGAAGAGGAGAAATTCTGAGTCTGCAGAATAAGTCGGAAATCAATCCTTTGGTTTAGTGGAACAGGCAGAGTAGCGAATGTTTTTATGTTTTATTAACGAAGAATTAATGCAAAGTATTAACATAATATAATCCACATTTGTAAAGCGCGAACAATCACCCGTGAGGGTCTCTAGGCGCTGGGGGCCGTCGGGAAGATTAAGCAAGCTATTGCCCAGAGTCACATGGTGCTGGGCTAATCTGCCACCGGCGCCTGGGATCGAACCGTGATCCCCAGATTCCGGAGTCAGTCACCCTGGCCGCGGAGCCACACCTCTTCCACCGGCGCCACACCTCTTCTTGAGAAATAAGGTTTTCGGATTACCTTGTGAATGGAGGGTCAGTTGCCGGAGTTGCACTGACGTCACAGAGAGCCGCACTGGGATAGGTTGAAACAGTGGGCGTCTGACTGACGCAAAATCGAAAGGAAGGGTCAGTAGTAAGGAGCAGAACTGACGACATCGAAAAGACCGCGCTGGTATTGGTCAGACCACGAGCGTGAGCCACAATTGGATTGGGTGATTGGGTGATTGGATGAAAGCTATTTTTAGATTGGTTGGCGAAAATTTGTATGTTTGATTCTCATTTGCCTTTTGGTGCGAGTCGCCCTGACAGAAAAGCTCAAGGGTTTGCAGATTATTGTTTTATGTATTCAGGTTATAGAATGTATTGTGAAAAGAGAAATATTTCACTAATAAAGAGATTTAAGAATTTCTTTAAAAAAGATAAGCCAGTATTAACTAGAGAGGGAATTCCTATACCTCCGCCAAAAACGCCTGCTTCATTTATGATGATGGAGAGAGGATATCATACGTTTGTATGGATGGAGAATTGGATAGAGTGCACGAAAGGTGATGGTGTTTTAGCTTTTCCAGAACATAGTACATTTAATGGGACAATTCTTCAGAATTTGAGAATGCGGATGAATGATTTAGATCCGAGACCCAGGATGACACAGTGTGAGGCATTAGAAGAATGGAAGACTGAATCATATGAGCGAGAGAAGAACAGGAGTGGAAGATACATGGGTCATTTTCCTAGGTATTTGCGTGAGTCACATGAGGGTCAGATGAAGCAATGGAGAAGAGCGATGGTATCGGAGGATTATATCCAGTATTGATGGATGAAGAACAGTCAGGGGGCAAGTGTAAGGAGAAAACGAAACACATGAAAGTGACTGGTCATGGTGAGTCAGATGATGAATTATTAGAGGATATTTTAACTAAAAACTCTCCACCGTATCAAGAAGGACTAAGTAAAGTCACCCCAAGTGCACCAGTACTGGGAACACCCTTGATTCCACAGATTTTACATGATCCATCAGATAATAGGGTACTTCAAGATACAGAAAAAGAGGCATTAAATACAAATAGAGAGGAATTAATGCAGAAGATAGGCCAAATAAATTTGAACCCTGAAGCATTAACAATACCCGTAACTATAGGTCCCATCGTTCCATTGTATGGAGACAAGGTAAATTGTCCAAAACCACAAGCTGTAACAAATCCTTTGAATAATCCTAGAAAAGAAATTATAATAACTAATGACCATGTCAATGAGTAAAATTCAGGAATTTCATTTATGGATCTACCGATTAGAGAATCATTAAATGAAACCCCGAAAAGAGTTACACCCAGTAGTTCAAAAGAAGGAAGGTCAGTGGTATACTCAGGAGCCAGAAGATCCACAGCAGTAACTCCAGAAGATTTGGAGAGATGGGCACAGGGAATAGAAAAACAAAGTTTACCCCCTAAGATATTAGATATTTACAAACTGAAATTTGAATTGGAAAAGATGATAGCTGGAAATGTGGAAATAGACAGATTAAACACTTGTTCATTTGTAGGAGTATAACTAGAAATGCGAGATTATTTCTTGAGAAACTGACAGAACTTGCCTCTGAGATGGGAATAGAAATAGGGAGATCAAAAGTGCTACAGAAACCATATCGAGTGGAGTTTACTGACAAAGATTTAGAAAATATGAATGTGTCTGGAAAGAAGTTACAGGTAAAAGAGTTGATGAATATCTTGCAAAAATGGGGCGACATTGACAAGTGGAAGACAAGGTGGACAAAGAAGAAGGAGGAAGCACAGGCAAAAGAAGCGTCTACAGCATATCTGTTAAAAGAGACAGGAAAAGTAGAAAGATTGTGTTCCATGAGAGAGGTACCTGGTGGTGGATATGTTCATGTTCCATGGAGTCGACAAGATATTTTGTCATTTACAAATGACTTTCCTATATTGAGAGAGAAACCAGTTGAATGGTACAAACAGGTTGAGAGGTTTGTGAATCTTTCTAAGGTTCTGTCGAAAGATTTGGATGGTCTGTTTGATATAGTGGTACCTGCTGATTTATGGACAGAATGTAAGATCACAGTTGATTGGCCAAGTGAAGAGTATCCAAGAGATGCGAAAACAGGAGCACCCTCAGATGAGGTGATGAAGAAATATCACTAAGTAATCACTTTCTTGAAAGGGAAAATTCCTTCTAAAGAAACAGATTGGGTAAAGATAGATAGAACGACCCAGGAGCCAAATTAATCTGTTCATGTGTATTATGAACGATTGCTGCAAGTGTTTAAGCAGTACAGTGGCTTTGAGAATATTTGAAATAAGGATATGGGTCATTTTGTGTATCTGTTTGTGTACGGTCTGAAACCAGAAATTAGTTAGATGATTCAACAACATATGTTGTGTTGGCAGGGAAAGCCCATAGATGACATTCTAAAATTAGCGAAGTATTGTGGGGACGATATTGAGGCAAGACATAAAAAGTTAAAAGAGAAAATGATGTGGGCACAAGTAAAATTAGCAGAACAACAGGAACTTAAATTAAATAGTCAGACTGATGGTCAGATGAAAGAACAGAATCAGAGTGATAATGTGGTGAGTGGTGGTAAATCAAGAGGACGAATGAGTAGAGAGGATGCAAAGAAGAAATGTCCTTGTCATGGGTGCAGAAAACTTGGACATTGGAAAAACGAGTGTAAGAATATTCAGAATATTAATGGGCTAAACCAAAGTTTAAATCCACAGACGCAGAATGGGGTGCTTATGAATCAGCCGCAGCAGGTAGTTAATCAGCAGTGTCAGGTGCCACCTGCCCTTATGCCAAATTTTGTGAACAAGCCAAAGTACAGTGCAGACGCCGGATTTCAAGGAAGTGGTAAGAAAAAGTCTGTGATTTCACAATACCTTTTGCAGAAAAACTGTGAAAGTGAGAATGAGCAATGATGGTGCCTGAGGGGGAAGGAAGAGGAGTGCGTACTTGGCGCATCTTTGCCAGTAGATCAGTCAGGTCCATTTATTGATGGGAAAGTGGAAGGCAATGATATCACTTTTCTATTGGATACTGGTGCTACCCATTCTACTGTGAGAACAGCAGACATCCCAAACCTACCCCTCTCGGGAGAAGCAATCCAAGTAGTCAGAGTGTCGAATCAACAGTTTAGAACCCCAATTACAGAATCTATGTAGGTTCATATTGGAATTTAAAGACATTCACAGATTCGTGGTCTGTGATTCTAATCCAGTGAATTTACTAGGAAGAGATCTGCTGTGCAAAATGAACTGCACAATTTATTGCACACCGGATGGTGTTGCTCTTCAAACCCCTGATGAGGATATTGTATACAAGATAATGCTTGCAAAACAAGGCACAGAGGTAGATGAGATGTATTCTTTAATGACTAAAGATTACTTACCAGAAGAACTTAAAACCACTGTGAACCCAATGGTATGGGATTTCACTGGAAAAGAAATAGGGCTAATGGCAAATGTAGACCCAGTGAAAGTGACTGTGAAAGAAGGTGCAGTTTATCCCAATACTCGACAATACAAAATGAGTCCAGAAGTAAAAGCAGGAGTAGCTTCAGAGATTGACCCAATGATTAAACAGGGCATTTTAAAAGAGATAATGGGCAGTCCATGTAATTCACCTATAATAGGACTTAAAGAGCCTAGCGGAAAGTACCGGATAGTACAGGATTTAAGAAAGATCAATAAAATCGTAGTGCTTTGTTTTCCTGTAGTGCCAAATCCAGCAGTGATTCTGTATCAGATACCCTGGAATGCAGGCTGGTTTACAGTAACTGATTTATGCCAAGCCTTTTTCTCCATTCCTTTACATCCAGATAGCTTGTATCTATTTGCATTTAAATTTAAGGATTGTATTTTGGCATGGAACCGTGTTCCTCAAGGATATACAGAAAGTCCTTCAATTTTTAATCAAATACTGTAAAAGTGTCTAGAGAAGTTAGTTATGCCAAGAAATTCAGCTCTAGTGCAGTATATCGATGACTTACTAGTGGCATCGAAATCCCGAGATGACTGTTTTACTGATTCAAAAGCATTGCTGAATCATTTGGCAGACGGAGGACACAAAGTATCTCCAGAGAAATTGCAATTTTGCCGAACAGGAGAAAGGGGAGTGAGGAAAGTGACCCCTGAGAGAATTAAAATAATCAAGCAGAGGCAGTTACCGCAGACACAAACAGATATCAGAATGTTTCGCGGAGTGGTGGGATACTGTAGACAGTGGATTGTAGGTTTTTCTTTACTAGCAAAACCATTGATTCAGATGAAATGGAAGAGAGTGAAAGATCCAATAGTCTGGGATGATGAAAGTGTGGAAGCATTTGTAAAATTGCGAAATTGTCTAAGTGAGGCTCCTGCTCTAGGTATGCCTAATTATACGAATGAATTTGCACTGTTCTGTTGTGAAAGAGAAGGCTGTGCGCTTTTAGTCCTAACCCAGAGACACAGATTAAGTCGACGTCCAGTCACATATTTTTCTGCTACTTTGGATCCTGTGACTTCAGCATTACCTGGCTGCTTAAAATCAGTGGGTGCTACTTGTAAGAGTCTGGAGCAAAGCGAGTCAATTGTGATGGGAGATCCAGTAAAAGTCTATGTTCCACATTCAGTTGAGATACTGTTAACCAGAACTCGAAAACAGCATCTTACCCCCAATCGAGTGACTAAGTATGAAAGAATAATTCTGGGAGCAGAGAATGTGACAGCAATCAGGTGTGCAATGGTGAATCCAGCTACCTTTTTACCAGATTCACGTTGTGAAGAAGTGAGGGATGAGGTAGATCATGATTGTTTAGATGTGACTCAAATATATACTAAGCCCCATCCTGAAAGAGCCCGAACATGAATTATTTATCTTTGGCTCTTGTTTACGGCTTGACGGAGGAGGACTGAGTGCAGCTTATGCTGTGTGCAAAATATCTGGGGTCATTGAAGCATACTGTTTACCGGGAGTCAAGTCTGCACAAGTAGCCGAATTGATAGCTTTAATAACAGCATGCAAAATTGGGAAAAATTGGAAAGGGACCATATTTACTGACAGCCAATTTGGTTATAGGATTGTGCATGTCTTTGGCCAGCTTTGGATGCAGAGGGGATTTCTGACTTCTTCAGGATCTCCCACTCGAAATGGGAAATTTGTAAAAGAACTATTGGAAGCAATACAATTGCCAAAAGAAATAGCAGTGGTCAAATGTGTTGCTCATCAGTCTGGAAATTACTATGTAGCGGCTGATAATCGATACTCTGACCAGATTGCTTAATACTGTGCGTGAAATAATATGGCACTAAACAAAAAGTTGAAACATGTGGAATCAGCTGCCAACGTATGCTATTCTCAGCTTTCGAAACATGGGATGAGGTTAGACAGTTGGAGGATGAGGTAGAAGTAAGTGAAAAGGAACACTGGATAAAATCAGGTTATGAAAGGAGGGCAGAAGATGACGTGGGTATATCCTGATGGCAGACCAGTCATGCCAGACTGCTTGCTCTCACAAATGGCAAGAATGTACCATGGAGCCACTCCTGTAGGCAGGGACGCCATGATCAGACTATTTAGACAAGATTGGTATAACCCAAGGTTTAGGGTAGTCGCAGAGAGTCTTTGCCAGAGATGCTTAGTTTGTCAAAAAATAAATCCAGGCAGGAAGACAGTGGTCAGTTGGGGAAGAATCGGAAAGGCAGAAGGACCATTCATAAGATTACAGATTGACTTTGTAGAGTTACAACCATGCAGGGAAATGAAGTACGTCCTTGTCATAGTGTGTTTGTTTTCACGATGGGTGGAGGCATACCCCACTAGGAGAAATGACAGTATAACAGTTGCCAAATTAATGTTGAGGGAGTTAATTCCAGGCGTTGGTTTTCCAGTAACTTTGGAATCAGATAAAGGACCTCAACTTAATAATGAAATAATTTGATTAATCTATGAAGTATTTAAAATTGAACAGAAATTGCACTGTGCATACCGCTCTTAGGCTTCTGGAGTGGTGGAGCAATTGAATGGCACAATCAAGTCAAGACTGGCTACGGTGATTGCATCCACATCACTGAGTTGGCCAGACGCATTGCCTCTTGTACTTATGGGACTCAGAAGTATTCCCGACAGAAACACAGGACTGAGTCTCCATGAGATTCTCATGGGAAGAGCAATGAGCCAAGCATTTATACCAGGACATAAATTGCTGAATATATATGATGATCTGGTATTAGACTATTGCAAAGAATTGGCTGACCTACTGCGTTCTGTCTCTCACCAGGTTGCAGAAGACGCAGTTGTCAGACAGCCGGATCAGGCGCATGATTTGAATCCTGGAGACTGGGTGGTAGTGAAGAAGCACACCAGAGAGTCGTGCCTAGCACCCAGGTGGGATGATCCACGGCAAGTCATTCTGGTCACTACTACAGCAGTGAAGTGTGCATGTTTGCCCAATTGGATCCATGCCAGCCACACAAAAAAGGGTTCCAGCCCCTGCTGGAAAAAGACCACAACTGACTGAAACAGTTGAGGCTGCTGAAGAATCTAAAGAAACGGATTCTGAAGTGGCTGACAAAGAACAACCGAGAACGAGTCAGGAGGACCGGATACCAGTGGTTGACATACCAGAAGTGATTATTCAAACAAGAAGCAGAACAAGGTTAGAAAGACAAGAAACTAGTGAGGCCCAGATATGTGCAGAAGAACACACGCAGGAAGAAGGGAACAAAGCAACTGGAGACCCTGAGCAGGACCAGACAGGGAGAGAAGAACATACTCAGGTAAGCAGATCAACTCAAAGACCTGAGCAGGGACAAAGAAAGTATAGAAGAACACTTTCAGGCAGCAGAAGGATCAATTGTAGTAAGACCTGAACAGGACCAGTTAGGAGAAGAAGAACAAGTTTGGGTGGAAGAAGAACAGTATGAGATAGGACCCGAACAGGAACAGATGGAAGAAGAACACGTTCAGGCAGATGAAGCCATAATAACAAGACCTACACAAGGACATACAGTGTATCTGAAGAAGGGGAAAAACAGATTGTGCCACAACATAACAAGAATAAAAGAGCTCTTGAAAAAGACAAAGAAGGTGAACGTGCAGTGCAAGTTAAGAGGGTCAGGAAAGGTGATAACTGGCCAGGTGGAGTCAAAAAGTTAAAATATAATTTAAGAAAAACAAGTGAAAATCCTGAACAAGTGAATGAAGTTACGAGTCAGACTGAGCAGTCAGCTGTGAAAATCACTCGAAGAAGTCCGAGACTTAGAGTCTTGAACAATAAGTTCAAAGGTCCTGAATGGACCTACGTGATTCTAGAATAATTTGAGAATCTAGATTTAAATGAAGAAACAGATGAAGAAGTAAATGCAGAACAGATTGATGAAGGGAAAGTGAGTCCTCCTTGAAGTAACAAAGAATTTAATTCACAAGTAAAAGAAAAGAAAAGAAGACAAATCTTCATAAAATAAAATGGCTGACGACAGGATTGCTGAAAAACCAAAATGAAATTATATAAAGAAATGCTGTAGGGTTTGCATATGTAGTATTTTATTCATGGTCATAGTATGGCTATTTCTAACAATAGCAGTTCCTTATCTTATGATAACAGACAAGAAGAAAGACACAGACACTAATAAAAAGACAGCTAACATGAAAGGAGATAGAGTAGAATTAGAAGCAACAGATGAGGTAGATTTACATCACACAGTAACAGATAATGACACATCTTTAAATGTATTCACAAAATTGTTGTTCCAATATGTAGACATAATGGAGATTAGTGATTGTTACGTTTGTATGCAATTACCAGCTTCAGTAGCAGAAGGAGTCACATATCATAATTTACCATTAACATGTGGTATTTCATGTAGCATACTGACAAGTCTATTCTATAGAACAGGAAAACTTCAATATTATTATTCAAATTTAGATGTAGTATTTCCAGAAATTCCTATTTTAAAGAATATGAATCCAGTGCTTAGTAGTCCAGATGCACAGTTTATGGGTGAATTTTTCTTAACTATGAAGTCAATAAATATAGAAAAGGCACACAAGAATAACTTAAAAGGCTCATTACGTGAAGAAGAGAAAGTGTTTTTGAATTTAGTTGAAGAAAGGAGACAGGATTTCCAAAGAAAAGCTACAGAACAGAAAACCCATATACCACCATGGGCTGAGAAAGAGGGAATTTATACAGCTGGTACAGGAGTTGCTACTTCGGAATAGTATTTCCGAAGATATATCATGTAAAAAGAATCACTGGAAGCAATGAAAACACTAATGAACTAACAAGAAGAAAGAGACAGCGATGGCTCGTATAGGCGTGTTACCGGGGCGGTGACGTGGGGCAGAGGAGGGGCAGGGTGGGGGGTTGCAAAATGCGGCATACGGCCGATTGCAGGTAAGTTACGAAAAAAAAAAGAAAACTAATTTGGTTGCGTGCGCTGCATCGCATTTGGCGATGCTGCGCGCGCAACGAAATTCGTTTTATGGGAGAGACGCGGCGAGGAGGTATGTTTCTTTTTCTTTTCTTACACCCCATCACACTCCACCACCCCGCCCCGCCAACCACGATCCGTGCTGGCTGCCACTGAAGCAGAGTGCTTCGGAAGGGAAGGGAGTTAGCAGCTATGAAATGCACCCTCTCAGGGCATGTGACTGTAGCTATAACCCGCTAAGGGAGCATTCTGATTTGCTTGCCTGCTCCTAACATCTGAAAAGCAGTATTATTTTTTATTAATAATATTATTAAACATTAAATCTTCATTAATTTCTGGGAGAGTGGCATTCATCCCTGATAGAAATGTATATTGAAGCTGCATGCACATCTATATACATTTTAAGTACTTGCCCACTGAGGAGAGGGTCCTAAAGTAGATATTTCAATCCCAAGTGTGGTTCTTATTGTGGTTTCATGAACATCTGGGGACTCGGACTGCAACACCATGCACACCATCAGAGAGGCTATCAGTTTATTGGTGGCTTGACTCTGAACAAGTTGTACACATTTACCAAACTCAGTACCATTCTGCTGAGAATTATTTTTGCTGATTAAGGTGCGAACACTTTTCATGCCATACAAATAGGGTAATATCTGCACAGACCATGATTTCGTGACAGTTGTTTCCATGCCTTTTGAAAATGGCCTTAGAGTGTGCAAGGCATGTGAACCTTTGCTAGTACAACGTGCACTCCTTTCAAACACTGACTATGAAATATGAATGATGCAACGAATTTGTGAAGCTATTCATATCTCTAAACTCCTGTGTTGTTCCCTCTGCACTACTTTCTCACATACTCATATTTTTTTTAAGTAGCAGGCAGACATTCCTAAGGAGAAGAAAAACAAATACTTACATTATGATTATAAGTACCCTGGTGTCCTGTGGGTGTTTATCGATGCAGTAATTATCACCTATTCTGATTTTTCACATTCAACTTGAGCATGATTTGCAAGTTTTGTTGATCGCTGTTGCACTGGTAGTTGTTGGGAATTTTCACTGATACATATTGGAAGGTTTGAACTGAATTGCTGGGGTGGTGTGGATGTAACTGCACCCAGTAATTACCCTTTGCGGTACAGTCTGCTCAGCTCATAATCTTAATATGTGTTGTGACTGAAGTTACCACACATAAGAATTTACCGAGCCACTCACAATCAAGGCATTTGCATGCAATCCTAATATAGGCCCTATAAACATAGATCATCGTTGAGAAGAGGACTTCCTGATGAACTCACTGAAAGCTGTTGGTTTTCAGTAGTCATAAGTGTCTTCAACAGACTCTTGGCAGTCCCAAAAGTGCCTTGATTTTGAGAAATCTACTAGTTAGTTTTGCTTATGTTAGATCATCATAAATAAACATCTGGCTTCTAACTTGGTATTCTTCAGGTAAGCTAGTATTGCCCATAAATGAACAAGCCTGTGAAAGGGCCAGGCCCATTAGTTCTAGACCTTCTCTAGAGATACACTTCGATGGTTCTTTTCCGCAGCATGAAAGCGTAAAGGGGAGAAAAGTTGTTAATCAACAGTCAATTAGCCAATTATTCTCTTTGATACATAATAACTCACTGACAACTGCGTAATATTAGTTAGTTTATTACAACGCCAAGAATAATTAGACATAAAGATACCTCAACACGATAGTGTAGAAATACAGAGGAATTAGCATGAAGCCAAATCTACTCATCCAATTTAGACGGTGCAACATGAACAAATCTCTAAATCCAAAAAGTAGGATACAGAATATCAGGAAGCATCAGTCGAAGTTTCCCTGCATCGAGGGTTGGTGAGTGAAAAGCATTAAATCTATCCTACTCTAGCACTAAGGTGACATCCATACTTAAGCATCTTTAACAAAAAGGAGACAGTTGTCAGTACGTGGAGTCTTCCTATGACGTTTCTCCTCTATCAATGGGTCAAGTAGCATAAAGCCACTATCACAAAGAAAGAGCTGGTTCTAGGATGCTCTCTCTCTGAAGGCAAGAAAGAAGTAGGGCTCTTTCTCTAATTCCAACATACAGTTATCCATAGATAGAATTCCCATAGTGAACTACGCACACACCATCCATTCTGGATAAAGACCTGAATGTACTTTTCCACGATGTTGTCCATGAGCAACCTTCGCAAAAATTAGTCCTTGGCTCCCAGGCTTTCTCCTGTGTGACTCCTAATGTCTTTCCTTTATTGACCCAAGTCACACAATTGTAACTTCTTCTCCCCTTGCCTTGCGGACAAAACAAAGACAATATTCTTCCTAAAAAAGCGCTTCTTCACCTGCAATACAAAATATGAGAAAGAAATACTTCCACAGGGCACATGAAATTCAAACTAGTAATTCAAAATTAAAGCGAGAGTTGTCAGAGACTTGCATTTTAGGCCTCCAATTTCAGCTAACATAAGAAAGCATCATGTGGGCTTTACAAATTCACATAACCTTTAATACTTTTTCAACTAATACAGTTACCTACATATGAAATGTCACCACTAATAAACACTTTTTTATTTCATGAGTATTCTCAATTTTCACAACATGTGTTCTTGAGGTTAACGTTTTCTGCTAGTTGCATCCATTTCCTATGTTAATTCATCATGCTACTTGTCAATAGCCTAAAATATGTCACGCATTTATGTTAATACAGTTCACAATTCTAACACTTTACGGTTACACAGTTGCAAGATTATATGCGGGTGCGCTCTACATATGATTATGATGCACCCCTACAAATGAAATGGGATTTTCACGCCATCACCTGTTATGTATATAGTAATATGAGGTAATGAGGCAACAGTTAAGACCATTGTGGAGTAATCAGTGTGGATGATGCATGATCCATAGACACATGGAAAGGGCAGTAGTGGCTTTGGAAAATCTTTATACACAGATCTAGACCTCACAATGCAACCAAGGCACTGGCCAAAAAGAAATATGATAACATTCTTTACAATCAAATTCACAGAAGTTAGAAATGTGCTTCAGTGGGATTACTCAAACATTTATAGCACATTATGGACGTTTGTGAGATTTGAAAGAATTCATGGTGCACTCCAAAAACCATATCATTAATAATTGTCCAGAAAAATTCACATGCATACAATTTATCATGCATATTTACCAACAGGTGATAAATCCTGCTTAGAGCAATAAGAAGGATTTGCATGTACAACGTATTATGTTTCTCCACATGGAAATTCGTTTTCCATTTGAAGAAAAGTCGTTTTCCATTTGGAGAAACCAATTCTCCTACACCCCTATTGAATTTGAGAATTTCCCTTTGTGTTCCTGCCTTGAAACAACCCTAAACAGGAGTATGTTGGGAAACATATTTAGTGCGAGAACCTACTAGGAGTCTGGGAATACCTACACACTTATGAACTTGTCAATGTTCACCTATTTGTGCAAGTAGTAGCTCCTAGTGTAGTCCGCTATTCTGCTCATAACTCTAAATTTGTAATTGTGCAAATTGCAGCTAGCAACATTTAAGTATTCACAAATCTCATTTGCAAGTGTAAAGATCAGCTGGTTTTGTGACTCAGGATTATGGATTTACTGCCACATGCATCAACAGTATGATTTGCCATTCCTAAATGCGATTTTTAAGGAATAGCTGTTTGGGAATCGCAAATCCTTATGTATGTAGGAATCGCAAAATAAATTGCGATTCCTTAAAATTACCTAATAGCAATTCGCAAATTGTGAATCGCTATTAGGTAATGTTATTCCATTCATTCCTCTGGGCCTATAAGCTCAGAGGAATGAATGGCAATGCATTTGCAAATTGCGATTACCAAATAGGTACTCACAAATTGTAAATGCAATTCCAAGGGTGCCCGGGGGCTTAAGGCCCCCCTGATGCCCCCCCCCCCAAAAAAAAGGCAAGTGTGCACATGTGGTGCACACACACCACATGTCACTTTGAAAAATACATTTTTGTGCATTTTTCAATGCATGCGCAAATTACCATCAACTTGAAGATGATGGTAATTAGCGTTTCCTAAATGCATAAAATGCATTTAGGAAAGGCTACATGCATCGCCATTAGGGAATCACAAATTGCGATTCCCTAAATGTGATTGCCTAATTTATGAATGCAAAGCCTTTGACTCATCAGAAAAGGCCTTTTTGCCCTCACAAACGGGCCGAAGGGCAAAAATGATTGATGCATGTGACCCTCAGTCTTTATAAGTGAATACATATCTGCACCTAAATTGAATTACCTGCTGCTAACATAAAACATGTATCACCTAGAACAACTGAATAATGTGTGGGCATGAAAGATAGAGCATTCAATTACATGCATTTACTTATGGGGTGAGTTTATCATTATTCATTTAGGAACTAGAAGGAACTCAAGTGTAAAAAAGAGTTTTCAGCAGTGCCCGAAAACTGTGGGTAAGTACCAATTTTTCTTAGGCAGCACCTATATTTTCACTTCCCAGTGGTTATAATTTGAGCATCCCCCTCTCTGGGGGAGGTTGGCGAGTGATGATACCCTGATCTATACTTTTAAATTATATGAAAAAATTACTGTAGAACATGAAACCTAAAATATTGTTCTTGTCTGTCTGTTCTTTGTTCTTCATGAACATATGATCGAACTAAGAATAATGTACTCTATGCCATCAGTTTTAAACGTTGTACAATATTAACTAAGAATGTCTACATTTGACTAAATATAGGACTACCAGATTAATTACGTTCAGGCATGACTCCTTGATACTGTAACATAGCACACGAACGTTTAGCTGCCAGGCACATAGATCATGGACTTCAGCGGGCGCATACATTCTCAAACAATCCAATGGCACTCTTTAAATGAATGTCAGTGGCCATCCCTCAATAGCCAAAGATTTCTTTAAAAAAACATATTGAGGTAGAATGAAGATAGACAACTAACGACGTGCTGCCAACATTATCCTACGAGCATAATTGTATTGCATTGCAAAATTATTTTATATTGGGTATAATTTAACACGAGGCTTCATGCTGTCAGTCACTGAGTATCTGACATATGTTGTGTTTCACTGTGCATCATACATGATCTGTAGCACAGATTTAATGACAATAATGGAGGAATGTCTGGGTGCAAGGATGATTTATATCTGATAAGAATCCTTTTTACCAGTGCAACTGTGTTTACTTCCTCACAAAACATGTGTCCAAATATATTGATTAAATATCACAAAGTGTAAGAATGTATGAAGACCACGTTGAAGGGATGGCCATGTGACCTCTACTATTTATTTCTCCTGCGACTACACAGGTTGAATAACATTTGTGCAGAAACCCTTCCGTTCTCTCCTACATATATTTCTCCTTGAGGCAGAAATCCTCTCCTCTCCTTGCTGTCTCTCCTTTGTCCTGTTAAATCAACATCTTCAAGTTTGACATCTTTCTTTGACCTTTGAGTTCATTATTCTTGAAAAAAACTATTTTATGCGTTGCACTTCAAAATGCTACTCCCCATGTTCTATATTATCACAATCATGCATGAACAAAAGAGATTGACTTGGACCTAATCAGTTTTGTATTAAGTTCTCGTTCTCTTCCAACGATTCTGAAAACCAACAACAGTACAAAGAGCGGCATCCAGATATTTCTCTGTGTAGTTGTAGTCATGCCTGACAAGTCGGTATGGCTGGGCATCAAGGGGCAACTGACAATAAAACATTGTAATGTTAGAGGCCAACATATGCACTTCATACAGAAGAAGACAAGTTGGCATACTGCATTAGTATTTTCAGAGTAAATGTAATACCTTCCAAGCTGTTTCTGAAATTGACATCAATCAATGATGTGATTTATTTTCATTGACTGATCTATTAATTAGTATAATATATTGTCCCCATTTGCACTGATCATTGGTCTATGAATTATTATGAGTAACTGAAGAGTATTTAAAATGGATATTAATGTGCAACAGCATCTTTCACATATCACCTTTCTAAACTACAAATTGAAATGTAATTCAGAATTCAGCATTCACCATGCATTCATGGCACTAATGACTTCTTAAAACAGGCATATATATAACCAAGATGTTAGCCATACATGTGTTGGTATTCTGTGTATACTGCACATTAGAAGATTAGAAGCTACACACAGATTGGACATTTCTGAAACTAAAAACCAGTATTGATCTTTATCTTTTATGTTTGACAGAAAAGTGGCTTAATGACACTTCACAATACAGTATGGATCTTTTGATGCTCCCTCCCGATTACTCCATTATTTGTCATGATAAGGACAAAGTTGGTCACAGCATCATAATAATACACAGAAGCTGTGTAGGTTGGAAATGGTAACCTAGTGCATCTATCTGGAAAATAAATCCATAAACTCATCCCCTCCCAGATATAATGTCTTATATGATCCCTTTTCTTTCATGTGATAATGCCATGTTTTAACAATGCTTTGAAAATGGTGAACTACATGAATGAAATATTGCATTAAATAAACCCACTCAAAAAAGGTAAAGTCCAAACGTTCTTCAAAGTTTTTATCAATTAATTAAACAATGA
The DNA here is from genome assembly GCF_964204655.1 of Triturus cristatus. Classification (NCBI taxonomy): domain Eukaryota; kingdom Metazoa; phylum Chordata; class Amphibia; order Caudata; family Salamandridae; genus Triturus; species Triturus cristatus. The sequence goes on from NC_140584.1 coordinate 800,758,028, forward strand.
GAGAACATATCTAAAGGTTGTGATGGGTTCTCACTTTAAAAATCAAAGTCACAAATTTAGTAAAGTTCTCTATCTTGCTACCAATCCTCCCTCTTCCTTCACAATGTGAAGAAGTTGCTTAGTTCCTTGGCAAGAAATTCAAATCCATAGATCATTACTTGTATCAAACCCTCTGCTTACACTGAACAAGTGGCGGGAATCTAGGAATACTTGGTTAACGTTCAATGAAATCTCCCCAAAGTAAGTGATTAGCACTATATCCAATAATAGACCTTCTAACAGTTTCACGTTCCCTATTCTGGTCTCTATAGCCCAAAAAAAGGAAGTACTAGCTTGCACTCCATTAGACAAATTTAGGATCCCCTCTCTCGTCCCACATCATGGCAGACTAGCTGATGTATTAAAAGAACCTGCCATGTTAACAGGCAATTTTCACTGAAAGTAGGAGCACTTCAGTAAAATATTATTGTTTTATGGGCTACCATGACACTGTAGCCATTCTACAAAGGGGCCGATTCCGATCCGGGTCGGAAAGCACTCCGACCGAGCCGGATCCGGAGTGTTTTCCGACCAAGCCGGAGTCCTGCAGTCCGACCGAGCGAGTACGATGCGGCCGTATGCTGTCGGACTCGGTTCGGTCGGACTCTCATAGAAGTCAATGGGAGCCGGTCATACGACGCATACATGGGCTCCCATTGACTGAATGGGTACGTCGCAGACAAGTGCACCCCCTACAGTGAGTACGCATCGGTGCCATCCGCACCATACATGCCTGTGTTGGGGAGACCCATGGGTCTCCCTTTGTGTCCGAGTCGTAGGGCTGCGGATGACAGGGGGTCCGACGCGGACCCCCAAAGGCAACCACCCGGACGATTTGGGAGCCGGACACTCTGACTCGCACAGGCTGTCCGACGCGTGCATCGTACTGGCTTGGTCGTGAATCGCATTCAAAGCACACCACGGTTAGCTTACGAGCGAGACGTACGGAGCGGTTCGGGCTCGGAAACAACTCGGTCGGTGAATTTCATGTAGCTCACATCGTACTTGCTTGCTCGTACAGCTGTACGAGTCGGCCGGAAAACACACGTATGGCTCGTAGTCCGGCCAGATCGCGTTCGGTGCCCTCCCGACCCGGATCGGAATTGGCCCCAAAGTTGTTATTTACCATAAGCAAACCCCTAAAGCAGAGGCTTCTCTCTGAGAAGCGAAAACTAAATGTCGCTGATACACATGGAGTATTCATCTATATCTGGGATCATATGATTATTTTTCCTACCTAGGACCTCTGTTCCTCACATGGCAGTCCTGGACAGGAAAAAAGTATCATGGAAAGCTCTTCCTAAATACATAAGTTGACCTTATGATTTACGCAAACTTATGGCCAGCGACCAGTGGTGGGCGGCCGTCAATGGACAATACAACCGAAACTCTGCCATCGGACCCTTGAAAATTGTCCACCTCTTAAAGAGACATAGGAAGCTCAGGAAATTGGACAGGGGCTCTGCCAAATGACAATTGAATTCCACTCCACCAAACTCTAAATTACCCTCTATGTCGCATGTTTAAAGCTTGTCTTAAAATTGATTATATTTCTTTTTTGCTGAAGGAATCCTAAGCAGAAGTTGGAGTCCTAAAAACTTCACTCTGATCTCAGACCTGCCCTTCTCACTGAGGATAATCAAAAACTGCCTAGTTACACTAACGAGCCAACATTTTAGGGACAATTACTTTCTTAAAAAATTCCAATCTGTAATCAGAACGGTATGCAGTGCTGAGACTGACCTCGTCCAGGGGCTACATTATTTCACACGTATTCTTGACATTTGCAACTCATGTATGCATTATTCATCTATACCTCAAAGTATGTATGATAAATGATGTTTCAGTTTTAAAGTGGCTTAAACCACATATTTGAACAATGTACTGCAGCTACAAAACTTGGCAGCTCTTTCATCAGCTCAGTTGACATCTCACAAAGTGTACCCCAGAGTGCTATTCTGGCATAAACCATTTTTTTATTTTACATAGAAATCTATGGAGACATCTTTAAGAATACACTGAATGCCACATAGCTGTATCTCAAGATATCAAGCCTGAGTACATCTCACTACTATTAGCTTGGTTTCTTAAGATCAGTGAAGACTTTTAGCATTCTAACACTTAAAACGGATCTGTCTATAAATTGCTGTTCCCCAAATTTCTCCTACTCATTTTTCAAACAACATTACTTCTTGCAATGATTTGACTGTAATCCTGTCATCACAGACTGCCCAAAACCACTATGGATTGCTCTCTACAAAAGACCAAGGGCTAGATGTACAAACAATAGTAATAACGATCACCAAAGAGTGATTTTTTGTGAATCGCTATTTGGTAATGTCTATTTCTAATGTACAAAGGGGTTATTTAGCCCCTATTACTTAAATAGCAATACGTAGTGGGAATTTGTTTAAAAAGAAAAAAATTAAACGTTTAAGTTTTATTTTTCAAGAGTAGGCTGTGGTCCCTAGGACCACTGCCTGCTCTTAAAAAAATATTTTTTCGACCATTCTCAAAGGGGAAGAGGTCTCTTGGAAACCCCTTCCCATTTGTGAATGGGTTACTACCAACTTTGAGTTGACGGTAAAGTGTGAATGTTGTGCAACCGTATTTTGGCTCCAAAATATTGGTACTAACCAATACGAATCAGTATTTGGAAGGGAGTCCCTAAACATGCCTCTTCCAAATACCAATTTGCAACACAGGTTACAGGTTACCAAATCGAAATTTGAGTTTTGGAAATGCCTTGTACATTCGCAAAGGGCCCGATTCTGTAAATCAGGCTGTTTGTGACCTCAAAGAGACTTTTTACATCTAGCCCCAAGAGTCATATATAAAATGTGGCAGAAGAAGTGCCTTAAATTAGTGGATGTCTAGTCTGCCATGTTTAGAGTCCCCCTATCTAATTTACAGTCACGGAACCAAATTAGAGCATAACAACATCAAGGTGTCTAGGATGGACCTACCAACTTGCGTTTGGCCTGTTCGCTACAGCCTTGACAAGCAGGGTGGTCGTAACTCTAAGATCAAAAGGTGTGCCACTGCGTGGCTTGGGGAGGCAGGGATTCAGCCACCCTACTGGGTTTTCAATCCATCTGCATACTTTAAGTGACCCCGTAAAGCTTCAATCTTTTACAAATGAACTCTATATAGTACAAAAATATAAACAATGTCCAATTTCAACTGAGAACACTATGTGGTATTAGACATATCTGCTGAGTGTGGGAGCAAATCACATTCCTTCCTAACAGACATACCGAAATAGTATGTCACCCATGAAGTAGTTATTTATGTTTCATACTTTTTCACAATGAGCAAAATATTCAATTTCTTTAGCCCCAGTCTCCCTACTCTCCAATTGCTACTGTTCAGAGCTAGATCTATTTACAAAACAAACTTTATTACACATAAAATCATACACAGGCACTCCTCAATATGTGACAAAAAAAATCTGAAACTCAGTGCTCTCTCCGAAGTTCTGAATCCCTCCTTCTGGAAGAGACAGCCTCTACAATGCTGTTTTTACAACGGGGTGCCTTTACCACAAATACTTTACCACGCACTGCCTTTACCACCAGTGCCTTTATCATGCATGCATTGTATAGCACACATTGCATTTACCACCAGTGCCTTTATCACGCATGCGTTGTAAGGTGATACAACCCCTTCTGGAACCCCCGGTATTCAAGAAACAATGCACGTTATCATGCAATGCCAAAGAGCATTTAAATGAACTCTGTCATTTAAGTTTCCTGGAACTCATCAAAACAAGTTAACACAATACAAAATATGCCTTGAGGACTAAAGCTTCAGATACAAAGGTTTAAGGGCTATTTTTGAACTTCTTCAAAACAAATTCCATATGCAAGGAAACATACAGAGAATTCCAAAGTCTAGAAGCGACTACTACAGAGACTTGATCATTCATCCTAATAGTTCATGTTGAAGGAATCTGCTCCAATGCCAGTTTGGTAGATTTAAGTACTCTTTCAGGGACTTGCAACTTGGACCTTGCTGCCACAATTTTTAAGGACTGCTCATTAGGGGCCTAATAAAAATAATCGGAGCTCTAAATTTAAAATTTTTGCATGTCAGTAGTTAACATAAGGACCAAACTGTGCTGGAGATATAGTTCCTTTTCGTAAGTCCTGCCAGTAGGAACATGTCAGCATTTTCATTTCTACTGCTATTCACAATGGGCCAATTGTACCTTGGACGTGCTACTAAAATCTGGAAATAATTCCATACCTCTGTCTGCACTGGTTGTATGTATGGAATGCAACAATAAAACTAAGGTTTAACATGAATGCTGTGGCCTAAATATTTTTGTACAAACATATCTTTCCACTGGTTGTAGAGTTCAATTTTTAGGTCCAATGGGGTGATATATTTGCAAATTATATGTGGGACACAGTATTTTCATCAGATAGTTTTTGCACAATTATATGTTGGTGCCATACTGTCTGCAACAATACATCTCATTCAACATTCATAAAGGCCTCAAACAGCTTTCTTTTGAATGATGTATCCAGTCCGATCCCTAATTATCAGTTCCTCTCTTCAAGAACCTGCAATAATGCCTCCGTCTGTGTAGGTCTGAAACTACCTGTGCCATTTTATCTTGTCATCCTTACAAAATTCAGTCTTACTGTTCTTTTCTACCCTACTTTCTCCTTCTCTCATCTGCTTTTGTTCTTATGTTAATAGTGATGGACCTATCCTTGCATCATTATGAATATATCAATTTTTATGTCTACCTTAGTCTGAAATACTGCTTTCTTATCTTAACACAATCACTTGTAATGATGTAACTACGTTATATGTTGCCTAATCTTGTAACCTAGCATCCTATTGTTTTTCTGCCTGCTTATATGTTCTAGATTGTTCTGTGAAAATGTTATTCCATTTGTAGTGTAGTGTAGTGTAGTGTAGTGCTGTAGTGGTACTTCTTACACACTACAACATGCATCACAGACCTACAGCCGGAGAACTTTCCCCACTTCTCTCCTATATTTTCAATGCAGAGATTGCTGTCATGGTAGCTGGGATCTCTGTACATGAGTGAATGAGTAGTAAATGTGAAAGGGACCAGAGGTAGTAGTGGAAAAAGTATGACTACTTACTACTGAATGGAAGGGGTTTAGGAAATTTAAGGAGAGTTTTAGGAGGGACATGCTATTACAAAACACATACCCACATAAAGGTAAGACAACTGCAATTCACAAAATAGACTTCTAAAGCTACTACAGCCAAAAAGGTAGCAAATTAGGCTAAAATGTACTCCAGACCAGCCTTGAGGTAAGTCAAGCACTACACATGAAAAGCCACTGGTACTGCAACACGCTCCAGCTATGGCAAATAATATATGTCAGGTATGCATTGGCATGTGTGCAATGAATGTTGGAGCAAACACAAAGAGATGATGGATGGAGCGCCCAGTCACAGATCTGGATTGAATCCATCATCATTGTTTGATCTCCATCATCTCTTCACTTCGCCACCTCAGCTCAGACCCAGCTATATGCAAATCAGTCTTGACCCTGTGCCTCATGAGAACAGTCCAGCCCGAACTGCCAAGCCAAGTTTTCCCTGAACCGGAAACAAGCATCCTGGGACCGGTTTCTAGGTAACACCCTTCATCAGCCAGGGTAGCTTGAATCCAGTGGCAAAGTGAGCAAGGGACCCACGTCTGGGCATACCCTGCCAACTTAGGGCGAACAAAGCAAACACAAATAGATGATGGACGGAGCGCTGAAACCTTTCAGACACTCACCCCTAGTCACAGATTTTGGTTGAATCCATCAAAAAAAATTAAACATAAAAGAACCACAATGAACTTTGTTTTGAAACTTAATGCCATGGAGGCATTTTACATAAAAACATTTAGCTGTGCTATAACAATCCTACAACTAAAAAGATAAGATAATGACAGCACATTATGTGCTTGGATTGATGAACCATACCTTCTACTTAATTAGAATGCTGGATATGAATAAACTTGGTATGCCTTGCATGCTCTTGTGATGTACAGATAACAAACTGCACCTAGCATCGCTCTGAACTCTCCTTTGCTTAAAAGCTGCAAGGTCATTAGCAGTCATGGGCAGATCACACTGAGCATTATACCATGTCTGACTCCAAAAGTTGTTCTGTACTCTTGTGAATACAGCTCTGTGTTTATCAAGATTTGTGCTTCCAAACTTAATTTCAAATCCAAGCAACAATTGATGTGGTGCAGTAAAGCTGAATCGCAGTAAAGAACCTCATCCATTTGGCTTGGCCAGCTACCATCCCTTAGTGGAGGTTGTGGCCTGAGCTGTGTTCTCCACAGACAGTCCAGGATGGTCCTTAATAGAAAATAATGGATGAAGGGAATTAAAATAATGTTAAATAAATAAAATTAGTGTGACTATATATATATATATATATATATATATATATCAAAGCATACAGTCAATCTGCATCTTCACGCCAAAGACGGAAACGGACCACAATTGAGTGCCAAATGCGTGATTTATTTAGCCTGTACGGTCTTGACGCGTTTCGGTTCGAAAAGAACCTTGATCACATGACAGGGGTACAGCGTATCCTTACAGAATTTAAAGTGACAGTGCAATGAGGTAAGCATAAACACGGTAAAAAGACTGTGAGAGTCCGACGACTGCTTGCAACATATGTTGATGACACAAGGTTAAAAATGTTAAAATCTTTGATCGAATAAATATCATGACCATTGTATATTAAGTCACATATAAAAATAACAATTCATTCGTGCCATCAAAGTACAATTGTGCGACTCTGTGAAGAGTCTTAAATCTTAGTGTTTAGCTCCCTCACTGTAGTGCATGATAGAGTATAAGTGCAAAAACAAATACAGTGCAAGTGCTCAAGACTATATAATTGTTTATGGTCAGATGTATATACCAAGTTTTCACCTCAAAAGGTTGTATATGTTAATTCATAAGTTGTTATGTCGTTGGTATGTATGTGTAAAATACATAGCTATAGATGTTTATCCAATTACTGAACATGTGCGGTGTGTGGAAGCAGTATATCCCAAGTTGTCATGGTAAGGCACAGTGTTGATTGTGTTGGAGACAAGCAGACATATACAATACATTTGTTCAACAATGATAATAAATAGCAATACATAATAATTTAATAAATAACATGGTATAATAGTAAATCTTTTAAAATCTAATAAATTAGTTGTATTAAATTACCCTATAATTCCAATGTTATAAAATTAGATATCGTAAAAAAAATCATCATTGTGAATGTTATATGTAGTGCTATACTCCTCCGTTGATTTGGACATATAAATATGCTGATGCAATACTGTGTTATCCATCACTGCTAAGAAAAATATAACCTATAACTGTGTTTAGGGAGTAACCTGATATCTTCAAGTTTCTAGTTTTTAAATAACTTTGTGTACTGTGCCGCATGATGTCTATAGATTAATATAAGACTTAAATGTTCATGTTATCTTAAAGACAAGTATACAGGTCCTCCGTAATATTCAAACCATTGGGTTGTTTGGTATCCAGCTCGAGGATATACTGTGTTTCCAAACGTCTAAGGGCATTCTCTCTGTTGCCGCCTCGTCTGCTAGGTGGTATGGCATCGATCACAAAGTATTTAAGTTCTTTGTTGTTCGATGAGTGGTGTTCTTTAAAATGGCGTGCAACAGGGGACGTGTTATCTTCGTTGTTAATTGCCCTAAGATGCTGTAATATACGTTTGTGTGCAGGGAGTTTGGTACTGCCTACATATAATAAATTACAAGGGCAAATAAGGACGTAAATTGCATGGTCGGTTTTGCATGTCAGCAGTTTGCGGATAACACGTTTTTTGTCGCTGAAAGGGGTTTTATATTCTGTCATATTGATGCCTTGTTGGCACGCCTTGCACGTTTTACAGCGAAAGAAACCCTTGTGTTGAGAAAGCCAACTGGAGTTTTCAATAGTTTCAGGACTGGTTGAGACTAATCGGTCTCTCATGGATGGACCTCTGCTGTAAGTTACCAACACTCTGGACGGTAATTCAGGTCCAATAATTGGATCGTTTACCACCAATGGCCAATTCTTCTGTAGAATTGCTTTGATTTGTTTATGTTGTCTACTATACTGTAGGACAACTCTCAATAAGTTAGGTTTAGTTGTAATGTTCTCAGTGTCTGATGTAGTAAGATTTTCGCGTGTGTAATTATCTTTAACCTTAAGTGATTCAGCTCGCGATTGAAGCATAGATTTGTTAATTGCAGCTTCAATGATTGTGTGGGAATATCCCCTCGCCAGAAACCTTAGCCTACTTTCATCTTGGGCTTGCTTTAGGTCATTATCGTTGCTGTGGAGTCTCCTCATCCGCAGCATCTCACCATATGGAATACTGTTGATGAGGTGCTGCGGATGTGCGCTCCCTGCATGAAGAGTTGAGTTCCCTGAGGTTGGTTTCCTGAAGAGTTTGGTCTCTATTTTGTTATGTTTGATGTAAATCTCAGTGTCTAGAAAAGTTACTGACTGCTCACTTATGGTGGCAGTGAAATGTAGGTTAAGCTCATTGTTGTTAATGTCCGATACAAATTGAAGTGCTGACTCTTTAGTTCCCTTCCAAATAACGAACAAATCGTCAATATATCTGAGCCATGTTATCACTCCCAAGTTGTTTTGTAGTAGCTTGTTGAGGACCAGCTCCTCCATCTGCCCATGTGGAGACAGGCGTAGCTTGGGGAAAAGCTGCCCCCATAGCTACACCTCTTATCTGCCGATCCAGAACATTATTGAACATAAAAATATTGTTGTCAAGACAGAAACGTATCATATCTATTAACATTTTTAGATGTTTCTCACAATGATCTTGTTCTTTGTTCAAAAAATGTTCGATTGCTGTGATACCATCTTCGTGTCTTATACTGGTGTACAATGAAGACACGTCTAACGCCATCATAATGTACGTTTGATCCCATTCAATGTCTTGTAGTTTGTTAAGAAAGTCACTGGTATCACGTATGTAGGAAGGAAGAGATTTTACATGCGGCTGGAGGAAATGATCAACATATTGTGATGTATGTTCAAGCAAGCTGTTACGTGCTGAGATGATAGGACGCCCAGGCGGCTTCAAAGGATCCTTGTGTGTTTTGGGAATAAAGTAAATCGATGGTGTAACTGGATGGTCATTTCTTAGAAATTTATGCTCCTGAGATGTTATGAGGTCCTGTTTATGCCATGAACGTAGCATCTGATGATATTGTTCATATATCATTTTTGAGTTGGTACTGCTGATTCTTGTGTAACATTCCCTATCGTTTAATTGGATGTACGCCTCTTTATTGTATTCAATTTTGCTCCAGATCACTATGTTGCCTCCTTTGTCAGAATTGCGTATGATTATGGCTTTATTTTCTTTGAGTTTAGCCATGAGCTCATTGTATCTTTGGTCTTGCCACTGATATTTGTTTTTTTGACCTTGAATTTTGTAATTAAGTTTTTTGATTTGCTCCGTCACCAATTCATGGAAGACATCGATGGAATGTCTTAACATGACAGGGTTGAAAGTAGATTTCGGTCTAAAATTCGTTCTATGTTTTGTTGTTTTGTTAGGAGGAATAGATGCCTCCTGACTCGTTATGGGTACTTGTGTTACCCCAATTTCAGACTCATGCTGTGGTTGAACTCAAAGTTCTTCCAGAATCTCCTCTAGGGAACTGTCACTCTTTGTTGCATCCTTCAATGTTTCTCCAAGGAATGGTGTTTTGGTTTTCATGGTTGTTTTGTGAAATTTTCTTAATTTGAGCTTCCTCACTGTTTTGTAGATGTCTGTGCGAGTTTTTACATAGTTGTAATTGTTCATAGGGCAGTAGGATAGACCTAAACCCAATATCTTTTTTTCTTCATCATTCAGATTAATACTGGACAGATTAATGATGGTCTTGTCATCAGTGCCTGTGGCATTATCTACCAGCGACATCCTCTTTGTTGCCTGGTTCTTGGTCCTTTTCCTGTTCGCTTGTCTTCTTTGTCTCCTCCTATAGTTCTTGTTTCTTCTTCGTTGCTTCTCGGTTTCCTGGGGCGTAATGTTTGCCTTCGATCTTGGTATAAAAAAGACAGCTCTTGTACCAAGGTATTGGGTTTGGCTATATTTCTTCCTGTAATCTCTGAAGTTTCGTTGTCTGAGCTACTTTCAGCTGGGGAACTGAGGTCAGAGATTGTTGAATTGGACCCTGTGGTGCCACTTGCAGTTGTTCCTATTTTAGGTGGTATTATTGGTGGTATTATTTTTTTGTCCTTTAATGTGCGCATTGCTTCATATCTTTTAGCAAACGTGAAAATTTGACCTCTTTCATAATCATTTTTGTCACGGTTGAATTTATATTTCTTGCGTTCCTTTATCAACTCCTCCTCTTTGATTAACCTTGTTGTCATTTCCTTGCGTAGTTTGTTGCGTTCATCCATTGTGCCCATTTCCTCTATTTCCTCATTTAATTTATTGATTTCTTCCAATAGAGTGGCTCTGTCAATGACTGCGTATTTGATTAATATCAAAATTAGACGTTTGGAAGACTCAAGGTTGCATTCTGCCCATTCTCGCATCATTTCTACATTTGGGTTTACATAGCTTGGTGCCAGGAAAATTCTTAAACCACGCGGGACTCTCCCTACATCGATGTAACGGGATTCCCACCATTTGCTTTGTTCAGCCTTGCTCTTTTTTCTAAAATTTTAAATTTGTCTTTTAAGGTGTTGGAAAAATTGGTCTTAGGTCTGACCGTGATGTCTTGACTTTCGGCGGCAGGTGTCGAATCGCTAAAAATGTCTATTGCCGCAGCTTCTCTGCTCCGTACCGTGTCATCCGACATGGCTAAAGTTCGATTAGTCGTTGAGTGAGGGGGAAGACAGCACTGATTACTTGCGTCTTCGCTAAACACAGTTGACTTGATGTAACCCCTCTGATGGCACACCTCTCTACCCCAATACTGCCACAATCAGTCCTACCTGGTAAGCTGCTCTGCACCTCGGGTCCTCCGACTCGCGGTGAATCGTAGATTAAGCAGGATTTACGGCGATAGTAAGGCTGTGGGGGGTCAAATGCTCAATTCCTTCCCAGGAAGTTCCGCTGTTTCTGGTTCCGGGTTGCCTCGTAGCCAGACTCCTCCTTGCTTGCATTGACCAAATCCAGAGAGGGGGTCCGTCGGTAGTCGTCGGAGGTTCGCCGACTTGAAATATCAAAGCATACCGTCAATCTGCAGCTTCACGCCAAAGACGGAAACGGACCACAATTGAGTGCCAAATGCGTGATTTATTTATCCTGTACGGTCTTGACGCGTTTCGGTTCGAAAAGAACCTTGATCACATGACAGGGGTACAGCGTATCCTTACAGAATTTAAAGTGACAGTGCAATGAGGTATGCATAAACACGGTAAAAAGACTGTGAGAGTCCGACGACTGCTTGCAACATATGTTGATGACACAAGGTTAAAAATGTTAAAATCTTTGATCGAATAAATATCATGACCATTGTATATTAAGTCACATATAAAAATAACAATTCATTCGTGCCATCAAAGTACAATTGTGCGACTCTGTGAAGAGTCTTAGATCTTAGTGTTTAGCTCCCTCACTGTAGTGCATGATAGAGTATAAGTGCAAAAACAAATACAGTGCAAGTGCTCAAGACTATATAATTGTTTATGGTCAGATGTATATACCAAGTTTTCACCTCAAAAGGTTGTATATGTTAATTCATAAGTTGTTATATCGTTGGTATGTATGTGTAAAATACATAGCTATAGATGTTTATCCAATTACTGAACATGTGCGGTGTGTGGAAGCAGTATATCCCAAGTTGTCATGGTAAGGCACAGTGTTGATAGTGTTGGAGACAAGCAGACATATACAATACATTTGTTCAACAATGATAATAAATAGCAATAAATAATAATTTTATAAATAAGATGGTATAATAGTAAATCTTTTAAAATCTAATAAATTAGTTGTATTAAATTACCCTAAAATTCCAATGTTATAAAATTAGATATCGTAAAAAAATCATCATTGTGAATGTTATATGTAATGCTATACTCCTCCATTGATTTGGACATATAAATATGCTGATGCAATACTGTGTTATCCATCACTGCTAAGAAAAATATAACCTATAACTGTGTTTAGGGAGTAACCTGATATATATATATTTACAGAAAAAAAACGTAGGTTTCAGGCACGTTATAGTTAGAAATTAGCATTTAAAAAACCTTTGAAATTTATTGAAAAAAAACATAGGTTTCAAGGACATTATAATTAGCTGCACATTTCACTCCTACGAAACCAGTGAAATTTGGCCGTTATAGTTAGTTCAGCTAACTATAACTCGTGCCCCCACAATGCACTGCTGATGACATCACATATTACATCATTCATGACCTAGTCAGTGACATCACTGCTGACATCACTGCTGACATCTCAAATGACAACACTGATGACATCATCCGGTGACTGTGTGTTTCTATAAAGTTTAAATATGTTTTATATACATGCCAATGTGTATTGGACAATGAGTGGGTGTATAAGTGTCTGAATGTATCATTTAGTAGGTGTGTGACTGTATAAGTGAGTGATTAAACGTGTCTTAGTGAATGCATGGGTTAGTGACTAAACTGTATAAATGTCGATATCAGTCTGTCAGTTGGTGTGTAAGCAGCTCCATGGCTTGGTGAATAGCTACATGAGTGTCTATATGGGTTATTGATTGGTTGTCTGAGTATCTGTATGGGTGCCTGAATGTCTGTGTGGGTGGGTGGGGGTGTATGACTCCCTGCATGGATGTGTGAGTGGGTAATTCACTGGGTGTATGGGTTCAAGAGTACATTTGTGAGTGCCCTCACAGATGTGCTCTTGGGTATGGGTGGGTGAGTGTGTGTATGCCTGCGTTGGTGAGTGAATGGATGTCTCAGTGGTACATGTGTGAGTATCTACATTTGTGAAAGGAAGCATATGTGAGTGCTGAAGTATATAAATGACTATGGGGCATATGCATCAACATTGGCATTTGCGATTCCTTATTAGCGAAAAATAAGGATTCGCTAATAAGGAATAGCAAAAGGCTATGCATGTAGGAATCGCTATTCAAATAGCGATTCCTTAACTTTCCTTAATTGCTACTAGCAAATTGCGAGTAGCAATTAAGGAATGCCATCCCAATCATTCCTATGGGCCTCCAGGCCCATAGGAATGAATTGGAGATTGCATGAGCAAATAGCGAGTACCAGTAGGTTCTCGCAAATTGCTCATGCAATTTCAAGGGTGCAAGGGTGTCAAAATGACACCCTATTGCACCCCTGAAATTGATATGTGCACATATGTTGCACACACACATGCTCTAAGGGCATGTGTGTGCGCAACATGAAACTTTGAAAAATGCACAAAAGTGCATTTTTCAAACTTTTAGCAAATTACCATGCAGTTCATCTTCATGGTAATTTGCTCCCCCTATTAGCGAATTCGCTAATTTTTTAACTTTCATGCATTGCATTTAAGGAATCCCAAATTGAGATTCCTTAAATTAAGGAATCTCAATTTGGGATTCCTTAAATGCTATCGCTATTTAAGGAATCGCTATTTAAGGATTCCTTAAATAGCGATTTTTGCTTTTGGGTTGATGCATTGGGATTGGGTATTTTTAACTCAATACCGGGAGCTATTAGCGAATCGGTATTTTACCGACTGGATTTTGGCTTGATGCATGAGGCTGTTAATGTGAGAGTGAGTGATTGTGAGAGTGGCTTTATGGGTGTGTGCTTGTATTAGTTATTGTATAAGAGAGTAAGTAGGTGTTACTATATGTATGAATAAGTGAGGTGGTGTGTCTATAACTGTATAGGTTAGTAAATGGGAGTGTGAATGATTCTTTGCATGACTTACTAGGTGTGTGAGTAAATCTATGGGTGAGTGGCAGTGTGTGAGTTTCTCTATAAGTGTATAAGTGCATTTGATAGTGCTGTATTGATGAGTGCCTGCATGCATGAGTGACTGTATAGGTGAATAAGTGGATGTGTGTGTAGACCAAGGAATCAGTGAGTGGGTATGTAGTAACTGGTATTGGTGTGTCTATGGTTTCGAAAACGGTAGACTCTATTTTAGAGTGGGTGCATCAAAGGTTATATTAGGGTGTGAGGAGGTGCATCAGATTATCACGTGGATGATGTCATCACTGATGTCATTTGAGATGTCATCAGTGATGTCATCAGTGATGTCACTGACCATGTCATGAATGATGTAACATGTGACGTCATCAGCAGTGTATTGCGGGGGCACGAATTATAGTTAGCTGAACTAACTATAAGGGCAAATGTCACTGGTTTTGTACAAGTGAAATGTCCCTGGTGCACTCTTTGATATGTATTGAAGTCCCCTTCAGTGCTGGGGGTCCTTAGGGGCTAACTAGCCTACCTCTTGCCTCCAGTAAGCCCCACACAGTGGGCTTGCTGAGAGGTGGACAAGGGCCACGCCCGCTTTCTCCCCCACTCTGCAAAAGTGCATCCTGGGGCACTCTTGGTTGGAGGATGAAGTCCCCTTTCCTCATGAGGGTACCTGGGGGCAACTACCTCACCAGGTACCTCCAAGAAGCCCCACACAGCTGGATTGCTTAGAGTGCTCCGAGGCCACAACCCCTTTTTACACCACTCTGCAAGCGCGGCTCCTGGTGCACTGCTGCTCGGGGGATAAGGTCCTCAGGACACAAGAGGACCTCATCGCCCCACCAGCAGTGCGCCAAGAGGTATAAAATGGGGCATGGACTCGGACCACCTCTCTGCAATACAGTGTGTCATTTTTTTGTTTTCTCAGCTGAATTTGCGCACCCAGTGCAAATTTGGCTGATTTAAAAATTTTGTAATGCTTTTTTTGGCCCTGGGGGTCCTTGTGACCAGCCCTAGGGGGTCAGGGTGTGTCTACCCCTGCCCCCTTTTTCTTTTTTTTTCTGTTTTCTTGTGACTCGGTTACTGAGTCACAAGATGGCTGCCAACAATTCCTGGTTTGGAGTGTTGGTAGCCAATTAGAATGAAGCTCATGCTCGGTTGGAGTCGTGACTCCTCCTCGGTGCTCAGATATATACATTTTTATCTTTTTTAATTTCTCTGTAACTACTGGACGGATTTACACCATTTAAAAAAAGGTCGCTGTCTGAACCAAGACCTACTTTTTTGCCAAATTTGGTGTAATTCCATTCAGCAGTTCGGGCTGTAGCCTGTTCCAAAATTTCCTATGGAAATTAACATGGAGAAAATGCGTTTTGGGACCCCCTTTTTTCTCAGTCCCTGCTTGACGAATCAGTCCCAAACTTTTAAGACAGGAGCTGACCGGAGCGGGCCATTAGTTTTAAAAATTTCATGAAGATTCGTAAACCGGTGCCAAAGATATTCACAAAAGAAAAAATGCTTTTCCTATGGATAATAGGTCCTAACTATAACTACCTACTGGCGGCCGAGTCCCAGATAAAAAAGATAAAAATAAAGAAAAGGGGGCATGGTGGGAATAACTGGACCCCCGATATGGTGGAGGAGTCCACAAGGGATATCGCTGGGGGTAAAAAGCATTTATTTTGAAATTTTGCCATGGACTCATGGGTGGGTCTATGAATCTGCGGCAAAAAAAAGAAGCTTGCTTTAAAATTACCCCAGGGTGGACCAGGTCCCAGGGGCATGAGATAAATATGGGGCCCCCCTCCTCGGGCTATTGAAAGCCCCGGGGACCGCCACCTCCTTAGGACATTTTTAATTATGAATGCAGGTGGGCCCACTGGTCCTGTCCTCAGCCTCCTCCCCAGGGCTAATTCCAATTATTTGGGGGGCCTCATGGACCCTCTACCCCATGGACCGCCACCTCCTTGGGGCACACAGTTTTGTTTATTTTAAGTAATGCAGGGGAGGCCGTAGATCCTCCACCGCTGTCCTGGGGACCACCACCTCCCCAGAGCACATACTATATCTTTTGTGGGGGAGACCGTATGGCCTCCACCGCAGCTGCGGGAATCACCACCTCCCCAAGGCACAAATGCAATAATTAAGGGGGTCCATTGCTGAATCAAGGCCCCTGGAACCACCACCTCCCCGGGGCAATTTTGAACAAAGTAGGGGGGCCACGTGGCCCCCTTCAATGAGCCCTACATGGTCCTGTGGGCCACCACCCCTCAAGGCCAGCTCCAGCAATGTCCCGGAGTGCCCACTCCAGGGATATTGCAGTTTGCTATGGCTGGGTGGGAGCACCGCTCCCGCCACACCATAGCAAACAAGTGCTCTGCTTTCAGCAAGCAAGAGCACAAAATGCTCTTGGTTTGCTGAAAGCAGAGCAAGTGTCTGTTTCCCTGCCCGCTGTGAAGCGACCAGGAAAACAGACACATTGCTTTGGGATCCAGGGAGCTGCATGTCAGCAACTCCCTTTGTCTCAAAGCAATGCCGGCTCCCGAAGGAGGCGAGGAGCCAGCAGAGACCGCGGGGGCCTTCAGGCTCCCACCGTGGTCTTCAACGAAGTGGCATGGCCCTAGGAGAGGGGACTCCCAGCCCGAAAATGCCCCAGGAAGGGGGCAGCTCAGCCCCCTTCCCTTTGAATTATAAAAAATAAATAAATAATGGCTGGTCCCATGGGGATGGAATCCCTGGGGCCCAAAATTATCCAGGGAAGGGGGGGCCCTTAGGGGCCAATAAGACCTTCTGTTGCCTCCTGTAAGCCCCACACAGTGGAATTGCTGCACCAAACCTCTTAGCAAACCCACTCTGTGGGACTTGCCTGAGGTAATAGGAGGGGTAGTTGGCCATTGGTCATTTGAGATGTCATCAATGATGGCACTGACCATGTCATAAGTGCATTGCGGGGGCACAAGCTATGGTTAGCTCAGCTAACTATAACTGCTGAATTTTTCTGGTTTTGTATGAGTGAAACCTGAGCCTAAATATAACGTCTCTGTAACCTTTGGTTTGTCAGTGAATTTCTAAGTTTTTTTTATTCCATTTCCTAACTATAACATCCCTGTAACCTTTGTTTTTTTCAGTGGATCTATATATATTTTCAGTGATACAGAATATATATTTAATGATTTTTTTAAGTGAATAACTTTTTTTTTTAAAGAAAATTAAATTCAACCTTTAATCTGTAAAAAGAAGGAAACTGTTTTTAGAATAAAAAAATAAAAAATGTTTGGGAGTAAGAGTATTTTAAAAATTGTTGTTTAAAAAGGAATAATTAGTATATTTTAAAATGTGATAGATATTTGCTTTGATGATTGATTGCTCTTCTATTTAGTACTTCCAGATGAATAATACATATTTTAAATTAATGTACATTTTAAATAAAAAAATTAATAAATGACACTATACTATACCCTAGGTAGATCTCCACCCCAGTGGTAAATATCTCCACCAGCAGCAGAGAAATTGCTAGTAGTAATTTTACCATTGTAAAACTTCTTGTAAGAGGATTTATCCCCTTATTTGGGGGTGTGGAGACATGTACGTTTCCTACTAGGTGTAAATCTCAACTCTGAA
Source organism: Triturus cristatus (assembly GCF_964204655.1). Taxonomy (NCBI): domain Eukaryota; kingdom Metazoa; phylum Chordata; class Amphibia; order Caudata; family Salamandridae; genus Triturus; species Triturus cristatus. The sequence goes on from NC_140584.1 coordinate 800,775,604, forward strand.
ATAGTGAGTACCAAAAACGTGGTGACTTATACCTAGCTGTAGAAGTAAATATACTCTTGAGAAAATATACATGAGTATACTTACCCTTGTGAATTGAGCCCATAGTGTTTATAATCATGCTTTGTATGTAATTGTAAAGTACTCTGATACCCTTAAGCAATGTTAGCGCAATATAAACAATAAAAATAAAGTAAATTAAGTGAAACGGAACGCAGGGAGGAATTTACCTATTTAGATTTGATAAATAGCATATTAGTCTTATGGGATGAGTCAAGGCAATGACCAGAGCAATGAATCCATCCCTTTTGTGTCCCACTTGCTGGTATGATTCCAGCCCTAATAATGTGTTGGGAACTAACAAGGAAGTGCAGATTTCATGTCATGCTAAATACATAATTTCTCCACTTAGACCACTTAGACCACTTAGACCTGCAGCAAATGGTGGTGGTAGTGATCTATGCACACAGAGCTGGACTGTGGGAAACAGCTTATTAAACACAGCCAGCCAAATCTACCAGATTAGAATCACTCTTTAATGCCACTTGTACGCACTATGCTTGAGCTGCCAACCCATAGGGGAGCCTGATTTGTGATAATATGTCATATGAAAGATATTTCTTTCTTCAAGATTCTAAATAAACGAATAACAAAATTCGGCATTGTTACTGAAAAGTTGCCCCATTTTATAAAAGGCATAGCAAGTGACAGCAAATGGTACTTTGATATTTGCAGATGTGTTAGCCATAGTTTGTAGTGAAAAACTTCTAATATCTTCTCCAATGCCTCCATAATTGCTGCTTGACACTTCTAACCAAGATGTGTCAATTCTATGTAGATTCATTGTTATAAACAGATGGAATTAAATGTTAAACAGATAGATTGACACACCTTCAGAAAAGCAATAAATACATAGATAGACAGATAGACAGATAGATAGATAGATAGATAGATAGATAGATAGATAGATAGATAGATAGACAGATAGATAGATAGATAGATAGATAGATAGATAGATAGATAGATAGATAGATAGATAGATAGATAGATAGATAGATAGATAGATAGATAGATAGATAGATAGATAGACCTATTGTCAGTCTGCTCCCTAAAAAGCCATAGACCTCTCTGTTGCTGTAAACTTCAGCCGCTGACAAATTTCTTAAGCAACTTCTTACTCATCTGCTCTCACAATTAATTGAAGTCTTCACGTTTCAGAATCCTTTAAATGTCAATATGTGTCATGCCAGAAACTTTCAAGAACAGAAGCCATGCTAGTTCTCAAATTCAACTCTGCCACCAAAGGTCTGAATGAACTCTCTGAACTGTATAACTTAACTTAGGATAATGATTGAGCCCTATGAGACATTACTTGGAGACTGTACAAATCTGATTTACACCAGGACCGAATTATTTCTAAACAAAGCCTCACCATTTCAAACCCACTTCCTTAACAAATCGAGTCAAAGGAGGACAACCACCTTGCATGTAACAACATGCAATAGGATAAATGACAACTACGTGCCGAAAGATGATATTATGTGAGATTGTAATTTTAACTTAGTTCGTAAAGGACATCAGCGATCCACCACGTTTCTTTGGAACTATAATTCACGTGGTCACTTAAATTGGCTCAACTGCGCCACATTCCAGCTCCATCGGGTTGTTCACCCTCAAATCAAATCACTCGATGAGATAGTTAAAACCCTTTTGAAATGACACTGACGGTGTTCTTAATTATAGTATTTTATTCAAATAATTTCAAAGAAGGACTACATCTAAAATGACTGAATGGGATCTTCGAAAACCATATCTAGTACGCTAGTGTCATCGGCACTTCCGTTTAACCTAAATTCACGTTACTTCTGAAATAGATTCACCGACCTTCATCCCCCTCTTCTCGTTGTGCCAATGTAACTCAATTGCTCAGACACGTCTAGTAAACCGTATAAAATTACATATGAGCCGCTTTAACCAGTCCTCTTTCTATGCTTAATCCTTCAACCAATTGGCAACCAGACGCATAAAACGTCATCGACAGCGGGACACTATCGCAGCAAAAATCGGCTGAACAACACGGAAAAGAAAGGATACTCCACTCCGAAAATCCTCTGACTTATACAGGTATGAAGCGCCGGCAGATTTAGACCACGGAAAGATTGGTTCTAGTCCCTCCTCCCTGATTCTAAATCCTGTGTCGATTCTTCACAGAGTCGGCGAAAAACTCTCCTGACGAAAAGCAGCGTCCATACACCGAACGTACAGACCCAAAATAACCACAAGATACTTTTACTAAAGGTAAACCCTGGCTTTTACACGCTGTGGACCCATGTTTTTCCTATGAAAATACAAGGCACCTTCTGATCCAACATATGCCTGTTTCCTCCCCAGTTTTCCAACTAGGACTAGCCCAACACGCTCCCTTCCTGTTTTTCCTAAAGCACAAAGCAATCTCTTTCGGTCGAGTTACTCCACACCACAGTAAGTCATTGCCCAAATTATTGATATTTCAAATGTATTTTGAAAGGTATGGTTGTCCTTACACACTCTTTCTTTTGTTATACTTTCTCTGTTTAGATTAATTCCGTCCGTCTCCATCTGACACAAGGTAAATCAACTAAGTTCCTTAAAAATCTTTTAGGGAGAGGCATAGGGGAAGCACATAAACGTATATAGGTTTCTTATTACTTCACAGGTCCTGAGGAGAGACCCAATGATCTAAGGGTCTCGAAACGCGTAGACCTTATATCGTGACCACAAGAAGTTAAAACACTGAAAATTAAGAATTGTTTGTAGTTAAGCTTGTTGCTCTAACAATTGACTCTGTGGTTCTTTGACTGTAAAAACCGTTTTTCTATTTGTGTGCCAATGAAGAAGCCTGTGTGATTGTAGGAATGGATGTGAATGCATGAGACGTGTTTGTGATATGACAGTATTGAATGTATAATTGTTGTAATGTAAATATTGTATTAATCACTTTTTCTAAATTCAGCCCCTCTGGCAACAGGAAGGTTCTAAAAATCTATAAATTAGATTACTAAAACATTGATTTAATCAAATAAAAGAATAAATTCATTTTTTGTGACACATTTTGTTTCATTCTCTCTAAATGTGTGTTCCAGAATAATATGGAAGCTTTAATTCTAGGGCAGTACTAGCACTCTAATTGTTTATATATTACAGGCTCAGCTTAACTGCTCTCAGCCCACCTCCAATAGTGTTTATGACTCTGTAGCAGAAGCATTTCTGCGAGAGGTTCCACTGTGAAAATTTCACAGTCTATTCTCTTTTCCGATTCCTTTCTCTCTTTTCCTTCCTTTTAAATCACCTTGATTCTATTTGACTTTATACACTCTTGTGTTGTATGAAAGGATGACTGAAAGCGACACGTTTGCATATACGGAAGAACACATTAAGAACCTGTTAGACGCCCCTCCCCTTTTTGCATCAGCCTCACTCAGTTTAACAGCTCAACAACAAAATGAATCAGATAAATTATTAAGGCTCAGAAAGAAACAAATCCGGACTGATTTGCACGGACATTTTTTGATACAACATCTGAAAACTGGTACTATACCAGCAGGACTTCAAATCAAAAATATCCCGGTAATTTTTACCAAAGATCCAATTTATAAAAAAGGCTATAGCCTCATAGAGACCAAATGTAGCAGAGACCTAATGGTCCTGACAGTGGAAACTGCTCAACGTATCTCCAAGAAACAACTGGAAGAGATCGAAACCTTAGAAACACAGATTAAGACAAATCATATTATCACGGACTCAAAAACACTACTTGAGAAAATTGAGAAGGAGATCCTTGAATTCAAGGACTACACTATCAATCAGAAAACATTTAACTTTGAAAAAGATAAACGTAACTTCTCGCTATCAAAGATCTACCCATACCTCCAAACAGATTTCTACTCACAACCGGAATCTCGCAGATATCTATCATCATATCAGGGTAGATCGTCAAAAAACTTTATCACGTTTTCCGAAACATCTTCGTCATCAAGTGGCAGTGAAGGGGAACTAGAAGACAGGCAACGAAATAGTAACCAACGTGGCAATTTTCAACGACCTCAACAACAAACTCCTTTTTTAGGGAGAGGCCAGCAACGGTCAAGAGGAAGAGTTCGGTTCAACACACAACCGTGGGAGATGACAACCAGACGACAGAATTACAAAAATTAGATACATCACTTGTTTTCAACTTATCCAGAAGAATTTTAACAAAGGACGAACAAAGTATTCTGGAGAAAGGATTATCCTTCGTCCCTGCCAAACATACTGATTTTGTACGACTAAAAATGGAAGCCATGGAATTCTGCAGAAAAATAAGACTCAGAACATTCTTTTCACTCAATCCTCCCCTGGAGTTTGCAAATGACACTGGCTTAAAGAAAAAATCTGCTTTCTGCCCACCTACCAACAAAATTCCCAAAGAAGTTGCCACTTTTGAAAAAACTTTACTTTCAGCCATAACAGAAATGGAAAACAACAAACACGGGATAAAATTTAATACCACAAAAAATCAAATTCAAGCCCTTTCAACACTTCAAAAAGACACTTCGATTGTGATAAAACAGGCCGAAAAGGGCGGATCCATAGTCATTCTAGACAAAGAGGACTATGTAAAGGAAGTGACCAGACAGTTAGATGACATTCAATGCTATAAAAAAGTGAACAAAGATCCAACTTCTGACCTTCAGCACATACTCTTTCCGATTTTGTCAAAAGGTTTCGAAGAAGGCTATCTCTCCAAAAAAGAATTGGAATTTTTGCAAAATAAGAACCCAAGGACACCTTTATTTTATGTCCTCCCAAAAATCCATAAAAATGAAACATCACCCCCCGGCAGGCCGCTTATATCGGGCTGCGACTCTTTGATGGAACCAATCTCAAAATTTGTCGACCACTTCCTAAAACCGTTCATTGCTGGAGTACCATCTTTTCTAGCTGATACTACAGATTTTATCAATAAACTATCATCTATACATTACATCCCAAATTCATTTCATTTAGTAACTTGGACGTAGTCTCTTTGTATACACAAATACCTCAGGACGATGGTCTTTCGGTCATTCAATCATACCTAGAAACAAGAGATAACCCTAAAGTACCAACAGAATTCATCATGAAACTAGCCACCTTTGCACTAAAAAAGAACTACTTCAACTTCAATGGGGAATTTTATTTCCAAGTCAAAGGAGTGGCTATGGGATGTCCATTTGCACTGGAACTAGCGATACTCTTCATGGCCAAATACGAAGAGAAATTCATTTATAATGACAATCCCTTTTCTCAATACATCGGCAAATGGACTCGTTACATTGACGATGTTTTCATGACTTGGACAGGGTCTCTTGAAAATCTAAAGAATTTCCATCAATGGCTGAACAATCGCACTGTCGATATCCAATTTACTCTAAATCATTCTCAAACCAAAATTGCGTTTCTTGATGTAGAAATTTATCCTTCAGACAATAGCTTGGCCACTACCTTGTTTAAAAAGAAAACAGACAGGAATAAGACCCTTCACTACTCAAGTTATCACCCGAGAAATTTACGTGATAACTTACCCTTCGGTCAATTTTTACGTATCCGAAGAAACTGTCAATTCAAGGATGAATACATGGCCCATGCAACTACACTATGCGAGAATTTAAAGAAAAGAGGATACCCCAAGAAACTGCTAAAAAGATCAATGAAAAGAGCTTGGTGGTCTCCCAGAGAAGAACTATTAAAAAAGAAAGAGAGTCATCCACTGGAAAGGATTGTCTGTGTCTCGACATTTTGTCCTAATTCAAATCTAATGAAAAAATGTATCGTACAGAACTGGCATCTAAAAAAAAATCTTGACGCATCACTCAAACAAAATCCTTTATTTGCATTCAAAAAGGATCGCAATATTGCTAACCAAATCATTCGAGTAGCTATGCCACAAAATAAACCACCGACGGTGCGGGATTATGTAGGACTACAACCTATCCAAGGCCATCATAAATGTGGCTCATGCGCCTGTTGTGACTCGACTATCGAAGGCGATCTCTTTGAATATAATCGGATTTATTGGAAACACGAAGCATTTACCAACTGTCGAAGTAAATCAGTGATCTATGCCATAAGATGCCCGTGTGATCTAGTCTACATAGGCAAGACTAGTCAAGAAATTCGAATTCGAATGTCACAGCATAAGTCTAGGATCAACAACAATGTTATAACAGCCCCTTTGGTCAACCATTGGCGAATCAACAACCACCAAATCAAAGACCTAAAATGGACAGTGATTGCCAAAGTAAATAGAGATACAAGAGGTGGCGATCTCGAACAGAAACTTTCAAGAACAGAAGCCATGCTAATTCTCAAATTCAACTCTGCCACCAAAGGTCTGAATGAACTCTCTGAACTGTATAACTTAACTTAGGATAATGATTGAGCCCTATGAGACATTACTTGGAGACTGTACAAATCTGATTTACACCAGGACCGAATTATTTCTAAACAAAGCCTCACCATTTCAAACCCACTTCCTTAACAATTCGAGTCAAAGGAGGACAATCACCTTGCATGTAACAACATGCAATAGGATAAATGACAACTACGTGCCGAAAGATGATATTATGTGAGATTGTAATTTTAACTTAGTTCGTAAAGGACATCAGCGATCCACCACGTTTCTTTGGAACTATAATTCACGTGGTCACTTAAATTGGCTCAACTGCGCCACATTCCAGCTCCATCGTGTTGTTCACCCTCAAATCAAATCACTCGATGAGATAGTTAAAACCCTTTTGAAATGACACTGACGGTGTTCTTAATTATAGTATTTTATTCAAATAATTTCAAAGAAGGACTACATCTAAAATGACTGAATGGGATCTTCGAAAACCATATCTAGTACGCTAGTGTCATCGGCACTTCCGTTTAACCTAAATTCACGTTACTTCTGAAATAGATTCACCGACCTTCATCCCCCTCTTCTCGTTGTGCCAATGTAACTCAATTGCTCAGACACGTCTAGTAAACCGTATAAAATTACATATGAGCCGCTTTAACCAGTCCTCTTTCTATGCTTAATCCTTCAACCAATTGGCAACCAGACGCATAAAACGTCATCGACAGCGGGACACTATCGCAGCAAAAATCGGCTGAACAACACGGAAAAGAAAGGATACTCCACTCCGAAAATCCTCTGACTTATACAGGTATGAAGCGCCGGCAGATTTAGACCACGGAAAGATTGGTTCTAGTCCCTCCTCCCTGATTCTAAATCCTGTGTCGATTCTTCACAGAGTCGGCGAAAAACTCTCCTGACGAAAAGCAGCGTCCATACACCGAACGTACAGACCCAAAATAACCACAAGATACTTTTACTAAAGGTAAACCCTGGCTTTTACACGCTGTGGACCCATGTTTTTCCTATGAAAATACAAGGCACCTTCTGATCCAACATATGCCTGTTTCCTCCCCAGTTTTCCAACTAGGACTAGCCCAACACGCTCCCTTCCTGTTTTTCCTAAAGCACAAAGCAATCTCTTTCGGTCGAGTTACTCCACACCACAGTAAGTCATTGCCCAAATTATTGATATTTCAAATGTATTTTGAAAGGTATGGTTGTCCTTACACACTCTTTCTTTTGTTATACTTTCTCTGTTTAGATTAATTCCGTCCGTCTCCATCTGACACAAGGTAAATCAACTAAGTTCCTTAAAAATCTTTTAGGGAGAGGCATAGGGGAAGCACATAAACTTATATAGGTTTCTTATTACTTCACAGGTCCTGAGGAGAGACCCAATGATCTAAGGGTCTCGAAACGCGTAGACCTTATATCGTGACCACAAGAAGTTAAAACACTGAAAATTAAGAATTGTTTGTAGTTAAGCTTGTTGCTCTAACAATTGACTCTGTGGTCCTTTGACTGTAAAAACCGTTTTTCTATTTGTGTGCCAATGAACAAGCCTGTGTGATTGTAGGAATGGATGTGAATGCATGAGACGTGTTTGTGATATGACAGTATTGAATGTATAATTGTTGTAATGTAAATATTGTATTAATCACTTTTTCTAAATTCAGCCCCTCTGGCAACAGGAAGGTTCTAAAAATCTATAAATTAGATTACTAAAACATTGATTTAATCAAATAAAAGAATAAATTCATTTTTTGTGACACATTTTGTTTCCTTCTCTCTAAATGTGTGTTCCAGAATAATATGGAAGCTTTAATTCTAGGGCAGTACTAGCACTCTAATTGTTTACATATTACAGGCTCAGCTTAACTGCTCTCAGCCCACCTCCAATAGTGTTTATGAGATCACAACATCTGTCCTTAGGTCAGTCCTGCATGACCTCCATAAAGCCATAAAAGCGAAAAACAGTGGTTCTGTCGGAAAGTGAACAAAATAACTTAGCTTGTACTGAATACACTCTAAAACTATAGAGGACACACACACACCCAAAGAAACAGGACTGAATTCGAGTTACTTGATAGAATGATATTAATTAATGCAATGAAAACACCAGAGTGTTTACAGGGTAAACCAACCAAAATACACATACTTAATGAAACAATTAGTGAAACAGTGATTATTTGCACAGAAAAAGTCACATATAACGAATATGTACAATAGACAATACATAGAAATAATAAACAAACAGATCCTGTTTACAGTACATAGGCCACTATAGGGTACGATTTCCTTGTTCTATATGTGGATTTGCACAGACGTATAGGACAGGTAACGTCGACGTTTCGACCCAATGTAAATGTGCCAATTAGTATGCATCAAAGGTGGGTCTTCATCAGGACAAGGAAGGTTGGGGACCTGGGAAAGCGATTTGATTAATTGGAAATAGATTCCTCGTGTCTCTTATGCAGGGGGCCAACATCAACTTTGAGAGAAAACTGTTCAACTTCTGTTGGACGGTAATTTTGATTTTGAAAGGAAAGTGGTGCTGTCTCAACAATCGCCACGTATTCAAGTCCGCGAATTGGACAACTTGATCCGTCAAAGGCTCAGCTGCAACTGACTCCATAAAGCCATAAGCACAGGAAGTGTTGCAGCCCTAATGAGCTTGTCTTATCAGTACCTTTTCAAATCATGGACAATGCCGCAAATTGTAGATTAATTCTGCAAAATGGGAAAATCATAGTGATTCGTTAACTGTAGGAATAAATTATGTTTCATTTATCACTGTAAGCCTCTGTTGTACTGAAAAGGATTGTGTTAACTAAAAATTCCGTTATCACATTGTAATAATTCCATTGTGCATCAAGTTTTTAAACCCTCCTGTTGGTATGTTCATAGTTTCAGTTACTAACTTCTAGCCTAACAATAACAGTGCTTTTGCAAACTCATGAAGTTGATGTAATGTATGCTTGATTGTATTCGGAGATAAACATCAGCATCATCTATAGTTCTTCATTCAAATAAAACTGTTGTTTGGGTGCAAACTAATACAAAATATACAATGTGTTGCTTTTGTGGTATTTTTACAGGAATTGAGGAAGATAATTCAAGACAAGCTTTGAACAAGATTCCATCTCCTTCCTGGGAGGACAGGCCAGGGAACGTGCATGACTTTGCCATGGGAAACAAGCATTGGAAATGCAATTGGTCTTGCATTTGTTTTAGAACTTGGAAAAACTTTTCTGATCCTTAAAATGGGAATAGTTCCCCCAGGTTGCCACCATTGCTACACGATACCATCTAATCCAATTTAAATACCTTCATAGGGCGTATTTTACCCCTCCTACCTCTGACGGGTGGGTGCCATTGCGTACCCCGCCTGCCTAAGATGTGGCCAAGAAGAGGTGACCTTCTTGCACAGTATGGAGCTGCGGGGCACTGCAGCTGTTCTGACGTAAGGTATCCTCCTGTCTGGAGCAGGTCCTGTCCTGGAGGTTGGCACTCAAACCTAAGTTATTCCTACTACACAGCACAGAAGGGGTCAGGGGGAACTATTACAAGCAACACTTGTTATTTCTGGGCCTCACACTGGCCAAGAAGGATATCGCCCAATCTTGGAAGGGGACTGCCCCACCCCCAAAAGGATGGTGGAAGAAGGCCATGGACAGCTGCATGGGGGCAGAGATAGCTGTGTATCAGGTGCAAGGCTGTCTGCAAAAACACAGGAAAATTTGGTCTCGTTGGGTAACATACCGTGGGATAGACCTGCCCCCACTACCATCCCCAGACCCTCCATAATCAGGCAGCACTCTACATAATAGGACAAGACATCCCGGCCATATACATACATCTAGAGGACACTTTTCGCAGTGGGGGAACACTGTGTAGCTTGTGCCAAATTTACTACTTAGTCTGTATGTTCACAGGCTGTATTGTTGTTTGGATATATAAGTACTATTCTGTAATATACTGTAACTGGAATGTATGCAATCAGCGCTGGCCGTAATGTACCACAAAACTCAATAAAGTTTGTTTTAAAAAATATAAAGAATGGGAATAATACATTGGAAAAAGCATTTTTATGACAACAAAAGTTAAATCAGTGTGTTTACAACTGTAAAAATGCTTAGTATATCTGGTTGTTAATTCCAGCTCCAAATTAGCACGTGAAGCAATGAGGCGTTGGTTGACATATAAGGTGTGGAGTAATAAACTCTGCATGAAACTGCTGCTGAAACACAATCAAAAATGTGCTCAGGCCAAAACATACAGCAGACAGAATTGCTTTCCGATTTCATTGCAGTGCAACTGTGTGAGCTCCCTCTGATTAATGCCTTGTGAGTGATGAGAAGTCAGTCGTATGCGCTTCCTTCAACACTGCATTTTACATGTGTCCAGAAAGCAGGATCTAAAATGTCCAAACACACTCACTTACAGACTCTCAGCCTCCTTCAACAGTTGTCATTAGCCTTGAAAGGCTCTGAAAAACCTGAGCTGAATTTCCAGAACTGAATCAGGGCAGGAGACACAAATCTGCATCCCACCAGCAAGCACACTTTCACCAATTTCAGTTTGCAGTGCTCGTCTACTAATCTATGACGTGTAAAATGCCACACATTCCCATATTGATAAATTTTACAAGGACACCCAGATTCACTTGTGGAAAATAGACATCCCGGGCTCAAACACTCAAGACACTGGCAGCAGAATATAAGAGATGCACATACAATGTTCCTAGTGTTTTTACAGAAATCTGACATTTGCTGTACACACAAATACATGTCCATACATGCTTGGACATGTATGGTTATGTATGCCAGCCTCCTTCTGCATGCGTTCACACACATACAACCCAAATGCACATATTAACTTATACATGCAAACACAAAAAAGCCACTTATAACTCGTATATATATTTCCCATCTTCCTAGCCTCAGCCAGGTCTGACTTCTTTGTAGATATTGCTAGCTGTGTGCCACTGAAAAAGACATTAACACATGGACCACTAGAGTGTATTCTAATGAACAGAGTAAAAAAATGGAAGCTTGCGGGAGGTGGGAGGAAACACATGACTTGTGTCTGCCTACCACCACAAGGTGGGCAGGCATTCCCATACCGTACGGACCAGGGCGGCCAAAGACAAACATCACTCCAGACCTTTTCCTGTCAGACAACGGCTCTATTTGGTTCCTGCAGAATGATTTTCCATTGTGCTGTAGAACGTACCCACAGAATGAGAATATGAGTGTCAGAGGGTTTGATAAAGATACTGTTCATGACCTGTTTCTCCTAGTCCGTAAAGTCGTTCCTATTCCCAACACCCTAATGCCCTCGCCTCTGTAATAGGTCAGAATCATTACACACACAATGGGACAGGCCTTTTTAATCCTCAAAAGGATGAATGCAAGTGGCGGTCCACTGGAGTTTGAATGTTATCTGTAACTGACACCAAGGTCTTTGTCGTCGGACCATTAGGACAATTCGTTGTATATATCAGAGACTAAAACTTCTAGGCTTTATTACGCACACTCAAAATGTGGTTTCGCGAACCTAAATCATGATCAAAGCTCAATGCTTACCATAAATTTAAAAAACACACAGAAGGTTCCATATGAACCACAGCTTCACTTAGTTTCAAAAAGCACAGAAAGCAAGCTACAGGATTCTGTACCTGGCGCATACAACCTCCAGTTGTCTCAGTCCAACACCCTCTGAAAGCGTGGACAACCTAGCTCCTAGAGGCGATCCACATTAAAGTGTATGCCATATGAAAGTGCACCCTGCCACTTTGTGCATCTGAGTCCCTGCATACAGTACCACTAGCTGTTAAATAACCTCACATATTATAAAAAATATTAACCCCCGAATTTCTCTTGGCCGAGGGACACTGTATCACACACTGTGCTGGGAATTAAGGCATTCAGGATGTGTATGTCACTGCAGCAGTGTCCAGACGATCACCCAGTATCTGCTACAGATGGGGTTCCTACATCTAGCTATCTGTGGAGCACAGCACCTCCCTGACTCATCCTGGTGCTAGCTGCTAGACCTGGATCAAAGAAGTGGTGAGACCACAGCTGCAGCATCTGGACCAAAAAGAAGCTCTCATGTGAAAAAGAACAACAGAAACACAATGTGATTGGGCTCTACACTCCGTTGGACCAAAGACAGTTATCAGTGGTTGAAGAGGGGTGGAGGGGAGTTGAAAAACTGTGTCCCCAAGTCATGGAGTTTCTGTTATTAGCACTTCTCCTCCCTTTTTCCACAAGAGCAGTTCAAACATGAATGGTAAAATATCCTATTTTGCAAATGTTTTCCACATAATTATGGCTCTGACATATTTTCCTGTTGCATAGTCTGACAAATTAACCTACAAATTGTTTGTAGCTCAAACAGATCAAAAGTTACTAAACAATGTTACTTATGTTGCTACAAAGTGGAGTGCCCTTTGCAAAGGTTGACTGGTCACCTTTTTCACTGCTGCATTTGTATTCTACACTGGTACTAATGAAGCAAAATCTTTGCAGAGACTGTTAGTATGTGGAAAAATGTCAAAATAATAAAGTATCAGAAAATGTACTGCATTATGCTGCAGCCTTTTTTTTGCTGCATAATTTAGTCAACACTACGACATAATGTTGCCCTCCATATCTGCATAATTCAGGTGGCCCCAAAGCAGGCAGCACATGTTAAAAGTGCTTGTGCATGAATCAGAGAGACCGTGAAGTTTGTAAACTTAGTTTGGCGTACATGCTAATCCTGCATTGCCAATCCCTGGTGAGTTGCACTACTACTGCTGAATCAAGGCCAATGGAGGTACCAATGGGTAAGGCAGACTGGCCTCAAGGGTTCTAGGGCGTGGTGCTTAATAGGCCTGCCCGCTAGACTGAAGGTGAACTTCAGTATGGATTGTGGTGGACAGGCCTTCAAGGTTAACCCATACTTGCCACCACTAGGGCCCACCTGCTGGTGCAAAGACACCAGAGCTTCTAAGGTCTAGCGCAGCCTTCTACGGTTTAGCTTGGGAATGTGCTCCCTCAGGAGAGTGGTCTGTTGGACTAGTCATGAAGGCTGAACCTGGTTCACCAGTTCCAAATTTGACAGCTCTGGCCATAGTGCCACATCCTTTCCCCCACTGAGAGAAACTCCCTCTGCCTTTAGCTACAACCCAATTGTGCACCGCTATAAACAGCTGGAGGGAACGCAATTCAAATTATGCACTAGACAAGAGTAATATGCTGCCTGAAAAAAAAGTAACAACCTCCTGGAAAAAGCAAACACAAGGAAACAAAGATTAGGTAAAGCATGTGAAATGTAAGCAGGAATAAAATGGTTACCTTAATGCTTTTACACTCATTATTCAGAAATCAATGAGACTTTTTTCCTGAAAAGCTAAGAACATAACTACAGGTCCTGGAAGGTACTCGTTTTAATGTCCATAGCTTATATCCTTACAAAACCTAAGCAGTTTGGTTTAAAAACAGCACATCCCTGAACACCATTAAACGTTTTCCACTCTACGCATTGACCCGGTAGTGCAGTACCTTCAGGAATGCTGCACTTCCCAAACCAGGGAAAACAATGCTGTTCAAAGAAAGATGAGAAAACGAAAGTAGCTCTTCACTGGCAAACTTTGCAAAGAGACGCTTAAGTGTACTGGTGCGAATAAAACCAATCTGGCTCTTTGCGGCCACTCTGTCTTGCTTTATTTCGTTATTTATTATTTTTTGCATTGTTAACCTTTTTTTCTCACTGTTCCAAGGCAGCACTTTGGAATAGAAAAATATCAGAAAAAGACGGCATTTCCATCAAAAGTGTTTCTTCTTTGATCCATTTCACAGGTGAACAGATGAAGGAAAGGAGAGGAGAGAGAGTGTAAGAGCCGTTTCTTCAGTTTTCAGCAAGTGAGGAGGGGCGAGACAGAGACAGAAAGAGAGGGAAGAAAAGTAAGAGGAAGAAAGAGGGGGGCAGCTGACAGTGGCAGAGCAAGAGAAGTGGACCCTGCCCTTGTCTTCTATTCGACGCAATTGGAAATAATAACATATGCGAGTGAACTGACAGACTAGCAGAGGTTATCACCTACTTCATCCTGGGGGAGCAGGCAGGCCCAGCCCCTTCTCTCTTAGCACAACTTTGAGCACAGGAGGAGTCAGAGCTTATGACCAAATCAGCCGCAGTTTTCATGCTCTTTAAACAGGGCTCTATTGCAAGCGCTTTCTTGCGCTCTAATTGCTGGTCCTGCAGACAAACACCACTGTAGGGCACTGTAAAAAATAACACAAGCAGTTACCATAAGGCGCGTTCCATCGTGCCTTAAAGTAACTACTTGTATCATTTGTGTGTGTGAGAACCTGCTGCCTCACAGGAGAGTGTGGCGGCTGACCTAGGGAAGGGTGGAAGGGGCAGGTTAAGGAGGGTCTGAGCTTGCTTGAGATTAAAAAAAAACACAGGGCATCAAGTGTCTAGAAAGAACCGCAAACAACACCGTGACTGTTCAAGCTCTGTTTTGCAGTGTGGAGCTGAAGGGAGAAATGAAGTCTGATAAGAAGGGAGGAGCAGCAATCCGGTGCTGTGAGGGAGCATTGGCCGACCAGAAGTCACCATTAGTGAAATCGCCACGGGGTGGGAACACGCAGACAAAGGAGAGACCACATGGACAAACACCAATAACAGGCCAACATTTCTGAATGCCACAGATAACAACCAGTGGCAATTAGTGGGTGTTCCAAAAGCCTTCAGAAGAGATTACAACAGGTCTTGCAGAGGCTCGACCTAAAAAGGGGTAAGGTAGATGAGAGAGAGAGAACATGTTTGCTGCTGCTGCCCTTCTTGTATTGGATTTCAATATCTAGTTCTTGTCAGCAGGTTGTGGCACCATACACAGTAGTAGGCTCAAATCGTGAGTGTTAGATCTGGGGGTCTCTAGTTGGCAGAGGTAAGCACCTTAGACCAAATAGGGACCCTTGCTTCTAGTCAGGGTACAGGGACACACACGGTAGATAACCCCTGCTCACCCTCTAGGTAGCTTGGCTCGAGCAGACAGGCTTATCCCCAAGGCAATGTGTAAGGTATTCGCACTTAACAACTACAATGACCCCCCTAGTACACCACAAACGTAGACCACACAGGTAAGTATATCAAAAATATAACTTTATCTAGTTTCAGCAGTAAAAATCAATGATCATAGCGTTGCACCTTAATAGCTTTCTTGGTTGGTGAGGAACATAAAAGAATAGTCTCTAGTCTCTTGCGCGAGATAGGTTTTGGTAAGAATATGTCCTTTAGGCTCTTAGTACTGAAAACACCTTTGTCAGTTATGCCCCTGCGCTTATACTGGAAGCGCTCCTCTCCGGCTGCTCTGCTCAGGCACTTGCACCCTGGGCGTCGGTCCACGGGCCCCCCACGCTATGCGGGACGTTCGGGAGTCAAGCGGGTTGTCACTACAGATACGGAGGTTCCCTCTCGCTGGCCAGACTCACCAGGCTGCGGGCCGGGGCACAAGGATTCGGCGCGTCGGAGCCCTTCCACGAGACAGGCTGCCTGCAGCTCCTGGGCGATGGCCAATCAGGTCGCGGCTCCTTCGACGAGCCCCCAGTGACGACGTCGGGCGTCAGCCAATCACTGCGCGGCACCACCGGCCAGGCCTCCGCCGTCAACCAATCAGGTCGCGGCCTCCTCGCTTCTTTCTCCACGGCTTTGCGGAACAGGGAGACACAGCTTCGGATCGGTTTCGGGCCCCAGGGCCGTGGCAGTGACTTGCGGGCAGAAGGTTTCGAGACGTCTCGAGGCAGTAGGCCGATCGGGACACCAGCACGCTCCTTCGCAGCTCAGGGGACGCCCACGATCTCTCGGCCACAGCAATACACGGGCCGATGAGCAAGTTTATTCTCACGGCAGCCGGTTCCAGGCAAGAATCAACACGGTGCTCTCAAGCAGAGCGGAGAGCAGCCAAGCGCTTCACGGGGCAGAACAAAGTCGTGTAGTCTCGGCAACCTTTATGTCCCTGGGTTGCCAAACAGGAGGCCAGCTCTTCTCAGGCCCTTGGAGATTCAGAGTTAAAGACACAGCACACAGCAAAGTCTTGTCAGGTCAAGCAGGCAGGGTCACAGCACACAGCAAGGCCCCTTCTCCTCCTCAGCTTCAGTTGCACAGCAGAACAGGTCAGCCTTTAAAGCACACAGCAGGGCAATCTTCCTTTAGTCCTTCAGCAGTCCGTCTTTCAGCAGAGGTTCCTCTTGATTGTAGAATCTAAAAATCTGTTGTCAGGGGTCTTGTACTTATACCCCTAAAAGTCTTTGAAGTCTTTGTGCAAGTGGGTCCTGAGCCCGGTCTGATCCAGTTCTGGGTGTTGCTGGAGCACTTTGTTTTCCTGTCTTCTCCTTTCTTTTCAGAGTGAGGGGCAGAGTCGTCAGCCGCCCAGCAGGAGGCGGAGCCAGCAGTGTGGCAGGCAGGCACAGCCCTATTCAATCCCAGGTGCTATCTCCTCCCTCCACTCTACTTGCAAATGTCGCCATTCAGCAAAGGGCTGACTCAGCCAACCTCCTGGGGGATCCCCAGCCCCTGTCACTCTCAAGCCAGACAGTCAATCCACAAGCATGCCCAGGCACACAGAAGGGTCAGACAAGAGAACAGCTACTCTCTAAAAAGTACTATTCTCCAACTCAGGATTTAAAAACAGCCTCTCCTAAAAGATGTGTTATTAAATGCTGAGCTCAGGGATATCAAACACTCATGTCTTATCTTGTTCCTATGAGAAGATAGGCTGATAGCCATTGGCACCAGCCTCCCCCATGTTAGCCTATGGAGCAAGATAACCTTGCAGCAGTGAACACACAAAATGGCCGCTGTTCACTACCAGAGCATGATACCTGCACTAGTACATGCTCTACCTTTTACATACACTGCACCCTGCCCAGGGGGTACCTTGGGCCTTCCATAGGGATGACTGATGTGCACAAAAAGGGAAGGGTTAGGCCTAGTCAGTGGGGACACTGACCAGGGTGACATGGCAGTCCGGGGACTGCAGGCAGGCCTGCGGCGGCAGTCCTGAGACACCATTTTAGGGCTACTCATGTGGGTGGCGCAATCAGCGCTGCAGGCCCACTAGTAGCATCTGTCATCGCCAGCCCTGGCACACACAGTGCACTTTACTAGGGACTTCAGGGTGATACAAATATGCCAATCAGGTATATCCAATCAATATGATATTTTACACAGGGAGCACTTACACTCTGGCACTGATTAGCAGTGGCAGAGTGTCCAAAGCATCTAAACCAGCAAAACGAAATCCAGCACAGCATCAAAAATCCAGGTAGTAGAGGCAAAAGATAGGGGAAAAACCCACGCCAAGGATGTCAGGTCTAACAGTGAGAAAATCAAATATATGATTCAGTGATTGATGTTTACAGCTATTGTCACAAGAACTGCAGAAGAGGTCTGGGAAGAACTAAAGCCGTACTAAGTAGAGGAGATCATAGACTCCTACTGCTAATGACCCTCACCACCAGATGACAGATGGATGTATAATGCTTTAAACAAAAGGGCGGCAAATACCTATGGGATGCAGTTGTATTTCCGTGACTGCTTCGTCTTCTAGGGTTTAGCATCCTTATTGTGTTTTACGCGCTCACTGGCACATGCAGGCCCTGCAATAGATTCTTTGTTTATAGTGAGCTCAGCATTAGAGAAGATTTTTGGATGGGATTTACATCTCTGAAGTGGTGGCCCCCTATATTTAGGGGAATATGTTACATGGCAACTGTGATGATATCCATGCAAGAAAAAAGCTGTGAGTAACATTCATTTAAAGAAAGAATTCCATAAGGTTTATTCTGCAGCAGCATGCGATTCCAGAAAGTGCAAAATCTGAAAACCGCAACAGTTTCTTTCCCAGCATATGTACACTCCCCCAACATTTGAACATATACTCCTAACTTCCACCCACTAACAAAACCTGTTCCCCTATTCAGTTCAACATATGAAATAGGTACGAGCGACAACACGTTGTCATTCGTGACTACTCCATAACAAGATGCAAAGGTAAGCAAAGTGGAAAGAAACAGGCGCTCTTGGAGGACTGCGAGACACAAAGCACATGTGGAACCCAAGAGATATCACAGATACCACAACAACCTGATGTAGCAGAGTGTTCTCTCCTCCTCTTCCTCCGCCGCTCCCGGTGTTGATGGTGACAGATGCGTCCACTCCGGGTTGGGGAAGTCACATAGACAACAATTATCTTGGAGGCATCTGGTCACCAATAGACAGCGCCATCATATTAGTTTTTTGGAGCTGTGCAAAATCCATCTGGCCCAAATGCCCTTTTTTGCCTTCAATCAAATGCAAGTTGATCCCAGGTTCTGCCAGGCATGACTGCAGGGTGGTACTGTCTGAAGACTCATAAACTGTGTCTGTAAATTCACTGCCTCTCCCCGATGGTAAATCACCAGCCTCAAAATCAAAGCAGATAAAATAAGCAGGTATCATCGTGCTGATCAAATATTTACACCGGAAACTGATCCCGATGACGAAATAAAACAATCTGGGGATGGAGTCGATGCCCATGCGCACTATCACCAAAGGGAGGAGTCACCTACCTCATGACTAGAAAGACTTCTCCGAAGAAAAGCAAAGTGCAAACATCAGGGCCCAACACTAAGCCTGGGCAAAGCACTACGCTACGCTCGCGTAGTTTGCGAAGTTCGCGCTACTTCGCACTACGCGAACTGCACGTAGCAGAGTGCGAACACGCGTAGCGTAGAGTTGCGTAGTGCTGCGGTCATTTTTTGCTTGCTCGCGGTCCTCAACGTCAAGTTGGCAACCGCGAGCAAGCAAAATGACATCCCGGCGAGACTTTTTCCTTGTTCGCGATCAGCAACATCAAGTTGGCGATCGCGAGCATGGAAAATAAACCTCCCGGCGAGATTCCCAACGCGAGGAGGTCAGGTTTCTCATTGCGAGTGGTCGCGTATGCTCGCGATGAGAAACTACCAGTTCGCGTTGAGAAAGCTGCAGTTCGAGTAATAATCTACTCGAGCAGCAGAAAACTACAGCTCGCACTGTGCAAGATGCCATTTTCAATGATTGCACAGTGCCGGTTGCTTGTCCGCACTGTGCAATCATTGAAAACAACATCTGGCACAGTGCGAACAAGGTACTACGCAGTTCGCGAAGTGCTACGCGTAGCTCGCGTAGTGCGATCTGCACTTTGCGTAGCTTCGCGAAGTGCAACTTCGCGAACTACGCCCAGGGTTACCAACACCAGATGGCTATCTATGCTAACGCATATGAATCTACAGCTTTATATGCCAAGAACAGATGCATACTGGGTAAGTAGCATTTTCCTTTTTTTTGTCCATGATACATCCAGCCACCAACTTTCTGCACTCTAGAGTTTCCTACTCATCGGTATCCAACAGAGGCATTCAACATTTAATGAAATTTTGGCCTTGTGACCTCTGCTGCTGTTTCTGCATTTTCTGAGAAAAGGCAGATGGGACAAAGCTTAGCTGAGTCTGATGATCCCGGATTGGGCCTGGAGGGTTTGGTTCTTCAAACGTGTGACCCTCATTATTTGCCTTCCTCTTTGGCTTTCTCTTCAGGATTATCTTCTGAGGCAGATTACTACATCTGAACCTCCACAATCTATATCTCCATAGGTAGAGTTCAGTGGAGAATGCAGAGAGGTTTTGATCTACTGTCCGAGGTGGTGGGTATAACCTGCTCTCCTTCGCTCCACAAAGTTAATTTACTCAGACCATTAGTCCACATAAGTCACCTGCTGCTAGGAAAAGCAGTCTGTCCCTTTGCAGGCTCAGCTGTCAGTCCTTTTGTTTGTGTTATCTTTGGCTAAGAAAGGCTTTGATGTGGGCACTGTTAAAAGTTATTAGCCATTTTAGCCTTTCTATTTATTCAAATCACCCATTACGATCTTTCTTTCAATGGGTCTTTCACATGTTTTCCTGGCTGCTACTTTCACTATGCTGCAGTGCAACCTCTATTTAATCCTAACTTTCCTGATGTGTGCCGCTTTCGAGCTTCTATGCAGTTTTACCTTCGGACTCCAAACTCTGAAAGCCATGTATCTTACTTCAGTTACTTCTGCTGGTCATGTTAATGAACTACAAACATTGTCAGTTTGGCCTCCACACAGTACCTTCTTCTGGGATAAGCCGGTAGTTGGGATATGTGCATCTTTTTTTCTGAGAGTGGTGCCACCCTTCCTTGCTGAACAGTCTATCATGCTCCCCCCGTGTTCTTTCTGCCACATCACTTTCAGGAAGAGAACCTACCGCAGCCCCTTAGCTTCTCTTTTGATAGGGTCAAGGAGTACCTGGTGAAAAATCACCTTGGCTATGGATGTACTGGTGCTAAGAATAGAAAGAAAGTTCTTAAAATGAACTTATTGCAATGGACTGTCGTTTTCATATAACGTGTTTTGCCCTGCCCAAAAAGGAACCTCCTATGGACACTAGGGCTCACTCTACCAGGGCAAAAGCTGTGAATAGAACTCCTCATTTGGGATGTCCCTATTTTTGACACCTTTCAGGGAAGAGGATGTTGCCTTACGGCTAGAGCGGTTGACCTCGAACCTGGGGAACCGGGTTCGAGTCTCGGCAAGGACGTTCAACATTCTGTGATTCTGGGCAAATCACTTACCCCGTGCCTAACAAAAATTGAATGTGTTCTTCCGTAACTAAACTGGTACTCATGTAAAGCACTCTGATACCTGATGTCTCTGGTCTAGTTGACGCTATAAAAAACTCTAAAAAAGTAAAAACAATCTCTTACAGTACCAGGCTTGCCCCTTGCAGTCATGGGAAGTTGGCAAATTCAGACAGTACCAGGAGATCTTCTCTAAGTTCAGGAGTAGGGTAGATGGTGAGAGGTAAATGCCTATTGAAACATGCAACAGACAGGTCACAAAACCTAAAGATAGGAAACTAGAAGTGAAAGTCAAAAACGACAAAGGTCAGGTATTCTAATGGTGAACAAACAGAAAGTTCTGCAAACCTTACAACAAAGTACGTTCCAAGGCATTGACTAACTCACACTGCCGCTACTTAAAGTCATCTGGAAGAACCTGCCCTAATCTGTGGCTTGGGAGGGCAACCCTGACTAGTTGTTTGTCTGAGGTTCATCTGACAGTCTCTCCTATTCAGCCCCTGCAGCCACAGGCTCGTCCTTAACCTCTTCCGAGCTTGCCCCATTCATTGTTGCCTGTGCCCTGATGTCTTCTTTTGAGCAAATCTTTACCTCTTAATAGTAAATGCAGACCTCGTCACTCCCTGATTCCTGACATTGGTCTAAAAACTCCAGTACCCTAGACATTTGGTAAGCCCTTCAGGGACACCACGATCCTACTCGGGCTCTCATAAGATCTAGGTTCTTTCCTGCATGTCATCCACCAGCAATTGCAGGATGCCCAACTTGTTGAAGCTGTAGTTGAATACAACTAAACCCGAAATCAGTACAAGAACAATCTCATAATGACACTTTCTCGGATCCAGGAATCTGGTCTAAGACACACAATAAATAAGCTTTGGAAAAGTTGACACAGATCTTACAAGTTTAATTCCTACCTGAACAAGTAGAAATGATATTCAGAAGAGCGTCCAGCATAGCACAAGAATCAACCAGTCAACATTAGAAAATAAACTTCTCATGGATGAGTGTGCCGTGTGTGTGAGCGTGCACTGAACTTAATTTTCTCTGTCATAACCACTTCATTTAGAAAAACTCAGATTTGTCTTCAACTCACTGATTAGTGAGACTAAGTATCCATTTTATTTTAGATGAACCTATTGCAAATTGGATATCAGTTATCTGATTAGACATTTTGATAAATGTACACAAAAGTACTTTAATGCCATCATGTCCAATCACTAAAAATTTCAGGCTGAGCACTTCAGGACCTACCATAATGAGGATGCTGTACTTTCCCTTACTTACAAACCCTTCAGTATCCCAAGCATAATTAAAGTCAATTTGCAAATGAAATCTAAAACAGACTGAATACAATTCTGTAATTAACTATCTGTAAACGGAAAGCTCTTAAAGCCCAGATTTGGCTGTATTTTCTTATATATATGGCTTTCTTGTTATTCTTAGCACGCTATGCGGCCAGCTCTTCCTATATATCTCTGTATAATGATTTTGTAAGTTGAAGATGTATCACAATTAGGTATTTAATCTTGAATAGATAGCTTCAAGTACAATTGCATGCAATCTTTAATAACCAACTATGATTTATGATTTAAAAGGAACGTCCAGTGAACGATTTCACAATTGATCTCAAAGCTCCAGCTGACATCAACAAACGAACGTTCTAGAACTCCTCTAGTTGGTGATTGTTAAAAATGCAGAACTTTGCAAAGAGAACTGTTGTTCTCTAAATTGGATATCCCCTTTAAACACCTGCATTAGCACGACATTTGACGATGTGAAGAAAGGCTAAAGGATGTACATAGGAAAGGAAAACCTCATTTGAAAAGTGGTTCTTTGTGAAAGCAACTTAAAATCATTCCAAATTAATTAATGTATGAATACATCCTATCATTTTCAAGTCATGATTTTAAAACTCTCGTTATGTTAGCAACAAAAAAGGATTCCAAATAGAATACTGTATAGATACATCATATGATTAACTAGATGAGCTTCAAAGGAACATATGATTAATGTTATTTTTTTAAATTATAAAATAATAAAAAAGAAATTGGTTAACATAGCCCACAACTCTTTGAGGTTGCCACGTGTTAATGAGCTTGAATGGTCTCCATTCAGTGTTTTCCACAACATCTTGAAGAGGCCCAAATGCTGAAAGAACCTGATACAGTGGCTGGAATTAGCTTGCTGTGTTGAAGGATTTTACCCTATTTGGAATTACAAACTAATTAAAAAGAGGAAACCAAATATCTCAATAAAGAACGTGTGCTCTGTGTTTAGTGTGAATATATAAGTAGGCTGCTTAAGGACTGGCTCCAGGCATAATCTGAAAGAAGGCAGATATCTGTAATTGGGATGTGACTTCAAATTATGGTTGTTGATGTGGAGGGTAAGTGCCTCATTCCAAATGTTCCTGTAAATCTGGACTCTAGTGAAAACAATGTTTGCACTTGAATCAGGATTACGAGTTGTGCGAAATGAACATATTACTAATGTTTTTTTCCTGCCCATATTCCTCCAAGTGTGAATTGGATGAATTTATTCAGGAAAAACAAGTTAGATGGAGAAAAAACACATCCACATGTTATTCCCTAGTCCAATTCCAACCTGTCAAACTCAACATTTGAAAATAAGCAGGGTTCAGCAAAAAACAAATCCCGGGGTGATGTTCGCACAATATTTCTTTGACATTAGAATGATGGTCTAAGGTCTGGACTCGTGTTTTCTCACCATATATTGTGGGATATTTACCATCACCTGTTGGTGTGATCAATCCTTTAGATTTATGGCAGTCATCAAACTACCTTTTGGTTATTCAAATAGATACAAGTCGTTTTTTCCTACTGCTCCCTGCTCTGGTTGTTTAGAAAGAGTTTTCCTTTCCTGTCATGATCCTTCCAAATCTTGCAATCCACCAGCATGGCATGCTCTTGACCTGCCTTACGTAGATATTCTGGGAGAAAGACAGCTGTGATGCACTCTAAAAGTCTTCTAATTTGAACCATATATCAAATGTTCTGCGTGTTCAAGCTCTCTTAGAAGGTTATGTGTGCACCAGGATAAGTGGCTCTGCGGACCACTGAATACAAACGTACAACAAAAACCAGAGGTGTATCTGGGAATACCTAGTGCACTACGAAAATACACTATCCAGTGTATATCTTTCACAAAATTGTTGAATCACAATTATCACATGAAACCCATTGTACAATGTAAACCAAAATATTTATCCATGAATCAAACATAATTCAAACAAAGTCGCATGTTGATTGTGAAAACAGTTCTTTCTTTACTGTCACAGAAGATCAAAGTTCATCGCTGTTGCAGCGACATCCTACTGCAATAAACACATGTTCAAAAAAACGGTCTCAATTTCAAAATTTCCCAATGCATTTCGGGCTGATAAAGCAAAGCCCTTCGTCAGGGGAATCTATAAAACATAAATGACAGCAATGTACATGATTGTTAGAACTACATATATACATATTATACAGCTAACAAATAGGGCCCAACAGTTTGGCCGGACTTGTGACTTGCATACAGTGTGTGACAATGGAAATAGTAAAAAATCAAAAAAGAAACCAAAGGTATTAGAACTGCCAAAGGGAGTAGAAAAGCCAAGAGAAATAGAAAATTCCAAAAGAAGATAGAAAATTCCTACCACCACGGGTGTCGTACAACTAAACATCAAGGGCCTCATGTAGGTAGCCAAATACCGGTCGGTAACGGCCGATTTTCGGTAAATATGCCGTTACCGACCGGTATTCAGACAAGTGAGATGTAGGAGTCCAAAAACGACTTTTCGGTAAATATGAGGCGGTAAATACCGAATCATATTTACCGAATCCTAAAATACCGAATCAGATTTACCGAATACATACTTAACGAATCGGTAAATATGAAGTGGTAAATATGAAGTGGTAAAAATTAAAATGACATGTAGGAGCACTCGGTAATTAAGAAATCCAAGAAAATCGGTAAATAAGAGTCGGTAATTAACACGGATTGAAAGCAGGTGGTAACCATCAACAGTGCACATAAGCAATCCCAAAATGCAACAGCGTGGACAACATGGCCGCTATGTATGTCATTGCAAGGCGCCTACGTCTACAGGCAGCAGGACTGAGGGTTTGGCGACGGGAGGAACGCATCTACAGACAGCGCATCACACTATTCCACCTGACTGATGCAGAGATACATGAGAGGTACAGGCTACACCCCGAAACCATCATGGACTTAATCAGGGACCTTCACCCACTCCTGGACCAGCCAATAAGAAGGGCGCACGCCATACCCCCACATGTGCAGGTGCTCTGCAGCCTACATCTGCTGGCATCCGGCAGTTATCAGGTGGTGATAGCTGCGGTGGGTGGTGTATCCCAGAGTTGCCTGTCACGTTTCTTCAGGAAGTTCCTGGATGCCATGATGCAGAGAATGCACCACTACATCAGCTTCCCCAACACACAGGCTGCACTGCAGAAAACAAAAACAGACTTTTATCACATGGCACAGTTCCCCCATGTCATCGGCTGTATTGATGGTACACACATCCCAATCTGTCCACCAGCTGACACAGAGCACATCTACAGGAACAGGAAGTCCACCCACTCCATCAATGTGCAGGTGATCTGTGATGCAGGGAACATCATCACAGATATTGTTGCAAAGTTTCCTGGGAGCACCCACGACTCGTACATCTTCCAGAATAGTGGGATCTACACACGACTGAGTGCCGGAGAATTTGGAGAGGGATACCTGCTAGGTGAGTAACAGTGACGCCCCTTGCAACCTGCAAATCATAGTGGAAAGAGGCATGTGACTGATGTTTCCCTTTTACTCATCCAGGCGACAGTGCATATGCATGCCGGTCATTCATCCTCACTCCCTACCTACACCCAGCAACCCAGAGTGAGAGACGATACAACGTGGCACACAAAACAACACGCAATGTGGTGGAGCGCACGTTTGGACTACTGAAGAGCAGGTTCCGCTGCCTCCACAAGAGCGGAGGCGCACGCCAGTACACACCCATCACCTGCTGCAAGATTATTGCCACTTGTGCAATGCTGCACAACCTTGCCACGAAAAAAGGTACAGATGTGGAACTAACATATTTTGAGGACAACGAGGATGAGTCAGGCCAGACACAGGGCAACGCAGCTAGAGTGCCAACTGCAATCGATGGGAGAGAGAGACGGTCAGAGATCACATGCAACTATTTCTGAGTAAGGGGACACAGCCAGTTGTGATGAGTCATGACGTAGTTTTAATGTGGCACCACGCCATGAACACATGAACAAGCCAATCTGGCAATATACCATCTATACAAGGAGTATGTCCAGGGTTACGTCACCCATTGGGAAGTGGCTAAGCAGGGCCACATCAATGTTTGCGCATACGCGCTGCAGTGGTGGATGGCACGGCCTGTGCATCCTCACTAGAGCCAACCCCAAGCCGCCTGCTGCTCCTGCGTGCTTCTGGGACGGGGGGTGTGATGCTGCTCCTGCTGCTGGTGTCGATGCTCTCCGCAGCATCCCCTGCAGCAGTTGTCGACGCCTGACTAGTTAATAGCACCCCTAGTGCACTTGTCACCTGCACCATCCCCCGAGACAGGTCGCTGCAGCAGTGTGTTAGTCCCTCCTGCATCGTCACAGAGCGCCGGCACAGTAGAGAAGTCGCAGTTGCCAGACGGTTGAGTGCCCTGTTGGTAGTGTCCCTTCTCTGCCGTTCCCGGCGCCGTGCTTCGATGTCAGCATCTAATTTGCTGCACAACTGCTGAATTGACTGGGACATGTCCCGAATGCCCGCAGCCATGCCGCTGATGTTCTTGTCCATGTTGACTAATGTAGTTTTCGTCACCCGCATGTGCCTCTGGACTGACATGACTGCCTTTGTTTGCAGGCGCTGTTGTTTCAACATTTGGCCCTCGAGACCCAAGAAGACACCATGGCCGTCAATGGGTGCTGGTGGACTCTGGACACGCGACCTGCGGCGCCCTCTTGCTCCCGTCTGTGCTGCCTGTGAGGTGTGGGGCACAGTGGCATGGCTCCCTTCCTGGGGCCTGGTGAGTTCTTCAGGGCCCATGCTGTCGTCTGACGAGGTGTCTAAGGCTCGTAGCCTGGCTGCTGGACGCCTCCTCATTCCCACACCTGCAAGCGGAGATGTGGCCGGTGATTCAAACATGAGTGGCGATGCTGGCTCTGGGTGAGGTGATGCTGGCTCTGGGTGAGGTGATGCTGGCTCTGGGTGAGGTGATGCTGGCTCTGGCTGCGGCGAGGCTGCCTGTGTTGGTGGTGCGGCTGCCAGTGGGCCTGCTCCCTGGTCTGAACTTGTGCTGGCTAGAGGTGATATTTGTGGCCGGTGTGCCGTCTCTCCTGCAGCATGCCCTGTCCTGCATGATGTCACATCTGTGAACAGAAATACAACATTGGCTCAGTGTCCCCGAAGGGCTGCATTGAAAGCGTCACAATAAATCATTTCACATTCCAAAATGTCCTCTGTCTCCTTGTGCCTCGAGTGCGTGACATGCCTTGTTGCCCTGTAACATTTACGTCATGGTTGGTGTTTCCCTGACTACATCTCCCGGAATGCATTGCCTGTCTGCACTGACACGTGTGGACTGCAGTGTGATTCTCGTTTCACAATGGGGGATGTGGGATAGGGATTGGGGGTGCTACATTGCTGTGCTTGCGTCTTACCTTGTTGTGTGGCGGCTCTGGCAGAGCTGTCGGCGTCCCCAAGACCCACGACGCTCTCTTGCTCGATTGTAGCCCCCACCAGCTCCTCCAGTTCGGTGAGGGCAGGTGCCCTGTTGGTTCCACCTCCAGTCTGGCTGGCCTCCTTCTGGATGTCGCCCATCTTCCTCTTGGTTACAATCCTCAGGTCATACCAGCGCTTCTTTAGGACCTCTATGTCCCTGTGGGTCACTCCCACAGCATTGACCTGCGCCTGGATGGCCAGCCATATGTTGCGCTTTTCAGCCTCAGGCACTTGCATGGATTGCCTTCCAAACAGCTTCTGGTGCTGCTTCACCACCTCCTCCACCAGCACCTGGAGTTCCTTGGGGCTAAATTTCAGCTTCCTCCTCCTTTCCCCTCCGTCTCTCTGTGCTCTCTGGCTGGACATGATGTTCGTTTTCCCGCTCGCACAGGCACCGGCTCCCTGCCTCTCCTCTGCACTCCAAGCCTCTCCAGGGTCGGCTAATTATGTACACCTGCCTGGGTGTGGCCACTTCCTGGTTGGGTGGGCTGTGGTTGCACAGGATTAGCTGTTTCGTCAAGTCATGTGATTTTATTTACCGATTCCGTACATACCGATTCGGTATTTTCCGATTCGGTAAATACCGATTCGGTATTTTCCGATTCGGTAAATACCACCTCGGTATTTACCGATTCGGTGAATTCCGATTCGTGATTACCGAATGTTACCGAATCGGTAACTGTTACCGAATTTTTACCTACATATAACTTACCGATTCTAATTTACCGATTCGGTACGGCTCGGTATTTAAGAAACGGTAAAATTTATTTACCTACATGAGGCCCCAAGTGTTCTAATGAAGAAATACCATCTCTTAACTTTATACTAGGTGCAAAGCGAACGAAAACCATGAAAAATATCGTACCAGAAACTGAAAGTGAACACTATGTCCGCTACGTGCCAGGTCTTTAATTATAATTGATGATGGAAAACCTGAACGTAAAATAAAATAACATCAATTGAAGAAAAGACGAATGTGAACAGTCCACGACTCATTAAACCCAGTGTGTTCGTGATCGTCTTACCCACAAAAGTCAAGGCTGCATACGGTAGGAGTTCAGAGAAAACAAAAATGCTGCAAAATACGGAAAAGCACGCAGATACGTCAGTACCTACAAGAGTTTAACTAGATGTTCCGCAATGGTGTATAAACCAGAGCCATCGGTCGCTTACCATTCGTCAAGTGGAAAAAAGTCCATCACCCAAAGTGTCGTCCTGACCGGAATGAGGAGTAAGACGTTGTGAGAAGCATGCAGATTTTAAATAAAATCAGCGGAAATAGACAGAGGACTATGCTGATAGACTCGCCGCGGCCATATTGAAAAGTGCAATGAAAAGTACCACGAGGAGTGCAACAACGTGAAAAAAAATATAGAAAGAGGACTAGATAGAAGAACTACCACAACCATGTTAGAAGATACAATGTAAGATACAGCAATGGCATGTTCTGATTAGAAGACTGGAAAGTCAACAAATAAAATACAAAGCAAATAAAGTATAATAACATTGTGCAATTATAAAAATTAACAATGCTACTAAATATTATGCTGCGCTATATGGCAATATACATGATTTACTTAACAAAGAAAAAGAATTGCAAAAATGGTGAAACAATAAACCTTAGAGTACCAGACAGAGAGATATCATTTATACACAAAGATGACAAATGTGTAAAAGCGATCAGAGAAAACATGATAATTCGAATTTGTCATTCAACCCCATTGGGGCCAGTGTTTGTAAAAACCAAATCCAGTGTGACTCCCGTTGTGCTAGCATTTTAGACATGTTTCTCCCTGGGATGTTCTCAATAATTTCAAGAACCCCAAATCTAAGCTGAGCAAGTGAGTGTTTGGAGTTACTCCAATGTTGTGCAAGCGGGGAACTGGTAGTTTTAGTTCGAATCCGACTTTTGTGTTCAGTTATTCTTGTGCGAAGCGCACGTTCAGTTTTGCCTACATAGCATAAATCGCATGGACATTTTATAATGTAAATTACATGATGACTGTTGCAATTCGCATTAAAATGTAGATCGATCTTTTTGCCTGTTCGTGGATGGGGTAGGCTACTTCCTACCAACACATTATTGCAGTGTGAGCAGTTCATACATTTAGACATTCCTTTGTGTGCCACCTTGGGTTTGATTGTACTCTTGGTGAGCAGTTCTTTGAGATTCCGTGATCTCTTATAGGCAAACAATGGCACATCAGTGAAAAGGCCCTGAAGGTCTGGCTCACATTTAAGTAAATCCCATCTCTGCAATATACTTTTTTTCAATAAGTGAGAGTCAGTCGAATAAGTGGAAACGAAAACCTCTCTCTTTATCTCAGTAAGTGGAATTTTCTTTTTAAGCAAATCTTCCCGATTTGACGCTATGGCCCTTATGGCCGCCTGTTCAACAATTTGTACGGGATATCCTCTGTCAAGGAATTTGCTTTTAGAGGCTTCAATGGCCTGCGTGCCAACCTCTAGATCAGACGTGATACGCTTGATCCTGAGGAACTGTGAGTACGGGAGGTGGCGTTTTAAAGGCCATGGGTGGAAGCTTTGAAACAGCAAGGCATTGTTTCGGTCTGTGGATTTAGTAAAAACAGTCGTCCGAATGGCAGAATCTGTTAAAGTGAGTTGTACATCCAAAAAAGCTATACTGAAAGGGTCAATCAAATGTGTGAATTGAATCCGAGGATTAATCTGGTTAAGTGACACAATCTGAGTTTCAAGGCTGCTCTGCGACCCCTTCCAAACAATCAATATATCGTCGATATATCGACGGTATACAAGGAGATTTGAAGTCCAGGCAATGTCTGTGAGAATGTGCTCCGTTTCAAATTTAAACATAAAAATGTTCGCGTAGCTGGGAGCCCCAGAAAAACCCATCGATGTGCCATTGGATTGTAGAAAAAATTGGCCCTTCCACTGAAAGTAGCTATGAAACAAGCAAAAATTCAGGATTTCAACAAGAAAAACTTTACTCGCTCTGACATCTTCCTGACGCAATAGAGCCCATTCAATGGCATCTATGCCATCCATATGAGGAATAGATGTATACAAAGAAACAACGTCTATTGTACATAGCCACAGTTGTTCACCATCAGGAATATGAGTGTCTTGGAGTATTGTCAATAGATGAGTTGTATCTTGAACATAAGATGGACAACTCTGAACGATTGGTTGAAAGAAAGTATCTAGATAACGACCAAGAGGATCATGAATGGAGTCACATCCCGAGACGATAGGTCTCAAGGGAGGATCGTCCAAATTTTTATGAATTTTTGGGAGCATATACAGGCTCGGCCTTCTTGGAAATTGAGTAAATAAATAGTCTCTTGTTTTGGTGGTGATCCATTGCATATCTATTGCATGAGACAAAATGGAATCCAAAATCTTCAAAAATTCATCTGTTGGATCTGACTCTAATGGCAAGTATGTGGTCCGATCTTGCAACATCTGATCTACCTTCAACTCGTATTTACTACGATCCATGACCACTAGGGCACCACCTTTATCCGCTTTAGTGAAGTGTAACGAGTTTTGAGATTGTAATGATTTCAAAGCAAAACTCTCACTCTTGGATAAATTGGAATTACCCAGGGGACGGAAAGGAAACTTAGATATGTCTTGTTTGACAAGAGTCTCAAACAAATCTATAGCCTTGTGTGAGATGGGGGATACAAAAGTGCTGCGTGGCTTAAACTCAAGGTATTCAACCTCCGTGTCTGATTGAGACTCTGTCATGATTGTTGAAAAAAGAGTCTTAAGCATTTTTACTATTTCCATTGTCACACACTGTATGCAAGTCACAAGTCCGGCCAAACTGTTGGGCCCTATTTGTTAGCTGTATAATATGTATATATGTAGTTCTAACAATCATGTACATTGCTGTCATTTATGTTTTATAGATTCCCCTGACGAAGGGCTTTGCTTTATCAGCCCGAAGTGCATTGGGAAATTTTGAAATTGAGACCGTTTTTTTGAACATGTGTTTATTGCAGTAGGATGTCGCTGCAACAGCTATGAACTTTGATCTTCTGTGACAGTAAAGAAAGAACTGTTTTCACAATCAACATGCGACTTTGTTTGAATTATGTTTGATTCATGGATAAATATTTTGGTTTACATTGTACAATGGGTTTCATGTGATAATTGTGATTCAACAATTTTGTGAAAGATATACACTGGATAGTGTATTTTCGTAGTGCACTAGGTATTCCCAGATACACCTCTGGTTTTTGTTGTACGTTTGTATTCAGTGGTCCGCAGAGCCACTTATCCTGGTGCACACATAACCTTATAAGAGAGCTTGAACACGCAGAACATTTGATATATGGTTCAAATTAGAAGACTTTTAGAGTGCATCACAGCTGTCTTTCTCCCAGTTATTCAATTTTTCTGCATACAGCTACAGTTGCACCACAATTTAAGTGTTTTACTATTGAGAAATCATGTCGTTTGACGACATAGCACATTTGACTGAAAATAGAGCACAAACAAAAGCATACTCTGCTGCTGAAGCAGCGGACATTTATGGTCTCATCAAGGAAGTCAGGACTTTTGACTTGAACTCTGGTCCTATTCAGCAACAAATTCGACAGCTAGAGTACCTGATGCGCAGAGAGATTAACCAGCGCCTGCATGCCACCACTTTAATCCAATACCATAAAGCAAGTCGCATACCCAGGGGACTGCGTTTAGCAATTAAGCCCATGTTGTTCAAAATGAACAAAAAGTTTATGGAGAAGTGGTACACGATTTTGAATAAATGTTCCCTCGACTTGATTTTGCTTATCGTTGAAGAACTTTCACTAGTCCTTAGTGGCTTAGAAACAGAAATCAAGGAACTTCAGGCTAACCTGGTGTCACGTATGGAGAACGAAGCATGGTCTAGTACCCTTACTGATATCAATACGAAATTAGATGCATATGTCAAAGAAATACATGAGCGAAAAGTGAGGAAATTTCGCCGTGACACAATTGATTATAAGCTGGATGAAGTTTATTCTTGGGCGGAAGTTTATTCTCAGAGACGAAATTGGCAAAAACCTACTACTACTTCTTCCGAAGAGAGCATAGCCTCCACCACTGACACTCAATTATCTCGACCACCTGTCACTACAACTGTTCCACCACCACCCCCACCGGGTGAGCGTCAATCTCCAGTCCCTAGTACATCTAAGGTGTCTTTTTTGGCCACCAGTCCGGCCTCAAACCAACCACCGACGCAGCCACCTGCAGAACAAGCCAAACACGTAGAGGTCACCGATTCAACAAAACCAGGGACAAGTCGTCGCACAAAGAAACACTAGTGGTTAACATTTCTTCCAAGTCACTGACTGACAAGCAGATGGCAGTACTTAACAAAGGTAGTTCATTTGTACCAACTTTTCAGTCTAGAAACTTAGATTCTTTGATTGCTCTCTACAAATTTACTAGGAAATTACGCTTAAGACTCTTTTTTTCAACAATCGTGACAGAGTCTCAATCAGACACGGAGGTTGAATACCTTGAGTTTAAGCCACGCAGCACTTTTGTATCCCCCATCTCACACAAGGCTATAGATTTGTTTGAGACTCTTGTCAAACAAGACATATCTAAGTTTCCTTTCCGTCCCCTGGGTAATTCCAATTTATCCAAGAGTGAGAGTTTTGCTTTGAAATCATTACAATCTCAAAACTCGTTACACTTCAC
Source organism: Triturus cristatus (assembly GCF_964204655.1). Classification (NCBI taxonomy): domain Eukaryota; kingdom Metazoa; phylum Chordata; class Amphibia; order Caudata; family Salamandridae; genus Triturus; species Triturus cristatus. Next base: position 800,809,115 of record NC_140584.1, read on the forward strand.
TAAAGCGGATAAAGGTGGTGCCCTAGTGGTCATGGATCGTAGTAAATACGAGTTGAAGGTAGATCAGATGTTGCAAGATCGGACCACATACTTGCCATTAGAGTCAGATCCAACAGATGAATTTTTGAAGATTTTGGATTCCATTTTGTCTCATGCAATAGATATGCAATGGATCACCACCAAAACAAGAGACTATTTATTTACTCAATTTCCAAGAAGGCCGAGCCTGTATATGCTCCCAAAAATTCATAAAAATTTGGACGATCCTCCCTTGAGACCTATCGTCTCGGGATGTGACTCCATTCATGATCCTCTTGGTCGTTATCTAGATACTTTCTTTCAACCAATCGTTCAGAGTTGTCCATCTTATGTTCAAGATACAACTCATCTATTGACAATACTCCAAGACACTCATATTCCTGATGGTGAACAACTGTGGCTATGTACAATAGACGTTGTTTCTTTGTATACATCTATTCCTCATATGGATGGCATAGATGCCATTGAATGGGCTCTATTGCGTCAGGAAGATGTCAGAGCGAGTAAAGTTTTTCTTGTTGAAATCCTGAATTTTTGCTTGTTTCATAGCTACTTTCAGTGGAAGGGCCAATTTTTTCTACAATCCAATGGCACATCGATGGGTTTTTCTGGGGCTCCCAGCTACGCGAACATTTTTATGTTTAAATTTGAAACGGAGCACATTCTCACAGACATTGCCTGGACTTCAAATCTCCTTGTATACCGTCGATATATCGACGATATATTGATTGTTTGGAAGGGGTCGCAGAGCAGCCTTGAAACTCAGATTGTGTCACTTAACCAGATTAATCCTCGGATTCAATTCACACATTTGATTGACCCTTTCAGTATAGCTTTTTTGGATGTACAACTCACTTTAACAGATTCTGCCATTCGGACGACTGTTTTTACTAAATCCACAGACCGAAACAATGCCTTGCTGTTTCAAAGCTTCCACCCATGGCCTTTAAAACGCCACCTCCCGTACTCACAGTTCCTCAGGATCAAGCGTATCACGTCTGATCTAGAGGTTGGCACGCAGGCCATTGAAGCCTCTAAAAGCAAATTCCTTGACAGAGGATATCCCGTACAAATTGTTGAACAGGCGGCCATAAGGGCCATAGCGTCAAATCGGGAAGATTTGCTTAAAAAGAAAATTCCACTTACTGAGATAAAGAGAGAGGTTTTCGTTTCCACTTATTCGACTGACTCTCACTTATTGAAAAAAAGTATATTGCAGAGATGGGATTTACTTAAATGTGAGCCAGACCTTCAGGGCCTTTTCACTGATGTTCCATTGTTTGCCTATAAGAGATCACGGAATCTCAAAGAACTGCTCACCAAGAGTACAATCAAACCCAAGGTGGCACACAAAGGAATGTCTAAATGTATGAACTGCTCACACTGCAATAATGTGTTGGTAGGAAGTAGCCTACCCCATCCACGAACAGGCAAAAAGATCGATCTACATTTTAATGCGAATTGCAACAGTCATCATGTAATTTACATTATAAAATGTCCATGCGATTTATGCTATGTAGGCAAAACTGAACGTGCGCTTCGCACAAGAATAACTGAACACAAAAGTCGGATTCGAACTAAAACTACCAGTTCCCCGCTTGCACAACATTGGAGTAACTCCAAACACTCACTTGCTCAGCTTAGATTTGGGGTTCTTGAAATTATTGAGAACATCCCAGGGAGAAACATGTCTAAAATGCTAGCACAACGGGAGTCACACTGGATTTGGTTTTTACAAACACTGGCCCCAATGGGGTTGAATGACAAATTCGAATTATCATGTTTTCTCTGATCGCTTTTACACATTTGTCATCTTTGTGTATAAATGATATCTCTCTGTCTGGTACTCTAAGGTTTATTGTTTCACCATTTTTGCAATTCTTTTTCTTTGTTAAGTAAATCATGTATATTGCCATATAGCGCAGCATAATATTTAGTAGCATTGTTAATTTTTATAATTGCACAATGTTATTATACTTTATTTGCTTTGTATTTTATTTGCTGACTTTCCAGTCTTCTAATCAGAACATGCCATTGCTGTATCTTACATTGTATCTTCTAACATGGTTGTGGTAGTTCTTCTATCTAGTCCTCTTTCTATATTTTTTTTCACGTTGTTGCACTCCTCGTGGTACTTTTCATTGCACTTTTCAATATGGCCGCGGCGAGTCTATCAGCATAGTCCTCTGTCTATTTCCGCTGATTTTATTTAAAATCTGCATGCTTCTCACAACGTCTTACTCCTCATTCCGGTCAGGACGACACTTTGGGTGATGGACTTTTTTCCACTTGACGAATGGTAAGCGACCGATGGCTCTGGTTTATACACCATTGCGGAACATCTAGTTAAACTCTTGTAGGTACTGACGTATCTGCGTGCTTTTCCGTATTTTGCAGCATTTTTGTTTTCTCTGAACTCCTACCGTATGCAGCCTTGACTTTTGTGGGTAAGACGATCACGAACACACTGGGTTTAATGAGTCGTGGACTGTTCACATTCGTCTTTTCTTCAATTGATGTTATTTTATTTTACGTTCAGGTTTTCCATCATCAATTATAATTAAAGACCTGGCACGTAGCGGACATAGTGTTCACTTTCAGTTTCTGGTACGATATTTTTCATGGTTTTCGTTCGCTTTGCACCTAGTATAAAGTTAAGAGATGGTATTTCTTCATTAGAACACTTGGGGCCTCATGTAGGTAGCGTACCAGTTACCACTTCTTAAATACCGAGCCGTACCGACTCGGTATTTAAGAAGTGGTAACTCGTATGTAGGTAATGAGTCGGTAATTTTTACCGATTCGTTACTAGTCGGTAATTACCGAATCGGTATTTACCGATTCGGTAATGAGGCATACCTTCCCATTGATGGGAAGGTATGCCTCATTACCGAATCGGTAAATACCGATTCGGTAATGGGGGGAACACATACAAGGGTGGCAGGGTGTCACATTGACACCCTGTTGCACCCCTGATTCGGCCATGTGTGCACATGTGGCACACATACATGCCCTAAGGGCATGTATGTATGCCACATTGCACACTGCTACGCGCGTAAAAATGCATTTACACATACATTCATTATTTACCACCAACTATAAGTTGGTGGTAAATACCGACTCATTCACACACACACACACTCCCCCTACATATCGATTTTGCTTTCGGAATTTACCGAATCGGTAAAATTACCGATTCGGAAAAGTTACCGATTCGGTAACATTACCGATTCGGTATTATTACCGAATCGGTAATTTTACCGATTCGGAAAATTCCGAAAGCAAAATATGTCCCCCTACATACCAATGGCCAAAATACCGGTCGGTAACGGTATAATTACCGAAAATCGGCCGTTACCGACCGGTATTTGGCTACCTACATGAGGCCCTTGATGTTTAGTTGTACGACACCCGTGGTGGTAGGAATTTTCTATCTTCTTTTGGAATTTTCTATTTCTCTTGGCTTTTCTACTCCCTTTGGCAGTTCTAATACCTTTGGTTTCTTTTTTGATTTTTTACTATTTCCATTGTCACACACTGTATGCAAGTCACAAGTCCGGCCAAACTGTTGGGCCCTATTTGTTAGCTGTATAATATGTATATATGTAGTTCTAACAATCATGTACATTGCTGTCATTTATGTTTTATAGATTCCCCTGACGAAGGGCTTTGCTTTATCAGCCCGAAATGCATTGGGAAATTTTGAAATTGAGACCGTTTTTTTGAACATGTGTTTATTGCAGTAGGATGTCGCTGCAACAGCTATGAACTTTGATCTTCTGTGACAGTAAAGAAAGAACTGTTTTCACAATCAACATGCGACTTTGTTTGAATTATGTTTGATTCATGGATAAATATTTTGGTTTACATTGTACAATGGGTTTCATGTGATAATTGTGATTCAACAATTTTGTGAAAGATATACACTGGATAGTGTATTTTCGTAGTGCACTAGGTATTCCCAGATACACCTCTGGTTTTTGTTTTACGTAGATATTCAACATTTCCCCTGCCTTCCAGACAGGGACCTCTTCCACTCAGATGTTTTTCTGATCTTCCCCTCTTTTAAATATCCAGACAGTAAAGAACGCCTTGTCTGTTCTTGTTCTTTCGCATTAGAATTCTCTTCTCTTGTACCTGTTATGGGTTAAGAAACGCTCTGCATTCTAATGCAGTCCAAATATTCTCCCTTTGTAACTTTTGTGAAGAGTTAAAAAAGCAGGAACTTAGTTTCTCTCCCGCCAAGTACACGGGCTGTAGGAATGTCAAAAGTGTGCTTGATAAGACCCATGTGGACATAAATAGAGCAAAAGATAGGTAGGGTAATAGACTGACAGAACAATGGATCAATAAATAGCCCAGTAAATAATAAGACAATATTGTCAGGTATTGACTAGATCATGGGTACTCACAAACTTTCTCTCGGGGGCCAAATTTACAGTGTGGTTTGTGGCCGAGGGCCGCACCATGGGGGCGGGGTCATTGGGGGAGGGGGCGGGGCTAGAGCAACACAAAAACTGTGACCATGAGGTGGAACACAGGCCCCTGCAGTGTACGCCTTCATCCACTGAGCCACTGGACCCGGCATACACATCTCTCTCTCTCTCTCTCCCTCTCCCTGTCTCTCTCTCTCTCCCTCTCTATCTCTCTCTCCCTCTCTCTGTCTCCCTCTCTCTCTCTCCCTCCCTCTGTCTCCCTCCCTCTCCCTCCTTCTGTCTCCTTCTATCTGTCTCCTTCTATCTGTCTCCCTCTCTCTCCGTCTCCCTCTCTCTCTGTCTCCCTCTCTCTCTGTCACCCTCTGTCTGTCTCCCTCTGTCTCCCTCCCTCTGACTCCCTCCCTCTGCCTGTCTCCCTCTCACTCCCTCTGTCTCCCTCTGTCTCCCCCTGACACCCTCTCTCTGTCTCCCTCCCTCAGTCTCCCTCTGCCTGTCGCCCTCCTCTCTCTGCCTGTCGCCCTCCTCCCTCTGTCTGTCTCCCTCTCTCTCTCTGTCTCCCTCTCTCTCTGTGTCTTCCTCTCTTTGTCTGTCGCCCTCTGTTTCCCTCCCTCTGTTTCCCTCCCTCTGTCTCCCTCCCTCTGCCTCCCTCCCTGTCTCCCTCCCTCTGTCTCTCCCACTGTTTCCCTCTGTCTCCCTCTGTCTGTCTTCCTCTGTCTCCCTCTGTCTGTCTCTCTCTGTCTCCCTCTGTCTCCCTCCCTCTCTGTCTCCCTCTGTCTCTCCCTCTCTCTGTCTCTGTCTCGCTCTCTCTGTCTCCCTCTCTCTGTCTCCCTCTCTCTCCCTCCCTCCCTCTCTGTCTCCCTCTCTCTCTGTCTCCCTCCCTCCCTGTCTCCCTCCCTCTGTTTCCCTCCCTCTGTTTCCCTTCCTCCGTCTCCCTCCCTCTCCGTCTCCCTCCCTCTGTCTCCCGCCGTCTCCCTCTCCATCTCTCTGTCTCTCTGCCTCTCTGTCTCTGTCGCTGCTTCTATCTGTCTGTCCCTGTCTCTGCCTCTATCTGTCTCTGTCTGTCCCTGTCTCTGTTCATCCCTGTCTCTGTCTCCCTCCCTCTGTCTCCCTTTCCGTCTCTGTCTGTCTCTGTCTCTATCTGTCTGCCCCGTCCCTGTCTCTGCCTCTATCTGTCTCTGTCTGTACCTGTCTCTGTCTGTCTCTGTCTCTATCAATGTCTGTTTCTGCCTCTATCTGTCTCTGTCTGTCTGTCCCTGACTCTGCCGCTATCTAGCTCTGTCTGCCCCTGCCTCTATCTGTCTCCCTTTCCGTCTCTGTCTGTCTCTGCCTCTATCTGTCTGCCACGTCCCTGTCTCTGCCTCTATCTGTCTCTGTCTCTATCTGTCTGTTTCTGCCTCTATCTGTCTCTGTCTGTCTCTGCCTCTGCCTCTATATGTCCCTGCCTCTATCTTTGTCTCTCTCTCTGTCTCTATCGCTGTCTGTCTCTCTGTCTCTACCTCTATCCGTCTCTCCTCTATCTGTCTCTGTCTCTGTCAGTCTGTCCCTGTCTCTGCCTCTATCTAGCTCTGTCTGCCCCTGTCTCTATCTGCCTCTGCCTCTATCTGGCTCTGTCTCTATCTGTCTCTGTCTCTATCTGTCTCTGCCTCTATCTGTCTCTGCCTCTATCTGTTTCTGTCTCTATCTATCAGTCTGTCCCTGTCTCTCTCTCTGTCTCTGTCTCTATATGTCTCTGTCTGTTTCTGTCTCTCCCTACTGCCTTCTGTCACCCTCTGTCACCTCACCCGACTCTCACACCCTGCTGTCCTCTGTCATTCTTTGTCACCTCACCCCAGCTTGTGTGGCAGCTGAGGCAGATTCCCTTCCCGGGCACACACACAGCCCCACCCGAGTACTTCACAGGTCTTGAAGAGACCATTTGCATGATAACGAGGCTTTGTTGTATTTCACCTCTTCTTAGCGCCCCTGCAGCTCCACTAGGACTATCACTTGAATCGCCCGGCCCCCACAGAGCAGAGTCTGTGTTTGCTGACACAGTAAAAAAAAAAAAAGAAACCCTGGTACGATGTCTGCAAGGTCCGCGGGCCGCTAAGAAAGGCTTGCTGGGCTGTTGGCGGCCCGCGGGCCGTACTATGAGTACCCGTGGACTAGATAGATGGATGGATGAATGGATGGATGGACGGGTGGGTGGATGGTGGATGGATGAATGGATGGATGGATAAATAGATAGACCTATTGTCAGTCTTCTCCCTAAAAAGCCATAGACCTCTCTGTTGGTGGGATGAGTGCCATAAAATAGTGATGGGCCCCCGGCAGAATGTGAGGAGGGCCCCCGCCCGAGTCTCCCATATCTCACAGATATTCATTGGCTTCGGCTGAATGGAGCCTACTGAAGGGCTAGGTTGTCCCTAAAAGACTTGGGGCCCCCCTGCACCGCAAGGGCTGCATTAGCTTGCATTATACCTTGGCCAGACTGGCCAGCCGGGCAAGCTGGCAATCCCGGGGGAGGCTGTAGCTCCAGAAGGCCGGTTTTGACCCTTGGAGGCCGGTTTCATCCTCCAGGAGTGGTGGTGAAGGTTGTTCGATCCTTGCCGCAACTTGAAAGAGTTGTTCTGGTTCTAGCGCGCATTAGCATGTCTGCACATGGGGGCTGAATTTATCATTTTGGCCAGGTCTGGTTTATGTTCCCAGTCCGGCCCTGGTTACCTCCCTAGGTGGAGACCATAAAAAACACAGCCCCGAGTTACCTGGCAGTTCTCTGAACCCAGTGTCACTCAGCTGCAGCTTTGGGTGCAAACTTGCCAGCAGAGAACAAAATCGGCACACAACTTAATTCTACTTCGATTCTAGCAAGCTAGAAATTGTTGCTTGTGACGAATTTTATGATTAATCCCTCCCCCACCCCACTACCCCCAAAAAATAATAATAATAGGAGCGTATCATTAGGAACAAATGGTTAAAAGGCTTGCAAATACTATTCCACATTTATCCCAAGCGCAAGAAGTCGCCATGGAGACTGCAATTGTTTCAGACGTATTATCGTGGTGAAATGCACGCCTTTCTTTCCAAAGACAATTCATAAACAAATTCAGATTTAAATATCGAGCTTAATTTAATCAGTTAATTAATGCAGTCTAAACGCTACGCAAAACGCTCGGCCTATTTCTATTCTAAGCACGGTAAGACGCATTTCTGATTCCGAATGGTTCTGCTGCCCTCGGCGTGGGATTTTACCGCGTGATTACTTATTACATCGCGCGCCAAAGGGCAGCAACACGTTGACCTCTGTGGCGCATTATTTTTCTTTCCATACACGGAGGTCTGTTATGTAAAGCCGGTGGCGGAAGGGAGTGTTTTTCTCCCTTAATGAAACTGGGCTCCTCTTGGAAACGTTGTTTCTTCTGTCGATTTCACATTATTTAAGTGATTCGTTTATTTTCTTCCGACCTTTTTATTTCAGACTTCTCGCTGGCGAATTCTCGCGCGTTCCACCTAAAAAAAAAAAAGTCAGAGGCTCTCAGATACTCCTGCGCTCTGTTCCGCAGACCACATGGATGGATTACTTCTTATTGTGATGTTGAAGTGCAGATGCCTTTCCATGAATGTCTCTGTTACTAACATTGGCGTCCACAAATCACCCTGATTGAGGCCTCCCCAAAGCCCATTTTGAGACCGAAAACATAGGTATTGTAGGGTCTTGGGCCCTGGGCCCCCATGCAGCACAAAGGGGCACACAGACACATGGTTACTGTACAAAGAACTGGCCCAGGGCATGTGTGCCCGGCCCCTATTATAGGCAGGGTTACAGGACCAGTGATGCCTGTGATGCAGTGCTTTAAGTGGACCAGGTCTCACCGGGTCTGAGCACCGGCAGTTTTTAGGTCTCGCCTGACCCAGCGCATGCGCTGAGCTGGCGAGACTTTTTGTGAGGGCTCAAAAAAGTGCTACCACTGTAGCCTAGAGCTACAGTGCATGTGCGCGGGCGCCCGCGCCTCACTTTCGCGGACGGACGGCCGCTTTGATGTTAGATCGCAAACGCGATCACTTTCACTTTCGCGGCCGCACGCTTTGATGTTCTCCGGGAGCCAGTTTTTTTCTTCCTGTTTATTACTTCTATGTAGTAATGGTGGCACCCGTGCGCCGCCATTACTGCAGAGCAGTAATAAACAGAAACAAGCATTGGCATAGCCAATAGGTCTCGCTTTTGGGACCTTATAAGCATTTAGTTATGCAACTGTTGCATGGCTAAACACTTATAAGGTCCCAAAAGCGAGACCTATTGGCTATGCCAATGCTTTTTTAAAGGAGGCCTCGAAACGGGTCTCTATCGTGCTCTATTTTGAGCCCTGGCACAGGCGGTCGGTCAGTTTTTTCCGGACTGCAGTGACAGCAGGCACATCGATGCGCGTGCCCACACTGCTCACTTCTCACTAGTGGAGAAGTTACGGCATGACCTCATGCCAGGTGAGCGTTGTATGGGAAGTGAAATCCATTAAAGAGTCTCCTTTTCTCTTTGGATTTAACTTCTCTTTTTGAAACTCGGGAGCAGCAACATTGTTGTGGTGTCACCAGGGCTTTAAGTGGAAGCTTTTTCAATATTCTATACAAGCCATAGTTGCTGCTTATTTATCTTCTGTAACAGTCCTGACTTGTTGTAGGTATGATGTTACTTGTTGTATCATATCTGGATACAATGACAAACAGCAAAATACAAGTCTGGGGTACAATATGCTAAGCACAGATTTATGGTTTACGTGTTTTTAATCCATTCCCATAATTACATTGGCCACGCCCCCTTGAGAGACCCTCCAGTTTTTTCATCCCACTTAAAACCCTGCTGTGATGGATGGATGTGGGGTGAATGTAGAAGTCAGCCCTTAGGGAGTGACGCAGTACATTTCTGGAACACTAAAACGTGTCCAGCAGAACACTACATCCCTCCTAAACTTTATTGAAAAAGAAGCAAAGGAGTCCATCCTGTGGGAGTGAATAAACAACAAAACAAACCAACACTGAGTCTCTTCAGGCCGTCTGCAGGACTGTGTCGGATAGGCTAACAAGTGCAGCTGGGAGAACTCAGCATCCCGGCACGCAACCATAGTTTCACCAGATGACACTGGGCACGAATGCAATGTGGATAGAGTCTGGACCACCCGACCACATGTCCATGGATTTACAGTCCATCTAAGCGGTGTTCTTTGATCCCGCCTGCTCTCATCATGGTGGAGTCATTTAAACAGTTCAAACTGGAGATTGCATCAGGAGTGGTGGTGGAGTCCGCTTCAGAGATTTCTTCGGGGGCACCCGGGCTCCATGAAAAGCAGACCTGCAAAGACTGGGACGACAGTGCGATGTTTGGACATCTTTACTGAGGCCTTGGTGCCTCCTGGTTTTGTAACTGAAAAGAGGTGCTGTCATCATATGTAGACCAGGAGCCGGGATGTAGTTATGTAGATTTATTGTTCAAGTAAGTTAGTACAAGGTACCCCACCGGGAGCAGCATCCTGCTGCTCAGCCCCATTCAATCTAACTGATCACTCTTCAAAACATGCACACACTCCCAACATTCCATGACATCATACTCATGTTGGCTGAGCAGCCAGGACTAGGAAGTATAGGATATAACATATCTCCTTCCTTTAGAAACAATTAAAACAACAAGAAGCAGTTTGAAGGAAAAAAATATCACATTTCGTTACTAGGAAATAAATTCAATTAGATCACGAAAATCACATTAGATTGGTAAATGCATACTTAGATCACAACAATAAACAATAGCATTCAAGGATATTACAGTAAATAAGGTCTGATAAGAGATAATGATTCCTCTCAAATTTACTTAAGAACATATATCATAAGTAATTATATTCTTCATAAAAGATGTTAATGAAACCTGTAGAGTCCCATATAAAAGATTCCACGTTACCGGCAAGATGCAATATAACAAATTGCCCATGTTTAGAATTCAATCACTACATCTACTCAGTACACTCTAAAGAACACTACAACACACCATCTCCCTCTACAAATGAACCTGAAGAAAAAAAAATTGTAGCCTGCACAGTAAATAACGTGTGAGGGAGAAAGAAAAAAATGTAATGCACGCTGACATAAGACAAACATAATGTGCTACAATACAGCACTACTTCCGCAAATTCATGGTAAGGAACATGCAAGAACACAGATGCAGTCCAGCATACCTACATCTAGATGGAGAAAAAACAAGATAACACTACAGGATACACACTGGCGGAATTAAAACTTCAACGCAACCATGACATGCGAGGAACACCTCCAACGCAACCCTGACATATGAGGCAAAACACATCCCCAACACAACCCTGACGTGTGAGGGACTCTCCCAACGCAACCTTGATGTGCGCCTTCCCAACACAACCCTAACGTGTGAGGGAAATTCCCAACGCAACCTTGACGTGCGCCTTCCCAACACAAGCCTGACGTGTGAGGGACTCTCCCAACTCAACCTTGACGTGCGCCTTCCCAACACAACCCTGATGTGTGAGGGAAGTTCCCAACGCAACCTTGACGTGTGCCTTCCCAACACAACCCTGACGTGTGAGGGGAAATTCCCAACGCAACCTTGACGTGCGCCTTCCCAACACAACCCTGACGTGTGAGGGGAAATTCCCAACGCAACCTTGACGTGCGTCTTCCCAACACAACCCTGACGTGTGAGGGACTCTCCCAACGCAACCTTGACATGCGCCTTCCCAACACAACCTTGACGTGTGAGGGAAATTCCCAACGCAATCTTGACGTGCGAGGTAAACAAATACTGCACGGAGAATATGACACCAAAAAAAAACTTCTTCATACATGCGTCTACCACTAAGAAGAGAACGACCTATATAGCATGGTAAACAATCAATTAGTATCTACACCCACTCAGGTTTGGCATTAAAAATACACACACAATGCATATACAGTAGGTGACAGAAAAGGAACAAGAAAAAAACAAGCTAACAAAATTAAGGTAGTCACCGTAGTCTGCTCAGTAGTGCAAAAAAAATCTTCACACTTGTATGTCAGTTCGTGCTAATCTTCACAGTTGCACTCGCTGGAAAACCACATATATTCAGGATGTAAGAATTGCACACAACTACTGCTAGTAGTGCCGAGGTTCATACGAAAACACTGCCAATAGAACATCAGGTCAGGCACAAAAAGTCACAATTTAGGGTGAACGGCCGACAATAAAGCGAGGAACTGACGGACATGGTATTGAAGTGTTGAAGCTGCATAACGGTGTATGACGGCAAAATTCCAATCAGCTTCGTTACAATGGGGACTGGTTGGCAAGGATCACGTAGGGTAGACAGGAAATAAATGGCTCAAACAGCCACAAGATGGCGGCACGTCACCTGCGCAGAGACTGGTGGCTCACTGCACCAACGTGCATTCGCTGTCCCTGCCCAGTGATGCTGACGCGAGAAGATGGACGTCACCAGTAGTTGAATGACACTGGAGGCTCACCGGAGCAAAGTAAAGGTTAGTGGCGCATGCACCGAATCCGTGTCATACTGAAAAGAAAATTGTACTGTTCAACTGCCACAAAGGGGAGAATGTCGCACTCCAAACGTACTTGTTGTAAATAAGACACAAGCACTCCTCACAGCACTCAGAAGTTGCTTTCCCAAGTTACGCTCCATGTTGCCTGAACTAGTCTCCCACGCAGTAGACCAAACTGGCAGCTGATTTCTTTATTTGTCTCTCCATACCGCACATTTCACGGTTGAAGAGCGCTCTTGACAGCCTGTTTGTTGTGCCCTTGATCGTGAAGAAAAACCACTTCAATTGCCGTTCCCTCTCACTTGTATTACACCACGCTTCACATTAGATCTCCTTTTAAACGGACCTGGCCAGCATAACATCAATAAGCATATGGCACACACTCTGCTCCGCTCCGCTCGTAGTTTTCACTATGTGAGTTATCTCTTTGCCTGAAACAGTCGGCACAGCTGTTCGACTATATTTCAGCTTCCTTCATAGCGATATGACACGCAGGATTGAAAAATTCACACTTCGAGCATCAAACCTGTTGCAAGTGACTTTAACGTTCATGTAACGACATTCAGCTGTAAATCGATTTCCAAATTATGCTGACAATGTTTAGTAGGTTGATAAGATCTCAGGCTCTCTTCCGTTACATTGCCAAAATAGTCAAACTGGACACAGTTCACCACACATCGAACAGGTTTATCTCAGGAGTTACATTACAACAGCTTCCCATATGAATGAAACGATCCAATTCTTATCAGCAAGTTTAAGGTTATATTTAAAATTTGATGGCTAAACATATTATGTGTAAGCAACCTGTAAAGTGGCCAGACAGGATCAGGTGTCCAAAACATTGAAAGTTAGTAGTCTGTGAGCAGGCGGGTTCCAAACTACTCAAGCCACATAATGTCCAACGCCAAACACATACCTCTGTGGACTGTCTGTTGGAAAAGACACCGGTGGGGCATCCAAGGCGTTGCAGAGGTTTGGTTTCTAGGCTTCTTTTCAGACTCTGGTCATCTTGTTTTAGTTCCTTATGTTATTTCTTAGCTCTTCACGCGTGGTTCTTTTAAAAATCGTCGCCATTTTTGTAACTGAAAGGAGGTGCTGTCATCATATGTAGACCAGGAGCCGGATGTAGTTATGTAGATTTATTGTTCAAGTAAGTTAGTACAAGGTACCCCACCGGGAGCAGCATCCTGCTGCTCAGCCCCATTCAATCTAACTGATCACTCTTCAAAACATGCACACACTCCCAACATTCCATGACATCATACTCATGTAGGCTGAACAGCCAGGACTAGGAAGTATAGGATATAACACCTGGTATATGTCGTTGGACTAGCTTCAGACTCAATTCTCATGCTGGGATTCTCTCACATCAGAATTTCCTTGAGGCCCTTTTTCACTGGGTTGCCCCAGGACTGTGTGGGCTATGTGGGCATCACCTAGGCTGCACAAAGGGGTTTCTGCCGAACTCCCAACAGGGACACGTCCAAGTTACTCATGCAACCACAAGAGTAAGTGATTGTTACGTCCCCTGGACAGGGCGTCGGAGGAACACTGAAGAGACGCTCAGGGACGCGTCTTTCCAAGCGTTAAACTACAACCCCCATGAGCCTCTGCGGTTATGACGTCAACAACGTCATCACGCGCTAAGAGGTATCCTTCAACAAAAGACTTCCGGAGCATCTCCACGGTGCCGCTTACTTTTCCTGACAAAGCAAGGAGCCAAGAGTGACATCGGAGGTCGGGTAAGGGTGCCTGCGGTACCGGAGGTTTCCTGATTCGGTGTCGCTGGGAGTGTTTAAGCTCCTTCCTTTCTTTTGGTGGCATTCTTGACTACTTTAGAATTGTGTTTGATCCGTTGGCTGAACCGACCCGGTTGGTTCTTTGCAGAGCAAACTTCTGGCTTTAATTCCTCGTGGGAGCCGGGACTACCTGCTACTTTTCTCACAGTTGGCGACTTCCCTTAAAAAACACGAGGCCCTGTTTGTAAACCGGGCCGGTAGGGCCCTAACCCCGTTTATTGAACGGTGCCTTCTCTTGCGCTGAGGACTCTGCAGTGCATACGGAGAACGCCCTATTGATCCTGACTTTAGTCTAGGACATTCCATAGGTTGGATACACTGGGGTCAGCTTACACCAACATTGAGCTACCCTCCCTCATCCTACCCAAGAGGATTGTGGATATAAAACAAGGTACAATGGACAAAACCTACGGTACAAAGGTGCTCTTGGGGGGGAGGAGCTCTGAGTCCTGAAAGGACGGTTGGGACATTGTTAATTCCTACAAGTTAATCTACCTTTGTTACAATGCGACAAGAGAACCATTTCCAGTCATTGTCCAAGAATTATTGCGACAGTGAGCTGGAGCACTCCTAGCGGTATGTTGTTAAATACTCTGGTTATGTGTGTTCTCTTCTTCTGTTTTATATAGCAGGGGTATTGAGAGAGAGCAAGAGGGCGGCTCTTCCGTTCCCCTGTTTCAACAAACACAGTCAACCTCATTGGTAGGTCGGGTTGCTAAAGTTAAAAGGGTTCTGGGAGGTGAGGGTCTCTGGTTGCAATACTAACTGTCATGCCTTTTACTATAGATCAGAACAGAGCCACTTGATCAATGTCACTGACTAGTAGTCTTGAAGAAGTGTGTATTTTCCTTTACAGGTACTATACCAAACCAGTTAGCATAAAAGGGGAGGTTAAGGGGAGTACAAGCCCATACCGGGACAACTGTTGTGTATTCATACTGGTCTTGTTGTCATTACAGGTCTCCCTCCCCGCCGTTCCCTTCCTTCCCTTCCCCCACTTGATCACTCTATTGAGTCTGTGGATATAATCCTTCCAGACCGTGGGGGTATCGAGGGGTGGACCATAACGAGCAGCGCACGACCCCGAGGATTCCAGGCCACGACAGAGTAAGCGGCCCACGACTTACTATCCTCCCAGTTGTGCATTGAGAGATGGCTACCTTGGAGGATGTGGTTGCAGCGTTAAGCGTATTACAGACTGAGCTGGCTGCCTTGAGGGCTGAAACGGCTGCCCTTCAGGCTATCATTGAGGGGATGCAGAGAAATCCTTTCAGTGCAGTCATTCATCGGACATCACAGGCCATGCCTTTGGTGGTAGAAATACCTACACCTGTTCCCTTAGCTACTCCAGAGAGATTCCACAGGGAGAGTAGCAAGGTTCAGGTCTTCCTCACTCAGGTGCTGCTGCACTTTTCATGTGAGCCCAAGGCCTATACTACAAACCATGCGAGGGTGGCTTTTCTCATTTCGTACCTGGCAGCGGATGCGGCTCAATGGGCAGTTCCTCTGGTGAAAAGCGACAACCCCCTACTGTATGATTGGGATTCCTTCATAAGGGGGTTTGAAAGAACATTCAACCGTCGAACGGATACCCTTTCAGCCGATAAGGATCTTCTAGAATTAGATTAGATTAGTTGCTGAAACCAAATGGCCCAAGGCTAAACAATCCGCCATCTTCCACCGAGGCTTAAAGGAGGAAATGAAGGATGTGCTGGCACAAGTAGAGCCCCAGCCGGGAACATGCGTAGAATTGATAACTCTGGTCCTCAGGCTGGATCACCGCCTCAGCAAACGCCACGAAGAAAACAGACGGAGAGACAGAGTCTCCTGGAGGGTGGATCCATCTCGGAACACAGAACCCTCGCCAACGGCCAGACACGAACCTATGGAGATCGGGGCAGTACGTTCCGCTCTATCATCCGAAGAAAGAGAGTACAAGAGAAAGAAAGGCCTATGCATATATTGCGGG
Source organism: Triturus cristatus (assembly GCF_964204655.1). Taxonomy (NCBI): domain Eukaryota; kingdom Metazoa; phylum Chordata; class Amphibia; order Caudata; family Salamandridae; genus Triturus; species Triturus cristatus. Next base: position 800,824,885 of record NC_140584.1, read on the forward strand.
AAAAAAGGACATTTCATAAGAGAATGTACCTTAAGGTCAAGGTTCCCGCGCACAGACCCTCGGAAACAACTAGCAGCTACTTCAGAGAAGGCTGCGGGAAACGAGAAAGCTTGAAGAAAGAGGAAGGGACTACCTCAAGCTCACAGTACATCCCTTCATTGTTCAGTGACTCCTCAAGCTCCAGACAACATTTTTTTGTGGAGATCTCTCTGTTGGTGAGAGATGAGTGGTGCCAAATTCCCGCCATGTTAGACTCAGGAGCCATGGGTTGTTTCATCGACCAGGAACAGGCTTTGCTTTTGGGTCTTGTGCTCCATGCAAAAGACACACCAGAAGCTGTGTTCGCAGTGGACGGAAGACGTTTAGAAGCAGGTCCCATCCGGTTTCACACGGACACCCTTGAAGTAAGACACGGCTTCGACCATAGTGAAAGACTCACCTTCAATGTTATCCGAGCCCCCCAGTATGGAGTGATACTGGGGTTGCCTTGGCTGAGACAACACAACCCCCAGGGGGATTGGATGGAGAAAACGGTGCGGTTTACCTCTGAATACTGTTCGAAGCACTGCTTAGCATCTACCCACAGTCCGTCCCAGGCCTTGGCCGTGACACACCAAATCGCTACCGCTGCAGAACACATGGTGACATTGCCTGAGCAATACCAGGACTACGCCGACGTGTTCAATGATACCAAGGCTGAGGTACTACAGCCCCATCGACCATACGATTGCCAGATAGACCTCATACCTGGAGCAATTGTACCTACGGGACGGGTTTATGCTTTATCCGAACCCGAGAACACTCACTTATGTACATACCTGGATAAATATCTTGCGTTGGGGTTCATACGCAATTCCAAGTCTCCTGCTGCTTCCCCTCTGTTCTTCATTCCCACGGCTAACGGCGAATTGGGCGCCTGTATCGATTTCAGAGCACTAAATGCTATAACAGTGAAGAACAGGTTCCCGCTGCCATTGATTCCCGGTGCTGTTGGAGCAGGTATAGGAGGCGGTGATCTACACTCGGTTGGACCTCAAGGGGGCATATCACTTGGTGAGGATGCGCAGGGGAGACGAGTAGAAGACAGCCTTCAAGATACGCTATGGCCTATATGAATACCTTGTCATGCCCTTTGGATTATGCAACGCTCCCGCTGCCTTCCAATTCTTCCTTAACAATGTGTTGCGTGAATACCTGGACCATTTCATCGTAGTATATATAGACGATATCCTGATCTACTCATACAGTGTGGAGATCCATGCCAAACACGTGCGCACCATCTTACAGACTATCCAGGACCATCATTTGTCCTGTAAAATCAGCAAGTGCGAATTCGGAGCCACCACTGTTGAGTTCCTTTGCGTCATGCTGACTCCTAGAGGGCAAGAGATGTCGGAAAGGAAGATAACAGCAGTGAAGAAATGGCCTACTCCCCAGAACATCCGAGACATCCAGTGCTTTCTAGGGTTCGCCAACTTCTACCGACGTTTTATCAATCGTTTCTCATACTTGGCGGCTCCGCTTACCCGGATGTTGCAAAAGAAGGTCCCCTTTCAATGGACCATGGAGGCACGAAATGGGTTTGAGGCTCTAAAGGAGGCATTCATCTCCGCTCCGGTATTGAGGCATGCAAACCCGGACCTTCACTATACGGTGGAAGCAGACGCTTCAGACCATGCAGTGGGAGCAGTGCTCTCTCAACGTCATGGGGAGACGGGCCAATTGCATCCCGTAGCGTTTATGTCCTGCAAACTCAACTTGGCGGAACGTAATTACACCATAGCCGAGAAGGAACTTCTCGCTATCAAAGACGCATTCCTAGAGTGGAGGCACTTTCTTATGGGGGCTAAACACGTCATTATGGTATACACCGACCACCGCAACCTCCAGTTCATGACTGCAGCTAGACACCTTTCACCTCGTCAGCTACGATGGACTCTGTTTTTTGCGGAGTACAATTTTGTGGTCACATATCGACCAGGGAAGGACAACAAAAAAGTTGATGCCTTAACCCGTCAAACCAGTTCACATTCCATGGAGGAGCCAGTGAAGAAAGCCATAATCGACCCACAGAAGGTTATATGTGCCACCATGACGGATACCTTCCTTAAGAGCATCACTCATGGCGTACAATCCGACAACTGGAAATCCTGGCTGGCAAGGCATCAAGAGTGGATGGTGAAAGAAGGTCTTCCTGTTCGAGGGAATCAACTGTTGGTACCGGTCCCTGCTTTGCGGAAGCGTGTCTTCACTAGGGGTGGGCGGAATTTGCGAAATCCCCTTTCGCAAATTATTGCGAAAATGTTTAAAATTATCGCAAACAAGCGGAAATATCGTGAAGATGCGGAATTTTTTTTCCTGCATGTTCGCGAGATTTTCTGTATGGTTGCGGGTCGCCAACTTACCCATGTGGTTGCTCGCGGGCGCGGCCATCTTGTTTTGAGTTGTCTCGCGGTGCATGATCGCGAGAAGAAAGGCGTGATCGCGCGACGCATGACGTCACTGTGGGCGCGAACTGTCGCGAGACAGCGCAAATGGCTAAAAACAATCCTACATCTCATGGAGAACGCGACCGGATCAAGAAAACTTGTCGGCCAACTCAGGGATTCAGGTAAGGCGTCCGCGCGCGTGCGAGAATGTATTATTTAACAGCGCGAGCAAGAAACAAATTATCGCCAAGCTGCGGAAAGCAGAAATTTTGACATTTTCATGCTCTCCGCGGAACGCGAAAATGTCAAATTATCGCAATTTCCGCGAACGGAACGAAATTTTCACCCAGGCCTAGTCTTCACCAGGTGTCATGAACTACCCAGTGCAGGACATAACAGCATAGAGAAGACTACGGCGAGGGTGTTGCATCAGTTCTGGTGGCCCACATAAAAAAGGACATCCGCTCCTGGGTGGAGGAGTGTATGACATGCAGTCAAACGAAGGCCTCACACACACGTCCAGCAGGGTTGCTGCAGCCTCTACTAACCCCCAACCAACCCTGGGAGAATATATCTCTGGACTTTGTAGTGGGAATGCTCGCGGACAGGGTGCACACGGTGATACTGGTAGTTGTGGACTACCTCACCAAGATGGCACACTTCATTGCCTGCAAAAAGCTCCCCACCTCCAGACAGCTAGCACATCTTTTGTTACTGCACGTGGTCCAGCTTCATGGATTACCACAAGTGGTGGTTTCAGATCGGGTCTCTCAGTTCACGGCTAAGTTTTGGACAGTCTGGTGTGCAGCCCTGAAAATAAAACCCAATCTGTCCACAAGTTTCCACCCCCAGAGAGACGGTCAGACCGAGTGGGCAAACCAGACCCTGAAACAATATTTTAGATGCTATGTGGATAACACCAAGGACGAATGGGTAGACAGTTTATGGTTGGCAGAGATAGCCTATAATAGCGCCACCCACAGCTCTACCAAGCACTCGCCTTTTTTATGCACGTATGGGTTCCACCCTAGATTCATCCCCTTCCTACATCCAGTTAGGGCTAACAACTTACCTGAGGTCCAAGAAAGAGTATCCCATATTCAAGAAACCCTAAAAGAAGTGCAGGATAGACTTAAGGAGGTGAAATCCCTATACAAAACCTGCGCAGACAAACGCAGGCGCTCAGGGCCCATTTACAGGTATGTTTGGTTGTCCACCCGGAACATCAGATTCAAACGGCATAGTACAGTGTTTCCCAAACTGGGGTCCGAGGACCCCCAGGGGTCCGTGGCAAATTCCCAGGGGGTCCCACAGGCAGCGGTTTTAAAAGCACTGCAAAGTTCCTTGTAAAATTAGCAGTTTTCGAGCAACTAAAAAGTGTCAAGAAAATGCCAGTGATTAATGTACCTGCTGGAGAGAGATGAGAGTTTTGTCCAGTGGCAGCTTTGACTTATCTAATGTGACACAGAGGGTTAATATGCCTGCTGCAAAGAACGTGTACAATGCATTTTAACAAACAGTATTTTATGTGCATAGGTCAGTGGGTTACTGATTTTGTCACAGAGATTCTTTTGTCACTGTGCAATTCATAAGGGAGAATCGTAATCTCGCACAGTGTCCTATAAATTGTCAAACAGCTGCTTGCAAACTGCATGGTAAAAGTTAGCAACATATGTTTATTCCCAGTCTATTATTATACTGATGCTCCCACTTCCTGCACATGACCAATTTTGTAACACCTTTTTGTCACTTCTATGTGTGCTGCCTAATACAGCACACATGGAAGTTGCAAAACGTCATTTTTATTAAAGATTGTTTATGTGCAGGAAGGGTCACCTTCCTGAACATAAACAAGCAAACGGTGTTTGCCGTTGGAAAAAGCAAACACGAGGAGAAATAAGGCATTTCTTCTCCTATCGCCAAGTTAAGACCAGGATTTTCATGGTCTTAATTTTGGTGCTGTCTCCTGTTTAAGCTGACCTTGTAAATTGAGGGCAGCATCAAAATCAATGGGTGTTGGAGTGAAACGCCCACTACAACTCCCTCTTCCCACCTTTTTCACGCTAAGCATTGCGTGAAAGGGGGCCTTATTTACAAGGCAGCGTTAAGCCACAATAAGTGGCTTAACGCAGCCTTGTAAATAAGGCAAAGCCCTTATTGCCACAGGAACTTCACAAAAAGTGACGTTCCCATGGCAATAGGGACTTGTAAATATGCCCCTAGAATCCTTAGTAATTTGAGTGTATGTTTTGTGTGCACACGTGTGTTCATTTTATTCGAATTACTGTTTTAATGTTTGACATTTAAATCCTACAAATTGCTTGGGGGTCCCAGACTTCCAGTGGTGACTCAATGGGGGTCCTCAGGAGTCAAAAGTTTGGGAACTAGTATATTCAATCCTTAGTACATAGGCCCGTACGAAATTATTAAACTCATAAACCCAGTAGTGGTGCAACTGGCACTCCCCTCTTCACTGCGGATACATCCGTCTTTCCACATCTCTTTGCTAAAACCCTCTCACGGATCGAAGAAGAAGGGTTCCCCGCCGGTGGTGGTGAACGATGAAACAGAACATGAGGTGAGGGGCATCCTGGATTCCAAGATGTACCGTACCAGGTTGTGGTACTTGATAGCTTGGAAAGTATATGGTGACGAGGAAAACTCATAGGAGCCCGCCACAGGAGTACACGCACCTCATTTTGTCCGAATGTTCCACCAAGGATTCCCTAGAAAACCGTGTCTCTGTCAGTGTTCCTCGGGAGAGGGATGTACTGTTACGTCCCATGGTCAGGGGGTCGGAGGTTTCCTGATTCGGTGTTGCTGGGGGTGTTTAAGCTCCTTCCTTTCTTTTGGTGGCATTCTTGACTACTTTAGAACTGTGTTTGCTCCGCTGGCTGAACCGGCCCAGTTGGTTCTTTGTGGAGCAAACTTCTGGCTATAATTCCTCGTGGGAGCCGGGACTACCTGCTACTTTTCTCGCAATTGGTGACTTCCCTTAAAAAACACGAGGCCCTGTTTGGAAACTGGGCCGGTAGGACCCTAAACCTGGATATTGAAAGGTGCCTTCTCTCGCGCTGAGGACTCTGCAGTGCATACGGAGAACACCCTATTGATCCTGACTTTAGTCTAGGACATTCCATAGGTTGGATACACTGGGGTCAGCTTACACCGACATTGAGCTACCCTCCCTCATCCTACCCATGAGGATTGTGGATATAAAACAAGGTACAATGGACAAAACCTACGGTACAAAGGTGCTCTTGGGGGGGAGGAGCTCTGAGTCCTGAAAGGACGGTTGGGACATTGTTAATTCCTACAAGTTAATCTACCTTTGTTACAATGCGACAAGAGAACCATTTCCCGTCATTGTCCAAGAATTATTGCGACAGTGGGCTGGAGCACTCCTAGGGGTATGTTGTTAAATACTCTGATCATGTGTATTCTCTTCTTCTGTTTTATATAGCAGGGGTATTGAGAGAGAGCAAGAGGGCGGCTCTTCCGTTCCCTGTTTCAACAAACACAGTCAACCTCATTGGTCGGTCGGGTTGCTAACGTTAAAAGGATTCTGGGAGGTGAGGGTCTCTGGTTGCGATACTAACTGTCATGCCTTTTACTATAGATCAGAACAGAGCCACTTGATCAACGTCACTGACTAGTAGTCTTGAAGAAGTGTGTATTTTCCTTTACAGGTACTATTCCAAACCAGTTAGCATAAAAAGGGGAGATTAAGGGGAGTACAAGCCCATACTGGGACAACTGTTGTGTATTCATACTGGTCTTGTTGTCATTACAGGTCTCCCTCCCCGCAGTTCGCTTCCTTCCCTTCCCCCACTTGAACACTCCATTGAGTCTGTGGATTTAATCCAGACCGTGGGGGTATCGAGGGGTGGACCATAACGAGCAGCGCACGACCCCGAGGATTCCAGGCCATGACAGTGATGCAATGGTCTGGTGTGCTCCCCTCAGCAGGCCTCAGGTGCATGTGGGGTACAACAAAGGGTTTCTGGGTGATCAGTCTCCCACAGAGCCAGGAATGCCTGATTGTCTCAAGGTGTTTTGCAGGCACAAGGGTCCATTCTGGTGGTGTGTGGCTCCCCAGGTGGTTCTGGTGATGCACATGGTAACAAGAATGTTTTTTTACCATTTGACAACTTGCGCTTGAGGTGGCAACATCTTGCTTGGATTGATGATGATTAGATGGACTTCGTAGTCACTTGTGGTTCTACCACCTCTTTGGCATGTGCAGTGGCTGGCAAAGATGCCATCTGTCTCAACCAGCCATTGCACATTCAGGTACTGGCACAAGTCGTTGTTCTAGTCGCTCTTCTTCCCTTCTCCTGCAAGCCTGTGATTGTCGGGACCTTCCATGTGATAGGTCTGTCACACACCTTTCGCTCCTCTTCTTTCTTCTTCTTAGCAATGTGGCATCGTACCACACTCTTCTGTTCACCAATGTTTTCTTGCGATTTGGCATCATGCAACTCTCGTCTCCTCAACTCGTTCATTACGTGGCGTCATGCCACGCCTTCTCTCTTTTCTCTGTGATGTCCTCTTCACAGAGACCTCCCTGGTCACGCCCTGTTCATAGGACTTTGTCTCTTCTTTGTCGCGGACCTCTTGCAGGTCTTGTACTGTCGTCAAGACTTAACTGTTCGCTTCCTCATGGACCTCTCACAGGTCCGGTCCTGTCCGTAGGACGTGATTCTCCTGTTCCTCGTGGACCTCTCACAGATCCTGTCCCTTCCTTCAGGGATCTTCTTAGTGCTCCGCTCCCTGGATGTAGTCACCTTTGTCCTTCTACTCTCCTTTTCTCGAGGGCGTTGTGCTTGCGCCTCGAGGCTGGGCTGTTGCAGCACTTGGTCCTGCCCACGTTCAGGCATGCTTGACAGGATTGGTCACTCCGTGTGACATGGTAAATGGCCTCCATTGGCCCTTTGGTGTGGGGGTGGATGGCTGGTGCGGCTTTGTTCTTTCAACATTACTTCTTACTCTCGGAGGGCTGCCTCTTTTCAGGGCTCCTCCCCGTGCTGTCTGATTTTCAGATGCAACCCTCTGTGCACCTCTGATCTTGCGCTCTCAATCTCTCACCTTTTCCAGGATGCGTTCTTGTGGGCTGGTGCACCATTAGGCAATGGTGGGCTTGTAGTCTCTTTGGGGGTGCCCTCCGCTGGCGCTGTGCATGTTTGAACCGTTTGCTTGCAGTGTCATCAGACCACCACTGGGGTTGTGCACACCGCACATTCTCCTCTTGCCTTTCTTAGGCTTGCTGGTTGACTAAACATGGCTTGCTGCCAGGCTGCCCTTGACTTCACTAGACTGTTGAAAGCTTCCATTAATAGGGAAGCTTTGGGCTCCGTGGAGCTCTTGGTGGGTGTTAACAGTCTCTCCTCCTCCCTGTGGTAATGACCAGCAGCCAACAGGGGGCATGTGGCGCTCTCGTGGCCAGTCTCTACTTTTCCTTTCAGGAAGGTCAGTACACTTTTCTTGCTGTCATGGCCTATTGCCACTAGAGGTGCATGTTTCTCTCCATCACCTTCACAGCGAACAGTACAGTACATGCACGGACAAATGGCAGCGAGCCAATATTACTGTACACTTCTGATGAGAATGCTCAACAGTCCTGGTATCCCTTCCACAGAGACCAAACTGCTCATGGGCTTCCCCTGTCTGGGTGCACGGCCATGAGGCACTGCAAGCCATAATGTCATTTGTGTATTCCAGTTCGGCAGAGGCACCCATGTCATGCACACTTTTCCTCAGGCTTGCCTTGTTGCTGTGCTCCTTTGCCAGGCCAGGTATGGTGCAACAAAATCGCTGCAGCCACCTCTCTCTCTCTTCTTCAGGCCCCAGCAGCTCTCCCGAACCACAGGAGATGTCAATGTGGGGATTTTACAAAGTAGGGACAGCTCATATCTAATATTGGTGTTCCCTCGAGGGTGGTTTATTTTCGGATCATGCTATTTACAAACATATCAGTTGTTAGAACCGGCGGTCTCTAGTTGGCAGAGGTATACACTTCTGACAAATAGGGACCAACCAACTCTAGTCAGGGAAAGGGGATTACACACTCAGATAACCCCTGCTCACCCCCTTGGTAGCTTGGCAGAGCAGTCAGGCCTATCTCAGAGGCAGTGTGTTAAGCATTTATGACCACATACAGTAATAAGGTGAATACACTACAGATGGACACGACACAGAAGTTATTATAAAAATAGTATTTTTATATAAGGCTTAGCACAAGACCAAACAACGACAAAAATATACCACAGTCTTAATAAATACTCTTTGGAAGGAAAAATAATAGTTCAAATAAGGTTTCTTCTTGGCAAATAGTTCTTTAGCAAAGTATTCTTCTGAGCACAGTTCTTTGGCAACAAGGTAACCCCCACAGGAGTCACACGACGTCGAGTCTACAAGATTCCCAAGGTTCGGCGTCGACCGCGAGGAGCGCTACGTCGAGCCTGGAGTTGCAACAGACCCCACAAGTACAGTACCTTGAGAAACGAAGAAAACGATGATCCACGGCGTCGGGATGTCGCCGTCGATCGTGCCTCGGAGTCGGGTCGATCTGCAGCGGCGTCGAGGGATGTCGGGCCGGAGCAGCGCTCACGGCGTCGAGAAGGGCGTCGAGTCGATGCGATCAGCAGCGGCGTCGGGACGGGGTCGCTTGGAGGTAGAGCCGATACTCACTCCTCACTGGCGTCGATACCGGCGTCGAGACGGGGTCACTTGGAGCCGGGGCCGATACCCACTGCTCACTGGCGTTGCTGCTGGCGTCGAGACTGCAGATTTTCCCTTGTGTACTGGAAACAACACTTTCCAGCAATTCAGCAATTCAGTAGATGGTGAAGTCCTTTGGCCCTGTGACTTCAACAGGAGACTGGCACTCTTCCAGTCCTTGGAGATTTCCTAGCAAGTGTTCAGAGAGTACACACCAAGTTCCTCTCTCCTTGTTCCTTGGCAAAAATAAAGAAGCAGCTTTCAGGTTCCTCCACAGCAAAACAGCACTCTGGCAGAAAGGGGAGGCAAGTCCTTAGATCAGCAGGCTTCTTGTCCTTGGTACAGGTTTCCTTGTCAGAAGTGATCTGAGTTCTTGGTTCAGGGGTCCTTCTCTTATACCCCTTTTTCCCTTTGTTCCCTTTGTCCAAGCAGGGAGATTCCCACCAGCTCAGGTTTGTTGTGGGTGTTGCCAGGCAGAGGCACCTGGCCTATACACTGAGCAGGGCAGAGTCCTCAGCCGCCCAGCAGGAGGCGGAGCCAGTATTGTCACTGGCAGGAGCAGGGCTATCAGTCGCCCAGCAGGAGGTGGAGCCAGTATTGTGTCAGGCAGGGCAGGCTACTCTTCCCTCACTCTATGTGTAAACGCCCCATTCACCCCACACTGACTCACTCCGACCTCTGGAGCCACCCAGCCCCTGACACACACACCAAACCAGCAGAGACCGGTAGATAGTTGGACAAGAAAATAGCCACTTTCTAAAAGTGCTATTTTCAAACATAGAATTTAAAAACCATCCATCCTAAAGGGTGTGTTATTAAATTCTGAGTTCAGGGATACTAAACTCGACATGCTACCATGCTCCCTGAGTCGGATAGATTATAATGGAGTTAATAATCAGTCTGCCCAGTCTGGCCTATTGGAGGCAGGTAGCCCTTCAATAGTGAAACACGAAAATGGCTGTAATTCACTATTAGGTCATGCCACACACATCAGGGCATGACCTACCTTTTACCACAATGCACCCTGCCCTAGGGCCTACCATAGAGGTGTCTGAAATGTGGCAAAGTGAAGGTTTAGAGACTGGTAAGTAGGTTTCCTTACCAAGTCGACATGGCAGTCAGGGACTGCACGCAGGCGCTGCGGTGGCAGGCCTGAGACACATTTTACACGCTGCTTCTGTGGGTGGCACAACCAGTGCTGCAAGCCCACCAGCAGCAGTCAACTTACACGCCCTTGGCACACGCAGTGCACTAGACTAGGGTCTGAACAGTAAGTCAACCAAGCCAATCATGGTAACACCAATCAATGTAACAATTTAACATAGGGAGCACTTGCACTGTGGCACTGATCAGCAGTGGCACAGTGCCCAAAGCAATAATCCAGCAAAAACATCGTAAACAGAGGAGGCAAACAGAAAAAAATGGAGGAGAGACTCATGCCAATGATGCCAGGTCTAACACGTGTCCCCTCCAGCTGAAATGTGGGGAGAACTACCCTTCACCCAGGGAGTCCTCATCACTAAGGCGGAAAAATCTGGACAGACCATCAGCATTGGCGTGATCTGTACCAGGGCGGTGTTCCACCGTAAAGTCCATCCCCTGTAGGGAAATGGACCACCTCAACAGTTTTGGGTTCTCACCCCTCATCTGCATTAACCATCTGAGGGGCCTGTGGTCTGTCTGAACCCGGAAGTGAGTCCCAAACAGGTAGGGTCTTAGCTTCTTCAGCGCCCAGACCACAGCAAATGCCTCACGCTCTATCGCACTCCACCTTTGTTCCCTGGGAAGTAACCTCCGGCTGATGAAGGCTACAGGTAAGTCTCGGCCCTCCTCATTCATCTGTGCTAGAACAGCCCCCACACCATGCTCTGAAGCGTCTGTCTGGACAATGAATTCTTTTGAAAAGTCGGGTGCCTGGGGGACCGGTGCTGTACACATTGCAGTTTTCAGGGTGTCAAAGGCGTTCTGACAGGCGTCAGTCCAGATCACAAGTCTCGGCTGCTTCCTGGAAGTCAGCGAGGTCAAGGGGTGCACTGCACAATGTTGCCATACCCCTTGACAAACCTCCTGTAGTAACCCGTGAGACCCAAGAAGGCTCTCACCTGAGTCTGGGTTTTGGGCGGTTCCCAAGCCAGGATGGTATCTATCTTGGGTTGCAGGGGGGCCACCTTGCCGCTCCCTACTTGGTGCCCCAAGTACACCACTGAACCCTGCCCAATCTGGCACTTACTAGCCTTGATTGTGAGGCCTGCTCTGCGCAGGGCCAACAACACTTCCTGGAGGTGGCGCAAGTGTTCCTCCCAGCTGGCGCTGAACACTGCTATATCGTCCAGGTAGGCGGCGCTGAAATCTTCCAGCCCGGCCAATACCTGGTTAACCAACCTCTGGAATGTGGCAGGGGCATTCTTCATCCCAAAGGGCATCACACGGAACTGGTAGTGCCCATCTGGTGTGGAGAATGCAGACCTCTCTTTTGCCCCATCAGTCAAGGCGATCTGCCAGTACCCAGACGTTAGATCAAACGTACTAAGGTACCGGGCAGCCCCCAACCGATCGATGAGCTCATCAGCTCTGGGGATGGGGTGCGCGTCAGTCTTGGTGACCGAATTGAGTCCTCGGTAATCCACACAGAACCGAAGTTCTGGTGAAGCACCAGGCGCCGCAGCCTTTGGGACCAATACCACTGGGCTGGCCCAAGGACTGCTAGAGGACTCAACCACCCCTAAGGCAAACATCTTGGAGACCTCCTCCTTGATGTATGCTCTGACCTTGTCAGTCACCCTGTAGGCCTTGTGCCTCACAGGAGTGCTGTCCCCAGTGTCCACATCATGGACACACCACTGAGTGACACCAGGGATTAAGGAGAACAGATCAGGGAATTGCACCAACAGATGGCGACAATCTTGCTGCTGCTCAGGGGTCAGTGTGTCAGAGAGGACAACACCATCCACTGACCCATCTTTTTCTTTTGCGCACAGGAGGTCAGGAAGAGGCTCACTCTCCTCCTCCATCCCAGCATCTGTGGCAAGGAGCATGCCCACTTCGGACCTTTTTAAGTGGGGCTTTAACCGGTTGACATGCAGGACCCTTAAGGGGTTCCTGGGAGATTTCAAGTCCACCAAGTAGGTGACATCGCTCTTCTTCTCCACAACCTCAAATGGTCCAGTCCACCTGTCCTTGAGCGCACAAGGTTCCACAGGGGCCATGACCCAAACTTTCTGACCAGGTTGAAGCTCAACCAGAGTGGCATTCTGATCGTACCACCGCTTCATCTCTTCCTGGCTGGCCTCCAGATTTGCCTGAGCAAGATCTCTGAAGCGCCGAGTCTGGTTCCTAAAGGCCAGCATGTAACTATATACATCCTGGGGAGGTTTCCTGGGAGATTGCTCCCAGCCTTCTTTAACCAGACTCAAAGGTCCTCTTACCGGGTGACCATACAAAAGCTCAAATGGGCTGAACCCTAGAGACTTTTGTGGCACCTCACGGTAAGCAAACAGCAGGCATGGCAAGAGGACGTCCCATTTACGCCTCATTGGTTCTTCAAGACCCATGATCATGCCTTTTAGGGTCCGGTTGAATCTCTCAACCAGCCCGTTACCTTGAGGGTGGTAAGGAGTGGTAAACTTGTAGGTTACCCCACACTCCTTCCACAGAGACTTCATATAATTCGAAATGAAGTTGGTGCCCCGGTCTGACACCACCTCTCTGGGGAACCCCATGCGGGAGAAAACACCCATCAGTGCCCGTCCCACCACGGGGGCCGTCACTGTGCGGAGAGGGATGGCTTCCGGGTACCGGGTGGCATGGTCCACCAAGACCAGGATAAACCTGTTGCCCATGGCTGTCTTGGGGTCCAGTGGCCCCACAATGTCAATTCCCACTCGCTCAAAGGGGGTACTGACGACGGGAAAAGGTTGGAGGGGAGCCTTCTGCTTCCGCCCACTTTTCCCACTTGCCTGGCAAGTTTGGCAGGTCCTACAATGGATATCTGAATCCCTTCTCATCTGGGGCCAATAAAAATGGGTGACAAGCCTGTCATAGGTCTTGTCCTGCCCCAGATGTCCAGCTAACGGAACGTCATGAGCCAACCCCAGTAGGAAGGCTCTGAAGCGCTGGGGTACCACCAGCACACGGGCTGACCCAGGTTCAGCAGCCTTAGGCTCGCTATACAGGAGGTCGTTCTCCCAGTAGATCCAATGTGATCCTGACTGATCACCTGTCGTTTGGGCTGAGGCCTGCTGCCTCATACCCACCAGAGAAGGGCACACTTTCTGCTCAGCACAAAATTCCTCCCTGGAGGGACCACCATCCTGCTGCCAATGGGTCAGCTCGGGCAGGTCTCCCAGTTCGGCCACTTGTTCTCCTGTCGGTTCCAGGGCATCCCCCTCAGGGTCCGCTCCCTCCTGGACCGCGGGAACGATGGGGGACGGTTTCCCGCGCCCCCTGCCTCTTCTCTTCACGGTTGGGACCTGGGCCATACTTTCAGGCTCCAGGGCCCCATCAACACCCTTACTAACTGACATGGACCGGGTGGTCGCACACACCCACTCAGGCAGACCCAACATTTCCAGATGCGCTTTTCTCTCCACCGTAGCCCAAGGGGAGTCCTCCAAATCATTGCCCAGGAGACAATCGACAGGCATGGCGGGCCTCACAGCAACCTGAAGAGTACCTGAGACCCCCCCCACTCAAAAGGAACTTGAGCTACCTCACACTTACTCTGTGAGTTGTCAGCAGCTACAACGGGGTAGAATGCATGAGGGACCACCTGCTCTCTGGACACCAAGTGACACTTGACAGCTGTCACACTCGCTCTGGTGTCTCTGAGAGCTTCCACCCTATGGCCATTAATGGTCACCCACTGCCTATATTTCTTAGTGTTACTAGGCAGAGGGGTTGGAGGGACCATTTCCACATCTCCTAAAGAGACCAGGGACATTTCTGCGGGACCCCACCCACCGGGGGCACCCATCTCATCCCCTCCCAGGGCTACACTCGCTACCTGACGAGGGGGTGCACGCGGCGGTGCATTCGAATCCTTCATGGGACACTGGGGATCATAATAACGGTGTCCCACCTGCTTACAGGCATAGCAGGTCATGGGGCCCCTGTGAACAGGTTTACCTGTCGGGGCCTCTGGCTTCTTTACAGGGGGAGGCTGGGAACCCTTCCCTTGGTTCCCTTGGGGACTACTTTGGGGCCCTTTCTGAAACTCCCTCTGTTTACCCCTGTCCCCCCCACTCTTCTGCTGGGGACCCTGCCCACCTTTGGCTGAGTCTCCCACTGGACCCTTGTGGACCCTGGTACTGACCCAGCCGTCTGCCTCCTCAGCAAGTTTTCTAGGGTTAGATAGCTTGCTATCAACAAGGTGCTGGCGTAGCTCTGGAAAACAGTTATTAGACAAGTGCTCCCAAGCAAACAAATCATAAAGAGCATCATAACTATCAACCTTGCTACCCTTTATCCAACCATCCATGGTTCTGCAGAAAAAAGACACATATTCAACCCACGTAGTACCAGGCAACTTCTTACATCCTCTAAAGGTTTGTCTGTACTTTTCTGGAGTTAAGCCATATCTCAGCATTAAAGCATCTTTCATATGAGTATAAGACATCCTATCCTCAGCAGGAAGGCTCAACAAGGTATCTCTCCCTTCATTTGTAAAGCGGCTCCACAACCCCGTTCCCCAATCTTTCTCAGGGACCCGGTGGGCCAATAACGCTAACTCATATGCTTTAAACCATTGGCTAATATCTTCATTCTTACTGTAATCTTTGATCACATCTTTAGGAAAATAAAACCTACTTTCTGCAGGCACAGATGGAGTGCTGCCACCAGAGGGATTCAACTCTAAACTCTTAGTTTTAAGCTCCATCTCCCTCACCATCTTCTCACGTTCAAACGCTAAATTCTCTCTCTCAAAATCTAATCTTTTGCTCTCCATTTCAGCTTCTCTCTTGCTTCTTGCATTCTCTAATTCCAACTGCCCTCCTAATTTAAGTTTTGCCATTTCTAACTTGTACCACCTCTCCTTCTCCCTGTCTTCTAATTCTTCGGGGGAAAGGCTCCTAGAGGACGCACTACTGCCTGGAGATGACACTGGCCCACCTGTGGGCTCTTCCTCTTCCTCTTCTTCTTCCTCTTCCGGTACCACCACCGGATCAGAGGGATTTCTGGCCTCTAACCAGGCCTTCAGCGCTTTGAGGAAGCCCTCTTTCTTTGAGACACCTGTGGTAGGAACTTTAAACTGCTTGCAAAATCCTTTTAGATCTTTTAGCGTGTAGGAATCTATCTTCTCCTTATCAACTTCCCCCACAACATTCTCCACAGGTGTAGCAGCTCCGGCATTCTCCATGGTCAAAACTGGCAGTGTTTAAAAAAATAAGTTCCAGGAAAGCGGAGAACAAAAATAGAATATCCTACCAAAAACAGATTGTGGCTGCGTTATGGTCTGCTTTCACTATGTAGCGTACACTAATCACTGCACATGAGTCATAAATGCAAAGTTCAAATCCTCACCGCTGACCACCAATGTTAGAACCGGCGGTCTCTAGTTGGCAGAGGTATACACTTCTGACAAATAGGGACCAACCAACTCTAGTCAGGGAAAGGGGATTACACACTCAGATAACCCCTGCTCACCCCCTTGGTAGCTTGGCAGAGCAGTCAGGCCTATCTCAGAGGCAGTGTGTTAAGCATTTATGACCACATACAGTAATAAGGTGAATACACTACAGATGGACACGACACAGAAGTTATTATAAAAATAGTATTTTTATATAAGGCTTAGCACAAGACCAAACAACGACAAAAATATACCACAGTCTTAATAAATACTCTTTGGAAGGAAAAATAATAGTTCAAATAAGGTTTCTTCTTGGCAAATAGTTCTTTAGCAAAGTATTCTTCTGAGCACAGTTCTTTGGCAACAAGGTAACCCCCACAGGAGTCACACGACGTCGAGTCTACAAGATTCCCAAGGTTCGGCGTCGACCGCGAGGAGCGCTACGTCGAGCCTGGAGTTGCAACAGACCCCACAAGTACAGTACCTTGAGAAACGAAGAAAACGATGATCCACGGCGTCGGGATGTCGGCGTCGATCGTGCCTCGGAGTCGGGTCGATCTGCAGCGGCGTCGAGGGATGTCGGGCCGGAGCAGCGCTCACGGCATCGAGAAGGGCGTCGAGTCGATGCGATCAGCAGCGGCGTCGGGACGGGGTCGCTTGGAGGTAGAGCCGATACTCACTCCTCACTGGCGTCGATACCGGCGTCGAGACGGGGTCACTTGGAGCCGGGGCCGATACCCACTGCTCACTGGCGTTGCTGCTGGCGTCGAGACTGCAGATTTTCCCTTGTGTACTGGAAACAACACTTTCCAGCAATTCAGCAATTCAGTAGATGGTGAAGTCCTTTGGCCCTGTGACTTCAACAGGAGACTGGCACTCTTCCAGTCCTTGGAGATTTCCTAGCAAGTGTTCAGAGAGTACACACCAAGTTCCTCTCTCCTTGTTCCTTGGCAAAAATAAAGAAGCAGCTTTCAGGTTCCTCCACAGCAAAACAGCACTCTGGCAGAAAGGGGAGGCAAGTCCTTAGATCAGCAGGCTTCTTGTCCTTGGTACAGGTTTCCTTGTCAGAAGTGATCTGAGTTCTTGGTTCAGGGGTCCTTCTCTTATACCCCTTTTTCCCTTTGTTCCCTTTGTCCAAGCAGGGAGATTCCCACCAGCTCAGGTTTGTTGTGGGTGTTGCCAGGCAGAGGCACCTGGCCTATTCACTAAGCAGGGCAGAGTCCTCAGCCGCCCAGCAGGAGGCGGAGCCAGTATTGTCACTGGCAGGAGCAGGGCTATCAGTCGCCCAGCAGGAGGTGGAGCCAGTATTGTGTCAGGCAGGGCAGGCTACTCTTCCCTCACTCTATGTGTAAACGCCCCATTCACCCCACACTGACTCACTCCGACCTCTGGAGCCACCCAGCCCCTGACACACACACCAAACCAGCAGAGACCGGTAGATAGTTGGACAAGAAAATAGCCACTTTCTAAAAGTGCTATTTTCAAACATAGAATTTAAAAACCATCCATCCTAAAGGGTGTGTTATTAAATTCTGAGTTCAGGGATACTAAACTCGACATGCTACCATGCTCCCTGAGTCGGATAGATTATAATGGAGTTAATAATCAGTCTGCCCAGTCTGGCCTATTGGAGGCAGGTAGCCCTTCAATAGTGAAACACGAAAATGGCTGTAATTCACTATTAGGTCATGCCACACACATCAGGGCATGACCTACCTTTTACCACAATGCACCCTGCCCTAGGGCCTACCATAGAGGTGTCTGAAATGTGGCAAAGTGAAGGTTTAGAGACTGGTAAGTAGGTTTCCTTACCAAGTCGACATGGCAGTCAGGGACTGCACGCAGGCGCTGCGGTGGCAGGCCTGAGACACATTTTACACGCTGCTTCTGTGGGTGGCACAACCAGTGCTGCAAGCCCACCAGCAGCAGTTAACTTACACGCCCTTGGCACACGCAGTGCACTAGACTAGGGTCTGAACAGTAAGTCAACCAAGCCAATCATGGTAACACCAATCAATGTAACAATTTAACATAGGGAGCACTTGCACTGTGGCACTGATCAGCAGTGGCACAGTGCCCAAAGCAATAATCCAGCAAAAACATCGTAAACAGAGGAGGCAAACAGAAAAAAATGGAGGAGAGACTCATGCCAATGATGCCAGGTCTAACATCAGTACATCATATAGACACCCAGTGGCACTGCTGCCACAACATTTCGCTGGCCGAGGCAGCTTCTCTATTAGTCCTGGCTACTGGTAGCTGGGAATGCCGATGCGGGGCCTCCCTTGATTCTGGTAGGGCGAAGGGAACTGCTCTTCCCCTCTGCTGGTGGGACGCCTCAAGTTGCCGCTTCTGCTTATCAGGCCACCATATCTTGCATGGGTTTTGCGGTATTCATCAAACAGGTGAGTCTGCTTTCTCACCATTGCTTGACTACAGGTTCTTCACTGGCAGTCGTCCCTTGCCAGGGCACAATAGTGCGGCTACTGCACAGTCCTGTTGTGCTGAGTGGCAGGGTTATTCGCGCTCCATTCACTTGTAAGGTGTCACTCAGTGAGCGGTGCGCCCAGTGGCGCACTTCTGGCCCTGCTTCGGCACTGCTGCCGGCCTGGCTCTCCCAATTCTCTTCATGAGGCCATGGGCACTGCAGGCATTTTGGAAACCACAGGATAGCCAGCTTTGTGTTCTCGTCATCCACACAGGAGCTGTGGGGGTAGGCTCAGGACATTCAGTGCGGGGGGGCAGTCACTGCCGGTAGGCTTGTCCTCAGCAGGCGGGGCCATCTCTTGTGGTACTCTACTGACCAGCAGCGTGCAGGCACCTTAAACACGGTGCTGGCTGCGATGCTTAACCCCCCTTTTCCTTGAACCTCTCTACTCACGTTTTCCTGCTGATTCCTAGGAGGCTTACCTCATGCCCGGCGAGTAAACCAGCACTTCTCCTGGTCCGCCACTGCCTTACTGGGGTCGCGGCAGTAGGACTTTTGACCCGTTTTCCCCATCTCCTTGCTTCACCAATCGGTGTGCTAGCTCACGGCAGGCAGGCTGCAGCAAGGGTACGCAGGCGCCATCATCCTCCCTCATAGGGTGGCCGTAGTCTTGCTTTGTTCTGCCACTGAATCTGCCATGCATTGGAAAGCAGAAACCAGCATACACACGGGGTCAGACCCACTTGTTGCCATTGTTGGGTCTTAGGCCCTATGTACACATGCAGCACAAAGAAGTACACAGACACATCATTATTGTACATAGAACTGTCCCAGGACACATGTGCCCTACTGCTTTTATTGGCAGGGTCACCTGACCGGTGATGCCTGTGATGGATGGATGTGGGGTAAGTGTAGAAGTCAGCCCTCAGGAAGTGGCTGGTGACACAGTACATTTCTGGAACACTAGAACATGTCCAGCAGAACACTACAGGTGTGTAAGGCTGAAATTATTGTTGTTCATAGGGCGGTGAATCTTGTGATGGATAATTTCTGTCTAAGAACAACCAAAAAATAAAAATAATGTGATCTTTGATGCAGTCTGTGCCTTCTGAAGCACACTGAGCTACAGGGAACTCTTCTGCTTTTCCGAGAGGACAGTGCTTCTGAAAGGATGATAGGGCTGGGGAAGAGTTAGTTGCATGAGTTGGGCATATAACTTACTCTCTTTAGCCCATTTCACCTTTAGTTGGCCTGCTGCTATGCTATGGGCACAAGCAGAAACATTTGCAGGTTAACCCTTCTCCCCAATAGCTTGGATTTGCCTTTGCTGCATTGAGTGGGGGTTAATGCTAATGTATCTTCTTAGGTAAACTACAGCGATGTCTTCTAGTGTGGTATTCAAACGTCCACTGATGTGTTTAATGCCTCAAAAGTATGGCCATTCATTGAACACCAGGCTACAACCACGAAATCATCCTATGACTTCCACTAAGAGGTTCCCGCTCAAGTTTGCAACATTTGTCCAGGAGGCGGTTGGGCTCCTGGGTTCCCCTAATTCCAGAATTCTCATTTCTATTCTATACTGAGAAGGAACGTGATTTTAAGGACCCTGGCTGTTGGTGTCATAAGAAAAGTTCTTTTCCTGACCCTTGAGATTGAGAAGGAGCTCTTCCCACTTAACAAAGCAACTCAGATAGATGTTTTGATGAAGTACTGGAACAGAGAGCGATGATCCGGGGACTCTGAATTTGGATTGCTTAGCTGTGGATCAACTAACTTGATAAATTGAGATCACAGGCCCATGTAAAACAGTTCAAAGGGGGAAACTCCTTTTCGAAGTGGTTGAACTTGTAATCATCGGCATTAGCTGTGTTTTGGTCATTAACTCACACATATTTAAGATCATTCATCCTCACAATTAAAGGAGTACAAGGTTGGCAGACTATTGGTGGCACTGCCTAAGGCGAGTCCTCATCTTCTGGCTGAAGCAGCTCTGGTAGCTCTCTTCAACTTTGCTTAGATTGAGCACACAGGGCTGTTTGGTTTCTCACAGCACATTGAATGCTCGGGTATGCAAGGCAATGTAACAGAAACGGCTGCCATCCCTATGTTCTGGAGTTAGGGGCAGCCCTGTCTTTGGGGGCTGCTGAAGAGTGCTTGCATCTGATGGGAAATTACACGATGAGTGATTCGGATCATTGCAGCTTAGGTTGGTTCTCTGACCTGCAATTTTGCTAACATTGCATTGTCCTTGGCAAGTTCATGGAATGCAGAAGTACATAGTCATTTTGCCACCCTCGTTTCTTGACGCTTAGTGCCTCACTTTGCAGAAATAGATAGGAAATTGTACCTACCCTGATTCTTTGCTGTGTTACAGGGAAATTTGTCATTATTAGTACCTATTATTCTGGTAGAAATGCATATGTCAGCATTATGATTTTTATTCATCTGTTGTCAGTTTTTGAGGGATGGTAGTCTAGTTGCTAAAATTAGAGCAAAAGATGACCTCCTTTTTAGGTCAACCTTTTAGCTGTCTGTAGGCGAAAGCCACTTGTGGACCACACCAAAGACTTACAGGGGATTGGAGCCCACTCATTGCTTCACATTGCTTGGCTTTATAGTCAATTTCATTGCTTGCTTCCTATTTGATGGCTTGCTTTCCTCTTCTTGTGTTTGACCCTACCTTGGAGAATAGTCTATTCACCAACCATTTGTTTGGCTGACTGGTATACTTCACTATTCACTTTTAGGGAAACATTTTTTATTTTTCATTTAGCATTCATGAGAGAACATGTCTGTTCTTGCTCTTTCTCTGTGTTACCCCCCACAAATACAGACCCCCCCCCAATTGCTTCCCATTGACCCATCCACACCCACTTCCCATTCACCAGTCCATGCCCACTTCTTCGCTGCTCCACTGTCACTTGTGGCTCTTGAAAAAAAAAATTGTAATGTTACTTTTTGTGTAGGAGCCAGCAGATACCAGGCCGCTCTGTATTCCAGTGCTTTAGCGCACCTCTGTTGCTCCACCACCTCCACCCACTTCGCTATTGGTTTGCTTTTCCTAACTTTCCAAACCACTAGCTCCGCCATTGTTCTCCCACCGCTTGCGGTCAGTTAAATCTTTGTTTTTTATGTTTTTGGAGGATCTGGCAGCTGCCATTAACTGTCAGGCTACTCCAGTATCCCAAAAGAGTATCGCACTGGGAGGCATATTCACAAAGAAATGGCGCAGTGCAGCGCTGCAAGCAATTTTGCAGCGCCACGTCATTTAAAAAATGCAGAGATGCACCATATTCACTAGAATACGGTGCACCCCTGTGTTTTCCCTTGCGCTGGCGCTAAATAAAGCTGCCTAGTGCAAACACAGACACCCTTGCTCCATGGTGGAAAGGTGTCTGTGTTGCAGGGATGATTGTTTATGTGCAGGAAGGGAGGCCTTCCTGCACATAAACAACTATTAAAAGCGATTTGCTCCTTCTTCGTATGATGCACAATCCAGCAACCATAGAAACAGCAAAAACGAGGAGAAATTAAAGTATTTCTCCTCGTGGCGCCGATCTAACGTCTGCTTTTCAGTGGCGATTAGCTTTTGATGCTGCCTCAGATTTACAGATCCTTGTAAATCTGGGGCAGCGACAAAAAGCAATGGGTGTTACAGTGGAACGCCCACAGAAACACACATTGCACTCCCCTTTCACACATACATAATATTTATTAAGCGGTGTTAAGGCACACAAAGTGGCTTAACGCCACTCTGTAAATATGGAGCAGGGCATTGCGCCACCAGAGCGTCTTATAAATGCACTTGTAAATATGCCCCCAAACTTCTTTTTTTACATTAATTTACTGACCTAAGTGGCGTCGGCCATCTTGGATCGCTAAATAAATAATAAAGAAAATGGCAACCATGTAATCATACATGCACACACTACTACAGAATGACTCAGCTACCCTCTACTTCATCGCACCTATTTTCTCTTTTTTTTCAAATGCTGCACAGCATCTGCAAAAATAGGTCAGTCAGGTGAGACCTACTGGCTTTCCTATGCTTGTTCTTAATTAACTATTTTACCCGAGTTAGGCTGTTACCCAAAGTGATACGGTTCCTCTCTAGGGAGGAATAACCAAAACCGTTCAACCTGGCCTCTTGTTGCATAGACCCCCTTCTCCTCCGAACCTATTAAAATACAGCGTGGCGCGCCCCCGCGTTCCTGCGGGCTCCTTTTCAGTGGAATCCTGCCAGCCTGCGATCACATTGTGTGAGTTACCTCTCTGCGCGCCACGGCTGACTCCATCTCATCTAATGTGCTCCGATAATAGCAGGAGACACCCTGGGAAGGCCTGACGCTGATAATCCTGCGCAGAAAAGAAAGCCATCCAGACTGAGGGCTTTTTTTGTTATCAAATTAGCTATATTGACTTTGAATAGATGTCTTAATTATACAGCTCGTGACGGAAATATATTGCAGGAACTAAAATTAGCTCCTTCCTGCTAACTAGCTGAGAGGGAATGTAATAACGAAGGAGCCACGTTGTGCTGAGATTTCGAGCTGAATAAAAACACCTTCTCTTACTGACTCACAGGCAACAGGGAGCAGGACGCGAAGAGCCAGAACAAAGGTGCATTCTTTCATAAGGCAGCTGTTAAAAGGCTGAGACGTGGATTGCCTTTCATTTATGATTTGTTAAGTAGCTCAGTTATGAATTTCAAAGGATGCAGTATTGCTTGTAGCATTCCATGGCAGAATGTGTGCTGCCATGGGATACCAATGGCAATTTAAGTAATTTAGATGTTATCCTCCTTAGGAAATGTGCCAGAATGTTCTTGGCTGCAGATACAGATCTTTCCGATTCAATTTCCTTGGATCCAGGTGCTATGATAGGCCGAAGAGCGAGGCATGAAGCCACCAAAGCTCAAAAGCATCTTCGTTCGCTTGGGCTACTAGAACCAGTAGCCCCAAGTCATCCAAAAAACCATTAGCCAAGCCTGACCTACCAACTATGCGTAAATTAGTCCTTGATGATTCACATTTTGGAATTGGCATAAATGTTTCGGAATGTAAATTGCTGTAGGGTGTAAAGCCAGGACTGGGTGCAGGTGCCACATATAATTGAAAAACCACTTGGCAGTTGTGTAGAAACTTCGGTTTAGCCACAAGAATAACATAGAAATTCCCATGCTCATATCACATTCTTGTGGTGATGGAAATTCCCATGGTCAGATTACAATCTTATGGTGATGGAAATTCCCATGGTCAGATTACATTCTTGTGGTGATGGAAATTCCCATGGTCAGATTACAATCTTATGGTGATGGAAATTCCCATGGGCACATTACATCCTTATGGTGAGCATCTCACAGCAATCCTTGACATCAGAATATACTGCCAACACCAATCATAGCCAGATCATTGCACCTTCAAAACGAATCTGAAAACACCTAGGGCCTTATTTATGAAGGCCTGCGTCACTTTTGCACCGTGTTGTTTCACTTTTAGTGACACAGCGCCGGCATAAATAATGCACCATGTTGCGCCATATTTACGAAGTGAATCATCTAGGCATATGCGTCACTTCGTAAACCCCTGCGCTACATTATACCTGCATCAGGTATAATGTATGCATGGTGGGCGTTCTCACGCAAGAAAGCGTTGTAGGAGTGGCGCAGTGAAATCTATGAGATTTTGCTGCTCCACTTCTAGGACACCAATGCTTCAAAACCTTACGCCTGCCTGATCGCAGGCGTAAGGGGTGACATATGCCCTTTCACATGGGGCATGCCCCATGTAAATGTAAATGTAAATGTACAGATATTTATATAGCGCAAATCACCGACCGGTCTCTAAGCGCTTGCTTAGGGAACCCGTCCTGGTATTCCCCTGTGAGATAACCCAGCAGGGCATCCGCAAGGTGAAAGCCAGGCATCCCGCCGCGAGGGGCCATTGTGGAGATTAAGCAAGCTATTGCCCAGAGTCGCAGAGTGTGAACCCATGAATCAAGTATGCACTGGAGCGAGAATTATCGAGTCCATGGACAATTTATGGACTCAAGACCCAGCCAAGCCAAGAATTGAACCCTGGTCCCGGGCTGACCTCTGCTTCCAGGTCTGCCTACTCTAACCAGTGAGCCACACTTCTCCTATGAAAGGGACATTGGTGGAGTTGCATCACACTTACGACACAACCCCAGCAATGCGGCACTTTTGCACCAACAGATACGTCTGTAATACTGACGCGTCTGTCAGTCCTTGCGTCATACAGTAAATATGACGCATCATTCATGTTGCAAGCAGGGTGCACTGAGAAGTGTTGCATTGCTGGTTTCACGCAGCGATGTAACACTTTCCATAAATGAGGCCCCTAGTCTGGTGATCTCTATCTATCTTTAGACTTTGGACCATGTTTCCCACAAACTCCCCTAGAGCCCATGCATCAATGGACAGCAACGGACACTGTAAAGCCAAGGGGCTTATTACATGATTGGCGGTCCTTTGGCGGATCATGGACCACCAGACTGGACTCGTGGGGGTGCAGCGGTGGCGGTCTTCCGACAGCCCTCTTAGATCCACGGTGCTTGGGCCGCCCTGGGACCACCGCAACACCCAGGTATCAGAGATCCATGGTGGTGACACGGCAGTCTTGAGGCCACCATATGCTTGGCAGAGCCACTGCAGCCCGCCCAGCATATTACGAGTTTCTTCACTACCACACTATTCATGGCGGTGAGTGTGGCAGTGAGGAAACAAAGGGAGCCCTTCAGTGCCCCTTGGTGCCACACGCCATGTTGATGCACACACCTGTGTACATGCATACCAGTACCTGCACGGTATGCAGCAGTCCGTGCTGTGCAGGTACTGCCTTTGACATTCACATTGCGGTGCCTACTTCTTAGGCACCGTTCTGGGAACGCCAAAGAATCGGCCACCAGATCAGGAGTTTTCTTCTGCCTGTCGGACTGTTCCTATGTGGGTTTGGCGGTGTGGGAGCAGGGCGGTCTTGATCCCACACCGCCAAACTAGATACGGGAAACTTGATTGATTGGGGGTTGAAACGCTGAACTACATCTCCTTGCGAATTTGCACAATAGCAGCTGTAGCTTTGTTTTTATGAAAGTTTGTAGAGGAAAACTACCCGTTAAAAATTAAAGGCTCGAATGGTACTGGCTGGACTGAATTAAAATAAACAAAAACGCATTTAAAAACCCGACGGTGGCCACCTGTTAGAGTGGACCCGTCGTGCTCTGGGGGTCAGCGCTCTAGTCGTTGCCCAGTGTCGCCTATATAGCGTCATTTTTTATTTATTTTATTTATTTTAGTGTTTTATAGAGCGCGAACATGACCCATGAGGGTATCAGAGCGCTTTACATGGTTAACAGGAAAAAAAACATCAAAGAGAAACAGTGCAAACAGTAAAGTATCAAAAGCAAAGAAATATAACATATAGGGGGGGGATGAGGGAGCATGGGGGCAAAGGGAGCACACATGAGAGCTAAAATTCAAGCTAGGGTTGGCAGAGACCGTGGCCCCCTTGGGTCTCGATGGAGTCCGGTTATAGGGTTGCGGAAGACGCAATAGTCATGGAGTCAAGCAGCAAGTCATATCTGCTGAGAGGAGGACTTAGTACAGGAATTTACCCATGAGGAAGGTTTTGGCTTCCTTCTTGAAGCGAGCAAGAGTGGGGATTCTTCTGATAACACGCAGGACTAGATACGGGAAACTTGTTTGATTGGGGGTTGACACGCTGAACTATATCTCCTTGCGAATTTGCACAATAGCAGCTGTAGCTTTGTTTTTATGAAAGTTTTTAGAGGAAAACTACCCATTAAAAATTAAAGACTCGAATGGTACTTACTGGACTGAATTAAAATAAATAAAAGCGCATTTAAAAACCAGTCATGCTCTGGGGGTGAGCGCTCTAGTCGTTGCCCAGTGTCGCCTATATAGCATCATACTGGAGCGACCGTGCAGCGGAGGCGCGCAGCGGGCGCGCCAGTGGCGCGCCAAAGGCAAGCCCGTGTGCGCCCGCCGAGCACCGGCCGCGTACAGCGCCATCCATTCTGCAGGTCTTAACAACATGAATACAGAGATTCCCAGTTATAGATATACAAGGGAACAATTATGTGATATAGGTAAGCAGTGTAATGGGTTTGGGGTACCTATACTGGCTCATTTAGAGGGGACAGATCTTGATATCCTAAAAATGGATACACTGAAGTGTGGCCTCCTTAATGTGAGGTCACTTCCCAAACACTCTATGGAGATTCAACTCCGGTTAGAAATGCACAATCTTGATGCTCTGTTTATGACAGAGACATGGACAGAATTAGGGCTGGACCTGGAGTTGGGGCTAGCCTGCCCAGTGGGGTATAAAGCATTTAATAAACCGAGGCTTAGTGGTAGAGGTGGTGGGACTGGGATCATTTTTAAGGATTCTTGAGATATTGTCCCTTTGGATATAGATGCGGTCGCACATATGGAAATCTTAGGTTTTTCTGTGAAAGACAGGTCGGGGTATATGCTGACTGGCTTGGTTTGTTATAGACCTCCGGGAGCAGTTAATGCACAACAACAGCAGGAGCTAGCTGATGTAATTAGTAATCTGGCCATCACCCATCATAGACTGTTGATATTGGGAGATTTTAACCTATGGCCCAATGGGAAGATGGACACCTGTGGTAAATATTTAAATTACCTGTACTATTTTTTATGCGGTAAAGTCTAGTAAGAATAACTCAGTCAAAATAAGAGGCAGAATCCGTGGTATTAGAGGTTCTAAAAAGGACTTTATTCCTTACAAAGGAATTATAGTTCGAACCAGGCAATCTTATTCCATCACCACGAAGGTTCAGGAAGAGATAGGCAATACATTATTGGCAAGTAACAATATATATATAAAAAGCATTGCATTAAGACAGATGCAGGAGGCGTAACAGCTGATAATACAGATAAGAATACACATACGTAATGAAAATAGGCGTAAATACAGGCGTATACTAGAGACGTCATTTAAAATGATGTCACAAGTGGGTGGATCCATAAGAGAATCCTGCAGTGTCAGCAGAAATATTTGGCAGAGATGCGCGCGCAGCCGCATGACGTGTGATTGACGTACAACTAGAGGGTGAAGGGAACTTGACATTTGGCCCTACATGTGGAGACAGAAGTCTGGGGTGTCAGGACAACCTAGTCCTAAATCATATCTGATATCTTGTGTTTAAGGAACTATATTATCTGGAAGGAAAGGTCTTCTCGGACAGATCCTATTCTATACTGACTGTTAGTGTGTGTACAAGCGTCTATGTGTCTACATGCGATGCGAGGGGGCAGGCATCTTCCATAGTAACAGGGGCTATGAATTACTTGCAAAAAGACAGCGAGGCCGGGCCCTTTGCTCAGTAGCTGGAAGGATATTTACCTAAACTACTAGACAGGAATGGATTGGATGAGGAGCGGAGCAGATAACTTGAAGGCTGAATACAGTTTTTGGCAGGCAACAGGCCGCGTCAGGCACCGTTAGCCGCGCAGGGAGTAAGACAAAGTTCATGGACACGGGTGCAGGTCCAAGCTGGAGCATTTCAGAGGCAGAAGCAGAAAAAGGCTTGATGGCAGAATTCAGGGCCTACTCGCCTGAACTACAAAACTAGAAAAGTGAACCACATAAAGTCAGTGGCCTTTCATACTTAGGAATGGAATATTCGACCCATTCATGGCGGATCTGAAAGAGGGCATGTTGACGTTGGACGCACATGTATTTGCGTCTTTATAGCTGGAACTGGAGGGAACATACATGTACTTATAGCATGTACATGGAGCCGTTGGGGTCTAAGATAGGGGACACAATTGACCATAAAAATTCATATTTCCACATTCCCTCCTTGTCCCCTACGGACCCTCATGAAATATCCATCTTCATCAATCCATCAATCTGTTCATATAGCATCATTTGTTCTTCTTTCTTCTTCCGGGATCTCGAATGAAAATTTGAAGGTGGGATACACGATGTGGCACATAGACCACAAATCGCTGGCCCACATTGTAGACACAAGCAGCAACTGAATAGTATGAGAAAGCCAATACCTAGGAAGGATAGGATCCTCCATCCCCAGGCTGACAACACGCTCCAGAACCAACCGGACCAAGTCCAGGTGCCTGGATTCTGGTGTATCTGGCTTACGATCTTATGAAGTCGAGTTATGGCTTTATATACTGACGGCGCGTTTTCTGGTATGAAAACACAGCAACTTGATCCGATGACCCTACAAGCTCCGCCCCTATCGGCCAGAATGACGTCAAGGACAAGACGATTTTGGAGAACAACAATCCGCATCGCAGACTGCTCCTCTGTTAAGTTGCCCAAGGCGGAAGTGGTTTAATTCACTACTGCTTCAAGGGTTCTAGTTAATCTACGTATCAGCTTACTATTAGTGACTGTACCTATGTAGGGAAAGAAACCTTTATTGAAATCTGTGTATTTCTCCCATGCTGTTTCAGTGTAGTCGACAATCGGGAGATCTCTCTGCTGTCTATTGTGTACTAAATGGGTATTCCTATGATAATCAGGCGGGGCTAGGAAAACAGGTGGCAGAAGGAATGCAATGTAACAGGTACCATCCCAATCTAGGGGTAGGCGTATATATGCGGTGTGACCACAGATGAAGTAGGAGTGACGAGAAGCTCTAAATGTAGACTCGCCTTTATCACTGAATTCTATTACAGTGGTACATTTACTATGGCCCATGTGTATTGAACCATTCTTTCTTACACATAATTCGCCTCTAACTGGAAATACTGACATAGTGGGCAAGACTGATGTGGCTTCGGATTCAACATTCAGGATCATGAGATTAAGTGTAAAGTTACCTAATCCATATACTTCATTTTCTAGATCAGTTCCTGTTCTTTTGGGAAGTCCCTCCTTGTTAGGGTAGCAGACTTTAAGTAAAACTAGGTTCAGGTTTCCCCATACCCAATTGTCTTGATAAACTACTGTATTTGAATCTAGGGAATTAATCAAACTAAACCATGCTCCACAGGAGCCATTGTGTGTGAATGGATACGGAAAGAGGGGCAGAACTCCCTTGTATTCCTGATAGGGAGGAAGTCGGCCACATATCCAAAAATTTGTAGCATTGCTGATCTGATGAGAATGATGTAACATACTAATGAAGGTGTTGTTGCGCAGCGCAAATCTATAGGACAACTCATGCGGGGGTAATTCGCTAAAAGAATGTTCGGCAGTAGCATTGAAAGCACGCTTGGAAATAGGGTAATACATGTGTAATAATATACTGGAAATAATAATCAGAAGACTTAGAAAAAACATAATTAACAATGTCACTATGCAGTGACTACGAAGTGATTTACAGTACGCATGTTTCTGTCTATTTCTCTCTCTATTTCGGTCTAGAGGATACATGTCAGAGACAAATTCAACCGATTCACCTTGGAGAGGACTTAAACAATCAAATTGTCTGACTTGCTAGACCTTAGTTTCAGTTTATAGTTTTCACTCTTGGTTTTTTCAACCAGAGGTAGTTTTGAATCAGTCTGTGAGGGAATGCAGGGCTGAGGGTTCACATCGGACGGTAGTCCATGAAATTTTTTGATGTGGCTCGAGTGCAACCACCCTTTACGTCCCTCAATCTTCACGGCTGTCCTTGTGGTCAGTAAGACGAGCTTCGGCGACTGCCACCGAGGCTCCAGCTGGCTCCTCCTGTCAAAATTCCTCACAAACACGAGGTCCCCCGGAACCACGTCGTGGGGCTTCACCTCAGTGTTGTCGGGAAAAGCTGCAGCTACCTGTGAACGACAAGATTGTAGTGCAGACATCAAGGAAGCCAGGTAATCTGTCAGCATATTACAGTCGACATCAGTGATTTTACGAGGTATAGGCGTCCCCCACATATTTGGTGGTCTGCCGAAGATCACCTCATACGGGGATAGCCCTGTTCGAGAATGTGCTACCATTCTCATGTAAAAGAGCGCAACTGGTAAGGCTACTATCCAGTCGACACCTTTTTCTCTACATACTTTGGACAGTCTAATTTTCAGAGTTTGATTATGTCGTTCCACTAGACCTGCTGCCTCGGGATGTCGGACACAGTGGAATTTCCATTGGTAGCCTAACAGAAGTGAAACATGTTTCATTAGCTCGGATGAGAACGGCTGGCCATTATCTGAGTACACGATACGGGGCAAACCATACCGTGGGAAGAATTCTCGAACTAACTGTTTGGCAGTAGTCGGGGCAGTGTAATCTGAGACGGGATACGCCTCTGTCCACCGGGAAAGAGCGCATACAACTACGAGGACATATTTGAATCCTCGACAACGTTCCATCTGGATATAATCCATCTGGAGGACTTCAAAAGGGTGATCGGGGGGTTGAAATCCACCCTGGTCTACAGGTACGCCTTTTCCTGGATTGAACTGACAACAAATCATACAGGTACGTACTTTCTGTTTAGCTGCTGCTCGTAAGTGTTTATTGAACCAAATGTGTTGAATACTGTCTAGCATAGCTTTCTCTCCTAGGTGCGCTGGACTATGTATTGTGTTAATGATGACCTGAACCATTGAGTCGGGGAGAAACCATATAGATTTTCCCTTCGTCATCCATCCTTGATCCGTTTGGATCCCTCCTAATTCAGTCCATCTCTTTATTTCTTCTGGTGTAGCATGTGTCTGTATGTCAATTACATCAAGGGTGGGATCCTTAACTGTCATGCAGTGTGTTGGTGTCGGAACTATTGTTTTTGTCGTGTCAGTTGGATGAGTCTGATTCTGAGCAGTCTGTTTAGCTGTTCTGTCGGCTAGGTCGTTACCCTGAGAAATAATGTCCGTCACTTTCGTATGGGCTTTGCACTTCATGATAGATATTGAAGTAGGCAGATGTATTGCATCTAACAGAGCTTGTATAAGGGGACCGTGCTGGATGTGGGCACCTTGAGAAGTTAAATAACCTCTCTCTCGCCAAAGTACGCCGAAGTCATGGACGACTCCGAATGCATAACGTGAATCTGTGTATATGTTGACTTTCTTATTTTTGGCTTGAATACAGGCTTGTGTCAGAGCGATGAGCTCTGCTGCTTGAGCTGACAAGGTATCGATACAATTTGTTTCAATAATTTCAGTATCTGTTGTGACTGCATAAGCGGCCACTAACTCTCCTGTATTTGTTCTCATGCATGAACCATCTACATATAATGTCAGGTCTGGATCTGATAATGGAATATCTGTCAAGTCTTGTCTGGGTTTCGTCGTAATAGTAATAACTTCAATGCAATCATGTGCCAATGGGTCTGTTCCATTTAATGGCAAAAGTGTGGCAGGATTTAATGTACTACAACGTCTGATTTCTATGTGTGGCTGGAATAATGTTAATTCATAACCCGTCAGTCTTGCTATAGTCAAGTGTTGTGTTTGGGTCCGGTTCAGGAGAACCTCTACTGCGTGTGGTACTTGTACTGTCAATTGATGTCCTAACACTATGGCGTCGCTTTGTCTGATTGCTAAAGCTGTTGCTGCGACTGATTTCAGGCACGCAGGAAGAGCCTGAGCTACGGGATCTAATGTACTAGAAAAATAAGCACATGGCTTGTGTGATCCTGCTTGTTCCTGCGTGAGTACTGACAAAGCAGTACCTTCACGTTCTGTAACAAAAAGTGTAAAACGTTTGCTGTAACATGGCGTTGCTAAAACAGGTGCTTGGCATAAAGCTTTCTTTAATTTTTCAAAAGCTTGTGTATGTTCCTGAGTCCAAGGGAGGACAGTCGGTGTCGCTGCCTCCTGTGTTGTCAACTGAATGAGTGGTTTAGCTAAAAATGCATATTGGGGGATCCACTGCCTACAGTACGAAGTGAGCCCTATGAAGGCCCGTACCTCCTTTTGTGTCTTGGGTGGTGGCATGTTTACAATTAACTGGATGCGATCAGGTGTGAGCTGTCTCCCCCATTTGGACAGCAAGTGCCCTAGGTACACAACTTGCTGGACACAGAATTGTAGTTTCGAAGGGGACACTTTGTGCCCCTTGTCGGCTAAGAAATGTAAAACCGTCAGTGATGCTTTTTCACATTCAGGTTCGCTTCGTGCGGTGATCAGCAGATCATCGACGTATTGAAGCAGGGCAGTGTTAGCTGGCATGTGAATACTGTCAAGTTCTCTTTTCAGTGCTTGGCTATAGATGCTGGGGCTTTCTGTGAATCCTTGAGGTGCGCGTGTGAATTTAAAACTTCGTCCA
The DNA here is from genome assembly GCF_964204655.1 of Triturus cristatus. Classification (NCBI taxonomy): domain Eukaryota; kingdom Metazoa; phylum Chordata; class Amphibia; order Caudata; family Salamandridae; genus Triturus; species Triturus cristatus. The sequence goes on from NC_140584.1 coordinate 800,857,267, forward strand.
TTTAAACTGAATCCGAACAAATATTGGCTTTCCGGATCGATTGGGACGCTAAAGAAAGCGTTCTTGAGATCAATTACAGTAAAGAACGTTGCGTCTGAATCTATGGCCGTTAATAATGAAGAGATATCTGGGACCACGGGGTATTGTGGTACAATGCATTTATTTAATTCTCGCAGATCAATAACTAATCGATATACTGGTGGTGCTTTTGGATCAGTTCGTTTAAGAATCGGAATTATCGGGGAATTACATATATTGGAGTCGGTTTCTACAACCACTCCTTGTGCGATGAGCTCGTCAATGATTTGCAGTAAAGCCACAACTGCATCTGGCGGTAATTTGTATTGTCGCATTCGTGGTAGTACCACTCCTGTTTTGAGTGTGACTCGATATGGTGTAATGTGCATACAACCTACATCAGTGGGGCCTTGTGCCCATAAATGTGCAGGTAGATTCTGTAACCGGTGATCCATGTCTCTAGACACGTAGTGACCCTTAAAGTCACGCAAAAAGAGTCGCACTCCTTCCGGAGAACAACATATTACAGCTCCTAGAGCTTTCAATGTTTGTATACCTAACAAGTTTTCTGGACATGATTTCGTAAGCAATAGATCTGTAGTCCGTGTTAATGGACCGACTGTAAATGCAAGTGGTTGCGATACTTCGTTAATAGTAGGCTTTCCTGAAAAACCAAGGGAAATATTTTGTGAGCCTGAGAGGGGTGCCCCTGGGACTTCGCTGTGACTGATAGTGGTTCTGCTTGCCCCTGTATCGAGTAGAAACTTTCTGTCTTTCCCTAATACTTGACTCTGTACGTAAGGACCCTCTTGATCTACGGGAACCTCGATAAGGGGTAGGCCACCTTCCCTCTCTAGGCTATTTCATGTGTAGCGTTGATACTCTGGATAGTCATTTTGTGCATACTGGTACATTTGTTGGGTCGTGTTTTGTATTGCAGCAATAGGCTGTGGCTGTTGTTGTGGTTCGGTCTGTTGTGCAGCTGGCAAAGGCTGTATGTTCTGAGGTACTTGTTGTTGGATCTGATCCTGTCTAGGCGGACGTGGTCTCTCTTTTGTTATACCCGTAGAGATATTATGTTTCAAAACTGCGCAATCGTGTATATAATGACCTGGCTGTTTACAATAGTTGCATGTCCCTCTAACAGGACCTACTGAATCATTGGACTGTGTCATACCCTTTTTATGACCGTCAGCTGGAACTGACTGAGCAACAAGCATTTTAATTTTCGTGTCTTTCATACGTTTTTGTTCATGTTCTTGTTCTTCTCTAATTCTATTGTGATGATATTGTAACATTTGTAACATCTGTGACGGTGTGTTACCTTGCCAAGTACTCTCGAATTTTAATACTCTACTCTTAACTTGGGGCAGGGAATTTTCAACTAATTTTGTCACAAACAGATGTGGATACGACTCACTACTTGCTTTTATGCCACTATTAATACCAAAACATTTTTCAAATCGGGAATAGAAATCACTAGTGTCTTCATCTTGTTTTTGTTTACAGGCTGAGATTGCACCCCAATCTTCCTTTTTCGTAGTTAATAAACGTGGTAGTACCTGCACTAATAATCCTGGTAATGCTGTAGTCCTTTCCCCAAGCCCTGAACCTGCAGCTCAGGCCTTTTCTTCGTTTTCTAATGCTGTCCAATCTATCTTTTGGTCTCCCACCTCCCATTCCTTTTCTTTGAGTTTCTCGTAAATACCGGCGGGTAATAGGACTTTTAATATTTTCATAATGTCAGGGTAAGTATACTCTCCCATGAGTAACATGTCTTTTATCTCACGGTGGAAACCTGCTGGGTCTTTGTCATGGCTAGGTACTACTTTCTTCATTTCTAATAATTCAATTTTAGTTATGGGCGCATACACAAACACGCGTTTAAAATTATTGTCCTCACCTCTTATTGGGTGCACTTCGTGTAAGGGATTCTGTCCGTCTATGTGATACGTTTTTCTTTCCAACTTGGGGGGAACTAAAACATGTTCTGGGCATACGAAGACAATGTACTGATGTCGATATTCTAGAATTTCTTTAATTAAATCAGTACCTGAACCTCTCCATTTATTCGTGAGTAATTCCATCAGTATATCAGGTAGGGGACCAGGATCGGAGTGTTGGCTTCTATATAATATAAGGAGGTGTTGTATAATGTATATACCAGCTAAACGCTGTTCGTCTGGGGTAAGATTCAAAAACGTGTGTGCCAACGCATCATCACTGTATTTTTCAGAACTGTCAGCCCATTGTACCGCTGACCTGGCTAATTCTTGTTCATCCATAGAATCGAGCATATGATACCCCCTTCGATCTCGGAGTAATTTATCAGCAGCCTGGAATAAGTGTTCAGGGGACTTAGTATTTAACATAGGGGCTTGGAAATGTCTGTTATATTCTGGACGTATCGGACGTGTCGGGTCATTAAAGTATCTGGTATTGTTACAAGGTCTTCCCCTACCTACATAGGCTATCGTTTCTGATTGTCCTGTGGGCATTTCTGATTCTTCCTCCTCCTCTCCCTCTGATTCAGTTTTGTCTGCCTCCATTCTGGCTTTATGTGTTCGTTCTACTTCTTTGCGGATCTTTCGGCACATAGCTGCTATACATGTCTGTTTATCATGTTTTCCCTCGGATATATTCTGACCCCATCGGGTAAGTACTTGCATTTCATCCTGGTCTACCTCGGACCTATCTCTGTCTCTGATCAAGCAGTTTATGAAGAAACGTAACAGTTGTCTCTGTATATCCGCTTTCTGGTATTCCATGGCTTCGTCAATACTTTCAGGGCCTTGCCCTGTTTGGACAAAGCGATATATATTGTCTAAATGTTTAATCATTCCTGGTAGCGTCGTTAAATATAGTGAAGCCCGTCGTATACGTAGTGATGATAGCAGCATTCTATCATTTTTACCGGGCACTGGATCATATCTACAATCTACAAGATGTTCCTTAAACATGTCGGACGTTGCTATTTGGGGTGTACGTTGGTTTGCTAAATCTCTAAGAGACGATTTACTTCGTGATGGTGGCGTGGCAAAAATCGCTGTCGCACCTTCTGAGGTGCTAGGCACAAAAGGATTTGTGGGGTATAAGGTAGAGACTGTGGATGCAGGAAAAGCGGTGGAAACAGATGGACCTGTGGGATTGTGCGGAGGAGTTTGTTGTTGCGGATGTGGGGGCGGATGATCTCGGCGTTGAGCACCATCGACAGGTGGCGTGTGTGGTGGACCATTAACATATTCTGGAGCTACATCGTCTAAATAGGAGGAAAGGAAAATATCTTTTGCGGTCTTGGGATGTGCTTTAATCGGGAGTAATGGGGTTGGCAAATCTTTCGGTACTTCCGGGGTGGCCTTAGGTAAACCTTCGGCCAAAAGAGGATACATACCATTCATAAGAGTGTTTCGTTGTCTGTCTACTTGTTCTGTTTTTACTCGGATACCTTCCTCAACTAATACGTTTTCTCGGGCTCTATTTGAGTTCTCCCTACTTTTCTCTTCCAGTCTGAGCGCTTTCTCTGTACGCCTATGCGATTCTTTACGCCATAACTCAATAGCATCTTTCTGTGACTGTCTGGCTTTCTTTTTCCATAATTCTTCTTCTACTCTCATGATGCAATCTGCATCCCATGTCCCAGCTGCGGGCCACCTCTGACTTTCTGCTAGATCCTTGGTGTAGTCCACCCATAAGTCAAGATATAATACGGCATCTAGGCCATGTTTATGATACATAAAATACCCTGGAGTGTCCCTAGGTGGAATGGGAACAGCTTCTTCGAGTACTCCTTTTCTAGTTTTGATCTGTCTTAATTTTGAAAAGAACGGCATCTTTAAACCTTGTTACTTGATTCTTACTTGAACCGGACTTGAACACAATGAATACAAAAAACACAATAATAAACACTCATTCATACCACAAGTTTTGAACACCGTAAAACATTTAACATTTAACCTTTAACGAACAATGATAATTAGAAGAAAACTAGTTACTGACATAATACTAATACTAGATGATATTGAATTATGTACATGAACATACTGGATATACTGCTAAACAGTACAGATACACTGCTAAAACAGTGCAGACCGGATCTGTGTACCCAAACCCGTCAGGACCGGCACGAATTAATGTGCACGTCTAACTGCCTCCCCAGCAACGGTACTCACCGGGTAGCACGGAACGGAAGGCCTCGGAACTGAACTGAACTGGACCGGACTGGACTCGACTGGACTCGACTCGACTCGGAACTTCGGAACCTGGTGGGCCTCTGTATACCTCGGATCTTGCTCTCTCAGCTAGGCTCTGGTCGGGATACTTCGCACTTCTCACCGCCTCGTCTGGGTGTTGATCGCAGCCTCAGTCACCCCCGCTTGGCCGGAGGGAGATACAGGAAATCCTGCGGGTACGCGTTTTTGTCCGTCCAGCTGTGGCAGGAGACCGGGCCTGCAACGCACCTCCGGCGCGTGAGATGAGAAAGTGTCCCTGTTCGGGCGCCAATTTATGTGGTAAATATTTAAATTACCTGTACTATTTTTTATGCGGTAAAGTCTAGTAAGAATAACTCAGTCAAAATAAGAGGCAGAATCCGTGGTATTAGAGGTTCTAAAAAGGACTTTATTCCTTACAAAGGAATTATAGTTCGAACCAGGCAATCTTATTCCATCACCACGAAGGTTCAGGAAGGGATAGGCAATACATTATTGGCAAGTAACAATATATATATAAAAAGCATTGCATTAAGACAGATGCAGGAGGCGTAACAGCTGATAATACAGATAAGAATACACATACGTAATGAAAATAGGCGTAAATACAGGCGTATACTAGAGACGTCATTTAAAATGATGTCACAAGTGGGTGGATCCATAAGAGAATCCTGCAGTGTCAGCAGAAATATTTGGCAGAGATGCGCGCGCAGCCGCATGACGTGTGATTGACGTACAACTAGAGGGTGAAGGGAACTTGACATTTGGCCCTACATGTGGAGACAGAAGTCTGGGGTGTCAGGACAACCTAGTCCTAAATCATATCTGATATCTTGTGTTTAAGGAACTATATTATCTGGAAGGAAAGGTCTTCTCGGACAGATCCTATTCTATACTGACTGTTAGTGCGTGTACAAGCGTCTATGTGTCTACATGCGATGCAAGGGGGCAGGCATCTTCCATAGTAACAGGGGCTATGAATTACTTGCAAAAAGACAGCGAGGCCGGGCCCTTTGCTCAGTAGCTGGAAGGATATTTACCTAAACTACTAGACAGGAATGCATTGGATGAGGAGCGGAGCAGATAACTTGAAGGCTGAATACAGTTTTTGGCAGGCAACAGGCCGCGTCAGGCACCGTTAGCCGCGCAGGGAGTAAGACAAAGTTCATGGACACGGGTGCAGGTCCAAGCTGGAGCATTTCAGAGGCAGAAGCAGAAAAAGGCTTGATGGCAGAATTCAGGGCCTACTCGCCTGAACTACAAAACTAGAAAAGTGAACCACATAAAGTCAGTGGCCTTTCATACGTAGGAATGGAATATTCGACCCATTCATGGCGGATCTGAAAGAGGGCATGTTGACGTTGGACGCACATGTATTTGCGTCTTTATAGCTGGAACTGGAGGGAACATACATGTACTTATAGCATGTACATGGAGCCGTTGGGGTCTAAGATAGGGGACACAATTGACCATAAAAATTCATATTTCCACACACCGCTTATAACAATTTTATTCAGTCCTGTGCAAATAATAATTTGTTGCAATGGGTCCCAGAAGCAACTCATATAGAAGGACATGTACTAGACCTGGGGGCATATGTATCAAGTTCCGTTTTTGCAATTCTCAAATAGCGATTTTTAGGGAATCGCTATTTGAGAATTGCAAAACGTGATGTAATAAAAAATTCGCAAATGTTTTTCGATTCCTTGGCATTCCTTAATTGCGATTAGCAAATTGCTAATCGCAATTACGGAAAACCTTCCCATTCATTCCTCTGGGCTAGGAGGCCCAGAGGAATGAATGGGAAGACATTCTCATTTTGCGATTCGCAATTTAAGAATTGCAAAATGAGAATGCAATTTCAAAGGTGCTAGGGTGTCAAAAGGACACCCTGTTGAACCCCTGAAATATGTATGTATGCACATGTGGCGCACATACATGCCCTAAGGGCATGTCTGTGCCTCACATGGCACTTTGAAAAATGCCAAAAAGTGAATGTTTCAATGAAATCGCAAATTAACACCAACTTGAAGTTGGTGGTAATTTGCGATTTCTTACGGCCAAATAGCAATTTTTCTAGCCTTCATACATTGCATTTAAGGAATCGCAATTTGCGATTCCTTAAATGCAATTGCAAAATAGAGAATCGCAAATTTTGCGATTCTCTAATTTGCGATGTCCTTTTGGGATGATACATCCCAAAAGGCCTTTTCCTGTTCGCAAACGGGCCGATTCTGAGAATCGGCCCGTTTGCGAACGGGAAAAGGGTTTGATACATATGCCCCCTGGTCTTTTCCGGGGAAAACTCAATTATAATTGATGAAATCTTACCGGTGGAATGGTCGGATCATTATCTGGTCAAATTTAGAGTGACTCATGTTATGAGGACCAGACCCATGCCCAAGGAAGCAAGGTGTTTTCTAGGCAGGGATTGGAAGGCTCTGTTGAAGAAGGCTAAAACGTCCCCGGTCTTTCACTTAGAGACCCTTTTTGATCCTGGGGAGCAGGTAACAGATAATTACACAGCTTCTTGTGGGCAACTAACTAGTAAAATCTATCAGCTCTCCCCTATTAAGAACATCAGGAAACAGGGAAGATCTTCTGCCCCGTGGTATACTGATGAATTGAGGTCTTATAAGCTGGAATGTAAGCGGGTCGAAAGACAATGGAGATAGCATTACGCTAACAATGAAAAAGCTATCTGGAAGGATCATCTATCTAAGTATAAAAAAGTAATAGCTACGGCCAAGGCTGACAATTTTGTGGATCTCATCTTGAAGTCACCCAATAGTAACAAATGTATCTTCAAAATAGTGAGAGATATGACCACTCCTGAATGTACAAATAATAAGATTGTGCCGTCACAAGAACTATGTGATGACCTGGCATCCTTCTTCCAGGAAAAGATAAATAAGATTGTGGAAGGACTGAAATCAAATGTTCCTCAGAGCATTAATGAAGAGGATGAAAGAGGAACATCCAATATAAATGAAGCTAGGGTCAATAGGTCCGAGTTACTGATGCAGGGGAAAATCCTTGACCACTGTGAACTGCCCTCGGAGGAAGAGTTTGTTGGGGTGGCCTTGGGGGTCACTTCTGGCTCACCGCTGGATCCGATCCCCCCCAAAACCTTGGAAAGAGCTGGGCCAAGAGGTTTTTCCAATGCTACACCAGCTGTGCAATCGGTCTCTTAGTAGTGGGGTGGTTCCACCCTGTTGGAAGCAGGCAGTAATAACCCCTCTCCTCAAGAAATCCTCACTGGACCCCAACTGTCCCAAGAATTATAGACCAATCTCCCTCCTACCGTATCCAGTAAAGATAGTGGAGCGCCTGGCGAGCCGGGCACTTTCCCTCTTCTTGGAGGGTAATAATAAGCTGGAGAAAGAGCAATTCGGTTTCCGCCCAGGCCATGGGGCAGAGACAGCATTGGTCACTGTGTTGGATAATCTTCGAATGCATGCGGACATGGGACAATCTGCGATTTTGATCCTTTTGGACCTGTCCGCCGCATTCAAAACGGTGAACCATGCTACTCTGTTGACAAGGCTGGAAGAAATGGGGGTGGCAGATATGGCCTTGAGCTGGATGCAATCATATCTGTCCGGAAAGCGACAGGCCGTAGCCCTCCCTCCCCAGAATTTATTAACAATGAGCATGGAGTACCTCAGGGGTCCTCAATCAGCCCCATCTTGTTCAATGTTTATATGCGGCCGCTCATGGAAGTCATCATAGTCCACAATATTAGTGTGGTCAATTATGCTGATGATACTCAATTGATAGTGTCCTTGGAAGGCGATCATGCCGACTCTCAAGAAACATTTCATAGATGTATGTGTGAAATGGTGAAGTGGTTATGAAACAATTCATTGCAATTTAATAATGAAAAAACTGAGATTCTGCACTGTGGGGTGGGCAGAGTGCCATCACCTTTACCATCTGACTTCTGGTCTATCCCTACAGATGCCCCCCTGGTACCCGTGAGTATGGTTAGCACTGTACCGTATCTTAGCACCAGGATACCCGTAGGGTCACAGTGCGCTCTATAAATGCTGATACAATTACAATTACAAACTCATACTAAGGCCCTTAACCACAAACACACAAGGAAACTGTCTCTCAAACACCCATATAAATGGACACAAGCACAACTCTCTCTTTCTTTCTTTCTCCCGCTATCTCTCTCTCTATCTCTCTACCTCTGATTTACAATGAATCTGCATAGATATAGATAAAATAATCTTGACAGTGACACAATACTATTATTACAAAAAAAAATATTTACAGCCAATGGTGTTTGGTAGTTGTGTACTTGTGTTGATTATTTGAAGGATATGTTCCACTTCCTTGCTCCCCATATACAGGTTCTGGGAATCTGGGGACATCGATACATCTCTGTGCACAGAATCACTCTGTGTGCACTGAGTCTGATGTTGGAACATCGAGACATTTTCCAAAAAGAGATGTCACAGTGCTATGGACTGGTGTTGTCCACGTCAAAATATGAAGGCCGTAGATCTCTGAAGAAGTTATTTAACATGCATATCCTTAGGTGCATGGCCTAGGCTTGAAATACGACAATTATGTATGAGCCCAGTCATTTTCTGTGACTGGTATTAACAAAATACTTCTCTACCCATAAAGGCATACTGAACTCTATTTTATCAGCCTCTTCAAAAATGTATATACTTTAAAGCTTTCCACTTAGGAATATTCTGTCTGTTTTTTGTTATTCCGTGGGTTTATACAGTTTACTTTCCTTTTATTTGCTGCAAAAAATCCTTTAAATAGAAAAAGGGTTGAAAAGCAATGGATGAGGTGTCACACCAGGCAGCGAAGGCTTTATAGAAGAGGCGCAGAATATTTACATAGGCGGGATGATGGGAGTAATCATTTTCTATTAAGACTGTGTTCACCATAGAGGTCCATTTTGTGATGCTGTGCCAGAAAGATTTTTGTTCCAGAGCTTGGGAGCTCTCTTGAAGTTTGAGAATGGTAATCTTGGTGTTCAGCTAAGGGAGCTCACAATCTTCTGCTGCGCTGACGAATATTAAAAGAAACATTAGTTTACATTTCATTTGCACGCCAGTCAAGATATTAAAAATGGGAATTCACCTGGCCTTGACCTAGTGGGAGAAACCATTGATCTTCCAACTTGCATTATTTCAGGTGACTTAATCTGCTTTGTTCTTTGTTACTGCCTGTGAGGTGTCTTTCAGGTGCCCAGGTAATTGACTGTTGATGGAGAAGTCTGAGCTCGACCTCGGATTATAATCCTTACTACAACAAAAGGCACGGGACTTGACTTTACACTCTCAGCTACGTAGTGTGATGCTTATGGATTATCTGACATTTTTTGTTAGCCCTCAGTGTCACTTGAATATCAATCCCCTGTAGTTTTTCAATGGTAATTATAGAGAGCTTCCGCACTCTATTTTGTATGAGTGCATTATAGTCTTGGTTGTCATGCACCTAAGCACATTTATATCGTTTGCAGTGTTTTATGATTATGAACATATATCCAGTAGACTCATTTAAACATTCAATGAAGCGCAAGCTTATAATATGATCATGTATGTATCTTCAGGCCTGCATATAAAAATAGCAGGACAGCTGATAGCCATAAATGTAACCATTTCTTGTTTAAATTGCCCGACTTCTTAGGCCCAAGACTGTACTTGTTTTTGCACCTCCTTGGCTTCTGGAGAAATAAATAGTGAAATGCATGTTGTTTTCAAGAAATAGCAGTGTTTCCATCCTACTGCAGGTATCGGAATGCCAACTCGTTGTTTTCAGATTGAAGAAGATCCAAGGAATGCTTTGAAGACAGTTAGAAGCGAGAAGGGAGGATGTCTTTCGTGTCTGGCTGATCTGGGAACCCGTGCCTCTTGTTGAACAAAGGAATACTAATTAAAAGAGCCTGAACCTCCCCACATAGGAAACGTTGCAATGGAAAATGTTACCAGGATGGAGCAAAGGATCGAATTTTATATTGTATGATGTGCAGGGACAGAGACCTCAGACTTCTGCTAGCTTTTGGAGAGAAAGGAGCATCTTAGAATTCTCTCCTAGCCTTAAGCACCTTAACCCATTTGACGTGAGTACTTCTCACGAAGTCAACACGTGCTGACACCTTTGGGAAAAGAAGGAAGGGTATTAGATAGCATCTCCTATTAGTATAGTGTAGGGACAGATTTGTTTTATTCCTAATGAGAAGAGATTTGCTTCTATTCTGAGTTGTATCCTGAACCTTGAATTCACCATTGTCTTCTTGTTATGCCGAATTACTTATATTCGTAGAATCGGCTCTATCTATCTATACATGCTAATCTTATAATGTGTATACATCTTATTGTTCTTGGCCTTATAATAAATTGACAAACTTAAAGACGGAGTCTGTGATATTTTCAGGTATGATATTGCCATCTTGTTATGAAGTGTTTTTCCCCTCCATCACTTTTAGAAGGTAAATAAAAGATCCTGAGCACTAATTGTTAGGAAGAAGACAGGGGTGCAATTTAGCATATTTCAAATGGTAGCAGAGGATCGTTTATCACTAAATAGTGAGGGGAAAAGAGAATTATAGGGCAGAGTAGGAAGAATCGAGGTCCGATGCAGCAGATGGAACATCGACGAAGAGTGTTGGGAACGGGCGGACGTTGACGGTGCGGCGGAACTAAAAGGGCAGCGTGAGTATGAAAGGTCTTGTGAGGAGTGTTAGATTGCGGTGTGTTTGATTTGTGTGATGTTTTGCGGAGTTGGGATGCATGTTGAGTGATTGTGGTCATTGGTACTGGTTCGAACACGTGAGGACCAGGTAATTCGGTGAACAGGCAGTGAGTCGGTGACCAACGCAGGTCGGAGACATAGCAGATGCGTGTTCTTGTATGAGAGTTCTATCGATTTCTTAGCAGACAGACAATTACTTGTTGTTGTAACTGTAAGTTATTGTGACTGTGGTAGGACCGGTCACTTGGTTAATAACTTTGGGTTACACAGTTACTTGTAGACGCGAATGTGTGAGCGAGTGTACGAAGCGCAATTGTAAAGGCGGGTGAGCCACTGCAAGGAGTGAATAGTGACGTCAGTGCGCGCAGGGATTTGTCGGTTAGTGTAACGCCGCGCTGGGATTGGTTGCTCTATGTTCGTAGTCGCATATTGGATTGTGAGTTGCAAATCGATCGATTTTCATGATGCGTTGCTTTCGGGTGTTGAGAGATTTGTACAGAGGTGGCAGAGGGGTGTTGACTCGGGTCGGAGAGGAAGCTCCACCGGAGGATACCCCTGCACATTATATGGCAACGAATGTGGACTTGCATACGATCGTTTGGCTTCAGAATTGGCATAAAATTACAGAAAAGGAAGGAGAATTGGCTTTCCCTCATTATGGGTCATTTCGTATGGAGGTTTTGTACCAGCTGAGGGGGGTGATGGCTGCCCTGAAACCTCCACCTCGAGCCACGCAATTTGAGGCACTAGATGCTTGGCTAAGACCCGCGTTAGCATCAGAGACATCACAGGGACGAATGAGGAGAGCAATGAAGGCATATCAAGATGCCAGATGGGATGCGCAGTTGAAACGATAGAGAGTAGACACTATAGAAGGAGAGCGTTTGTATCCCTTTCGATTGTTAACAGGCGAGTCAGAGGGAAAGAGTAAGAAAGATGAGGATAGTGATACAGACAATAGTTTTCTGGACAGGCTCTTAGCAGAACGACCTCCACCATGTGACTGTAAGTCAGAGACAGAGAGGTCACAACCACTAGAGGAGACAGTAGGAGCAGAGCAGGTGGGATTAGAAGAACAGCCAACAGGAGTCAGGAGACAAATAGCCATGGTACGGATTCCAGGAGGGTCAGGGGGGATGAGATACCCCAATTATGAACCCAACCTGCAGGAAATATGCAGTTACCAGATGCTCTGTCAGTGCCAGTTACCATTGGACCAGTAGTCCCCATATATACTCCTGAAGAGAGACAAAATGACAGTCAAAAGTACACATGTGATAGGGAAGAGACAATATCTGGGGGAAGCCTTACCCAAACGGGAGCATGTATAGGACAGCTACCCGTGGCTTATAGTACTCCATTGCCTGCTACTGCAGATCCATCACAAATAGACAATAGGTCAGAAAGGAGACCAACAGGAATCTTAGCAAATTCTAGGTCAGACTTCCGAATGTGGGTTCAACCAGTGAGAGAGTCAATGTTGCCAAGAGAAGAAATGACTAGAGCAGAACCATCCCGAGTACTGTTTGGGCGACAGGTTGTGTGTGCAGGTAATCATTGGAGGAGTAGGAGCTGGGATAGAGAAGATCGTTCAGCAGCGAAGAGGGAAGAAGGAGCAATACCAAGGAGAACACAGAGTTGTGACAGAGAAGATGTAGAAAGGGAAAGAAACCAGAAAGTGTTGCAGAGTGCAATAAAAGCACCAATGTTGGATGTGGTGGTTGAAGGGAATTTGCCTTTGGAAAGAATTGAGACATATGATCCAAATGAATTGTTATTTGTAGCCGAGAAAGGCAAAGCGGGCTTATGATGTCCTATGGCAGTTAGCACGAAAGTATGATGTTGATTTGACAAAGACCAAGATGATGCAGGGTTCTTGCAGACTAAATTATACAGACAAGGAGTTGGAGAAAAAGCGAACCGTTGGGTTGAAAGCCCAGATTAGAGAACTGGTACTAGGCATGCGAGCTTGGAAAGCATTAGATAGATGGGAAGAGAGATGGGCCAAAAAGAAATGTTCTAAGACCGGAATAGGTACCTCCTCACCTCCAGGGGGAGGGATGGAAGTCACTGGTAATTTTCCTTTGAGAGAAGTGCAGAATGGAGGGTATGTACATGTGCCATGGAGCTGGGGTGATTTGGCTGCTTTTACAAATGATTTTCCTCGGCTGAGGGAAAAACCTGCGGAATCGTACAAGCAGATAGACCAATTTGCTAAGATCTCGAAGGTGTTGTGGATCGATTTGAACACTTTGTTTGATATAGTGGTCCCGGCAGATTTGTGGGCGGCATGCAAAATTGCTATTGAATGGCCAACAGCAGAGCCACCTAGAGATTCTGTAGCGCATGGTCCTTTACCTGATGTCATGAGGAAATATGAGCAAGTAATTACCTGGTTGAAGTCTGAGGTAGCTCCGCAGATTGTTGATTGACTTAAAATCGATCGTACGACTCATGAGCCTAAGGAATCAGTGCATGATTACTACGAACGATTGTTATTGGCGTTCAAACAGCATAGTGGATTGGATACTATTGATCAAAAGGATATGGGACAGTTTGTCTCCAAGTTTGTGTTAGGTTTGAAATCTGAAATTAGTTTGATGATACAACACCACCTGATATGTTGGCAGAATAAGTCAGTGGATGAAATACTGCGGTATGCCAAATATTGTAGTGATCAAGTGAAATCAGCACAAAAGAAATTGCAAGACAAGGTGATGTTGGCTCAATTGTGAATTGCGGACTACATGCAGGGGGTTGGAGGAGGAATAGGTCGAGGTAGAGGAAGTGGCCGAGGTATGGGTCAACAAATGGCAACCCAACCAGGTCAGGGACGAGGAAGAGGCACAGGGATGAGTACAAGTGAGTGGGTGGCACAACAGAAGAAGGTGACTGCCTGTCATTATTGTCACAAGATGGGGCATTGGAAGCGTGAGTGCCGCTTGAATCCTGCTAATCAGATTCAATACGAGGGAGAGGGACACATGTGCAAGACTCTACAGACAGTGACTAGACCTAGGTCCATGTATGGAGGTTGTGAGCCACAAGTACAGATGCCACAGCCTTCCAGAATACCCATGTATAATCAGACCTACCTGCAGATGCCGTATTTTGAAATACGAGACAGACACGATCAATCTCAAGGCCCTCTAGAGTACCAGAGGGGGGTGCAGTAAGAATGCCCTCTCGATACCATATTAGAGGTAGATCAGAGAGGGCCCTTCGTGGATGCAGATGTGAATGGATATCCTGTCACCTTTTTATTAGATACTGGAGCTGCGTGTTCCATAGTAAGGACAGATGTGGTCCCCAATTTATCACTTTCTGGACAATCGATTCAAGTAGTGGGTGTCAGTAATCAGAGAATGAATAACCCGGTAACAAATGCATTACCTGTTACAATAGGGTTGTTTAAAGATAAGCATCAGTTTGTGGTGTGCAATACAAGTCCGGTTTGTCCTTTGGGCCGTGATCTTTTGTGCAAATTATATTGCAACATCTCATGCACTCCGAGAGGGGTAGAGCTGCAGACCTATGATGACGATGCTGATTTCAAAATGGCTAATATGAGCATGTGGGCAGAACTGTTTGTTGTTCTTACAAAGGCAGAATTACCGCATGATTTAAGAGACTCAGTTGACCCACAAGTGTGGGATTTCACAGGTGAGGAGATAGGGTTAATCTGAGGTGTGGAACCTGTAAAGATACAGGTGAGACCGAATGCTGAGTTTCCACGAACCCCACAATATAAACTGTCTGCGGAGACAGTGGCTGGAATAACTCCTGTTATTGAGTCAATGATTGCACAAGGCATTCTAAAGGAGATATGAGGAAGTCCCTGTAATTCACCGATTATGGGACTGCAGAAGCCTAGTGGCAAGTATAGGATAGTACAAGATCTGCGCAGAACTAATGAAATTGTAATTCCTTGTTGTCCTGTGGTACCGAATCCCGCTGTCATTCTCTTTCAAATGTGGTCAAAGATCGACCGGTGTCCACCCTAAGGTTAAGAGAGCAAAAAGAGAGAGGAGGTCTAGGATATGGTACTAAGGGTGGGGGGAGACATAAGGTGTCTCTTGTTGCCCTCACACATCCCGAGGGATGTCATGCTTCATCATCGGGCGTATGCTCCTCGTCGGGCCGGCGGTGCAATGCCCTACGGGTCCCCCGAAGGGTCTCTTTAGCGGAGATCTTTTTGAGAACTGCCGATGGGTGCATGCGGGTATGTGGAGGGGAAGTACCAAGATCAGTGGTAGGGGTTGTGTGTGCAAAGTGAGCTAAAAATACCTAAGGGTTACCACAGGTTGCGGATGTTTTAATAAGGAGGTACCCTTGGTACAGTAAAAAACCTGTAGGTTAACAGTTACCTATCAAGACGTAATGTGTCTAAGGTAGCTTACAAAGTGGTCGACATGTTTCACGCCTTATGTGGTCAGAACGATCCTTGGCGTTTCATCAGGACCGGGGAAGGTGAGTGATGTGAAAAAAAGGTGCACAGACTAAGTGTAGTGAGTGGGGTATTAATCACCCTCTCACTGGGCAGAGGAGGAGGTAGTATCTCTTACACAAGTAGTGTGTGGTTGGAGAGTAAGTTATGCCCCCTTTGCATTAGACCTAGACCAAAGGGAAGAACAACAAAGGTGCTACCCATGCTGGTACCTTGTACCTGGTGATATATGATGGTTTTGTACATGGCACCATGTAGAGATGACTTTCTGTCTACACATACCGCACGGAACGGAATTTCCGTATTTTAACTTTCTTTTTTCTTTTTGTTATTTTCTTGTTGTTCTTCCCTTTGGTCTAGGTTTAATGCAAAGGGGGCATAACTTACTCTCCAACCACACACTACTTGTGTAAGAGATACTACCTCCTCCTCTGCCCAGTGAGAGGGTGATTAATACCCCACTCACTACACTTAGTCTGTGCACCTTTTTTTCACATCACTCACCTTACCCGGTCCTGATGAAACGCCAAGGATTGTCCTGACCACATAAGGCGTGAAACATGTCGACCACTTTGTAAGCTACCTTAGACACATTACGTCTTGATAGGTAACTATTAACCTACGGGTTTTTTACTGTACCAAGGGTACCTCTTTATTAAAACATTCCCAACCTGTGGTAGCCCTTAGGTATTTTTAGCTCACTTTGCACACACAACCCCTACCACTGATCTTGGTACTTCTCCTCCACATACCCGCATGCACCCATCGGCAGTTCTCAAAAAGATCTCCGCTAAAGAGACCCTTCGGGGGACCCGTAGGGCATTGCACCGCCGGCCCAACGAGGAGCATATGCCCGATGATGAAGCATGACATCCCTCGGGATGTGTGAGGGCAACAAGAGACACCTTATGTCTCCCCCCACCCTTAGTACCATATCCTAGACCTCCTCTCTCTTTTTGCTCTCTTAACCTTAGGGTGGACACCGGTCGATCTTTGACCACATCCGCCTCGGAACAGTACCTCCTTAGTGATTACCTCATTGATTTTTCGGAGCACAGGTACTGGACCATTAATTAGCTCCTGGTCCCCCCCTCTTCCCCTTTTTTTGACGCAATTCTCTTTCAAATACCATGTGAAGTGGAATGGTTTACCGTCATAGATTTGTGTCAAGCATTCTTTTCCATACCTTTACACGAAGACAGCCAGTATTTATTTGCATTCGGATGGTCGACCGTGTCTTAACATGGTGTAGAATCCCTCAAGGATATACAGAAAGCCCCTCCATCTTTAGCCAGTGCCTGACAAAGAATCTTGAAGGGCTGGTGATGCCTCAGAAATCAGTCCTGGTTCAGTACATTGACGACCTTTTGGTCGCCTCAGAAAATGAGGATGCGTGCAGGATAGACACAGTGGCTTTGTTAAACCATTTAGCAGAGAATGGACATAAGGTGTCTCCCAATAAACTACAGTAATGTTTGCTGGAAGTGCAGTATCTGGGACATCGCATTGAGGAAGGAATGCAATGAGTGTCACGAGACCGCCTAGAAGCGATCTTGCAAATAGGAACTCCGAAAACACAGACAGAAGTCCGCATGTTTTTGGGTATGATCGGCTATTGTTGACAGTGGATCCCAAACTTTTCCTTACAAGCAAAGCCTCGGTTAAGGTTAACACAAAAACACATCAGTGATCCGGTACCATGGGATGAAGAATGCTTGAGAGCATGCCATGAGCTGCGAGAAAGCAAATGTCGTGCCCCAGCTCTTGGAATGCCAGACTATAATAAAGCGTTTTCGCTCTTCTGCTGTGAGAAGGAGAGATGTGCATTAGCAGTCCTTGTACAGACACATGGGGATGCCCATAGATCAGTGGCCTATTTTTCAGCTACATTAGATCCAGTAGCTTCTGCGTTGCCCGGATGTCTTAAATCCGTTGCTGCAACCGGTGTCAGCATTGAAAGATTCAAAACCATCATGATGGGTCATCCATTAATCGTTTATGTACCACATTCTGTAGAATTGTTGATGACCAGAACAAAAACACAGTATCTTACGAACAATAGGTTGACTAAGTATGAGCAAATCATTTTGGCATCTGAAAATGTTACATTGAAACGTTGTACCACTCTGAACCCTGCTACATTGTTGCCTATCCCCCAAGAAGATGGAGATGAAAATTGTGAAGAGCTTGACTGTCTATATGTCACTGAACTATCAACCAAACCCCGACCTGACATTGTCGATGATCCTTTACCTGAATCTGATTTGATCCTTTTTGTTGATGGTTCATGTCTAAGGGACAATGAAGGGTACCTAGGAGCAGCATTTGCTGTATGCACCATCACCGGAGTAGTAGAAGCTACCTGTTTGAATAGAGTATTCTCTGCTCAGGTAGCGGAAATCATTGCATTGATACGTGCCTGTACTATTTCACATGGAGTTCGAGTGACGATCTATACGGACAGCCAATACGGGTTTGGTGTAGTTCATGATTTTGGTCAGCTGTGGTCTCAAAGGGGATTTCTGACATCCTCAGGGTCTCCGATCCAAAATGGTGAATATGTGCGCCAACTATTGGACGCTTTGCAAAAGCGTAAAGCCATAGCAGTTGTGAAGTGCGCTGCTCACGGAAAGGGAGAGAATTTTGTCACAAAGGGCAATAATTATGCTGATGAAGTAGCTCATTTTTGTGCTATACATGCATGTGTTTTTAATGGGCAATATACAGAAGGCACCGAAGAGACCGAGCTCAGCATGATGTTAGCTGTAGCTGATACATGGGATGAGGTGAAGCAGTTACAGTATGAGGTATCAGAGGAAGAAGCTGCTTCATGGGGCAGAGCAGGCTGTGAAAAGAGGGACGATGGCATTTGGGTGTCAACCGATAATAGAGCAGTACTCCCTAACTGTTTGTTGAGCCCAATGGCAAGGCAGATTCACGGAGCAGTTCATCTGGGACGAGATGCCATGGTGCGAGTGTTCAGACAGACATGGTTTAATCCACGCTTTCGTGTAATTGCTGAAGAAGTGTGTCATAGACAGTGTTACGTGTCAGCAAATGAATGCAGGAAAAAGAACCGTGGTTACAATGAGTCACATTGGGAGATCAGAAGGTCCTTTCAACAGGATACAATTGGATTTTATTGAGATGCCAAGATGCAATAGGCTGAGATATGTTTTGGTGGTGGTTTGTAGCTTTTCACGTTGGGTTGAGGCATATCCAACTCGACGATGTGATAGTCTCACTGTGGTAAAGCTGCTGTTGCGAGAACTTATCCCCAGGTACGGATTTCCGACTTCAGTGGAAACAGATAGAGGAACTCACTTCCATAGTGAACTCATTAAACTGTTGTGTGCTGCTTTAAACATAGAACAGAGATTACATTGCAGCTACGGGCCTGAAGCATCTGGTCTGGTGGAACAGGTGAATGGCACGATCAAAATGAGAGTGGCTAAGGTTTGTTCATCGACTGCATTAAAGTGGCCAGACGCTTTGACTCTTGTGCTAATGAGCTTGCGTAGCACTCCTGATAGGAGAACAGGGCTATCCCCTCATGAAATATTGACAGGGAGAGCTATGAGATTGCCTATGGTGCCAGCTACAGCATTGATTAATATCACTGATGATATGGTGTTGGACTATTGTAGGGGTCTGGCTGATGTGGTTAATTCTGTGTCCCACCAGATCGAGGCTGCGACTGCAACCACCTCGAGAGACCTGCTGCATGATCTAAACCCCGGAAACTGGGTTCTTGTACACAAGCACGTGCATAAGAGCTGTCTGGATGCCCACTGGAGAGGACCATATCAAGTTATATTGGTCACAAGTACAGCAGTGAAGTGTGGAGGGCTGCCAAATTGGATTCATGCCTGTGGAGGAATCTTCCATTCCCCAAGTTGCCCGAGGAACAACTAACTCTGAGGACTTGCAGAGAGAACCAGAGCAGGGAGAAAGAGAACTGCCTGCGGAGGAGCAGAATACAGAGCCTGAGATTGACGACATTGTGGAAGTACCCTTTGAACCAGACCCGAGTGAACGGCTTGGCGTAGAAGGAACAGACAAAGAGGAGGGGCAGAGAGCAGATGCCAGAACAGAAAAGTGGCCAGCAAGAAAAGAAAGGCTACATATAAGACTTGCATCTGAGAAAAATGTTGCTCCGATTCCTGAAACGTCTGAATCTGAACAAAGTGAACAAGAAGATAATCCAGATGATCTAAGACGCTCAAGAAGAAAAAGAACACCATCTCCGAAGTATGCATCTCCTGAGTGGTTATATCTGGTTTCAGATGCAGAGCCCAAGGAATTCCTTTCTTAATCAAGTTGTTTTCCATTCTTTTGGTCCACAGCTTACTGCCTTGGAATTTGGAGAAATTCGAGCTGACATCCTGCAAATGGTTCTCCAAATACTTGGCTCTAACCTCATTAGAGATGAAGCTTAAACTCTGATCAAATAACTCATTAGGCCTTAGAAAGAAGATAACCTAGCCCCAAGTGAAAGAAAATTTACAATTAGGGTCCTTTCAATAGAGAGAAGAATTCAGGATTAGGGCTGACTACTTCTCTACAATAGGCTTAGTATTGATGGACTAAATTTGACAAAATTCGAGTGAGAAATTAAATAAGGACATTGTGATTTGAGATTAAAGGTACAGAAAAGGAAAACAGAGACTTTCAATGTTTCTTTGGTGTATTAGATACAACAGTGGAAACATGGCTTCCGAAACATCTGGACGAAAACAAAAATGTATTATTGGAACTCTCATAGCGATAGTGTTGCTTGTCATAATTATGGTGATTGTCACATCGTTAAGTGGATCTCCCAATGATGAAAAGAATGGGGAACAGCCTACCCTTACCCCACCTGGTTCACAAATAGATATAGAAGAAGGTCTATCCATGAAAGATAAGGAAATGATCAAGGAAACTAGCCGTAGATTGCATGTGGATTTGTCAAAGGGTGAGGTTACGCTGAATGCATATGCACGTTTGTTGTATGAGTACGTGGACACAATGGAAGCGAAAGATTGCTATGTGTGCATGCAATTACCAGCTTCAGTAGAGGAAGGCATACGATACCATCACTTGCCAGTGACTTATGGCATTACATGCATTGTACTATTAAGTATGTTCTATAGTAAAGCCCACTTTGAATATTATTTTTCAAATTATGATGTGGTACTCTCTGAAGTTCCAGTCCTAAAATGCATGAACAAATATGAATATTACAAGAATGTAGAGCGCATGTCTAAGTACTTTGTGCCTACCATCACCTTAGATACGTCCTATGCACACAGACATAATTTGACATGCATGTTAACTGACATTGAAAAGAAATATGTGGATCAAATAGAAGATCGACATAGGCAAACTTTTTTTCAACCAGATCCGAAGCATAAGGTACTGCCATGGACCAAAGAAGAATTAGATCACAAAGCGAAGGGAAGATCAGGACCCATAGCTTTAGACTTTCAGCAGAAAGGAAAGTTGTGCATTAGACATCCGTCCACATATTACGATAAGATATTCGTAGGTGAAAGGGATTGTGAACACATTTTTCTGATTGAAGAGTCCATAAGGAAAGCACTCTTGGATGAATTGACCATAGTGCCTAATGTTTACTTTGTATGTGGTAAGAATGCTTACGTAAAACTGCCTAAGAATTGGTATGGGACATGTTACCTACCCATAGTATTTCCCAAGATATTCCATGTGGAAGATTCATGGCCTTTGGAAGAAAAAGAATCTCACAGAGGAAAACGTGGTGTAAGTGCTGGAGAAATCATTGGCGATGTGTTTGGAGCTATGATAGGTAGTCTAGGTGTGGTTTTGAATGATGTAAAAATCCGAAAGCTGGCAACGATAATGGATAAACTTTCCATGAATACAGCACAAATCCTCTTATTAGTGGATGGTGAGATGGTCTCGATAAGGGCTATGGTTCTTCAAAATCGTCTTGCTTTAGACGTCCTACTAGCAAAAGCTGGTGGAGTCTGTAAACGTTTGAGAGTCCAACAGTGCTGCACTTATATTCCTGACAATAGTCGGGATATAAGGAAACATATTGCCAATATTTCAGATATTCACCAAGAATTGCATAATTTGGCTGCTGAGGGACTCTGGGATCACATTGGAAAGGATTTCGGACAGATTGGCAGGTGGTTTGGCAGTTTGGGACAGGGAATTATGGGTTACATCTTGAAACCCATCATCATAACTGTCATTTGTATGATTGTATTATTGGGAATCATCAAAGCATGCAAATGGCAAAGGGCCAGACATCAGGAGAATATCTTGAGAAAACGAGAACAGCAAATGGAAAGACTGCAGGACAGTCAGTACCAGCACCTTAAGGGGTTAGAGAGATTTAGACACGGACAGCAAGCTACATCTTCTGTTTAGGTCGGTCTTTTCTACAAGGAGGAAATTCTGAAAGAATGTAATTTGGTGTTATGACACTAGTCATAAGAGGGGGGACTGATAGAGCGCTTTCCACACTCTATTTTGTATGGGTGCATTATAGTCTTGGTTGTCATGCACTTACGCACATTCATATCGTTTGCAGTGTTTTATGATTATGAACATGTATCCAGTAGACTCATTTAAACATTCAATGAAGTGCAAGGTTATAATATGATCATGTATGTCTCGTCAGACCTGCATATACAAAAAACAGGCCAGCTTATCACCATATAATGTAACCGTTTCTTGTTTAAATTGCCTGACTTCCTAGGCACAAGACTGTACTTGTTTTTGCACCTCCTTGGCTCTCGAGAAATAAATAATGAATGCATGTTGTTTTCAAGAAATAGCAGTGTTTTCATCCTACTGCAGGTATCGGAATGCCAACTCATTATTTTCAGATTGGAGAAGATACAAGGAATGCTTTGAAGACAGTTAGAAGCGAGAAGGGAGGATGTCTGGGAACCAAGGCCACTTTTTGAACAAAGGAATACTAATTAAAAGAGTGTGAACCTCCCCACATAGAAAAAGGTGCAATGGAAAATTTTACCAGGATGAAGCAAAGGATCGAATTCTCTATTGTATGACGTGCAGGGACAGAGACCTCAGACTTCTGCTATCTTTCGGACAGAAAGGAGCATCTTAGAACTCGCTCCTAGCCTTAAGCACCTTAACCCATTTGACGTGAGTACTTCTCAGGAAGACAACACGTGCTGACACCGTTGTGAATAGAAGGAAGGGTATTAGATAGCATCTCTTATTAGTATAGTGTAGGGACAGATTTGTTTTATTCGTAATGAGAAGAGATTTGGACTCTGCTTCTATTCTGAGTTGTATCCTGATCCTTGAATTCACCATTGTCTTCTTGTTATGCCGAATTACTTATATTCGTAGAATCAGCTTTGTATTGATTTTGCTATATCTATACATGCTAATCTTACGATGTGTATACATCTTATTATTCTTGGCCTTATAATAAATTGACAAACTTAAAAACGAAGTCTGTGATATTTTCAGGTATGATATTGCCATCTTGTTAAGAAGTGTTTTTCCCCTCCATCACTTTTAGAAGATAAATAAAAGATCCTGAGCGCTAATTGTTAGGAAGAAGACAGGGGTGCAATTTAGCCCAATCGGTAATAATAATAATAATAATACTAAAAATAATAAAAACAAGCATTGGTTTCACATTGACAAAGCAAGGAGGGCATCGCTTTTGGACGATACTGGATTTGCCATTGCTTGTTTTTATTGGCGTCTTTTAGGGATTCTGAACAGCAACGGTAAATAGCAATGCTTTCTGCTGGCACTCCTTTATATCAGCAAAAAAAAGGCACACCGATGTGGGTGCTGTTGCCCATTGTGTCAGTCTTTCTGTAGGTGTGTGCATGTGTCATCACCTCACTTAAAAGGTCAATTAAAATATATTGGAAGTGCATGAAAACGCTTTTGTGGAGGTCCTGCAGCAATCAAAAAATTTAAAAATATATTTAAGAAAATAATGACAATGGTGGAGGGGCAATAGAGGCATCTGCCGGGGAGAGTAAGAATAAGATTTTCTGTCCTTTGCGTCCCAAAGATAAATCATATAGAAATTTTTATAATTAGTGCAAAATGAGTCCTCTCACGTGAATAATTCCTTCGGCTTTCATATCATAAGACAACATGTAAATGCTTGGTCTACTATAGTCTTCCTTTTTTTTAAAACAAAAAAAATTTCATAAGGAGTCAGTCCTGTTAAACCAAAAAATAGTAATTACACTGTGACTCAGAGAGGGCGGTAGAATTTGAGTCACTGGACTAACGCACCTACTCCAACAGATATCTGCCTGAACTAATGGTCATGGGTTCGTATCCTGGGGGGTCCAGTCAGCCTCTGATCGTTCTGTTTCTGCAAGGCATGGATTTGGCAGTCACTGTGGGAGGAATTCATTGTTTTTGTGATTTTAGTCTCTGAAATAACAAAGCTTCTAGTCAGGTAGAAAGAACTTTATTTGTAAGCTTCCTACAACATCCATGGCCCAGAATGACAGTTGGGCTCAGGGAGCGCACAATAGAATCCTGTCAACATTCCAAGAACAGTTTAAGGCAAAAGGAGGGGAGGGTGGAAGGAACCATGAGCGAGGGAGGAAAAAAGAAAAGGATAAGTTACAACACACCTCCTTCCCTGGGAAAACAAAGGAAAAAATATACATGCGGCAATAATGGTAGGAACAAGAGAATGAACTGTTAAACCATTCTATAATCTTTGTGCCATATCTGTTTCTTATACTGGTTCCGGAGAAACTCTTTTCTCTGTAGAATATCAGGTCTATCGTTTATCTGTGTTCTGTATTCCTTGGAGGAACCTTGTACATCCTCACTGTTGTCTCTGACAATCCTGACATAACTCCACACTTGTCCATCATCAAGAAGTACAACATTTTTGAATACCTTACGAATTTTCTTCCTCTTGGTAAACTTGGAAGAACCAGAGTAAACAGATCTAGGTAATTTTACTTTTACAACATCCCCTTCCTTCCAAATCTTACTCCTTTCCTGCACTCTACTGTTGTACCTGTTAACGTATTTCCTTTGGTGCTCTTGGATCTTCTCACTTATCTTGCCTCGATCTACTTCCTTCACGTTGTTACCAACTAGCCACAGGGGACTTAACTTGGTGCTAGGTTGCCTTCCTTTGAGAGATTTGAAAGGGGAAACCCTTGTGATGGAGTGAGGGGTTACAAGATATGACCAGATCATTTCATCCCACTCTTTCTTAATGTTCGTCCCTCTGTTAACATTTAATTGGATACAATCTTTAATCATACGGTTTACCCGTTCAACTAATCCATTAGCTCTTGGGCAATAAAGTGCAGATTGCAGGTGTTTTACAGAAAATCTATGTAAAAACTCTTTCATTAATGATGAAGAGAATTGGACACCATTGTCTGTTATTAATGTCTGCGGTATTCCCTCACTTCTGAATACATCTTGCAAAAAAGAAATGACAGTGCTGGTGATGACATTGTCTACAATTTTGATGACCACCCATTTAGAATGGTAGTCCTCTAGTGTCAATATAAACCTTCCTCCTAGTCCTCTAGCATTGATTGGACCTATAATGTCCAGAGCTAGTTTGTTCCAAGGAACCCTAGGCACTTCTACGGCAGAAATCTGACCTTTGGTTACATGTTTGCTCTTGTCACTACATGCACAGCTTACGCATTGCATAATACTCCTTTCGATCATGGAGTCCATGTCTGGCCACCAATAATGTAATCTGGTTTTGCTCTTGGTTAGACTGCAACCTAAGTGACCTTCATGTGCCAAAGCTACTACTTTCTCATGCAAACTTTCAGGAGGAATAAGTTTGTTACCTCTATGTAGATTGTCTTCATTTATGTACAATTCGTTCCTCACCTCCCAAAATCACATTATTATTTAGGTCAGAACATCTATTAGGCCATCCTTTAAGGATAAATTCTTTCACACTTTGAATTGTGAGATCATCTTTCACACTGTCTTCCCACTCTTGTATGCCTTCTGTAATAGCTGCTACCACAAATTCATCTACATCAATTTTTTCCAACTCATCTCCTAGCATAGGTAGTCTAGACAACAAATCTGCTGCTTACTGGGTCCTGGAATGTCCACAATCTTGAAAGTGTACCCTTCTGAACCAAGGAACCACTTGGAGATTCTGGGAGTGGTTCTTTCAATATTTTTCACTGAAAACACATTTACCAAGGGTTTGTGGTCAGTTCTTAGAGTGAAAGGAATGCCCCACAAGAACACCCGAAAATACTTAACTGTCCAGTAGCAGGTCAATGCTTCTCTTTCTATCACTGAGTATAGAGCTTCTGCTTCAGACAAACCTTTTGAAGCAAATGCCACGATTCTTTCTTCACCATCCACTACTTGGCTGAGGGTCGCCCCTATACCTTTTGTGCTGGCATCAGTTGTAAGTATGGTGCGTTTACTGGTATCAAATTGTCCTAAAAAGGGAGCATTCACAATAAAGCCTTTCAACTCAATAAATGCTTTTATACATTCTTTGCTCCAGATGAATTTCACACCTTATTTTAACAAGTTTCGCAATGAATAGGTAATGTCGGCAAAGATTTTTGCAAACTTAGAATAATATTCTGACAAACAAAGGAAGGACTTTGCTTCTTCCTTAGTGGTAGGTACTGGCGCTGATCTAATCGTTTCTACTAAATCTATCTTAGACTTAATCCCCTCCCTGGAAATCATGTCCTAAATAGGTGACTGATTGCACTCCTACTTGACACTTCTCCCTCCTTAAGGTTAGTCCTGCCTCTTTTAACTGCTCAATACCATTCTGAATGTCTCATTTTGTTCATTTTCATCTTTACCAAAGACCAGCAAGTCGTCCTGGAAACATAGCACGCGATTTACTCCTTCTAGGATCCTTTGTATTGCCCTCTGGAACACCGCGGCGGCAGATGCAAGTCCAAATGGCATCCTACAGAATCTAAATGCGCCGAACGGTGTGATGAATGATGTCAATGCTTTGCTAGAAGGGTGAAGCTTCACCTGGTGATAGGCTGAGGATAAATCGATAACTGGTAAAAACTCAGCATTACCAATTTGACTCAGCATTTCATTTATGTTAGGTAAGGGATGCCTGTCAATCCAAATACTATTGTTTAATTCCCTCAAATCTATGCATAATCCAATGGGCTTGGTGTGTGGTTTAGATGTAATAACTATGGGGGCAACCCACTCAGCACTCTCAAAAGGCTCAATAACCCTTTGACTGACTAGCTTGTCTAATTCTTGCCTGAGGGGTTCCTTCAACATTATGGGTATGTTTCTGCATTTGTGTGCTACAGGTTTGGCATTTTCCTTCAATATTATTTTATGTTGGAAATCCTTCAAACACCCAAGCTTGTCTGTGAAAAGTTCTGGAAATTCATCAAGTAATTCTGTACCACACGCTGATCTTTCCACAAACAGGACAGGCACTTCCGCTGAGAGATCTAATTTTATCCCCAGATCTTTTTGATGTGCCCATTCTAAAAGATTAGATCCTTGTTTGGCTATGTACACTTTACCTACTGTGCTTCTGTCCTTAAACGTGATTGTCATGATGGCTACACCTTCCAGAGGTAGGGGGTCTTTGTTATACCCCACTGGAACTACATCAGGTTTAACAAGGGGTAATGCCTGGTCATTAAACTTTGAATGATATGTTTTGCTGTTTATAAATGTAAAAGGAGAACATGATTCTGCAAAAACTTCCACTATTCTCCTATCCAAACCAATCTCACACTTGGGTAATTTAACCATATGTATCTCCTTACTACCTCCACATCAACTTGTAGTACATACTTATTTCTGGCATCCTCATTAGTTGCAATAGCATTAATTGTTCTTCCAGATATGTCTTTACACATACGTGCAAAATGTCCCTTGCGGTTACACCTCCTGCACGTTGCTGTTCTGGCCCAACAAACAACATTATTGGCAAGGTGCCCTGTGCTTCCACACCTGAAGCACTTCATCTTGTTTTCTGGAGTAAACGTTCCCTTGTTCTGATCTTTAACCATGTCACCTTTCTTTTGTTCCTTAATAGCACAACATTTTTTTAATTCTCCACAAATTTCATTTACTTCTTTGTCACTGGTATCAGACATTTCCTTTATGCATTCTGCAGTATGTTCTATACTTCTTGCTATCTCAATAGAATTCTTTAAATCTGGATTCCCTACTAATAACTTCTCTTGAATCTTTTTGTTGTTAGTACATCGTTCCAATTGATCCCTAATGAGGGAATCAGTCAATTTGTTAAACTCACAAGTATTTGCTAAACCTCTTACTATCGCAATGTAATTTCCCACTTACTCATTCTTACCTTGACTTCTACCAAAAACTGTATGTCGTTCTACAACTACATTTATCTTGTCTGCAAATTGCAGTTCTACTTTCCTGAGTGTAATGGCGTAAACATCCCTTTCACCATATCCTCTTCAATCTCTGGGAGGCTGTCAAATACTTTCCTCCCCTCAGCGCCAAGGTTGTATAATAAGCTGTGCTGTCTACGTATCGCTGAGAACCCGCTGGCACCAATGGCAATCAAATATGTTTCAAACCCTTTGGTCCAATTTTTCCATGCCATGAGGGGTTCTCCTGCCTCTGATAGAAAAGGTGGTGGCTGATTCATGCTTGCCGCTGCCATGTTAAATATCAGTAATAGTAACTGATATGAAAAAATATATATATATATATTGAACAACCTGTGAAAAGAAAATATGATTAGAGCAAGGACAATTAAAACAATACCAATATCTTTTCCAAATATGGGACCTTCAAAATTATTTTCCAGTATGTATCTGTTCAGTCTGGTATGGCCCAGCACATAGAGTACTTCATAAAGTCACAGTTCCTGAATGGTTGGAACAGAATTCTGCTTGGCAGAGTACAACAGTTACTACAAATGTAGCGTGATTGCAGTTCATACGCGAAGCACACAAAAGTATTATTGTTCCTTCTAGAAGTTTAATAGATGACACAACCGGAGTCCAAATTATAAACAAACTTTCCTTACGACAGTTATCTGTGTGTTCATTTCCACCAAGGATACTTTAACAAACACTGCTGCGCTATAACATTTTCTTCATGAAAATACGCACTTTCTGCTAAAAGGTAAAGGCACCTCAAGGGCAAGACAAATGGCTGCTAACTACATGCTGCTGGGGAGAAGGATGATATCAACGTAGCTTTCAAGGTTGGCATGACGTGACCCAGAAATGTGTAGGTAACTCCTCATGAAATTGACCAAAAAGGAGTCCCCTTTGACTGGAGAAATTCCTGTCACACCATACGAGGCTCGTCAGTCACTAACAGAAGATGCAGGATTCCCTCTACACCGCCAGTTAAAATGCGCCATAAAAGAGTCATGTGCGATCACCACACTCTTCACCCTTTGCAGATGCAAGGATCACCACTCCTCGACCCCAAGTGAGCGCGCTAATTTAAAAAAAAATAAAAAAATAACCTTTCCAGCGGCGCGAAGGTTACTACAGTCACTCACCGATGGCAGGAGTGTTCTCTTATCGAGGAATGTAAACGATCCTCGTCTCTCTGAACAGTTGGATCACGCTAAATAAAGGAGTGCACCTCACCTCTTCCCAGTCCCGAAACTCCGCCCAATGGCAGAACTCGCAACCACTGCGTCGATAATTTCTCAGGGTGCGGCTAAAATTGAACTCCTCCCAGGAAACGACACTGGTAGCCTGACCCAGATGAGATGGAAATGAAAAATTACTTCTTACTTTGTGAGTGCACCCATACATTTACGTGATGTAAACAGCAATTTTTAGTCACAGCAGCCTGAAGAAATCTTCTTTTGACGAGGTCCTCGCAATCAGGACGGAAAATCACTTGCGCAGCTGGTCTACAAACGGAAGGGATGTCAGAGTTGCCCTCCTCGCAACAAAATCGTCACCAGTGATATAACGAAGCTTCTAGTCAGGTAGGAAAGAACTTTATTCGTTAGCTTCCTACGACATCCATGGCCCAGAATGACAGTTGGGCTCAGGGAGCGCACAATAGAATCCGGTCAACATTCCAAGAACAGTTTAAGGCAAAAGGAGGGGAGGGTGGAAGGAACCATAAGCGAGGGAGGAAAAAAGAAAAGAATAAGTTACAACAGTCTCCTTTTCAACAAGGGCGTATTTCTCAGGACTGTAGTCTGGCTTTTAAATTTTAAATGTCCATGTCTTCTTACATTAATGCCTTGTAGTGTGTAGCTGATCATGCCATTCAAAACATTGCAAATTACGTTTATTGCATCTTAAGATCTGAAATGGGCCACGAATGATACTTCAAATTTAGTAGATTAAACAGGAAGAAGAGGAAGGCCACTTCAGAATGATAGATTGCAGCCATGCTATGTAAATAGTAGGGATGCTGTAATTATGTTTATTACAAACTGAGGCAATTAGGTGCATTTGCATCTTGATTTTGTGTACATTCTGTCATGTATTCTTTGATTAATAGCACATACATCCAATGGGTTTAATTAAAGTTTCCTAATTATTAATAAATCTCACTTTCATCTCGATGAAATATATGCATTAATTAGCAGCGAAGTGTGGAGGAGGTGTGCTTGCTTTCCCATCTCGCATAGAGTCAGACCCGTCGATGACTCTTCAAACACATGGTGCCACGTCAGGTAATCCGGGCTCGAAGAAACATTCTGAGCATGAGCTCAAAGCCGCCTTAAGAGAGAAAAAATCAGCCAGATTCTCGAAGGCAAGTCTAAATTGCAAAATGCATTATTTACACAAACAAGGTTGTAGTTTTCTAGTATTTGGCTGAATGACAAACATCTCTGTCCTTCTCTTTGTAGATTTCATGTTATGTTGTACTCTCCCAAGTGCCTGGTAATTGTGTACAAAGCTCACTTATACCTGTTTTCAGGGCACTAGGGCACACTGTACAAATTCCCTTTTCTTTTTGACTGCTTGCATTCAATATGTCTATCTATGTCTCCCTTCCTGCAAACAGGCTGTGGAAACTGACACTGCTGGCGCCGTTCCTTTTTTAGGTCTCGGCTAGCGTGGCTGCGCACATACGCAGCTCGCTCAGCGAGATTTAATGATTCTGAGGGAATTCTGTAAAGGGCTTCAAGCCCTGCCCCTCCTTCCCATTGGCTGGCGTCACCGTTTATGCTAAACGGTGGCCAGCCATTGGCAAAGAGCACTTTGTGACGTAGACTTTCCCATTTTTAAGACGGCCCACTTGGACGGGCTTGTCTGACTTCCTCCCGTCGCAAAAGGTTTCTTATCTTTATGGGGCCATGTGTTTCAAACACATGGCCCCATAAAGACAAGCTCCGCCGCATGTTTATTTTTGCATCTCGCTAAACCATGGCTGCCTGGCTAGCACGCACTCCAGCCATCACAACCCCTCTCCTCCACTACCCGACACCCCCCGTGACCTCCCCCGTCTCGGACAACGCAACCAACGATAGTAAATTTTGCTGCTGCAAAACCGGGATCGCAGGCAGCTCCGCCAATGCACATCACTCTACTGCGTATTGCTACAGTTATACCAATATTTCTCACACGGAGTGTGGCTCGCTCTTGCAATGTTCGCTAGGGTTTTCTACTATT
This sequence comes from Triturus cristatus, assembly GCF_964204655.1. Taxonomy (NCBI): domain Eukaryota; kingdom Metazoa; phylum Chordata; class Amphibia; order Caudata; family Salamandridae; genus Triturus; species Triturus cristatus. The sequence goes on from NC_140584.1 coordinate 800,888,250, forward strand.
TATATAATGTGTAACGTAACTGGTGCTCATGTAAAGTGCTCTTCCTGGCGAGCGCTTGTTTCCCACAGTCCCCAGGCAGCGCACCAGGGCCAGGGGGAGGAGTGGGAGCTCTGCCCCAGGATCCAGCTGGTCTCACTGCTAGGAGCAGGGCGAGCCTGAGAATCCCAGCGCCCCCTTTGCGCGGACTGTAAATACGTGTGACGGGGGAGTTACAGGCCCGACCACCACCCCTGTGCAGGGCAGCGACGTCCAGGATGGGCTCGAGAGAGGCAAGCAGCTGTCTCCCAACACTCCAGCCATCATAACCCCACTCCTCCACTACCCGACACGCCCCCGCGACCTCCCCCATCTCTGACAACGCAACTGACGATAGTACATTTTGCTGCTGCAAAGCTGGTATTGCAGGCAGCTCCGCCAATGCACCTCACTCCACTTCGTATTGCTACAGTTATACCAATATTTGTCACACGGAGTGTGGCTCTCTCTTGCAATGTTCACTAGTGTTTTATACTATTTATATAATGTGTAACGTAACTGGTGCTCATGTAAAGTGCTCCAATACCTTCGGGTCCAGTTTCCGCTATATAAAAACGCAAAAAAAAAAGAAAAGTGGTCATCCTAACACTGCTTTGTCAATGCACGTCACATAAATATTGCCTCATTTCACTATAAGCATCACGTAGGGCATAAAAAGGTCTTCTCGGGCGCTTCACTTCAGTAACTTCGTTTATACGTATAATCAGTTCCCTCAGGGCTCTCCCAAAGCACCTCAGTTTACAACCTAAAAATTCTACCGTATAGAGAACATTCAGCTCCGCAAATGCGCCTCACTTTCATGCCTTCTGCTGTTAATATACTGTGACCACACACTGGTCATAGAAAGACCTTCACGTTTGTGCGTACACTCTACACTCTGCACGGTCTGGGACTTCCATTCTGGCTCCGGATAATCTATACTGCACTATAAGGATGAAACACACATGGTGCGTCACGCCTCACTACTGATCATTATGGCCGATCACACTTTACATGGGTACAGTTGGGTGGATACATCCGTGAAGAATTCCTTCTCTAAATGTGTGCTCCAACCAAACTAACGCATCTTTTACACTCTCGATGTGATGTTGACATGGGGATCTGCACTTCAAATTTCTTTCGGGGCTAGTGGTTTAGCAGCGACACCCTTCATACTCACTCTTAAGTTCATGTGCAAGGGGGCTTTTCATCAGCCGATCAGGCAGCATGAGGGGGTTCTCTTCTTTCTACACAGCAAGGCAGTTTACGTGTGTGGTATTTTACAACACGTGTGCCCTTTCGGTCATCTTGAAGCGAGCACGGGTACCTTCATCTTCCCAATTTAAAGCAGTGATTGGGTGTGATACTCCCAACACGTAGACCGTGTAAAAGGCTTCCCTTTTACAACCTCACTCGAAGCAATGTTGGGTAACTTTCCACTTACGTTTTACCCAAAGTAATTTGTTAGGGCCCATCTAAGCAATGTTTGGTGTAAGGAGCCCCTCTTTCCCAGGAGTGTGTGCGTCTGAGGCTCCCTCTTCCAGCTCCCCAATTCTCCATTCCTCCCGGCAGTTTGGCTTGACGGCCGACTTTGAAGCAGGAAAACCAGGTTTGAGTCTTGGCGGGAGACTCAAACATCTTGTGATTCTGGGTAAATCACATAATTTCCCCATTTCTAACAATGAATTAAAGTGTCCGTCTGTGATACAACTATACCCCAAGTTCGCATTATATAACACAGTACTGCAAAAAAAAAAACTACATTTACCACGCGCCCTTTTTTAAAATCCGATCATGTCTCGCATTTTATTAAGTTAAAGCCATTTGATTAGCAAAGCGAATGGCTTTAACTTAATCAAAGGCGAGACCTATTGCATTTTAATGCTTGTTTTATTCAGTACTTCTGGCAGATATATTTAGATGCAAATTAGATGTGTTGATATATGTTGGGAATGCAATGAAACACCTACTTGACTGGTCACCTCCTTTACATTGCATTTCCCTGATCACTTCTTGAAAATGATTTGGGAAGGCTCACCACTCTAATCTAAGTGCAAAGCTAGGATGATAATTGTACACATTAGTAGTGCAAAGAGCACAGATATACGTTAAAGAAATATTTGAAAACTTTGCCTCCATTAATCGTTCAAACATCTTATTTGTCTACTGAAATATGAAGCTGTCCCAAAACTGTCCTAAAAAGATAAGAACAGATTTCTGGATTTACGTGTCAGGTAGAAAGGTGAGTTAATGCAGGTTCACAAGACCATATTTGGGCAAGTGCACTATGACCTGTGCAAGTGTGTATGTCTAGCCCTGGCTTGTGTTGGCTGGTTAATTGGAAAACCAGGTCTTCAGCTTCATGTGGAATTCAAGAAGAGAGGAGGTGGCTCGGATGTAGAGTGAGAGGTCATTCCATGCATTAAGAGCAATGAAAGACAGTGCCCAGCCTTATGATCTGGTTCTGTGTATGCGTGGGATGTGTGCGAGTAGGAGTCCTGCTGAGTCAAAATGTCTATGTGGTTGGTGGAAGGGGATGCTACTGGTCAAGAAGGTTGGGCCTAAGATATGTAGTGCCTTCAATGCAGGTGTAAGGAGTTTGCAATTGCAGTTTTTATGTATCAGGAGCCAGTGAGGCACCTTGAGGTGTGGTGTGATACGTGTTCTGTGTGGGAGGTTCGAGGATGCCTCCGGCTGCCGAGCTCAGAATGGTCTGTAGTCTTTTGGTGAGTTACTTGGTGATCCCAGCATAGAGGGCGTTCCCGTAGTCAGAATTGCTGGTAACTAGAGTCTGAGTGGTGGTTATTCTGGTGTTGCTCGGGAACCATTTGAAGAGCTTCCTCAGCACATTAGGGTGTGGAAGCAGAATTGCAGTGACAGTTTTGACGTTTGCGATCCTTTCTGGTTTGCTGTGGATGATGATTCCAAGGTTCCTGGAGTGGATGTTGGGTGTGGGCCTGAGTTCGGCCAATCAACATCTGGGGTACCATGGAGATGTGTTCCTGCTAAGGATCACTACTTTGCCTAGTCGGTGTTGAGCTTGAGACAGTTGGATTTCATTCAGTTAGTGACTTGAGTGCATAGGGAATATACTTGTTTCTTGTGTTGGGGGTCTTGTCCGAGAGGGACAGTCTGAGTTGCTTGACATTGGTGTAGGAGAGGATGTTTATGTTGTGCACGTGGATGACAATGGCCATAGGAATAATGTATGCTTTGAAGAGGGTGGGTGTGACTGAGGAACCATAAGGCACTCCACTGATAAGTTTGCAGCAAACAATATAACTGTATTATGATCAAATTAAGACTGTCTGGCAATCGCAATGCAGTGACTCAATTTTTGTGCTTGATCTTTTTTATATTAAGGGGATAATGGTGAAAAAAGAAATAGGGGACAAAACAGGGTTTATAAGGCTCTCACATATCTAGCACTCATCTCGGAAAGGATTAGGAAGAGCACTCATTCATAATTTCACAAAAATATTCTAAGATTAATTGCAAATATTTGAAGATTTTTAACTGATGTTTACATATTGGACCTCACACTCAAAACTAAAATATAAATGCATTTGCAATCATTCATTTTTACTCTTTATGTGTCACTCTTATCACTTACAAAAAATACACTCGGCTATAAACATTGTCCAGAATGTATTTACCTTTCAGATGAGCTTTTTACAATAAAAGGTTGGAAAGAATGTTGCCAACTCAAGAAACCATGGTAGCCGCCTTCAGGAAAATAGGCTATTTGATAAAGCAACCTCGACAGCAGGGAGCAGCTATCACAAGTGGGTGCTGTGCCCGTCCTGCTGCCCGACCTGCGAAGACCTGAGCACAGACATTGCAAGGCCTCCCCCGTGACTGTAGTCCATGTGTTGGGATACTCTCAAAGGAAGACAAGTGCACGGACTAGAGACTTTGAACCTGAAGTAAACCAAGGACAAAATGAAGTGTCTGAGCGGGATAATTGTGATTATCTACATCTGTGCCTAATTTGTGCCTCTGCCGCTAGATACTTTGGGGCAGATTTATGAGCCCCTTGCGCCACTTTTGCGTCACTTTTAACATGGGAAAAGTGACGCAAAAGTGGCGCAAGGGGCTCATAAATCTGCCCCTTAGTGCCTAGATATCATCCAGATGGAGCGAGGAAATGAGAGCTCGAGGATGTACCAGAAGACTGTAAGCAGGGATTCAACATTGTATACTTGATCATGATTGGATAGTGTAGTATTGAGTTCTGTTGTGTAATTAAAATGCTTGTACAAAAATATAAGCACTGGGCTGGACTTTAAAGTTATTATGTGTGTTGGTTGATTGCTATGTTCTGAGGTCTTGCCCCCCCCCCCCATTCCCTTCATCCCCTTCATCCCACACACTACCTACCACCTCCCTGAGAAGGGAACTTCTTGCCCTCAATACTCTGTGAGTCAGATGCGAAAAGGGTTCTACTTGGGCACGCTTGCAGAGCCAAAATAGGACAGACCCCAGGACAACAGTGGCCAAAGCCCTCAACCACCATATTTGTGGCCCAGTAGAGTCAGTATACCTTGTCGCCCCTCCAAGCGGGGGCAGAAACTAAATCTGCTCATGGTACCCATTGAAATCATTACTCCACTTTGTTCCTTTATGTAGAAAATACCATCCTGCCTGCAAAGAGTTCATATGGCCACGGCTAAAGACCTCTGGCAAACAGAATAACAACTCGGAGAACTCAGAGAAAGTTGTCTTATGAATGGGTCACTTCCTGGACATACACAATCCTTATCTGTTAAACAGACACAACAGACCTCGCTAACAAATTCTTCTCCCCTGAGAATGCATTAAGTTCTTTAATACTTTCTTAACCACCTTTATTTTCTTCTAATCCAAACATGGTGCAATCTCCGTAAACAAAACCTCCTCACATCGGGGCAGATTTACAAGCCCCTTGCGCCTCATTTACGCCGCCGTTGCGTCACTTTTGCGACGCAGCGGCGGCGCAAATCCTGCGCCATGGTGCGGGGTATTTACAACGTGACGCATTTGGGAGACGTGTCACGTTGCGCAACATGTAGGCGTTCCTGCACTGGGGGGGCGTTCCGACGCAGGAACGCCTCCTAAAAGTGGCTGAGTGAAATCTACAAGATTTCACTCAGTCACTTTTAGGCCCATGCTGCGTCAAAACCCTGCGCCTGCCTGAAGCAGGCGTAAGGTTAGGGCCCCCAGAGCATTGCTGGAGCTGCGTCGCGCTTGCAACACAACTCCAGCAATGCGCCACTTTTACGGCACAGATGCGTCATGCATCTGTGCCGTTATTGCCCCATGGTGCGCCGCATTGTAAATGCGGCGCATCCATGGTGGCGGAGCTGTGGCGCACAATAACTGGCGCATCCATGCTGATATGCAGGGATGCGCCAGTTATTGTAAATATGCCGCATCGTCTTTTAAAAATCCTAATAGTTCGACACCATGAATTTGCACCATGAATTGTAAACAATGCTTTACCCTCATACATTCCTTGTAAAAGTACTTTTCTTTCAATTGTGATCTTATAATTCTGATTAGCAAAAGGCCAGTTGCTGAAAGCGTCAAAGAAACTTTACCTGCTTCTGGTAGTGTTATCTGTGGATTCGGACTAAGGATGTTAGGTCAAAACTTCCTCCCAATACTTTTAAATTAAATGGCCCTGAAATCGAAACCTTTTGACCATTGCACTATTTGGGCATAGATTTAGCTGAATCCTTTTAGAAGGCAAAGCGAAACTCTTGATAATAGATGCGGAAAGGACACTGGCCAGATTTGATTGTAGATTTGGGAACAGGGCTGGCTACAGAAGCATATAAAAAGAAGAGCCCACGTGTCAACGGTGCAAAGATACTTGACTGTGAAAACCTAAATTCGCTACTGCTGAAAGAAATATCTGATTAACAAGAGACAATGGTTTCACTTGAAGAATGGAGGATATAGGGGTTGTTAATTATTCATATTTTTGTGTATTAGTTGCTGTATGTCTGCACTTAATGTGGGACTTGGAGTAGTGATTTTCATCTAATGTATTGGAATGACTGTCACTAGGTATGCTATGTGAGCACTTTATATTTCCAAATTAAAATCTGTAAAAATCTTGAAAAAAAATCCACACATCCACGTGTTGGTATTAGCTGCTCTACTCTTACACCTACTGTAAGACTTGTAATATTGATTATTTCATCTGATCGATTAGAATGCTCGCCATTTACTAGAGATTTCATCTAAGAAATCAGTATTCCCGTCTTAAAACATGTAATATTGATATGTGTGATGATATAACGCCGATGATATATATGTTGCTTCCTAGGTGCAATCATGCTCTTACAATTAATAAATCTTGAACGAAATTGCCAAGAGCTGGCATGAGCCTTACTAGTGTTGGAATAATTTTCAGGTTTAGTCTCTTGACTACCATGGTGAGGTGCATGCAGACATCATAAAATTGTACTCAGTATACCTTTAAACATAGATAATGAGCAAGAGACACAATGTCCAGGAAGGGGTGCCGCCAATCTTTGTGCACAGACCCCTGGCAACCGAAGGGTTAATACCCACTGGTACCTACATTTTAATTTCCAGTTTGAGAAACAGCTGCTAATTTCAGCATATCTAAATGCACTCATATTGTTGACCTTCGAATGGTGAAAGGCTGAGTTGTGTCTGCAGGAATTCAACCCTAACATATGCTACTTACATACAGATCGCCGCAGCTACCTAAACCCCGGAGTTATCTTACTGGGACTGAAGCATTGCACCTGAATGTTTTTGGTAGATCTATGTAGCAGTTGCTTCAATTCCTATGCTGTCCTATGTGCTTGGAACCTGTGACCTGCAGGGTAAACTAGAACTTGCAGTAGGCAAATGAAACAGCTAGAGAAATCATTTTGTAAGGGGGACATAAAACCTGAAAATTATACCTCTGTCTCTCTCTCTCGCTCTCTCTCTGGTCCCTCTGCCCCTTCCCCCTCTCTCTCTCTCTCTCTCTCTCTCTCTCGTTCTCTCTATCTTTTACTTCTCTGCAACCAACATATTAACCCAATGATCTTTCTTACTGAGACTGAAACCTGCCACCAGCTGTTTGCACACAAATAATAGGAATGTATGACCTTCATGTGACATAGCTCCTCAGCAGGCGCATTAACCTAACATGTTGCTGGCATTGGGGCGTTTGAACTACAAGTTCAACACAGATTTATGCAGCAGAGACTCATCAACGAGCTGTCTAGCTGGGTCTAAAACTTGTAACCGGCAGGTCTGCAGTTTACTGCAGCATGTGCTGTACTTACTGATATATAACCAGCTTATGGACATTGTTTGTTTGAATTGTTTTAATACTCACTACTCTCCCCTTGTTTGCACTCTGTTGGGGCACTTGTTTTCACCCCGTGACACCCGCGCAGCCGAGATAAACGCTGCCGCGGGATTGAAATCTACATTGCCGCCATCAGCGAGTGAGCCTCTCTTCAGGCCACGTCCACTTTCACGAGGCCACGCCCTGAACCCCCTATAAAAACATGTGCATTCCACGTACGCGCAGCGGACGGGCTCAGCGGGCGCGCCGTCAGCACGCCGAAGGCGCGCCTAAGACAAGCCCGTCTGGGCCCGTCCGGGCCCAGCCGGACCCAGGCCCAGTTACTCTGCCTATTTCTCCCGATGGCCGACTTGTCTATACGAAAGATAGGCTCCAAGCACTCAATCCGTCGAAAAATCCCGAGTGCAACTACACCCATTCGGGAGGAAAACCATTCACTAACTGCGGCCTATGTAATCCGGCCACCACCACCTCAGGAAATCACGGCCTACAGCTGGGCCTCCTCAACTGTCGGTCCCTCCCTAAACACTCCCATGAAATCAACCTTCTGGTACGGGATCACGACTTTGACGTCTTGTTCCTTACGGAAACTTGGCTTACTTCCTGGTCGGATTCCGACATCATTAACGCTTTACCTCCGGGCTATCAAATCCAATCCCAAAACAGACCCCTCGGCAGAGGAGGTGGCCTCGCGATAATCTTCAGAGAACAATTCTCATGTAGATCTAGCGATGCCAATATTGACGACTGCGAAAGCTGCCATTTTGCTTTACAAATATCCCCCGCGAACTCCCTCTCGGGAACCCCAGGGAAATTTTTTAGCGCTCTTGTCGATACTGTCACCCAGATAGCGACTACCTCTCCCAACTTTCTTATCTTGGGAGACCTTAACCTCCATCTATCAGACTCCAAGGACCTAACTGCGTCCGAACTTCTTCTCGACCTTATGTCTTTTGACATCCGATTAGTCAACTCAGAACCCACCCATGACAAAGGACACCTTTTGGACCCCGTTTTTACCAACATCACGGATCTCACCACCCGCACCCCTCTCCCCCTTCCTTGGACAGACCATTTTTTAATATCTATCTTTTGGCATCTCTTCATCTCACCTACCCAACAGGCCAAAATTCGGGTCACTGACCGTCGCTGGCACAAACTCTCGCCAGACGAATGGGCTTCCATTCTTAGGGCCTCTCCCCCCCCCCCCGGTCTCTGACCCAGCCATTGCTGACAATCAGTTCAACTCTTGGCTCACCACATCACTGGACAAACTCCTCCCTAAAACTACCACCCTTAGGCGAATCAAAAGAGGGAGCCCTGCTCCTTGGTACACTCCTGATCTTAACCTCCTAAGGAAGGAGTGCAAAAGAACGGAGCGCTCCTGGAGGAAGGATAAGTCTATAGCCAATAAAGACGTCTTCCGTACCTCCTTAAAAAACTATAAGATCGCTCTTCGCAATACCAAAAGTACATTCTTCCAGGAAAGGATAGAAAACTCCTCCTGCTCCGCCAAGGAAACTTTCATTATTTTAAAAGATTTACTTAAAGTCCCAGACCCTGCACCAAAGAATCTGCCAGACCTCAAGGCAGCCGAAGAGAAATGCCTTAAACTGGCCAAATTCTTTGAGGAGAAGATTCAGAAAATTCTTGCTTCTCTTCCTCCTGTCGACCTCAGTATTACTGAGGAAGACTGCTTTAACTCAAACCCTACCACTCCCCATCTAAACTCTCTCGGACCAGTCACTATTGAAGAGGTCTCAACCACGCTAGACACTATCAAAAGCGGATCCCCCAGGGACCCGGTCCCCCTACACATCCTTAAGAAAGTGGCCTCCACCATTGCCCCTCCACTCACTCACCTCATTAACACCTCACTGCTTCAGGGAAAAGTTCCCCACAGCTGGAAGGCGGCTGTCGTCAAGGCGCTCCTTAAAAAACCTTCTCTGGATCCCTCGGAGATGACCAATTACAGGCCAATCTCTCTCCTCCCCGGAACCAGTAAAATCGCTGAAAAACTAGTTAACAAAAAGCTCTCGCAGTATCTGGAGACCAACAATCTGCTCGGAAGCTCGCAAACTGGATTCCGCCCAGGGCAGGGCACCGACATCGCCCTACTTGCAGCAGTGGAGGAGGCCAGAGCCCTTTTGGACGCAGGAGGATATGTGGCAGTGATCCTCCTGGACCTCAGTGCGGCCTTCGACACCGTCAACCATCGGGTCTTAATCCAGCGACTCAAGAACATCGGTGTCGAGGGCACTGCTCTGACTTGGTTCAAATCTTTCCTTGGCCACCGCTCCTTTCAGGTCTGGGAGAATGACACCCGCTCTCCCGTAACCCCCCTCCAATGTGGTGTGCCCAAGGGTTCATCTTTAAGCCCGACATTATTCAATGTCTACATGTCCCCATTGGAGGAAGTTGTCACACCGTTCGGAGTGAAAATCATCAGCTATGCTGATGACACTCAATTAGTGGTGTCCCTATCTCACCCAAATCAAGAACCATCGGACCTCTACAACTGTCTTGCAGAAATTCAAGGATGGATGAATACTTCGTCATTGAAACTTAACGGTTCAAAGACAGATATTCTCCTCCTCGGTCAGAAGGGGTTTTCACTCTCTCAGACCATCTGGCCCCCCTGCTTAGGTGAACCCCCAGCCCCCAAGTCTGAGATCAAGAGCCTGGGAATTTGGCTTGAAAAAGACTTGTCTTTTAAGACTCAAGCCAAAAACAAATCGCTGGGACATGCTTCGGGCTTCTTAAATCTATCAGGAAGATTTTGCCCTTACTTCCTCCTGTCTCCCAGAAACTGCTAATCCAAGGCCTTATTCTATCAAGGCTGGCTTACAGCACTACCATCTATCTGGGCGCTCCCGAGGCAACCCTTAATAAACTGCAAATGATCCAGAACGCCGCGGCCCGGATTCTCACCAATACCCCGGCTAGATCCTCGGCCAAACCAGCCCTGAAACATCTCCACTGGCTCCCAGTGAGAGAGCGAGTTAAGTTTAAAGCTCTCTGCCTGTCACACAAACTCCTACAGGACAAAGGCCCCCCCCATCCTAAAAAAATTCATCAGGCCCTACAAAGCTTCAAGATCCCTCCGGTCTGACCATGAATACCTCATCACTATCCCTAGAGTGAAGAGGGCACGCACTGGCGGACCGCGCTTCTCTGTCAACACAGCCCGCCTCTGGAACTCCCTCCCCCGTGATCTTAGGACAGAACCAGAATATCTCCGATTCAGGAAGCGGCTAAAAACTCACCTGTTTCCCTGATTTCCTTTTCCTCTTCTCTCCCCCCTGTTTTCCTCTGGCTTGTCCGGATCTTAGCGCTGGGATACTTACGGGTGACTACGCGCTTTACAAAAACCTACTACTAATACTAATAATAATCTTAAATATGCTTACTCAACACACACAGTGTTAAATGCTTCATTATGTTTTAAGGCATCTTTACCTTTACTTATCCCTTTCTAAACAGTGATTTGGATAAGTGCCTGAGGTGCACTTATGAGTTAGACAATATTTGTAAAGCACGTTGAAGGGAATTACCTCGAAGTGGTTAATAGTAGCTGTTATGACTATTGAACTCGATCGTACTGCTTTAATCAACCTCAGAAGGATGAAAGGCTGATTTTCACTGTTAGACCTGGCATTTCTTGGCGTGGTTACCCCAGACTTTTTGCCTCTACCTCCTCTAGTTTTGATGCTGTGATGGATTTCATTTTGCTGGCTTAGATGCTTTGGGCACTTTGCCACTGCTGATCAGTGTCAAAGTGCAAGTGCTCCCTGTATAAAGTGTTATGGTAATTGGTTGTCCATAATTGGTATGTTTGTGTTACTAGTAAAGTCCCTAGTAAAGTGCACTATGTGTGCCAGTAGTAGCGGCTCCTGGAGGGTGTTCTGCGGGGCGGTGAGGTGGGGTGGGGGAGGAGCAGGGTGGGGGGTAGTAAACTACGGAATACGGCCGAATGGAGGTAAGTAAACAAATAAATAAATAAAACAAATTTCGTTGCGCGCGCTGCATTGCATCTGGCAATGCAGCGCGAGCAATGAAATTCATTTTATTTATTTATTTACCTCTGTTCGGCCGTATGCTGTAGTTTTCTACCCTCCACCCTGCTCCTCCCCCACCCCACCGCTCGCAGCACTCCCTCCTAGAGCCCGTTCTGTGTGCCAGGGCTGGTAATGCAAATGCTACTAGTGGGCCTGCAGCACTAATTGCGCCACCCACACAAGTATCCCTAAAAAGAGGTCTCAGGCCTGCCACTGCAGTGCCTGCGTACAGTTTATTAACTGCCTCGTTGTCCTGACAAGTGCACCCACTTGCCAGGCCTTACCTTCCTTTTTTATGCACATCATACACCCCTATAGTAGGCCCAAGGTACCCCCCTGGGCAGGGTGTAGTGTATGTGCAAGGTAGGACATGTACTGAGGTGTGTATCATGTCCTGACAGTGAAATACTGCCAAATCTGTTTATCACAGTTGCAAGGCCATCCTGCCCATAGGACAGAATGGGGAATGCTGTGTCCCATGTTTCCAGCATATCTTCCCATAGGCATAAGATGGAGAGATGAAGTTAAGTGTGCCTGAACTCAGAATTTAATAACACATCTTTTTGTGAAGATGGCTTTTAAATTGTGTGCTTAGAAACCACATTTTTAAAAGTAGCTGGTTTCTTGTCTTAAACCATCCTGTGTGCCTCTGCCTGTTTGTGTATTGTCCATCTGGGTTTGGATGTGACAGGGCCTGGGTAGTGTCCTGACCCCAGGGAGGAGAAGGTGAGACAGCAACAGGCTGGCCTGCATTTGATGTGGGGGAGAAGAGTAGCCCCCTGGATGTGAAGAGGGCTGTGTTGCTACCACAAATAGATGGCTCCACCTCCTGCAGAGCGTCTGGGCCCCAGACCCTGACTATCAAAGGAAGAAGGTGTGTACTGGCAAGAAGACACCCAGGTCTGGTTTGGACTGGGCTCAGAGCCCCTGGAACACAAAGACTTCAAAGGCATTTAGGGGTATAAATGTGAGAGCTGAAACCCCTGAATTCAAGACTAAAACCCAGACTGAAAAAGAATTGAACCTACTTTGTGATCACGAGGAGCCTCTGCCAAAGAATAACAGCTGAAGAGACTGAAGAGAAGGACTGCCCTTGCTATGTGTTCTGGGGCTGGCCTGCAGTTTGCTGATTTGACTAAGGAGATGCCTAGGGACTTTGCTGTGTGCTGTGTCCACCCGCTTGTGAGGACTTTGCTGTGTGCTGTGTCCTGAAGTAGCGTGCCTCCAAGGGCCCGAGGAGAGCTGGTCTCCTGTTGTGGAAACTCAGGAACATCAAAGTTTCCAACCATGTCTCAGCAACGCTGGGTGCGTGGTGCTTTTGCACGCCTAAGACTGCCGTGTGGTCCATGGTACTGTTTACGAGGTGCCCCGTGATCGTATTGCCCCCGCAGCAAAAAACATCGTCCATGCTTCTGTATTGTTGTTTGTGGGCTGAGCCGTCATCGTAACTGAGGCTGTGAGTAAGAATCACCGCCACCGGCCAGAGCCGCAACGTGCTACAGGATTTCTGGAAGACTACTGTGTGGTCAGTGGTACTGTTTACAAGGTGCCCTGTGATCGCATTGCCCCCGCAGCGTGAAACATCATCCACGCTGCTGCATTGCTGTTTGTGGCCCGAGCTGTCATCGTAACTGAGGCTGTGAGTAAGGAGCACCACTGCCAGCCCTAGCCGCAAAGCGCTAAAGGATTTCTTGAAGCTAAGAAAGTCGCAAGGTGAAAGGGATCTTGGTCGTTGTTCACCAAGAGGAATCTACCCAAGATTGTCAATGAAGGAGAAGGCAGCGCCGTAACCCATCAGGCTACAGTGTCGACTAACAACGGAGCTGCACAGTCATCGGGGCCGCCCAGCAGGACGTCCGAGGAGCGGGTAAAAAAACGAGAGAGCGCGGCAGTGCATCCCCCAGGTAAGGCTTGGACTCCGGTCGGGAGCCGAATGCATGTGTGGCCTGGGGAGGCGTGCAGGAGGAGTACAGGAGTGCTCCGAGCTCTCTCCCGCTGCACCGCGTTACACGCGCTGAGTCCCCGAGCAGTCTGTACCTGCCCAGTAGTACAAGGGCCGCCCCATTAAGCTTATGACCGTTGTCTCTAGTGTTGGGTCCTAGTGGGGGCCCGAGTTGACCGCGCAGATTGGCGTACTGCATTATTCCTACATTACGAACTGCCTGATTCTTGCATTACGAATCGCATTATTCCTTGCATTACGAACTGCCTGATTCTTGCATTATAAATCGCATTATTCCTTGCATTACGAACTGCCTGATTCTTGCATTACGAATCGCATTATTCTTGCATTACGAATCGCATTATTCCTGCATTACGAACTGCATTAGTACGTGCATTAAGGACTGTGTTATTACTACATTACGAACTGCATTACGGACTGCATAGCATTGCATTAGGACTGCATTAGATCATTGTGAACTGCTCATTAATACCGCAAGAACCTATAAGTGATTGCTGGCCTAATAACCGGCAAAGTGAAAGATTACGAATATGCATATGTTGGATTTCTATCGTTTGGTCTCATCATATTCCTTTTGAATAAGGCACCGCTATTTTTATAAAAACCAGTGTGGTGTCCATTTGTGGTGTTATCACTGTGTTACTGGGAGTATGTTTGCAAATACTTTACACCTTGCCTTGGAGATAAGCCTGTATATCTGAGAGGGTGTCCCTCCTTTCCCTGACTAGAAGCAAGGGTCGCTATTTGGACTAAGGTACCTACCTCAGCCAACTAGAGACCCCCAGTTCTAACATTTCCTCTTTCAAATTCAAAACTTTGAAGCAGCAGGTTGAGCTCATCTATTCAGCAGACATGTACACCTCATGAACTAGCTGACCAGAGACAGGGGCTTGATTCAATTTCTGTAATGAATGTGCATGGTCTGTGAGTGTCTGGGCACCGATTCCCTCACACACTGAAAGTAACCCACAGGTCATTTTTAGAAGCTCTGTAGATGTGAAAATATTCATATAGAGTAGTGTACAATGTAGTTCACGATTGAAGTGCATTGTACGAGTGTTTTTGCAAAATTATTTTCAAAGGCGAATAGCATTCAGATTACACATGCTTGCAATAAGCCTTGATGTCTTGAGCTTTGAACATCAATGTGCACTAAAAATCAAGGGAGACTTTGTTAGGAGCTTTGACCATGTCTCACCATTGGAGAGTGACTGTACACATAGTCCAGTCCCAGATTCCCCTTTGCATTCTGGTTCATGGAGTTTTGCTTTATCCATATTAAATGCGGCCCTGTAGGAGTGCAGAATGTAAAGTGAAAAAAAAAACGTATCCATTATGGTTAGGTGGCATATAGAAGGAGGATAATGTGCTGGAGACTTTGTGTGGTTAGAAAAGGGAGCGGGGCTGGAGGGGTCTTGGCTAAGGAGAGGTAGTGAAACACGGCTATTACATTGGCTATTAAATTGCTCCTATGCCAGGCTCTCTTTTGTCAATTGATTCAGACCGAGGGTAGGATTTGTACTCCTAGGCCTAATAGGGACTTGGATGAAATGTGAACCATGGGGTATCAGTAGTTTGGCCTTGTACTTAGCACTTTAACGCTCTACCTGGCAAAACGAGTTGTATGCCTTGGGAACTCAGTATCTTGAAATACTATTAATTAGTTTGATAATGTGTGGTGAACTTACCAAGTTTTGTGCCCCTCAGATAGGTTGGTGTACATCATGCAATGAATTCAGTAGAGTGAGACTTTGGGCAATGAGAAATCATAGTTTTTCACATTGAACTTTTTAAAGTTTTACCAGCCTAAATGGACTGTATGCCTTGTGTAATCAACAATATCTCAAATGTTTTAATAGGTATATGATAATGTTATGCCCCTGATTGACTTTTAATGAGAATAAATCTTCTATTGTATATTGTGTCTTTTATTTCAGGCTGACAATAAGTGTTAGTGGATTAATTGAATTAAGTGTATCAGCCCTCAACACTGCTTTATTGACTCACAATCACAATATGGACTAGGGCCGGACTGGCCGTAGCCGGCACCAGGCAATCCCCCGGCGCGCCGCACGGGTGGGGGCCGGTTTTGGTCCTCTGGGGGCCGTTTTTGTTACAGGGCCGTTTTTGCAAAATCGGCCCTGTAACAAAATCGGCCGAAAACCGGCCCTTGCAAAGAGCTCGGCGGCACTCCCAAGGCCGGGGACGGGGGGGGGGGGAAAGGGGGGGCTAGCCGAGCACTTTTGCCAGGTCCGGTTTTGGTTCCCAGTCCGGCCCTGATATGGACACTCGGGTATGCAAGCTCTGGACGCGAGACTTGTGAACGTCTTTAATAGGAAAAGATGGTGTCAAGCGCCCTGCAGCAGGTTTGTAGGGTTCCCGCAATCCATGCTTTCATTTTACACAGTTTAATTATTTATACCAGGCATACCTCACACTGCAACGCATTGCACACATTTCTCCACTGTCTCATGGGTGTGCCCGAAGTGTGGAACACAGGATGCAGGCTTCCTCCATATGGTGTGGGAGATCTGGGCGTAGATTGTGGGGAACAACTCCATGCTGGTCGACATAGTGGTTCCATCTATGCCTGAATCCTGCCTCTTGGGCATATGCCCTAGGGCCAAAGGGGATAAAATATTTGCATTGATTTGGGAACCTGCCTTTGGTATTGTTTAGCTGCCTCCTGGAAATCACAGGCAATGCCTGAGGTGCTGTGTTGGCTCTGCACCTTATTGAAATAGGCGCACTCCAAGGCAAATGTTCTCATGGAGTCCCTTAGATCGGGTGGTGACGGGACTGGGGGACTGATGTAGGACATATATATCAGAAACCTTGCAGCGAGGAATGACTTGTACACCCTGTGATTGACCCAACATATGTCTCCTGACTCGAGTCCCCCTGGTGGTTGCACGAGTTACTGAAGAGGCTAGGAAATCGGGCTCAGGGGATGGCCCAGGTGGTCCTGGTAGGGCTCGTGACAGACTTGCCCTGCCCCTGGTGTGCATAGGAGAGTGGCTGGAGCTCCGGCTCGCCCGAGCACCTTACCCACTGGGACCCCTATTGGGATGGATGCAATGGACCCCGGTCCTACCCGGAAAGAGTAGTCAATGGTGGATTGAGGGAGAGTGGGCTGGGAGTCCCCCACCGCTGGATGCCCTGTGACCATGGATCTGGGTTTATTGATGACACCGTATGATACGGCATTGTTGAACTGTATAATACTGTTGATTCTGGCTGATCAGTGACTAGAATATTGCAAATAACTTCAATTGCGTAACTCCACTGTGTTTGTTCTGGGACCTGGTCTGGGTCCTGGACTGTATGTTGTGATTGTACTTCTGCATAAATATATGAACTCCTGACACATCATTGCAAAGTTGTGATATTATTTACCCCTGCATGTATTCTTTTGTGCATAGCTGTCAGACATAAATTGACTCATTTAAAGCTATACACATATATTTTCACTAGTAATGTGCTTGTAAAATGGGCCAATGCTTTTGCAACATACCTTTGAGGAGGCAGGCTTGGTGGAGTGAATCAAGAGGACAGCATGGGGTATATATGCGATGGTAAGTGATGTGTTGCCAGTGAATTGGAATTAGGTGTTGTGGTGACTGCAGAGACAATTAGACAAGTTGTGGAGAAAGTGGATTGCACTCATATTAGAAGTTGCTTAACTAAAGATTAACTCCCACATGCATCAAAATAGCCCATAGGTAATCCTTAATTGTGATTTATAAGGAATCGCAAATAAACATTCGCTATTGACTATGCATGTAGGAATAGCAAATTAATTAGCGATTCCTACAAATTCCTTAATTGCAATTTGCAAACTGCGAGTCGCAATTAAATAATTGCTTTCCATGGATTCCTGTGGGCCTAGAGACCCATAGGAATGAATGGGAACTGCATGCGCAATTTGCGAGTACCCTATAGGTACTCGTCAATTGCACATGCAATTTTAAGGGTGCTAGGATACCAAGATGACACCCTGTGGCACCCCTGAAATTGCTAAGTGAACCCATGTTGTGCACACACATGCCCCAAGGGCATGTGTGTGTGTAACCTTGAACTTTGAAAAATGTACTTTAGTGCATTTTTCAATGTTTTCGCTAATTACCATCAAGTTTCATTTGACGGTAATTAGCATCCCCTAATAGCAAAATCGCTATTTTAAATATCATCATGCATTACATTTGAGGCATCGCAATTTGCGATTCCCTAAATGCAATCACAATTTAAGTAATTGCAAAGTTGCGATTACTTAAATTGTGATTTTTGCATTTGGAATTGCATCCCAAATGAAAAAATACCATCCGCAAAGGGGCATATTCTGAAAATCTGCCCGTTTGCGACCGTTTTTTAGTTTGATGCATGGGGGCCCTCAGTGTGTGCCCTCTGGAGGACGTTAACAGGGAAGAGAGGATGTGCTGGATTTATTTAGGTTACATGGATAAGTGCATTGCCCAATGTCTCTTGTTCCTCTAGATGTCACCACTGTTCTACAATGCTGTCTATTTAATTGCAGGATTGTGACCTGGTGGGCAGGGCATACATTGTGGTGTGCTGCGAGAGCTTATGACGGGACTGGAGAAAGTGACAGTCTTTGTGAGGTTTACTGAACATCAGGTAAAAGCGAATTTTATGTTATGCCCTCTTCACACTGTGCATTATCCACTGGGTTCAACAGTTCCTTAGCACTGTTAAGTAGCAGCAAATCAAGATGTCTAATTGACCCAAAAGAAGGGTACTCCTACGAAGGATCAGGATTCACAACCCTTAGCCCGAACCCATGTCTGTCTGTTTGTATCTGTAGATTAGTTATGCAGTCTGACCCTGAGAATTTTTGGACCCGGTCAATGTAGTGTGTATTGTCTTGCTCCCTATGCAGAAGGGTGGCCTTGCAACTGCAAATTGAGAAATTTACTAACAATGGATATGGAGTAAATTGAAATGTTTCGATATTCCTCTACTAGCGTAGTGTGTTGTTGAGATAAAGTAAATATGATGCTCTTGGTAGCTTGGCAGCATGAGGCACTGTTCTGTGTTCCCATAAGAAGGTGGCACTGTTCTGTGTTCCCATTAGAAAAATATGCTCTCTGATGCTCTCAAGTGTCCTCGGCAAAAGCAACACAAGTGTGTATATAACCTTTATTTTTACTCCCTTGCTTGGAGATGACTTCTTTAGACAGAGAAGACATATGCAGATACTGTCAAGTGACTTTCTCTGATGCTGTGGGATAGAGAAGATGTGTGTTTGATTGTCAGAGAATGTGGTATTGTAGCTCATCCCGCACTGTATTACAAACATAAGTGTTTGTAAAGCGCACGTTCACACCTAACGGGGTATCTTGGCGCTGAATAACAGATGTTTATTGTTACCCAACTCAATGGTACTCATTTAATCGACCTCAGATTGATGAAAGGCTGAGTGGACCTGAACCTGTGATCATGAGGTCAAACACACAACACAGGCCCCTGCAGTGGATGCATTAGTCCACTGAGCCACCAGACTATGGAGTTTGTGGAAAACCTCATGCACATGGGGCTCGTCATTGGTGGAAATGCTGAAAAGTCACAGATTATGCATGCCTTCTTGTCTTGCTTTCCCTTCAGAACACCTGAGCAAGACTTCAAAGCAACATGAACACACTTCAAAATAAGACTCTGCACACTTTAGCATATCAAGATACAATGTATACAATGTAGATAAAGCTCCACAATCATTTGCCAATTAAAAAGAAATATTTATTGCAGCAAGTTCCCATTTATCAAATAGCAATAATGCATATGTAAAAGAAATGAATATACACAAGAATAAATGCATATATAGATAACTGTACGCACACAAGAATAAGTCATTAGAACATGGAATACTTCACCCCTTGTTCGTTTTGCATCATCTTGCCAGCACAACTGGAAGAACCCGAAGACAGTCTTGACAGGAGCGCTCAACCTGGACATGGTTTACAGGCCATGAATCCACCCCTGAAAAAAGTTCTTGTCAAAACATCAAGAGGCCTCCGTCTTTGCACTCTTACTAACACAAAGAGAAGCTTCTAGAAGCTCCCCCTCTCTTCATCTGCACGGTAGTTGCTGGCTGCACTCTCTGTGTCGAGGTCACTCATCAGAGCTGGCCAGGCTCTGATGAGTGCTGAGGCTGAGTTCATAACTTTCTCATCCATAGGCTACGCAGCCCCCACTGTCTGTTCTAGCCTTATCTCTCCTGCTTGGTGAAGTGAAAAAATAGAAGTATTTCTGTGTGTACGCAAGTAACCCACCCTACCTGCGTTGCAGAAGAATGGCAGGGTTAGACAGACACAAGATGAAACCGTGTTCACAGAATACAGTTAAAAAAAACATGGAATCAATGTGGCATTACACTTCCCTACACTACAAGATAGGCGCCAGGGTGACATAGAAACCAAGAGTGTCACCATCTCGCGAGTTCACAGTAGTTGGGCAGCCATTTACGGACTGTATTTAATTGGATGAATCATTGTAGCAGGCACCTGCTACAGAGTTCCTGGTTCGGAGTTAAGTGCCATCAATTCCTGTTTTCAGACTGCTTGGTGGGGCGGTAAGACCCATCTGCGTGCGATGCGAGTCTCATTCAGCTATGTTTTCTAATTTGGAGGAGCGTTCCTTCTTGAACTTTGCTCCACCCAAAGAGGTCATTGGGCTTCCATCCCATCCCCCCCCCCAGTCACTTGCCTGTTGTGGGCACATTTGTGGCATTTGCTCTTGCTCGCTTTTGTAGTTATGGGAGGGCACTTCGCTTTCCTGCTATGTGAAAAAAAGGGTGCATTTAGACTTTTGTGGGTGCCAAGCATTTACAAAAAAACGAATAAAGACCAGCACCAAGTACTATGGCGTTTCTTCTGTGCATTCTCTGCTTTCAGTTAAAGCGCATGTTTGGGAGCTTGGACATTTTCTAAGGAGTGGCATGTATCACGCTACTGCCTTATACTTACTGACATATTTAGACGCCATGTGGTCCTAGGGGGTTGTCCTCATGAATTGCTGAATAATGTAGAAACATTGATTACTGTGACAGTTATTATGTTTTATTAACAGTCTTATTCCTTTTGGTGTATGTTGTGCTCTTACGCTCCTCATGTTTGGTTTTTCTGTGCCCACAGATTTAAATTCATATGCAGTTTGCGATTGCTGATTAATCAACCTTTATGTGCACGTTGCAGTGAGGTTATATATATTATTTGAAGTTATTGTGAGGCTGTATCGTCTTCAAGCACAGCTGTGCTAGAGTGCTATTTTCTTACACATTATTTATTGCAGATATTACCTGAAAGATGCCTTGCAATTTACACATTGGCTCATGGTGTTGGGGTTGGTTGTTTTTCTCTTTCAGGCCTCCTTCCCAGGTATACCCACCCTACTTCCCTTCCCCCATCTGACCACCCTTTTCCTCTGTTCACACTGTCATTAGAGCCGGATTAGAGACAGATTCAGCCACGTGCACTCTCATTTGCTAACTATTAGGAAAATCATCTTGTTCAGGGCACTCTGCTCGGTACATCATGCCCTAGATTGTCACTCTCTTACGTTTATCTATAAACGTGTTCCATGTGACCTAGCTAGGAGATTGCTGTGATGTGCTACCCTTTCAGCCCCTCCTAATCTCAAAGGGGCACCGATAGGGGGCCGCAGTTTATTTGTCCAAGCTCTAGTGAACTGGAACCAGCTGACAGGAAGTATCTATTCTGTTTCTTCTTTGAGAAACAGCACCTACAAAAAGCTTTAAAACCCGTTTTTTAGACACCATGGTGCCATGAAACCATTGGTGCGCAGATGCTTTGTAGGTAATATTAAAATAACTTCACAGTTTACAGTTTGTATTGTTTTCAGGTCTAACACTAGGCTGGGCTCCTTTAGTTGTAGTAATTTCACAAAATATGAAGGCAAATAGATAATTTGCCAGTACTTAATCTGTGAAAGAACAAATGAGCTGCCCGAAGCTCTGCTCAGAAGCCGGTGTCTGGTGAAATTAAATGTCAGCGCGCCGAATACCAAGACTGGTAGTTTTCAATCCACTGCCAGACACACTCTGTCCCTTTTTCTCTCTCTTGCAGGATCCTGCTTTCTCTCTGTCGGTGCCTCGCACTGGCAACCACCGGCCCAAGTTAAGCACTGCTATTTGCGTAAGCCTGGCATGAAAGCACAACTATTACCAGAACTCTTCGAAGAAAAGACAGGAGAGGGACGGGTCGCCATACAGTTTGACACTACAAGTCAAGGGGAGAGCAGACGTAAGCGCAAAGCAGCAACAACAACAACAACAACCTTAAAGAGTTTAAGAAAGAAGACATTTCTGACACTACTGCAGAGTGTAAGGATACAACCAGAGCCAACAGTAAGGACGTTGAGAGATCAGAGGAGAAACAGAGTGACCAATTGCACGTTCTATCTTTAGCCACATGAGACTGGGAAGTATATTTTCAGAAAAACAGAGGATACAATTCTTAGCTTTCTTGAATTAAAAGATAATGAATTCATTGCTCAGATAAGGTAGACCGCCTTGGAAAATGAAACATGATCGAGCACTAATCTGGGTTGCATTGAGCCAGTGAACTGTTTGATGTCTGCGTTATGAACCTATCTTCAATTATGACCTAGAATTTCACATGAAGCATTTCTTATTGCCCGTGTTAAGCTGCCCTCCTTTCCAGCCCTGCAGAGTGCTCACAATTATTTTGTATTTAAAGTATCATAGTGGGTCGAAAACTTACTCTTTCTGTGATCTTCTCTCCAGTTCAGAAACACAGCTTTACTGCCCCCATGTGGTCATGTACTGTCATAATAAGGTCATGAAAGACGCAAGGAAAACCTCTGTGCATAGTGTATGGCGGCATGGCTACAGGAGGGAAAAGCAGGTGGTCCAGCAGAAAGTTTACGCGTCTTTAATCTTTTGTTGGACATTGAAAGTGAGTATACATATTCAAAGATGCGATGAGAAATATCTCGAGTAACTGGATCAACGAAATAAGCTGCACCGTCCCAAGGGGGTTCCTTTGCGTGGATAAGATCTCGCATCCATAAAATCCTAAACTTCCTTTTACCTCATTCGCATTCACTCACTGTCTTTGTTTTCTCTCGCCCTTGTCTCTTCTTTCCGAAGCCCTCTCTCCTGTTTTTCGTCCCATCACTTCCGTTCGCTGGTCCCACTCCCTCATCTTGTTGTCTTTCATGCCTTTCTGTTTTATTTTTCTATTTTTTCTATCCCTTCCCTCTCGCATGTTCCGCTCTCATTTTATTTGTTCTTTCTTCATTTCCCCAACTCCCTTTCTCCTTTCTTACCACTTTTCACCTCCATTTATTTTATCTTGCCTTCTCTATTTTTTGTCTCTTTCCTAACCCTTTCGCTCATCCTCTTCTTAATCATTCTTTCTATCTGTTTTCTGTGTCTTTCTCTCTCCTGTTTCTTGCCTTCTTTCCCTACAACTTACTCCTTCTTTTCTCTACCTTATCTGGTTTTCAACCATCTCTTTGTTCCACCTTTCCATCATCTCTTTCCTACTATAGATTGTGATTCTGTCTCCCTGTTTTCATCCCTTTATTCTCTATCCTTCTTCTTTAATCTTAACACTCTCTCTTTATCAATGTTTCCTTCTCTCTGTCTTCTTCTCCGCAGATGCTCCAGTGCAAGGATTTTCAGTGCCGGGGAAAATAAGGACTTTTACTTTTAACCCGGCTCCACCTTGGGGCTGCTCCCTAAGGCAGGTTGCAAAATATCACTTGAACAGGTTCTACGGCGTCCTTCTTCAGTACTTCTCTTCTCACTCTGGGGCATATCATCAAGGAGGCGATATAAAATTATCGCCGCTTTTGCGTCCGTTTTCAGACGAAAAGCGGCGATAATTTTATCGCCTAATCAGCAAGGTCACGCTATCGTGTGAATCCTTGCATTATCGCCCTTTCCCTCAACGCCCATCTTTCCATCTCTAATGAGATGCAAAGCGGGCGTTCCTGCCCTGACATAACTGGAGAAATGTCGCTAAGTGACTTTTCTCCAATTACCAATGGGCACGCTAACCTGCAGAGCGACAAGCAAAGTAGCAATAACCTCTGTTATCGCTACTTTCCTTACGCCTGCTTCAAAACTGACTTAGCCATGATATCTATGTAAGGTGGATATCATGGCTAAGTCTGCCCTGCCCTATCAACAAGCTATCGCCAAACTTTGTGAGATTATCGCTGGATTTCCAGCGATAATCTCACATTTGGCAGTTAGCGCTTGGAATTTTATTGCTTTTGAGATAAGCGTTGCTAATAGCACGCTATCTCAGCGATAAAATTCCACGTTACCCAGCGAAAATTATCCTAGCGCTAAGTGCGCTTAGCGATAATTATCGCCAGTCCTTAATGATATGCCCCTCTGTTTCTATCTTCCTTTGGATTGTGCTACACAAACTCAAGCATTCATTTTTTATGCCAATACTCAATTCAGTTAATTTTTAATGATGAAATATTGGCATGTTGTGCAGATCACACAGCTGAGCACAGCTGGGAAATAGAACGAAGCAATCATTTTCACAGACCCGGATCTGTGCTGTTTGAAATCAAGCAATAACTTGGAGAAATTCCGGGTTAACTGCATGAAAACACATAACAAGCGTTGGCAAGACAAATAGGTATCGCCTTAAAAACCTATTGCCTCGGCCAGTGTCTTTTCTTGCATGAAACCTGCATGAAATAAATACTTTTTATGTCCTTTTGCAAACGCGTGCATGCTTTGAACAGGTAAGCGTGCCTAAAAAATGACTCACACCAGCGATTGTGGCATTTTGTTTTTTTTGTGTCTTTAAAATGTTAATGAGTCCAGCAGCAGATCTGGGAGAGCACCAACACTTTCCAGGGAAGGGCCTAATGCGTAATTGCAACTCCTCAGTTTCACGGATGATCTCAACTATCTTGGTCTATGAAGACTAAGTAGCAGTTGTAGTGATGTGGCAGCGATCAGCTCTAACCTGAGAAAGTGACTCCCGCAGTGTAGTGCTCTTGACTTTCCGTCAATTTTACTGAAGAGTTGCAATTAAGCTTTTTTGAACAATACAGACTAGGTGCATTGTATCATTACCTTTTTCTACTCAATCAATTATCACGTGAATTTTTGACTAATTCAGGACTACTGTCAGGGGAGTTACAAGTTAGAATAAGCCTTGAAAAAGTCTAAAACCAGACAAAACATGGGCTGGCTGTGGCTGAGGGATTTTGGAGCATATGCTGTTCAGGCATTAGAAATTCTGAGAATAAATGCGAACTAACATAAAGAATACCTGGACCATTTTTAGGTTGAGCATTCGAGACCTCTTGTATATACTTTAGTATATACTTCTATGTATATGTACTTTGTGGGCTCTGAAGATCAGCCCTAGGACTTGTCTGCTTCCACTTAGGGACTTTTTTTCTTTTCATCTGTCTCTATTTGACTATCTAGATAGAAAACGACCAGTAGAGGTCAGTAAAATATCTGAATTGCTTTCTGCTGAGGGACTATCTTTTTTAAATTCTTCTGGCAACTGCCTTTATTTCGAACTTTCTTGATAGAAAACAAACGACCAGCAGAGGTCAGTAAAATACCAGAATCACTTTAGAATTCTCTAGATTCCAGTCCACAGAAATTGTCTTCCAGGAGCACCTGTAGAAAATAATATTTGTATTTTCAGTGATATGACCACCGAAGTCCCTGATTATATATTAAAAACAGAGCTTTGGACTATACAATTTCCCGCTGAAAGGCAATATTTATCTCCATGTGTTCCCATACCTGGCATGTCACCCTGTTTGGTGCTTACTTTCCCTCCATGTTAAAGAACAGTAGATGTTTCAGCACCCAGGCTAATGTGCTGCATAGCTAAATACATATAAGGTCCCAAAGCGAGACCAACTGCATTGCAAATGGTTGCTTAAATGAGCTGCACAAGCTGTTAAGGGTGCTCCAATGTCATAGAGGATTTTTGTTTGGTTTGTGATTCCTTTTGGGGACACAGTATATTTGACCCCCCTTTGGTAGCAAGGTGTTGGACACCGTCAGAAGCACTGACTGGTGTGGTGTATATTTCATACTACTTTGGCATGTTACTAAACCCAGAATACAAGGTTAAGGGAAGATGTGCAAGTAATATATAACCACTGATGCCTATTGTTGTATTGCAGGGAATGTCTAGGGAGGGAAATTCTGAGCATATTGTCTGAGGTGTTCACTGCAGTGTCTGTGGTTCCAGTAAGATCGAAATCGAGGATGATTCCTGAGGGCGTGCTTCTCCAAAGTCTGCAGGCTTGGTGGGATGGTTTTTGCCAATGAGATTTATCTGAGTTAAGTTTTAGGTGGGTGGGACGTTATTCGATCTTTTGCAGTAACCGAGAAGGTTGCTAGCCTTGACGTCATGGTGTCGTTGAGGTTCTTGAACCTGAGCATGATCTGTGTTTCATCAGCGGGGTCTTCGAGCTCAGGTGGTAGGTTTTGAATGTGTATGGTTGGAGGGAGATGATGCAGTTCTAGTTGGATAGGAATGAAGAACTCAATCGCAAGCTTTTTACCTAAATCCCCACCGTCTGCAGTCTGTTCACTAGCGCGGGTTGATGAACACTAACGAATGTATCAGTGAGGTCAAGTAGGATTAGGTTAGCTGTCCCATTAAAATCAGGCTGTGTTATGATTAACTCATCTACTGTTAAAACTAGTTTAGATTCTGTTACTCTGCAAGGGCAGGAGTCCCCTGGGAATCCAAAATAGTGGTATTATTGACTCCTGCAGTTTTTATTCCCTTCCAGGCAATGTGTGGGGGGCCGCCTCCATGTAAGCTCCGCTTCAGATTGCTGGAATTGCTGGCTTTGTATTCTGAGGGCATTTACCCACCAGTATTCACCATGCTTTTTTCTGCTGCTGTGGACTGGAGATGACAAATTAAACTATGAAGTACAATATGTCGCAGAAAGGCTACATACCCTTGCCAATTAATTAAACTATTCTCATTAGAGAGACTCAGAATTATAAAAAAGAGTGTAAATTCTGAAAGGATGTCATCCCATAGCAATATTCCTTCAATGAGACTCATTAAAAGACAAAGGTATGATGGCGCATGTTTTACACACATCATAGTCACCTGTACCTGGGGATGTATTTATGGTTGAATAAGAAGAGGCTAACTGAATTTCTGCATCTCCATAATTGTTCCGGTTGGGTTTTATTCAGTGTGTAGATCTGGCCAACAGTTGATATAAAGACTGACTAAATTTATTGTCACCGGAATTTGGTCTTTTTACTAACGTATAGGATAGAACCTCTTCAAGATGTCCTTGGATCCTGAATAAAAGATGACAGAACACATACTAGTGCTTGCAAATAAAGATCTGTCCATTCAGCTATTCTTGAACACTAGGACGCAGCGGGCAGGCAAAATGTGCAGGGCAAGGGAGTAGCTTTGACAACTGTTCGACTACAAGCGTCGCTTCCCCCGTTGATCTCATGGGGCCCGATTTTGGCTAAAAAGATATTTAGAAAGAACAAATACCAATTAGATATCGAATTGTATGTATTTTTTCCTTAACACTTATTAAGAGGACCTAATTGATATTACTAATAGGAGTAGTTCTAGGGATCATTGTAATGGCTTGAACCATGTTGACCATGAGATATACACACACATAGACAAGTGCCTCTCCTTTCCCCTTTTTTAACAATACCAGCAAGAGGATTAAATGAATATTTAGTTCCTACTTAGCCAGGTATTTTTTAACTCCAGAGTAGACCCTCACACTCTTATACCATTTATAGCTTTATATTATTCAACTCAAAAAGTGCTCTCATGTCTTCGTCAGTCGCAGCACGCCCAGTCCCGCAGCAGGAGGGGAAGTACCCTATGATGAAGCATGCCACCATGAGACATCTTGGTGGGTGAGGGTTATTTTAGGAAAACATTTTTTTTCCTTAGCTATAAAGAGTAGTGGTAAGTTAGCCCATCCAGCACAGAGGGACTCTTCTTGGTTGTTAGATTGAGTAAAGGAGGCTGAGTCCTCTGTATCCTGACCTCTTTACCCCCCTTTTTTGATTGATGTTCCAATTCTCATCATCGCAAACATTTCAGAACTTGTGATGGTGTATTGAATCCCTATCAGCTCACATTTTGTCTTAATGCTCTTATATCTCAGATGTTTTTTTTTTACTTCTTTTGTTGATGTTTCCATGATGGTGACATCTCACGTCTTCTAAAATTTTTATTTTGTCTGTGTTTTAGTTATGTCTTAATTTGTACTCACTGGTCAGTCTATATCAGAAGATGAGGAATATCTTGTAGTCTTTAGTTGTTGTAATGAGTCCAGATGATCATTGTTGGGACCACGTTTTTTGTGAATCATTCATATGATCAGACCTTTTTCTCTGTGTTTCACAGACTGTGGTCTACTGAACTATCTCATGAAAAGTTCCATAGATATTTGCACCCCATGTGGTCTACTGAACGATCTCATGGAAAGATCCATAGGTATGTGCACCCCAGATTCTTGTGCTGACATTCTGTGTACATGTTGAGTCCGTATATGTGCAGATTGTGTAACACTTGTATGGTAATTAGACTCTGATGGAGGATGGATGCAGTGTGACTAGGCATTGGAAGAATATGGACTGCATTGATGTTGTTAAAGAGGTGAAAGTTTCTGGCCAGGGCATGTCCTTTTGCCTGTCCCTCATTACAGCGTCAGGAAGGCTGATGACTGCCAGGTGCAGAGATCTCATTCTTTATTGTGCCCTAAGTTTGGATACTCCTGTTAATTGCTAGCATAATTATTACCTGCTGAGAGAGCAGGGTGACCACACATCCCGGATTTCCCTGGGCAGTCCCGTTTTACAGAGTTCTGTCCCCATGTCCTGACACTTTTAAGTCCCATGCTCTCCATGCCACTGGAGTCAAGCTATCCTGGCTGATGAGGGGTGAAACCCCAAAACCGGTCCTAGGATGCTTGTTTCCAGTCCAGGGAGGACCTGGCCTGGCAGTTCGGGCTGGACTGTTCCCATTGGGCGCAGTGTCAAGACTGATTTGCATATGGCTGAGCCCAAACTGGAATGGCATGATGAGCAAAAAAATTATCGATTTAGGCCCAGATCTCTGTACTGGGGTGAATGTATAACATTGTTCTGCATTCTGTCCATCAATTGTTCTTTTTGCATATGTCACCCCAAGTGGGATAGGTATGACCAGACGTGGGTCTCGTGCTCTCCATGCCACTAGAGTCAAGCTATCTGGCTGTTGAGGGGTGAAACCCCGAAACCGGTCATAGGATGCTTGTTTCCTGGCCTGGCAGTTCAGGCTGGACTGTTCCCACTGGGCGCGGGGACAAGACTGATTTGCATATGGCTGGGGCCAAACTGGAATGGCATGGTGAGCAAAAAAACGATGGATTTAGGCCCAGACCTCTGTACTGGGGTGAATGTATGACATTGTTTTGCATTCTGTCCATCATTGTTCTTTTTGCATGAAGTAAAGTATAATGCAGTGTATTAGCGTGTTGTATAGTGGCGTGGAGAGGCATTGTAGCTGTGTAGCACATAGTTGAGTAAACGCTTTTAAAGTGGTGTGGCATCTTATAGAGTAGAGTGCTGTATCCCAGAGTATTGAAAAGTGTTGTAAACTACACTGTCTGGTTCCTATAGACCTGGCTTTAGACTTCTAGGGGTACATTTTGAAAACTGACCGAAGAATGCATTCTGCCGATAGCTTACCATTTGCTTTGTGGTTTGTACCTAGCATTTGCTTGCTTTCTAGTTGCTGGCTTTATTTGTTTTAGGCTGCCCAGCATGTCCTTGTCCTTTCTCTGGAGCATAGTCTGTTTATTCTTCCACCAGTTCTCACTTTCTGTGAACAGGCCTTTACATTTTGTTCTTATCTTGTCACATTTGCTGTCCATTCAAAGGCAGAGATCAAATGTCAGGCTGTGTCTTCTGAGGGACGCCTTGGTGTTCACTCTTATTTCCCTGTCTTGAAAGTGAGTGGATTTTTCTGACAATCTAGGGGTGTGAAAGAAAAAGCTTTTTTCTAGCACACAACAAACTTTAAAA
Source organism: Triturus cristatus (assembly GCF_964204655.1). NCBI lineage: Eukaryota > Metazoa > Chordata > Amphibia > Caudata > Salamandridae > Triturus > Triturus cristatus. Next base: position 800,917,685 of record NC_140584.1, read on the forward strand.
GTCTGTAAATGAACTATGCAGATATTTCTGAATGGAACAGAATTACAAAAGCACAAATGAAACATATTGTTTTTAATTCTGAGGTGTGCTGGATGCAATATTTTATTATGATCAAAATAAATCTATACACTAGGTGATGCCATTTCCACACATTGTCATTTGTGCGCTCTTTAGTTTTATCAGTAAAACTGTATATCTGTACGAATGTAACAGTCATTTCAATTCAAACTACCACACAATGAATGCCTACTCCACTCTGCGCCAGTCCACTCTACACAAATCTATGCCACACCACACTACTCCACGACACTCTGCACCACTCCACTCCACTCTACCTCACTCTATGCCGGTCCTCTCTACGCCTCTCTAATCTCCATGCTTTCACTGCCCTCCACTCCACGACCTTCTGCTCTACAACACTCCACTCTACTCCATTCTACGCCACTCTACCCAACTCTATGCCACTTGATGACACTTTACTCCACGCTACGACACTTTGCTCCACTCTACTCTATTCTCCTCCATGCTTATCTATCCCACTCTACTCAATGACACTCCACAACACTCCACTCAATCTCACTCCACTCTATGCCACTCCAATCTACGTCACTCCACTCCACACCACAATACTTCACTCTATGAAACTCTACTCATTTCCCCTTTACACCACTCTACTCTATGATACTCTATGCCATGCTACGCCCCTCCACTCTATAACACTTTACTCCACTCTACTCTACGTCCCTCTACTCTATGCCCCTACTCTACATCCCTCATCTCTATGACCCTCCACTCTACGCATTTCAACTCTATGAGCCTTCATTGCACTGTATGACACTCTACAACACTCTACACCACTCCACTCAATGCCACTCCACCCTACAAAACTCAGCGTCACTCTATGCTACTCTATGACACTCTACCCTACTCCAGTCTACGACGCTTTACTCCACTCTATGCTATGCCACTCCACGTCACTCCACTCCACACCTCTCCACTCTACGACACTCCTCTCCACGACACTCCACTCCATGACACTCTATTCTATCCCACTCCATTTTACGTCACTCCAATCTAGTATACTTCACAACACTCCACTTCACTATATGACACTCACCTCCACTCCACTGCACTCTACACCACTCCACTCTACAACCCTCTACTCCACTCTATACCATGACACTCTACGCCCTTCCACTCTATGACATTCCACTCTACGACATTCCGCACTATGACACTACACTCTATGATGCTCCACTCTACGACACTCCACTCTACACCGCGTCATTCTCGTCCACGATATTCAACTCTACGAGACTCCACTCTACGACACTCTACTCAACTCCCTTTTACACCACTCTACTGTACTGTATGACATTCTAGGCCACTCTACGCCCCTCCACTCTATAACACTTTATTCCACCATACTCTGCATGCCTCTACTCTATGCCCCTACTGTACATCCCTCCACTCTATGCCCCTCCACTCTATACCCCTCTACTATACAACACTTCACAGCACTCTACAACACTCTACACCACTCCACTATATGCTACTCCACTAAACCCTACTCCACTCAACTCTACATACAATCTCTGACGCTTTTCTCTACTCTATGACACTTTACTCCACTACACACTATGCAACTCTGTACAATTCCACTTTGCAGCACTCCACTTTATGTCACTCCCTCTACACCACTCCACTTTTTGCCACTTCACTCTACAGTACTCCACTCTATGACACTCCTCTCCATGCCACTCTTTACTACGATACTGCACTTTACGACACTTCTCTATGACACTCCACTACTCTACACCATGACACTCTATGACACTCTACACTCCTCCACTCTATGACATTCCACTCAACAATACCTCCACCCTACAACACTCAGCTATATGATGCTATACTCTATGACACTCCACTCTACACCACTCTACTCCACTCTAAGCCACTCTACTCCACTCTACACCACCCTACTGTACTCCACTCTATGCCACTCTGCACCACTCCACTTCAAATGATGCCACTCTACTCTACTCCACTCTACTCACTGCACTCTATGCCATTATAATCCATTCTAGACCAACCTAATCTATGTCACCCTATGCCACTCTACCTCCACTCTACTCCACTCATCACTCCACTGTACTCCACTCCACTGTACTCCACTGTACTCCACCACACTCCACTCTATGACACTTTACTCTACAACACTCCGCAACACTCCGTTGTGATTGTATGCAATTCCACAACCTTACACTCCACTCTTCACTACTCAACACTCTACACAACTCCACCCTATGACACTCTACCCCACTGAACGTCACCTCACTATGTGACACTCCACTTCACTCTCCTTTATGACACTAACTTTTAGCCATGCTAAACAGCTGCCACACTGGTGTACAGCATGGATAAAACACATTGGCAAAGCTCTTGTATAGGCGAGACCTATTGGCTTTGCCAATGCATGCTCTTATTGGTTAAGCACTCTTCGAGAATGGATGTGTTTTTCCAGCTTTCTCCCTCATGTACATCTCTACCCCCTCTGCTGTGGTCTGTTTTGTGCTCTCTCACCAATATGCTTCTCCTCCGCCCCCTTCAAGATGCCCTCACCCTTGTTTGCTTCTCACCTCTACTTTGCTTTCTTGCCCATGTGTTTCTCCTCCCACAGCTCCATAGTGCTCTCTCTTGCCCATGTACTTCTCTTCTCCCACCTGTGCTCCACGTTGCTCTCTCTCAGTGTTATGTACTTCTTCCCTGCCCTTTCTGTTACTTCCACCATCCTACATGTTGCTTCCACCACCCAGCCCTCCATGTTGCATCTGCCCCCAGCACTCCATGTTGCGTACCCTTACCTACGCTTTGTGTTGCTTCTCCCCACCCGCACCATCTTTGTTGCTTCCACACCCCCTACTGTCTATGTTGCTTGTGCCCCCCATTGTGTTGCCTACCTACCTGCTTAAAAAACGTTTTACACTATCTTTTTTTCTTTTTCTTTACCATCCATCTTAGATTAGTAAATAAAAAGAAAGAAAAGTGCCCAGGCCATTTTGTAGGTGTGCAGGCGTGCTGTGCGTGCCTTCAAAATCACCTATCAGCACAGGAAGTGACATAACTGGATCTCCCATCATCAACCTGCATAGGAAGTATTATCACCGAATTTCCCATTATCCATCTGGACAGGAGCGGATATTAATCCTTTACCGCCAAAAACCGTCTTTAAAAAAGAAACCAAGCAAGAGGACCTAATTTTTCATCACCCATCAACACAGGAATTGACATCACGGCACTCCTCTCGCCTCCCAGGACCATTTAATAGCAGCTGTAACACAGACACGCAGCGTACATGTGCAGCGGGTGTGCCATTGATATGCCAAAGGCACATTTATGGCAGGCCCATCTGCGCCTGTCCATGCCTGGACCACACTCACCACCAGGAACCTGGTCTGATTACTGCCCAGCGATACTTCACAACACCCCTTTGGTCACTAGATGCCAGGCACTATTTTAGGAGCTTTCAAATGCACACATTGCATATCCTTCAGCAGCCACCCAACCAGACCTCCCCGCAAATACTAACAAAGCCCTCAACACCCCCTCCTAACACACATGCCACACAAGCACCAACAACTCCCACACCCCACTCTACACCACACACCCAAGCTCAATACCCACTCATATGCATGCTTCTCAACACACAAGCACTCAGCAAATACACAACTGATATATGGGACCTTCTGAGCAGCGACACACCCAACATCTTCTTCATCACAGAGACCTGGCCCTCATCAGTTCCAACATCGCCACAACAATCCTAGGGGCTACAAGATTTCTTGATGACCGCCTTCTCAAGCCACAATGAGGACTCGCTATCATCGACAAGGAATCCATCAAATGCACAACATCTACAGAGAACACAACCCCATTCATGGAACACCTGCACTTCAATCTGCAAATATTCCGAAACTTCACCCTGAATGGAATACTTGCCCTCCAATTACCCGGACCACAAGCTACCTTTACAAACCTCATTACTGACTTTGTCACTCTGCTTACCGCTGACTCCAGTGCCTACATTCTCCTTTGTGACCCCAACTTTCACCTACATCACCTGTATAACCCCTGCGCCCCAGCACTCCTTGAAGGTTTGATCAAAATTAGACTCACCAAGGTTATCTCAGAACCAACGTACACCACAAGATACACACTTGACCCCATCTTCACCACAAGTGACACCATCAAATACAACTCCACCACACTGCTCACATGGACCGACCACTCCATCATCCACTTTAAAATCAATACACATCAAGTCGACACCCCTACCAGGTTCAGCATTCCACGGTGCAGATGGGGCAACATCACAGAAGCAGACCGGCTTAGTGCCCTCAGCATGCATCAACCTAGCCCCACAGACAACCTCGACAATCACAGAAAAAAACTGTGCAGGCTCCTTCGACCCCTCAAACCCAACAAACATAGTAAATCAAACAAGCAGGCCAGCTGGTACACAGAAGCCCTCCGAGATTCTAGTAAACAGCTAGGAAGGAAATGGAGAGCCAGTCACGACACCACCTACAGAACTACCAACAAGGTTGCACTTAGACACCATCACCAGCAAATAAGAAACACCAAGAATAAAGCACTAGTGGATTGCATCAAAGAAATATCCAACAGCTGAAAGCAGATCTTCCCCATCACCAAGGATTTCACTTCGCCCTCAGCTACTGGCAACAACATTGTTGCCACCCAACAACTCTGTAACAACCTTTTCAACTTCTTTCCCAGAAAAATCACAAACATCTACAGCAAATTTACACACCAACCCAACCCCAAAGAACACATCACTAATCTACCGACCACCAACCTAATGGCCACCTGAACAAATTGACAACCCCCGCCAAAAACGACAATGTGGCAATCATACAGACCATCCACTCAGGGGCCCCAAAGGACCCATGCCGCCACCACATCTACAACTTGGGAACATCAGTCAGACCACCCTTACCCACATCATCAACAACTCCATAATGTCCAGCTCTGAGCCGGATGAATGGAAACTTGCAGAAATCAATGCCCTCCTCAAAAAGCCCACAATCGACTCAAATCAACTGAGCAACTTCTGACCCATCACCCGGCTTCCTATCCAGCCAAAGTGATTGAAAAGGCCATCAACAAGCAACTCACAACCAACCTGAAACTTAATCATCTTCTAGACAACACTCAGCACTGAAACAGCACTCATCCCAGCTGCCGCCAACATCCGAAACATCCTGGACTGAGGAGAAACAGAGGGCCTCATCCTGCTCCACCTCTCCGCAGCCTTTGACACTGTCTCCCACAACACCCTCATCAGAAGACTCCACGAGATTGGCATACAAGGATCCGCTCTGAAATGGATCTGTTCCTTTATAAAAGAAAGAACCCAAAGGATCAGGCACACGCTCCCTTCATCCGGAAAAGCAACCCTGGAGGTCTCTCGTTCTTCTACATTGCACCCAAGAGATGGAACGTCCTCCCTCAACACATCAGAGTTCCACAAGAAGCTGGAGACCTGGCTCTGCATATAAGCAACTTGGGAATCGCACACCTACACAACTTCCCAAGCACTTGGATACCCTCTTGAGTGATTAGTGCGCTATACAAATCAACATAACATAACATGGCCGGCTGCTTCATAGGCTTTTTTCTTTCCTTTCATTAGTCATGCTGTACAGCATGTGGCATACTGAAAACCATTGCTAAAAACCATTGGCAAAGCCAAAAGATTCCAAAGACGATACCTTATGGGTTTACCAATACTTGTTTCTTAAAGCAGGAATTTTACTACTGGGAGTTCTGCAATTCAAAGGAATGCTTTCACTTTGGTTCATTTGTGTAAGAAAAACGAATTCCTCTGCCAGTTGGTTTCCTTTTGGAATAGGTAAATTTTGCATTATCATGCTTGTTTTTAAATATATTTATTGGCTTTTTCTTAATAGCATTACTCAGACATTGTTCAGCAACAAAACATATTAACATAGTCCATTTGACGTCTGCATCATTTTCGAATAGCAGTGGTGGACAATCAAATAACTGTATCTTACACCAGCACATCGTTGTGGGCCCCTTCTTTCCCCCCACCCGTACACCCACCGTAGGGCATCATTGTGAATCCGCGAGCGAGAGTCCATAGTGTGTGAGCCATGGTTTCCATATTTTCCAGACCTTTTTGGGACAGCCCGTGCTTTATAAGTTGTCTTCTCCCCCAACATGCACACATCCATACTCTTTTTCCATTCAACCAGAGACGGACTCGCCACAGCCCCCCATGCCCTAGCCAGGTCACGTTTCGCCACCACTAATCCTAGTTGAAGTAGGGTTAACTTTAGTTTGGGGAGGTCAGTTTTGGTGGATATTCCTAGCAATACGAACTGTGGATTATGCAGAATTATCTCTCCCAGAACAGTTCCCAGCTCCTCCAACAGGGTAGCCCAGTACAATTGAATCTTTGAACGTTCCCATACCGTATGCAAAAATTTACCCTCTGACGCCCTACAGCGCAAACAATCAGGTGCTTCCGCCCTCGCTATGCGATGCAGTCGCGCTCTGTCATAGTATGCTCTATGCAGATATTTGAATTGAATCAGTCTAAGCCGTGACTTAATGGCCACCTCTCGGGGGTGCATCAACGCCATTTCCCAATCTAAGTCCTCCATCCCTCCCAGCTCTGACTCCCATTTCGCCCGCAGCTTATGCAATGTGTCTGGCTTATTATTAATTATTGTTTTATATGTCCAGGAAACTGCCTTTTCCTCTAACTCCCCCATCAGGATTCGTCCTTCTAAAGGTGTGTATTCGGGGATATCAGTGGTGTCTATGTGTTGCGCCCGGCATGCATGGGCCAGCTGTAGGTATTTGTAGTGTTGAGTTGTGTTCATATCATACTCAGACTGTAGGTGTGAGAAAGTGACCAGCTCTTTACGATATGTCTTTAAGTTGTAAAATGCCTAGCAGGTCCCATTGACGGAAGCCTCGCAATTTCGTGATTTCCCTGAAGCCGGTTCCCCACCCAAAGCGGGGTTTCTCTGGTGACCAGGCCGTCCCATTTCATTTGTTGTTCAGGCTGTTTCCATGCTGTTACAACAATCCATGCCGCAGTTAGGAGCTGTGCAGCGCCCTTCCTTCATATATATAATGTGTGTATGGGCGCTTGGTAAACTGTGTGCGTTCAAGTACGTATGTAAGGTTATCTCTCTCTACGTGTTGTCATTCGTTCACAACAACTAGATGGGCTGCCCTATAATATGCCCAAAGATCTGGCAGGGAGATACCGCCGTTGTATTGGTTGCGTTGTAACATCGCCAGTGCTATCCTTGGCGGTCTCCCCTCCCAAAGAAATGTCCGTCGCACGTCATCAATTTTATTGAACACCTCAGCTGGTATTACCTGGTAGGTGTTTTGCAGTACGTAAAGGAACTTTGGGAGCACTATAATTTTTTATAGTGCTGCCCTGCTTAGCAATGTCAGAGGCAACGTCTTCCATCTCTCGACGTCTGCATGGAAGTGCCTGAGCACTCTATGTATAGATTGTGAGCCAGCGCCATTGTTGTATTCGTTGTGACGTAGATCCCTAGATACTTTATGCCCTCTCGTGCCAACTGGAGTTGGCTTGGGCCAACAGTATAGCCACTGCTCTTGTCGGCTGGGTATAGGTGCGATTTTCCCCAGTTGATTTTATACCCCGCATGTGCGCCATATGTTTCACAACTGTCCATAATTGTGGGGAGTGTCGTTTCCGGGTTTGTGACATACATTAATATGTTGTCAGCATATAGGGATATGCATTCGTCGGTCAGATCAGTCTCCCCACTCAGGAATCCCATTAGGTCCTGGGTGCATACGGATCACACAAGCAAGTGGTTCCAGCACCAGGGCAAAAAGCAGGGGGGATAGTGGACATCCCTGTCGAGTGCCCCTACCTATTGTGAATTCCTGTAACACCACCCCGTTGACTCTAACCCTGGCCACGGGTCTTTCATAGAGTACGGTGATGCAACGTCTAAATACCGAACCAAACCCGAACTCCTCCAGAGCAGACATGAGAAAGGGCCAGTGGACAGTGTCAAATGCCTTTTCGGCTTCAAGGGATAGGATGAGGTGTGGATCCTCCCTTTTGTTCACCACCTCCAACCAATTATGCAGTCTTTTCAGGTTGAGCCTCGTCGACCTTTTTGGCATAAAGCCTGACTGGTCTCTACGGATGAGATTAGTAATTACCTCTGCGAGCCTGTCTGCTAATATTCTGGCTAATATCTAAGCTTCCATGTCTATAAGGGAGATTGGGCGATACGAGCTACACGCCTGTGGTGGTTTGTCCTTTTTGGGGATTGCCGCGATTGTGGCTGTCCACAAGTCTCTGGGGAGGCTTCCCACCGCATGCGCCTCCAAGTATAACTGGGGGAGGTGTGGGCCAAAGAGCGTCGCGTATTGCTTAAAGAATTCCGGGGGTAGCCCATTAGACCCTGGGGCCTTTCCAGTTTTCAACTGGCTAATGGCTGCCATTATTTCTTCTATTGTAATCTTATCGTCTTATGTCTTTGACTCACTATCTGCTAATTTGGGGAGCAGAATTGCCCGAAGATACACCTGGATCTGTGACAGCTCAGCTAAGTCACATTGCGTGTAGAAGGTGTCATCGTAGTCTGCAAAGGCTTTGGCTATTGCGACTGGGGTCAGATGAGTTTGTCCATCCTCTGCCTGTATCTGCAAAACCTATCTACTGTCAAGCTCTTTCTTGCTAAGCCACACTAGCAATCTACCTGTCTTGTCGCCTACATCGTACAAACGCCGGTGCATGGCTTGTATCGCGTGCTGTGTATCTCTTTTGGCCAGTGCAAAATATTCCTGTCTAAGGAGTTGTAGGCTGCGTAACAGGGAGGGTTTAGTCCCCGTACTTGCCAGCGATTTGAGCTGCAGTAATCGGGATTCCAACCCGGTAAACTCCTCTTCTTCTTTCCATTTTTTGTGGGCTATAATGTTCTGTGCCCTGTCCCGTAGTACGGGTTTGTATGCCTCCCATAGTGTAATGGCCGAGTCCACCGACCCCACATTCTCTCTGAAATACAGCTCAGTGAGTTCCCATGGGTTCAGTTCCTATTCCCCGTTCTGTTGTTGTGTACAGGTACCCACTGTGAGCCATAGGGGCGAGTGATCTGAGAGGCCCCTTGCCAAATATTCTACTTTGTGTATCTCCCCTAGTTCACCCACCGGTGCAAATATGTAATCTATCTTAGAAAAGGCTTTGTGTGCCCCTGAATAAAAGGAATAAGCTCTAGACTGGGGATGCTGCCTACGCCCTACGTGAGTGTTAATGTATCTACAAACCGTTTGAGCGGCGTGGGATCTCTCGTTGGGACAGTCGTGCGGTCACTTGTGTGGTCCATCACGTCATTAAAGTCACTCCCAATAATGTGTGTGTCAGAGCCCGCCTCCAGTAAAATTGCTGCAAGCTTCTCGCATTATCATGCTTGTTAGGTGCAATTCCAAGTTAGTTTAGTTTCCCTTTTACTTTAATTAAAAATCTATATTTGAAACTGTATTTTAATGAAATGTAAATACTCTTTGCTTACTGTCAGTTATAGTGTTTTTCATATGCCAAAATGTTCTATCAATCTTTGCACCAATCGAAGACATGCACAGGAAGCCCTCCACGCCCTCTACGAACTAGTACCGGAATACATCAACCACCACCTGAACTTCGAGCAAACCTCCAGACACCTTGAATCTAACTACCTCGCCCTCACACAAATTCCCTGCCTCCGCTGAAGACGCAGTGGAGGCTGTTCCTTCTTCTACCTTACCTCCAAGTCCTGGAACGGCCTTCCCCTTCACCTCCGAACAGTGCCCTTCCTCGTGGAGTTCAGGAAGGGAATGAAGACATGGCTTTTCATCTGAGACCAGCAAACCCAGCATCAGGATACCCTGGTGGGTTAATAGCTAAGTTTTTCAAATCTGAGTTGAGTTGAGGAAATTATTATATATATTTTTTGTTTTTCAATCCCTACTAATATACCTTTCAAAAGAAGCGATAGGATAATGCTTTCTTTGGAATTCTCATCAAAAGAAAACCTCAACTGTGCCTGAAATTTGTCCTAAATGCACTCAAGTAGGTACATAGAAAAATTAGACAACATTAGAGTGCAGGGAATGTTTTTGAAATCGAGTTTACTGAGCAGGAAAAACTAGGGTTCTGAAATTGCTACACTAAATCAGTTATGAGAATTCCTCTGGAAAAGTGTGTGTGCATCTTTTAATGTGCACATTTTATTTTCTTGGAGCCAAAATCCCAAATGTGAAAGTTCTATAATTATTAATATAAATAGGCAATGTCAGTGGAGAGATCAGTCTGGGAGGATTTAATTCAGAATTTTAGCAACGTTGATTCTGTGGGATTTTTTATTAAAGGGATAAAAATCCTGCATGCTCCTGTTATTTGGAACTTGGCTATAAGAACGTTGATTTGATTTGATTTGAAATTTGTAGAGCGTAACAATTACCCAAACGCATCAAGGTGCTGTAGACTACCATCCGGAAAAGCCTGTTATACCTCTAGACGAAAAGAGATAGTTTAAAGAGGGAATAGCAGGTCTTGAGTGCCTTCCTGAAGGACATCAATGGAGGAATGGCCCTAAGGCTTTGTGGAAGGGAATTCCAGAGTCTACTCGCCGCCGCTGAGAATGCTCCATCACCCTGTTACCTACATTGCAGCTAAACATGTGCACAGTGGACTACATTTGTACAGTGGTAAAATTAGCGCAATCCTTCTGGTTAAATTAAAAGCAATATCCACATGCAACTGGAATCCACTAGAATGTTCTCCATCGCATTTGAGTAGATATCCAAATCTCATAGATGAGAAACTTAAGCCATCGGTAACTGACTAATTTTTCAGAGGCACTGGCCTATCAGCAAACTAGCAGAGTTCCCTACATAACAGTCTGCTTTTCTGCACATGCATGTATAACAGAAGAAGATCTGCGTTCCCAAACGTTCTCCGTGCATCGCCCTTTAATGGTTCCCAACGCATGGTTTTACCGGGCAGTTAAATGCCTCTGAAGTAGTTGCTGTCTTAGTAGAGAAGGGTGCTTTCAGAAAGAGGGGGCAAATGTACGAGAGAAGGGACTGGAAGAAAGTAGAGCTATGTGGCAAAGTAAACATTTGTGATCAGATGGTGTACTAAGAATGGGAAAATAAGGATCAGCAGCCAGTTGGAAAAGGGGGCAGGGAGAGATGTAGCCATAGGTGAAACAAAACGTATGTTGGTACAATGAGAAATATTAGAGATTTAAGTGATGATTGGAGAGTCACAATTTTGAGATTGGGTTTCCTGGCCAATCGTGTTGTTGTGCACAAGCTCATATATAGTTATTCTGTAATAAATGAAGGCATTAATTAATAGCAGTCAATCATACGAGTTAATTGAACAACTTTCCTCGTACCATGAGCACATTTTGCATGTTGATTCCTGCCTTGCCAAGTATGGAACAGACGATGATGGACCATTTTGGATACACTATCGGCCAAAACAGAGAATACCCAAAACATGCACTTGTGACCTGTTGCAGTTCACTGTTCCATTGAGGGTGTGGCCCATTACATCTTAGGGCAGGCAGTGTGACACAGAGGACGACTAACCGGCTCTGCAGTATCAGGTTTTCGTAACGGGGAAAACGCGCCCACTACCACTACTCTGCGATGCAGGATGAGTAGGCAGCCATACCCATCCACAACCATTCAGCATATGCCTGATTTAAATGATTTCTATTGTGTTTCATAGATGATTTGAATGTTACTTTTTTAAACAAACAAAAATTAGCCTATCCATCGATCAATATATTTATTTTACTTAGTCCATTTATATGGATGTGTTTCCTCTTGCCTGTAGTCCACTTTCCCTGCCTGTCCAAGTAGAAATCCTTCTCCATCTCTGACTAATCAATACAGTCTCCAACACCACATTCGACCAAGAGTGGGCCTACTTCGTATGTACAGAAATCTCCATGTTAGGGGCAGGCTTGGTCAGAGGAATTCTTAGTTTGGAAAAATGTCCTACTGTAGACTGTCAAATGCAGTTCTTGCACCTTTCCCTGCCGCGCAATGCAAAGTTTGTGAAATATACACATCTGGCCTTGTTGAGTCCGCTTTCAATGTCAACAAGCAGAGGTACTGAAAGGTGATTATAGCATGAAAACAAGGTGAACACAGTTTACGAAAGCCAGAGAAATCACAACCAATGTCCAAGGCTTCCCCTGCCCTCCCCACTAAGGAGCTTAGCATGCCGCACAGCCTTCAAAGAGCTTCAGAACGGTGGGGTGCTCGGCAAGCTTCCCGCCCCGGCGCTTGTAGTACAGTGGAAGTGCTTTATACCCTAATGTTGAAAATCAGAGAACAAGAACACCTTATTGTGTTTCAAGTCGACCTTATTAGCACGTACTTGTCCTCAGAAAAGCCATCTCTCCATCTCATAATCGGAAGCATCCTGTGTTTGGATAAATATTTGCCCACTAAGGCTTTCCCGCCCCTACAATGTGCTCCTTCATGTACTGGTAAGTGACACTGAATTCTTAACAAGCCCACAAGAAGTCAAGCAATCGAGATAACACATATATTTGCATTGCACGTTTTTCCCTTTAAAATCTTCCCCAGTAACGCAACAGAATCATGGCTGACTATAAACCTGATCCCGGTGAGATCTCTATCCTAAAGAGGAAGGGGCGGATATTACGAGGACGACTGGTTTTCTCAGGATTTCCTGAGCACCGTCTGTAGGGACCGAACCATCCCACACTGACCCCCTGTGTATATGTCACGCGCAAGTCTTCAATGGTATAGATTGCTGTTTTTTCTCTGCTTTGCAGCTTCCTGCTGGCCCTGCTTCCTACCTTTTTGTGAAAGAATAACACGCGGACTGGGACGGCGTCTTGAAAAACACACAACAGCGCGCGAGCGCTCTGCCTTCCTCAAGGACGCTTTCATCCGTACGTGAAATCCGGCGACGTCTTTCCTTCCCCGCTGGCACGTTCGGCTGAACGCAGAGGCCTGCTGTGTTTTCTGTCTGGGGAATTCTTAGGTTCAAGGGTTCCTCCGTGTGCTAGAGAAATTCGAATTACATATCAATAACTAGAAGTATAAGTCTGCCACGTGCTACTCACATCTGCTGAAAAGCAGGATAACTATACCCAAATGCGGGCCGCATTTTGGAAAGAAGAGTTGTATTATAACATGGCCCAGCCATGTTTACAAGCTGTTATTTTACGCTAGCATTCAGTCTGGTTTCCTATAAGTGAGTCTTGGTATATTGTTCCTTACTTTTCGGTCTTGTAAGGCCAGAACCATGCCAGAATTCTCTACAATCCCACAGAAACCTCCCTTCCTCACAAAATGAAGAATCGTTTAAGGAAGCCTGTGTGTGTCATTGTCTTCGTGCCTGCATCGCACTCCCTCGAATCTATTAAATTGGGTAATCATCTTACAGAAATCTATAATTTGGACATTTCCCGAATATCAGACTGCAGAAACCCATCCACTAATACTGGACCCACTAAGACGAAAGTAGAAATGTATGACCTGGCAGGTTTTACATTGACACGGGAAACGTATGGTGAACTCACCAGTCCCTACTACTTTCATAGCCACATTAATTTATATTTCTGTCAGTATCTGGTGAAACCCAAGTACTGACTTAGCATCTGTACAATTGCAACACACATTTTGCAGGAGAAAAATCAACGCAAACTGACATTTAAAAAATATACGTTTTAGCAAAATATTTTGTTGAAACATACACAGTAAACTTTAAATGAATCTGTTGAACCTCCATGAAAGATTACCCTCAGTGTTATATTTGTTTTATGCATTCCAAAATTACCTGTGATGAAGATGCCTGCTGCTTACTAGGCCCTACCTATACCAGTACAATCATCCAACCACTTATTCTGACCATTTCAAAGACATTTTGGTTTAGGGTCGGGTCTGTTTGCCACCTGAGATTTCGATCATGCCAATGAACCTGCATTAACTTCTCGGCACTAGACTGAAAATCTATTATGAAGTGTGTTTGAAAAATGCCATGTCAGAAGCTTGTGCAGGGCTGGGTTAAACAAGCTGAAGTGAGGTCCTTCCAAGGTTAAATCAAGCACTGGAATGGAGTGTCCTAGAGTGGAGTGGGTGGAGTAGAGTATCATAGACTGTATTTGTTGGAGTAGAGTGTCGTGGAGTGGAGTAGGGGGAGTAGAGTTCAGTGGCAAAGAGTTTTGTACAGTGCAGTGTCATAGAGTTGAGTGGTGTACAGTGGAGAGGGGTCGAATGGAGTGGGGTGGATTGCAGTGGGTGGACTGGATGGGGTGGATTTATGAAATGGGGTGGATTGTAAAAGGGGGTGAGCTGGATCAGATTTGGGTGAACTGGAGTGGGGTGGATTAGATTGGTTTGGGGTGGGGTGGATTGGATTAGAGTAGGGTGGTTTGTAGTCCGGTGAATTAGAATGGAGTGGAGGTGGGTGGATAGGAATGGACTAGAGGGGTGTTTTGTATTGGAGATTGGGTGGAATAGATTGGAATGCGGTGAAGTGGTGGATTGGAGTGTAGTGGGCTGGATGGATTGGAATGAGTGGGGTGGACTGAACTGGGGTGGGAGGGGGTGGATTGGATTGGGGTAGAGTGGGGTGGATTGGAGTGGGGTGAACTGGATAGGGTAGATTACATTGGAGAAAGGTGGATTGAAAAGGGGTGCGTTGGGGTGGATTAGATTGGAGTGCGATGGGGTGAACTGGAATGGGGTGGGGTGGATTGTAGTAGTGTGACTGGAGGGGGATGGATTGGATAGGAGTGGGATAGATTGATTGGAGTGAAGTGGAATGGAGTGAGGCAAAATGGAGTGGGGTGAATTTGAGTAGGGTGATTTGGAATGGCGTGGGGTGGGGTGGACTGGAGTGGATTAGATTGGATGCAGAGGGGGTGGATTGGATTGGAGTGAGGTGGATTGGATTAAGTGGGATGGATTGGTTTGGGGTGGATTTTATTGCAGTGGATTGGATTGGGGTGGGGTGAACTGGATTGGGGTGGTGTGGATTGGATTGAGGTGGATTGGAATTGGGGTGGGGTAGATTGCAGTGGGGCAGGACGGGATGAAATGGAGTCAGGAAGATTCGGTTGAATTGGATTAATGTGGAGTGGATTGGAGTAGGGTGGGTTGGACTGGAGTGAGGTGCGCTGGATTGGATTGGGGTGAGGTAGATTGGAATGGGGTGAGGTGGATAATAGGGGGTGGATTGTTTTGGATTGGAGTGGGGCAGATTGGAGTGGGCCAACTGTTTTGGTGTGGAGTAAGGCAGATTGGAGTGGAGCAGATTGTTTTGGATTGGAGTGGGGCAGCTTGTTTTAGATTAGAGTGGGGCAGATTGTGTTGGATTGGAGTGGTCCAATTGTTTTGGATTGGAGTGGAGCGGATTGTTTTGGATTGGAGTGGGGCAGATTGTTTTGGATTGAGTGGGGCAGATTGGAGTGGGAGAGATTGTTTTAAATTGGAGTGGAGTGGATTGTGGTGGATTGGATAGAGTGGGGTGGATTGGGGAGGGAGTGCGGTGGATTGGATTGTGGTGAAGTGAATTGAATTGAAGTGGATTAGATTGGATTGGACTGGATTGGATTGGTGTGGGATGGATTGGATTGGAATGGGGTGGATTGTGGTGGATTGGAGTGGGGTGAATTGGGAAGGAGTTGGTGGATTAGGGTGAGGTGGATTGGAGTTGGGCAAATTGAAGTGGGGCAGTTTGGAGTGGGTCAGATTGTTTTAGATTGGAGTGGGGCAAATTGGAGTGGGCCAGATTGGAGGGGTTCGGGTTGAAGGATTGGAGGGTGGTGGATTGTTTTGGATTGGAGTAGGGCATATTAGAGTGGGTGCAGTGGATTGGAGTGGGCATATTATTTTGGATTGGGGTAGATTAGAGAGAGAGTCAGATTGTTTTGAATTGGAGTCATTCCATCCCCATGTGACTCTTGGCAATAACTCGCTTAATCTTCCCGATGGCCCACAGCGCCGGGACACCTCGCCTGAGGTAGCTGCGTGCTTTACAAATGATGGTATTATTATTATTATTGGAGTGGGGCGTATTGGAAGGGACAGATTGTTTTTGATTTGAGTGGGAGAGAGTTGAGTGGAGTGGATTAGAGAGTGGCATGAGTTCTCAAGCCAGGGTACTCTGCTGAGGGGGTCCCCTGGAGCTCACCCCCCCACTTTGCGGGGGCTGCGGGGGCCTTTGTTAGACCACTGGCAGATTGGAGTGGGGTATTTGGTTTTGGATTGGAGTGGGGCATAATGTTTTGAATTGAGTGGGAAAACTTGTTTTGGATTGGAGTGGGGCAGATTGAAGTCACATAGTTTGTTTTGGATTGAAGTGGGTGTACTGTTTTGGATTGGAATGTGGCAGATTGTTTCAGATTGGAGTGGGGCAGATTGTTCTGGATTGGAGTAGGGCATATTGTTTTGGATTGTATTGGGCAGATTGTTTTGGACTGGAGTGGGACAGATTCTTTAGAATGGAGTGAGGCAGATTGTTTTAGTGTGGTGTGGGACAGATTGGAGTGGGGCAGATTGCTTTGGATTGAAAACATGAGTGCAGAGGGAGAATAGAAGACTTGGCAAAAGAAAAGAAAGTTCACTATAGACAATAAATCTTTGCAATTTTGTTTTTGCCAGTTACACGCCTCTGTTTGCAGGGCACTAAAAGATTTTTTTTAAAACACAATAGTATCTCAATGATGTCTGGAGCAGCAGACGGGCACTGATTAGGTTGAATCAATCAGTGCTTGGTCCCTGCTCTACAGAGAGAAACCGAAATGATGTTAGGCCTGCCTTGACGGATTGCGAGGCTGTAAAGAAGAGGGCCAGGCAAGTCAGCAAATGGTAAGCAACGGGCGGGCTCCGAGCCCTTTTTGTTAACAACAGTGTCTCACCTGCAAGATGCATGCATCGCAAATGTTCTCCCAGACTCGACCCCAAAAATGTTCTATAGGAAATGTGGAGTCAAGTCAAATCCAAAATCTGGGACCCTATACTGGCATTAGCCATGTAAGCTGCCTCATCATGAATAAAGAGGACAGCTTTGCTCCAAAATCAAAAAATAAATGTAAGCCACACAAGTGCAAAGCCTTCAAACATTGTGCGAGATTGGGAATGATGCCCTCTCTCCACCGCCGTTCTGATGGGTCAGTTTGAGAAGAAGTGCTGTATTGAGCAGCAGAACCAGTTCATTGAGCTGTCCAGTCATATTTAAGGAGCACCATTGCTACATTATGTCACCCTGACCTTCTCAAGCTTGCATGTTGAAGGTATTTCAGCAGCGTGCAGTAATATATGAGAAAGGCCCTGGAGCAGTAGAGCAGCATTTGGGATATACTGCAGGCACCCTAGTAGCTACAATATAAAATGGTGTTTTATCTTTGGCATGGGAATTTTGATGGATTATCAAATTGCACTTGAATAGGGAAGTCCATTAAAGCTGGTGTAATTTTGACTGATTTAGGAATTGTGAAAGACACCAGATAAGCCTGGCACAATATTTCCTTTGACATAAATATTGATGAAATGTTTATTTGTGTTCATATTGTCATCAATTAATTGTGTGAGGTACAGTAATTACATTTGAAACAGTTAAAAATTATAATAATAAAGCCTCCAAAGGTACAAGGCATACAATATTATGAAAAGCACCTGTACTCTTTGCTGATAATGTTCTTCACTGGCCATGTAACAAGACCTGAAGTTTCAGAATATCTCATGAACTCCATTTCAGAGCTGCCTGTAAAAGTTAGTTGGTCAATTTGGGAAAATGCAATCGAAAATATATTTTGAGGTCCAATTTGTCTAGATTTTCTTTTGTGACTGTAGGCAAAGCACTGCCCTAAAGCCATTTAAAAGGATGAATTTTGCTAGCTTGGTGTTATTTGGCTGCTATGAAAGAAAAAAAACAACTTCCAGGATTGTTTTTGTTTCTCTTCTGGCCTAGCTGCATCTGCCATCCCACTCCAATACTTCGACTAATTAAGCTTGATGTATACTATGATTCACACATTCTCTTCCTTCTGAAATGAACATTTGGAAGCACTGAGGTGAATTCAACTGGTAAGTATATTTTTTTCAAAGATTCCCATGGTTGTGCAATGTTAACCATACAATAACAACATTGATATCAAAGGAGGGCTGATTCGTCACGTCAGAAATAGGACTATTCATTTTAGGGGTATACCCCTACCAACTCAAATAATCCACTCTGGTTAAGTCAAAACAGTTGAGGGAGAATCTTTGCTCAATCCCTAATAGCTGTGGCACAAGCAGCAGCCAATCCTTTGGAGAAGTGTGTGCTAAATTCAAGTAGTATCAATAATTTTAAAGTAAAGGATGCAGCAGATAAGATTCCCAAACTAATTCAGAAAACTAGAGACAAATGTAATGAGCAAAAAGCCTGCATGCTCTTCACAATATGTTAAAAGGAATTGGATACATGAATTGTTCGAGTTTCAAGGCAAAATGCACCTAGAAAAAGTCAAGGACTATGGAAAACAACAGTTTATGCTGGACTGGGACCGGATGCAATTTCAGGCTGACCACGATGGAGCAGAGGTCAGATGCACCAAGTGGGCTGTTCTAGTTGAAAGCAGTACTTTGAGACTTGGGGTCATATGTATCAAAGGATACATTTGCGATTCTCAAATAGCGATTTTTAGAGAATCACTATTTGAGAATCGCAAAACGATATGTAGATAAAAATGAGCAATTTTTTGGCTATTCTTTCGCATTTCTTAATTGTAAGGAATCCCTTCTCATTCATTACTATGGGCCAGGAGGCCCATAGGAATGAATGGGAATTGCGTGCGCAATTTGCGAGTACCCAATAGGTAATCGCAAATTGCGTACGTAATTTCAAGGGTGCAAGGATTCCAAAAGGACACCCTGTTGCACCCCTGAAATGTGCATGTGTGCACATGTGGTGCACATACATGCCCTAAGGGCATGTATGTGCGCCACATGGCACTTTGAAAAAAGCAAAAAAAAGTGCTTTTTTTTTTTAAAGAATTTGAAGATTACCACCAACTGTAAGTTGGTGGTAATTTGCAATTTCTAATGCCAAATTTGCACAACTTAGGTGCTTTCTACATTGCATTTAAGGAATCGCAAATTGCGATTCCTTAAATGCAATAGCAAAATAAGAAATTGCAAATTTTGCGATTCCCTATTTTGCAATGGCCTTTTGGGATGATACATCCCAAAAGGCCCTTTCCCGTTCGCATACGGGCTGATTCGGAGAACATTTGCCCCTTAGTTTCCAACAGCTTGGAAAGCTTCTTCTGGTCTGTGACCTTAGCTCTTCAGTGAAGGTTTCTGGGCATCAGAGGCCAGATGTACGGCCCTTACATTTAGCGACTCACAAATTGCGTCGCTCTGCGCCTTGCAATTTGTGACTCTTAAAATGCAATAAACAACAGTGTCACAGACACTGTTAGAGATTCCCAATGGGGTCGCAAATTGCAGGCCTCATCAATATTCATGAGGCAAGCGCAATTTGCAACCCCATTGGGAATGGCTAGCACCCCTAGGGATGGTGGCCTGCTGGGGTCAGCAGACCACCATGTCTGGGACTGCCTTTTAAATAAGGCAGATTTTTTGGGATGAGATGCATCTAAAGAAGAAGTAGGTGGTAAACTGCAAGTGTTTTGCGGCCGCAATGCGGTCGCAAAACAATTGTACGTGGCAGCGAGTCAATGATTCGCAAAATAACGTTTGCGATCGTAAAAAAGGGTAATGGCATGTACAAACTGGCTGATCTCCCCCCTTTGCGTGTGCAAAAAAGGGTTGCACATCTGGCCCCAGGTTTCTCTGCAGCCAGGTGCCTTGCAAGATCTAGAAATCTTTTGTCAGTGGAACCTTCTTGGAGTCAGGAGTGCTTCTGCATTTTGTGTACCTAAAGCAGGTAAGCTGGAGGCCAACCACTTGACTGGTAAAGAGCACTTCTAGCCTCTGGGTGCCAATAGGATTCAGAAGTCTTTCTGTGTATCATCTTCATGCAGCAAGAGTCTGAAGTGAGGAATCTTTTTCCAGTAGGCCTTCTTCTTCAGGTGGATTCTTTCCAGGTCCAGGAAATTTCTGAGAAAGTGGTGTTGGGGTGCTATATTTATCCCATGCATTAGCCAGTGATTGTAGAAATTCTGCCATCCAATACTTACTAATGCAGTTCCTTTATCGCCTTTTGCAACCCTTCCTTTTTGCCTTTCTGTAAAATTATGCAGGAGACCCTTTTTCAAGACGATGGGTTCCAGCTGCAACCAGGCAGCCCTGTCTTCAGCTTCTTGGCCACTCCCTATCTGGCAGGTTTAAAACTACCTACTGTCGTTGGTGCCTGTTTGACTAGAAGGGTACTGGGTATTAATAGGAGAATCGCTCCATGGCATCTCCAAGTCAAAAGCTGCCCTTTGTTCTACTAACTGTTCCTATTCGCTTTCGCATAGCTGGTCTCTGATAGTGGTTAGCAGATAACACCCATTAGCCATTGTCCTCGGAACTACAGTTGACAGCTCTATCAGCTAAGAATGTGTATTCCAGCTTTGGAAGTGGGACAGGTGACACCTTATAGAAATCACATCTATAGTGCTATGCATCATGTTGATAATTAGGGCTTCCAGTTTTATGGCATTTATTTCTTTAACATTTCCATCTGTATTTACCCATATTTATTTTTTGACCATCTTATCAGTATTTATCCATATTTATTTTCTGTTGTGTGAATAATTGATACGTAAGATTTTATATGTCCTCATTTATTTAACTAATAAACGTGCACTCATACTTTGAAGCCTGCAAATTAAGCAGACAAATATAACAAAACAATACACCCCAAGATAAACAATAGCATATTACTTCAAATATATGTTGACATTTGCTGTTATTTAAGGATATCTCATTTTTTTTAACTCCTCTTGCTATCTATCTACCCAGCTGTTGGCCTGGCATTTACCAAAGATAACATGGAGAGCCACTCAAAAAAAGCCTGATTTTCTGTATTTTTCCACTTTTAAAAATACATTCATACTGGAAACACATTGTTTTGTGTCAGTATTTATCTGTAAAAAAAACAGTAAAAGCAGAAAACTCTGAGCCTTGTTGGTAACACAGCTCCTAGTGTACAGACTTTTTATTTCTATAAGACCATTGTTCTAAATTCTAATACTCAGCTTTAAATAATGCATTCTAGTTCTGGAGCATACATGTAGCCTGGACTAATGTTTCACCAGCAAGACCTGGAATGTCAAATATAACCTTATTTTGGACTTACCTTTCAGTGAAATATAAGAGGTGTAGCTGTCATTGATCTAAACCCCCTATAAATCACCTTGACCATCAAATCAAAGTTGCAAGCTTTGATAGTCAAACCCATCACATACTCCTTAAGAAGCTGAGTCCACTTCTAAGCAGGAATTTTCACCCCAAGTCTCTGTCATGCTCCTGAAAGTGAACATCCTCCAACCAGGCGAGCCTGTCATGTCTCAAGCTCTAGCTAAGCTGGCAGCCTGCATGTAGCAGGATGAAATTAAAAACTGTTGATATTGGTTCTGCCAAGACATATTAGAGCTCCCTCAAGTAACACGTCTAATCCTTCCCCAACCACACTACAAATTCTAAGTGTATTTAAGATCCCAGATGCCATTCCTATGCTTTTTGTAAACCGTTCCCTTTTATTTCCAATTTAAGTTGTTGTATGAAATAAGGGTGGAGGGAAATATCTAACATAATTTTAACAAATGTAAACAAAGTTGTGGGTTTGAGACCTGCCCTTCTTCTATTGCTTCAGCCAGGACTTACGTGGCATGGATTTAGTAAAAGACTAATGTTCGTTTTCTTCAATTTCATTTGCATTCTATAAGCTTCGAGCTGTGAGGTTTGGAAAAATGTGCACTATACTGGACTTTAAGCTGGGTGAAAAAAGTGAGGGTCTCTAAAAAGGGCATGGCCAATGTAATTAAATGTGTGGCTTAAACATGTAGACTACATTTCTATGATTCCCATAGTGTGCCCCCCTAACTGGAATTTAGGCTCCTCTCCAAGCCTTCTGTTATTGCATCCAGCTATATACCAAGAACTGACAAACACCTAAAACCAGCCAGGCCTGTTGGCTTTGTCAATGGTTGTTACCTGTTTAAGATAAATGAGCAACAAAAATGATTTTGTTGTGAATAATATTCAAAATGTTTTAATTCTGAAATTGTGTGATTGTAAGTTAAGCGCTATTGAGGCCTATGGAAGTGGCAGTGGTCTTCAAAGTGTCTTGATCACTTCCATTATGTACATTCTATCTTAGACATGTATGCCCTTTTTCATGTCACATCGTGTCCATTTGAATATTTTGCACCTCATCTCTTTCCTCTTCAGCACCCTCTTTTAACTCTATCTTTTGACTGAACTTGCTCAGATCTTCTTCACTTCACCTCCCCCAAACACACAACACTCCAACTCACCTATAAGGATTGCATCTTCTTTTACTTTCACATTTCAATATTTTGACAACTTTAACGTTCTTTATAGTAGCTGTTCAGATATAGATCAGGGTTTTGCCAGTAGAGTTAAGGACATGAATATAGGGCCCGATTTTGTTTCAATATCTGTATTTATTTTTTAATGTACCTTAGACCCCGGGGACCCGGCCTACTTAAAGCCCTGGTCCTATATTCGAGGAGCTGGCGCTTCCATCTGCGGCCTCCAACGCCCACCTAGCATCCTATTCCCCTCTGACCCAGCCCTCCTTTGACCCTCCTCTCACCCCTACTAGAAGCCTTTGATGCAAATATCAGTAGCCAAATGCTCCTCCCAAAAGTGTCATTTCCTTTCATAAATTAGCAAAGATTTGCTACTGGGCTGCCTTTTTTAAAAGTGATAGTACAAAACAGAGAAAAATCTGCATATCAACACAAAGCCTGATTGTGACCTTTTAAACTCAATCATTTTTGTGGCCTGGGTTATTGTTTTAAAGTAGCATCTGCTCTCTTGCCACCTATTCAATCACGTGTGTGTGTTACTTACAATGGGCAGCTGTGAGCATGCTGAGCCAGCCATATGAATCACGGTGAAGGAGTGGGGGAGGGGTGCATTATGAGTTGGGGGGGTCTTGGTTGAAGCTGTCCTTTTAGCAGAGCCATTGTTCAAAACTGACTCCATGCCTGAAACTGGGCAATTGTTTGTGAAAAGATGTTATGCGCCTCTTTTTTTCTCATCTGTGAAAAAGAACGAAGTTTTGCTTCCAGTTCACGGTTTTCACTAGTTCGCATTGAATGGAGGCGCAAATCCCACATACACCAGTGAAATTCCATAAAGCCGCATAATTCTGCCCACAGAACAATTCAATTAAAATATGACAAATGTGTTCTGCCGGCGAAATTTCTGTGTGAGAAGGTTCTGCGTGTTTTAAGTTTCACCAGAATGGTGCACCCGGTACTATATGTCACCACGGAGTTCCTGGATCCTCTGGACAGCTTGCAGATTCTGTTTCAAAAGGCAACTTGAAACATTTCTGAAACACCATATTTTATTCTCTGACCCACCAGCTGTTGAAAACAGGGAGTATATTTAAAACATAAAATCACAAATGTACACAAGTCATATTTCCTAAATTCTCAAAGAGGACCGAGTCACTTGCAATTGGATAAATGCCTCGGGTGTGTGAGGTGTATGCGGACACTCATTGATACTGAGTGCCAAGGTCGTCCTAGACATATTAGTGTCAGTCCTTTTATGCAGCCACGTGCCGGCTATTGTGGCTGCCTGTTAGTGCCAGGATCAGAATGCGGAAGTGATGTGTGTGTTCTCTGATGGTTGTGCGAAGATCACCCTCATACAGTGACAGGGTGTCTCCTTCGGATGTCCCCTTCTCTCTTCCCATTTTGCTGGAGTATTCGGCTTTACCTGCACACTTTTATACTCACCTAGCTAAAGCTGAATCGTTAATGCCAGCATTTTTCCTGCGCTGATTCAGTAAGACACTTTTATTGAGAAATGTGCTTTTCCACAAATTGAAATTAAGTGCTGCCTTACTGAAGCTATCTGTCTTTGTTGCAGAGTTTAATTTCATATAACTATTGGAACAAAAATGCCTAGGTGCTTTTACCGTATTATTTATGAAAAAAACAACTATCCATCCCATAATACACCAGAAATTAGACTCCGGACTGTGAAGTAATACTGAAAACTTAGGCATACCAATGGCAGAACGCATGCTATGCAAAACTCCCTACTATGACATGACACGTCAGAACATAACTAATTTTGGCGGATTGCTTATCTGTAATTTGAGCACTGACAGAAACTTTGGGCACACCCCTCTATTTTAGTGGTAATTCTGGTATCCGCCTTTGTACACTCCAGGAGTCGCAGGGTCTCTTCCAAGATGTCCTTTCTAGTCACACAACCTCTTCCCGCTAGTTCTAGGAACCCTATCTCTCTTGACTCCCAGCATA
This sequence comes from Triturus cristatus, assembly GCF_964204655.1. NCBI lineage: Eukaryota > Metazoa > Chordata > Amphibia > Caudata > Salamandridae > Triturus > Triturus cristatus. Next base: position 800,942,233 of record NC_140584.1, read on the forward strand.
TCTCTCCCCTTTTGTTATTGAATGTTAGTGTCTTTCATCTGCTAACCAGGCCATATTTGATGCCTCCATGCTTAATCTGCTTTTATCCTTCCTTTTGGTACCATTGGCAGCTGCCTAGAATTGCCTCAGAACTGACATCTGTGCAGGAGAGGATCATCCAATCCTTGCATTCTTCTGCGGCTGCCACATACAATGGCATCAGTGCGCTTCTCACCGGCCCACGTGTACAATCCCGTGATCACAGTCAACGCCTCGACCAGTCTGAAGCAATGCTCGTGTATTGTAGCATGCCCTAAGTCAAACAAGAGCCTCTCTCCTCATCCCGCTGTGGTTTTGGCCTGTCCACACCATCCCCACTGCTGTACACTGGCTTACACCAACTGAGCATGGCCCTTGAACCTGCTGTGCACAAACATTTTCTCTCTCAGTTACTGCCTGTGCCCTCTACTAGGACCTGCCTTCCCTAGTCTCGAAATCTTGACTCTAAGACTTCCAATGGCTTCTGCCTACTTTCAGTAATCTGATGCCCAACACGGGGGTGGTGGCATCATTGGCTACTGTGGAAGTCTGCGGTTAACTTAGTGCTACAGAGAAGGTGCGCAGTTAACCACAGAAGCGCTGCATGCCCAGTCCACACCAGTACAGGTGTAGCAATGGTTGTGAATGCATGCTGTGCTCCAGTGCCAGCGTGAAAATTATATGAAATCTGATGAGTGCAAACTCTGATTTCTAAAACATACCTGGCTAAAGCCGAGCAGCGCTGGGATCCTGAGCTGTCTAAGGAGGTACCTACGCATCATTTACAGATAATTATCTTCTTTAGGGATTTATTTATATATTGGGTGCAATGTAAACTTTTTTTTTTGCAAAGATGTTATGTGAAAGGAATTCTAGATGCTGGCTTTATACATCTTGCAAAAAATTCATAAGATCATCTGATCCTCCTGTAGGACCCATTGTTTTGGGATTAGGGTCTTCTTTGGAGCCCCCACCCACCCTTGCTGAATAGGCTACTTTTAAGCGAGGAAGTGATTAATCAAACATTATATGTACTTGACACACCGTGTATCCTGCATATCTTTATCGATAATATTATCAAGGTGAAGAATTCTTGGTGGGCTTCAACATCCAGGCATTATACATGACTATACATTAAATGGCAACCCAGAGGCTCTCACGTGGTAACAGATCCTCAGAAGTTCAAGCACTCTTCTTTTGAAACCACAATGATTTGCCAAAAAGATAACATACAATCGGGCCTTCTGTGGAATCGCTCCAAGAATCTGGAATGCACTGCCCCCAGGAACCAGACTGAATCCCTCTACTGCCTCTTTCAAGAATGAACTAAAGTCTCTATTCATGAGTAAACTCTCATGAACAACGTATCTAACCCACATAAAGGATGTTGTCCTACTTTTTGTTGTTGCGCATACACCTCTGTAACTTTATATAGCAGGACATCATTATGGCATACATTGTTCTTTTGTTCATTTGTCTCCTCTGGAAAGCACTCTGATACCCGCAAGGGTCATGTTCGCGCTATATAAAAACTTTAAAATAAAAAATAAAATAAGAGGCAGTGGAGCATAAACTGTCTAAAAGATAATGTTTATACAACACCACTCCTTCTTTTGTACTTCAGTGCTTAAAATTCACAATAATTGGGAACTACTTTAAAACTTAAGATCAGGTGTTTCTCCAAATATCTACAACCTCGTTGGGTCCTGAGGCTGCCCCGTGCAAAGCAAATAACTATGTTGGTCAGTTCAAGGATGCTGTTCTTTACTCACAGAGCAATCCTTTTAGATCTTATATCTGTATGTGGAAGAGATTCATAGACTATGTCCGATGTGTTTGGCATGGCCTTGAAACTAATTTAAATTCATGTTTTTTAATGGCTCAGTTCTGAAGCTCTACACCTATTACTTAGTCCTACAGTACAGAGGAAGTAACCCCCTTAAACTGGTAGTTGCATCATTGGTTAATGATTTTAGAACCACTACATGCCACAAAAAAAACCTCCCTCTAACATTACACATCTTTTTAAGCGCTAAGGGGCATATTATCAAGCACGGTGTTAAAATTATCGCCGCTTTAGCGGCAGAAAACTGCCGCTAAAGCGGCGATAATGGGCTTGATAATATGCCGCTGAGAATTCCCATAGAAGCCCATGTTGACACCAGAACATGTGCTTCTATCGGAATTCTCAAGGGCATATTATCAAGCCCATTATCGCTGCTTTAGCTGCAGTTTTCTGCCACTAAAGCGGCGATAATTTTAATGCAGTTTCTGATAATATGCCCCTCAGGGTGGTAACTTACCTGTTGGGCAATTTTTCAGAGATTTTATCATACAGTCAACGATACTACTAAAAGAAGCTAACCCAAAGGCAATACCCCAACAGCGTGGTCAAGTACACGTTCAAAAGAGATATGAACAGACCAAGAGAATCTCCTCTGGAACTTAATGAGAAAATAGAGGTAAACACCTTTTGATCCAATAGAAAATCATATTAAGAAAATTATTTGCTTCCAATGGTGGATTTTAAAAACAGGTGATACTTTTGTTCCCTAGCTTCACCTTCAAAATGCCAGACATCTAAGAGAAAAGCTGGTCCTTACAAGATCAAGAATTACAACAGAATGACTGCCACTCTTTGGGGACTGTTGGAAATGGTCATCTTTTGCGTGACATTCCTCCAGATGTTGCCTTCTTTTGCTGAACCCATTTTTGTTGGCCATAGGAGTCTGCACACTTTACTGCTACTAACCGGAGGTAAAGAACCTGTGCCCTCTCTTTCAAACATGGTTAAATTGGCATATACCTAATTGACACATTTAATTTGCATATATGACCATAGTATATGGTATTACATGTACTCAGGGCCTGTACATTAAATGCTACAGGGTGCCTACAGCACTGACATATTGCTGTAAAATGTGTCTCCTAACATGCCTCTGCAGCCTGGTTTTGCATTTTTGAAATTGCCATGCTGACCTGTTAAAGCAAACCTTTTGCCAGGCCCAACCCTTCCCTTTTAATGCTTACTAGTTGCCCCTTAGGTAGGCCCCAAGGGCCTCATTTACAATATTTTGATGCAGAGCAGCAAGCCTTCCTGCTGCACTCCCATGCTTCAAAATAAAAGGGCAGGAATGCGCCGTATCTGCAAGATACGGCACATTCCTGTCCTCCTCTCCTGTGCCAATGCACACACAGCAGCCATGCACCAGCGCAGACACCCTTGCATCACTTTGCAAGGGTACCTGGCTGATGGGATGATTGTTTTTGTGCAAAAAAGGTCACCCTGGGTTCTCACCCCCTCAACTAATACTAATACTCCAACTTCTTACAAGGATCACCAAGAGTCACCTGACATGTTCTATGTGGCGGCTGCAATATGTTTGACCTCGCAAACTCTATTAGGACTGACGCTTTACAGAATGGAGAGATTTGGGAACAAAGGAAAAATGCAATCTGCAAGTCAATCAATGTAATTTACCTTGATTACCTGACTTTCACCATCTAATCATAAAGACTAGACTGACTAGCTGTGTCAGAATGCAAGAACACAAGAGCATTATACACCAACAGCCACTAACAGCTAAATTAGCCACTCATTTTAAAGATCATCATTAAATCACTCATTTCCAGAGAACTATGTTATAATAGGTCGCCGGCCCCAAAGAGGGGGTTTGTATACTCCACAGTAAAGACAGGTCACTGGCACAAAAGAGTGAGAGTCTGCTCTTTCCAACGGGGTCTTTATTTATGATGTCCTGTAGGCTATTGGATCTACAATAGAACTTTCCTGATTGAAACACCTTCTAATTGACCTTAAGTGTTTTGATATTTTTATGGTCAATTGTGAAGCATATTTGGTTCTGTACTAAATACATGTAAAATATATAACTATGAAAAACTTTCGCTTCGTATTTAAACTTGAGATGTGACAGCAACAAGTGTGATTACAATGTTCTATCTGTATAAATCCCTCACATAAAGGCAATGCATTAGGTCGCCCACCACACAAACTTATGGGGACCTCCTGTAGTGAGTTAATCCTTTTTTCCAAAATTTTCCATATTTTCTTTAAAATTTGTAAAACATGTTGTCCACTTGAACATATACGCGGATTATTGCATTTTAAAAGGGAACACCTGGTGTCTATAGATAAAGACCTTGACTTGATATATGTATTCATTCACCACTCCAAAATGGCACCTGTTACACTCATGCTTTTATTAGGGAGCAGTACTGATTACGTCACACACCCTCCCTTGATAGTTCTTGTAAGCAGGTGAGTCAAGGAGGGAAGTCTTTTCGTATGTATGCCCTGGATCTCTAAGGTTCGCCAGCTCGAGCTATCCCTGCTCTCCTGGTCAGGCCCATAAGGTTAGCGAATATAAAAAAGCTCTTTCTGGTAATTTGTCTGCCATAAAACCGCTCTGTCAGTGGCTCTTCTCGGCGCGCACAAATGTCGCTTTTCACTAAAGAGTTACATGAGAAAAACATAATCAAGGAGACAAAATAGGGCGCAGTATATTGCAATTTGTATTTTATTTCTTACTCCCTGTAATTTTGTAGTTTTATGGGACTCTTTCTGTTTGCAGTACTTGTAAAGATGTTTTAGCCTCTTCTAAGTATGTGCAATGAAACTTCTAGTTTATGAAGACACTGAAATATTTAAAAGGACTCTCATTCAGACTTAATGTTTGTTACAGAAGAGGAACTATAATGTGAGCCACCATGCTGGCTGCCTAATCTCTCTAATATTTTTCTTGGAGGCATACATTTTCAGAAACAAATGTGAGTGTAGTTTGGAAAAGGCTTGTTTTTGGTACAGGTTTACTTCTTAAAGCATGTAGCTGTTGATTTTACCCTTTGCGAGTTGTAAGGTACATCTTTTCACACTTGTTGATGAATTTTATGAGCACATTTGGTATTATGCATGAACAAAAGTGTCACTTTGGAATCCTAAAAGATACTATAGAGTGGGTTAGATAGCAATCAGAATGTAATATGTAACAGGGTTACAAGAGTGCATTACAACCTAAAGAGGCTGGTCTTCCATGTGAGAGTATGCACACCAATACTAGCACTGGTTATCCTGAGGAATACACAAATTTTATGTGGGGAAACATGATGACATTGTAATAATGTGATCTTTGTTTTATATTGGGTAACGTTGAGATATCTTTAAGTGCAGACGCTGTAAAAATAAAGTCAACAACAACGTGCCCCCTTTAGTCAAAAAAGCCAAAGCAGACCTCACTCGGTGGCACTCGCTCCCGCTGAACCCGCTGGGGCGCGTGGCGCTCTACAAAATGATGATCCTCCCTCGGTTTCTGTATGTATTGCAGAACACCCCGGTGTCCTTTCCGAGGTCGTGGTTTCGCGAGTTGGACGGGATGGCCACCAGGTTCCTCTGGGGTGGTGGAAGGCCGAGGCTGGCCTTGCCGATCTGCCGCCTCCCCACCTTTGATGGGGGGCTTGGTATGACCAACCTCTACCTTTATTACCTGGCCACCCGGCTTCTGGTCATCCACGACTGGTTTGGGGGGGGATGGTCCGATCCGGCCTACAGGGTGGAACTGGAAGCCCTGGGTCTCTCCAGCGTTCAGGACCGCATGTACGGCGCCCCGGTTCCCACCTCCTGCCCCGACATCACTAGGGCGGTTTTCCTGGCTTGGCGGGCTGCGCTCCGCCACACCGGATGGACCAGGACATTGACGCGCGCCACCCCTCTCTGGCATGGGACATGGTTGCGGGAGGTTGTGGGGCTGGAGGGCTTCGGACCATGGGATTTGCTCGGTATCTCCCAGCTGGGGGACGTGTGGCGGGGGGGGCGCATGTGCTCATACTTAGAACTGCAGGCGCGCTTTTCTCTCCACTCGTCCCAATTCTATAGATGCCTCCAATTGCGACACGCCATACGGGCACACACCCCGCTGGACATCCGGCTGCCGGACCATAGCCCCCCAGAGGCTCAGGTTCTGATGGGTAACCTAGGGAAGGGAGGCATATCCAGAATATATCGTTCCCTTGTTAACAATACCCCTGTGCCCCAGGAGGGTCTGAAGGAGCGATGGGAGGAATGGGTGGGTCCCTTGGACGAGATCGACTGGCGGGACGCCCTTATGGCCCCCAGGCTGGTGACGGCCTCCGCCAAGCTGAGGCTCATCCAAATCTATTATCTGCATACGGCATACCTTACACCAGCGCGCATGCGCCGTGCGGGTCTTTCCACCGACGCAGCCTGCCCTCGCTGTGGCTTTGACCAGGCCGACTTCATCCATATGGTATGGTCATGCCCGGAACTGGAGGGGTACTGGCGTAGCATTGAAACTGACTTGACGGATGTCCTGGGGTGGGAGGTGCCACACGACCCTAAACACATCCTATTGGGTATCACTGATGGCCTGGACGGCACCCGCGCTGAAAAATTGTTCCTTATGACAGCGCTAATGGTGGCAAAGCGGGACATTGCGTCAGCCTGGAAACAGCCGCAGCCGCCCAGTCTGACCAGGTGGAGCGCGGGAGTGGACTGGTGTGCGGCGCAGGAGCGGACTCTTTACCAAGCTCGGGGCTGCCACAAAAAATATCGTAGGGTGTGGGGGAAATGGTTAGGAAATGTAGTGTGATCTGGTGGGGCGGGGTGGGGGCGGGGGGGGGGTGGTCCGGGGGGGGGGCTGAGAGGGGGAATGATTCCCAGATGGGACTACTGTATATTGTTGGTCTGAAAGGCTCACTGTTTTTGTTGCACAAAACAATAAAAACTTGTTTATCAAAAAAAAATAAAGTCAACAAGTGTATTGGTCTGACCAGTACTTAATTTGAGCTGGTGGTTTCTGTTGAGGATCGCTGGCACACATTTTTGGGGACTGGTACTTACTTTTCCTGATTGGAATTTTCCCGAGAGCAAGGGAGAAAAAAATCACACAAAGGGAAAAAAAAGAAGCTTTGAAGAGAAAGACAGAACAGCTGTCATAGATGGAAAAGCCAGGCAATAGTTAAATAAAGAGGCAGGGAGTGTCTGGTAGTAGATAACAGAGGCATGAGGAGGATTCAAGGCTAGGAAGCCTTCATATTCGGTGCTCTGGCTTTTATTAGCGCCGGATGCAAGCTTCTGAGCAGTGCTTTGGGCACCAGCACTCGTTCTTTTAAAAATTAAGCACTGCTGTCGCCCTTTTAATGGTCTAAAGGGTATTTTATTTAGAATAGTGGTGCCTAGATTACGCCTCAGCAAGACAAGGGATAAGGACAGGGCTCATATTGTAGTGTCGCGGTCTGGCCTCCCGCGTCATGTGGCCCGCCGCAAGGCATGGTAGGAGGACGTGACACGGAGCAAGAGGTCGGACTGCAGCACAGCAACGAGGACACCGGCTTCCCCTTAACCCTGATGATCTTTATGTACAATAAAGAATAGTTCACTAGCCCCAGTCTCTGTCCTTCTTCCTGGGGAGGGGCTGAACTTCAGTATCCCACAGTGGCGACGAGCGGGAGCAACTTACTACCGCCGGACTCCAATCAGGTAGGGGAAGCCGGCGACAGCCTTAAGGCAAGGTTCACAAAGCTGCTTGCGTCCCTCCTGCCTCCGCTAATCAGCAGCTGCCGTGGTGCCTCAGCGGCGCGCGGCCTCCAGCCGCCTCACCTTCGGCGCGCATCCCGGCGCGCGGCGCTAAGCCTCATTCCACTCCAGTTTCGGTGCGCAATATGGCGCGCGGCGCCAGGCTCAATTTCCGCCTCCATTTTGGCACGCAACTCGGCGTGTGGCGCCAGGCCACATTCTGCCGCACTATTTGCGTAATTCAGCGCGCAACAGGGGACCCACTCTCCCCTCTTTGTGACGTGGCTAGTAGTACAAGGCGGCCATCTTCTAGCCTATGTACAAGGGAATCCACCACGGCAGTGACAAGCCTGTACCCTGGGGGGCAGCTACCGCCAGGCCTCATCGCAAAGGGTGCACACAGTTCACTGCAAAGCCGTGCGCAGGGGCACATCACTCCCAGTGCCACCTTCAAGTGACGCCATTCCCAGCACGTGGCGACCTCAGCGCGTACCTCGGCGTGCACCAGCCATGCCATCTGCTCTTCACGAGGGCCGGGTGCCCTGCCTCCGCTCACACAAAAGTACCCTCAGCTGGCCCCCTGCGACCTCAGAGACAAGAGGGCCACAAAGCTGCGTGCCCACCAGCAGTAGAGATGCCTCACAGCAACACTCCGCCTCCTACAACTCAGCAGGCGGTGTCCTATTGACCCGCGCAGGCGTGCACCCCTCCAAGCCGGAAGGAATTCTTCGGGGTACCACGGGCGACGTGAGGATCCACCGCCGTCCACGCCACATGCACCATGTGTACCCAGACCTTCTCCTTGGTGAATCCAGTGCCCTTTTTGCCTGAGCCCGGGGAACCAGCCATTAAATGGGCTGACTGGAATGGGTATTTCTTGAATTACCTCTCAGCGTTGGAGGACGAAGGCGAGGAGGAATTCTCCAGCAAACGGCAGAAAAAGATCCTATTACACAACCTGGGACCGGAGGGTCTGTGCGAGTACGACCAAATGGTGATGAAGGCTAGGCCATCGTCCGACGATGATGTTTTCCAACACTCCCTTGACGACTTGGACAGCCATTACCAGCCTGTGATATGCACGGCCATTGACCGCTTCAATTTCTTCCAAAGGAAGCAAGGGGTATCGGAATCAGTGGAGGACTATGTAGCGGCCCTAAAAAAACTGGCCATCAACTGCAAGCTTGGCACCCTGCACGACAAACTCATACGGGACCAAATCATCATGCACTTCACCCACACGAGCGTCCAGGAAAAGCTCTGGGTAAGCGGCGAAGCGCCTCTTCCAGAAATCATCACCATAGTAAAATGAGCAGAGCTATACAAACGATGCGCTCTAGCAGCCAAGAAAGACTCGGCACCACAAGCCACGGTATGCAAAATTACCGACCGGAAAGGGCAACCACTAAAAACCACGACAGACTCGGCCTCAACCCGACAATCCACGCCCAGGGACAGAGGTCCCAGTCGCGCCTCTCAGGGCAAACAAGGTGCATGTTACAGATGCGGCAGCCACTCCCACATGGGCAATGACAAAAAATGCCCAGCGTTCCACGTCAAATGCTCCTTCTGTGGCATCACAGGACACTTCGGGGAGGTCTGTAGCCGAAGGCCCAGAAACGCTGCAGTGAAATACGTCCAGGATGCCTCCGATGATCAAGATGGAGCAGAGCTCTCCGACCTGGACAGCATTCTTTGCATTGAAGATCACATCTTAGGAATAGGTGGAGGCGCAACCAAAAAACCCTCTTGCCAGTTATCCATCGGGGGCGTCCACTTCAGCATGGTGGCGGATTCCGGTTCCCTATACACCATCATCCAGAAACAGATTTGGGATCGTGACTTCGCCCAAGTGGTGGGAGATCATCTTCACCCCACAGACGTCCATCCTGTCACATACACGGGAGAACGGATCCCCATGGTCGGTTTCCGGCAGCTCTGGTTCGAATTCAAGGGAAGGCACACCACAGCGATGCTGTACGTGGCACAGAAGGGCCCATCAGTCTTGGCTTGGGCGGACCAAGGAGCGCTCGGCATCCAGCTCAACCTCGGCGGCGACACTCAAGTGCTCCTGACAGTCGACACATCAATGCCGTCCTCTCTTCAAGCAGAGTTCCCCATTGTCTTCAGCGACAAAATCAGGAAGATGTGCAAGTTCTCTCACAAGATCGTACTTAAGGACGGAGCGGTACCAGTCTCCCACAAAGTCCAGAACATCCCATTCAACTGTCGAGAAGCAGTACAACTAGAACTTAAGCGCCTAGAAGACAGCGGCATCATTGAACCGATTGAATGCGCCGAATGGCTCGCCCCTTTGGTCATGGCGCGAAAACAAAGCGGGAAGATTCGCCTCTGCATTGATCTCCGTGAACTCAACAAAAACATAATTGTGGACAAGTTCCCATTGCCCAAAATAAACAAACTGCTGGCCCAGACCAAAGGTATCAAGTGGTTCTCTACCATTGACCTCAAAGCCGCCTACCACCAGGTATCACTCCACCCCTCATATCGACATCTCACATCCTTCAGCACACCCTTTGGATGCTACAGGTTCCGACGCATGCCCTTCGGGCTCACATCTGCGGCTGCCGTTTTCCAGAAGCTCATGCACAAGCTGTTCCAAGGTGTCCACGGAGTCCTCTACTTTCAGGACGACATCCTCATCATGGGGAAGTCCAAAGCGTAACATGACAACATCCTGCACACCGTCCTACACACGCTAGCAGCTCATGGCCTCACTGCTGAATTAGAGAAATGCACATTTGGTCTACGCAGGGTTACATACCTAGGGCATGAAATCAGCGACATGGGCATCACCCCCAAATCTGCTAATGTGGAGGCCATTATGTCCGCCCCCCCCCACAAACCAAAGAAGACGTTCGCTCTTTTTTGAGGTTGGCAGAGTTCTACAGCAAGTTCGTCAGGAACTTTGCAACCAAGAAGCACAGCCTGCGCCAACTGCTCAAGGAGAAGAATAAATTTTCCTGGTCGGAAGAGACGGAAGTGGAATTCTTAGCCATCAATCAAGATATCTGTGAGGCGGTTCCCATACGTGGATTTGACAGTGAGGCATCCAGCATCCTGACCACGGACGCCAGTGACAAAGGAGTGGGTGCAGTCCTCTCCCAGAGGGCTCTTCTTTGCACCGAGACCACGGTGGGGTTCGCTTCGTGCTCACTCACCCCCAGCGAAGAGAAATACAGCATGATTGAGAAGGAAATGCTAGCAGTCATCTGGGCGATGGAAAAATTCCGTCAGTATCTGTGGGGAACAGGGTTCACGCTCCGCACCAACCACAATCCCCTGATGAAAGTCCTCAAATTCAGCGGCAACGTGACAGCCACTCCTCGCATTGCCAAAATGACATTGCGTCTTCTCGACTTTATCTACGATGTGGAGTACATCCCGGGGCCATAAAAAAGAGTGGCGGATTTCCTGAGTAGGGCGGCAGCCAGGGAAAACCCCGTAACATCATTGAATTGGACGATTACAGCGTTGCCTTCATGATGGGACTGGGCAGAAGCCTACACGCAGGACACGGAACTCTCCAAAGTCAAGCTGTATGTCACGCAAGGCACATAGAGAAGGCCCAAAGCATTTACAAGGCACATTACGACAAAAGGAACAGTGTGCAGGAAGCCACACTGGCGCAGGGCGATTGGGTCCGAGTCAAAAAGGGCCAACCAGGACTCAAAGGAGACAGCAAGTTCAGTGAGCCCCTACGGGTCGTAGAAGCTTACACCCGTTCTGCTTGTTGAGAGACTTCAAGGTTTGGTCACAGTCCAGAATGGCCAAGTGCAATAAGATCCTGCAGTGGGGCTTGAACAACAGAGATCTAGATGAAAGCCCCTGCCTCGTGGGAGCGGCAGCTACAGTTACAGACCACACGTAGGCGGCCGGAACCACAGCCGATGCGGAGGGGCAGTCACCCAGACAACCGACGCGGTGTCCGTCAAGCCAGGACGCAGACGAAAGGGGCACTCCGTGCGAGACACCCAACGTCTTCCTGAGAGACCAGGAGGAGAGCAAGAGTCTAGATGGATCCCATGGAAGAAAAGAACAAGAGATCGGAAACGCACACTCACAAGGGCCGTGCGGTGAAGCTACCGAAACACCTCAGTGACTTTCAGTTGTGAATCTCTCTCCTTTTTCTCTCTCTCTCTCTCTTATTCTCTCTCTTTCCTTCTCCCACTCCTGTGGGCTACAGTTATCGTTTGTCTGCCATTGTTAAGGGGGAAGATGTGTAGTGTCGCGGTCTAGCCTCCCACGTCACGTGGCCCGCCGCAAGGCATGGTAGGAGGACGTGACCCCCCCTTATCCCTGATGATCTTTATGTCGAATAAAGAACAGTTCACTAGCCCCAGTCTCTGTCCTTCTTCCTGGGGAGGGGCTGAACTTCAATCTCCCACACATATGTTAAAATTGTAATTCCATCCGCCACTGGATGGTCAGGAACAGTGTCAGGAGGTGGGAATGAGGACAAGATCAATGACACCGTAGATCAGGCAGGAACTTAAACTAGTAATTCCTTTCCCGCCTATCTTCCCCTCTCTACTTGTGTGAACACCCGTGATGAGAAACACGGATGGTCATTCTAAATGGTTGACATTATTGACAGAGATCTGTCTGGTGTTGTTCCTCTAAACCATTTTGAAATATATTTTCAAATGTATTAGTCCGTATTCTTTCTGTTGCCAAAGTAATGTATACGAGTCAGAGAATTAGGATTCTAAATGAGTTCTGGTGCTCCATCCTTGCAGTATTCATTTGCATTTATGCATTCAGAAGGTCAGCCCAGAAAGATATCAAAAATTCCCTCAAACTTCTTTTTGTGTACTGATTCGTAAAACCGGGATGAATGCTCGGTCTGCAGTTTTTTCAGCCCTGGCTCATCATGACCCGTTTTCAGATGTTTCTGGAGAGAGGCTCTATTACCGTGAGCTTAAAATCATGCTGCCGTAGTCACGTCACGGGAAAATCCGCTCATTGAGGCTAAACAACTTTCGGATTTGGTCTGTGCGGGCATTTTTGGTGTGCTCGAGGCCGCTTTCTACACTCCCCTTCTCCACAGAGCGTTAGTCGGCCCGGCAGGCCCGTTCTGCTGTTTGCCAGCTACATTTAGCACGAAAGAGTTAACACTTACACTGCGCTATGAACAAATTGGATACTTTAGAAGAGAAAGAAAAATAACTTCTCCCATAAAATTGGATGTCAGTGGATTATCCCAGCTCAGATCCGTGGATTAGAGTGCCTGGAAAAGGCATCCAAGTGGAAAAATGCAATATCAGTGCACACGTGGGCCGAGACCCTCCTTCACACTAACGCAATTACTGGGCGCTGTTATCACAGGTGCCTTGCGAGTTTCATACCATACGGCCACCGGGATAAGCCTTTGACTGTATTTTTATTAGACATCGCCGAGGCCTTTAGTGACCCTGCGGTACAGCTTTCCTCACTACTTCAGACTTGTCATTCCATTCACTGCCGAAATTGTATGACATTTGGTCAAGGAACCACAACATGTCATTTATTATCTAAGTTGACAACAATGTTCTTCTTTTACTGATATGATGATGTAGTAGTGGAGCCGCACAGAGGGGCCCTGTTACACTTCTTTGCCCAAAAAGGGTCTTACTGGCCATTGCATTTAATTGGACACCTTCCTGAGCTAGCGCCCAGTGTGTTGCAGCATCTCTCACACTGGTCCATGCAAACAACTTGCTTTTGTGGACCACACTTTTTGGATAAAGAGGCTCATTTGTGTTCACACTGACAGTGCAGTGGTCTTAATTTGTATCCTGAGTTGCAGTGTCAGACTGCCTAGGCTTCGATGACATCACCGTCTAGCTGCTGCCCAAAGCCAAAGGCGTAAGAATGACAAGGCCTGCATGTGTTCAAACACCTGTGTTATTTATCTGCAGATGGTAACAAAACTCCACATTATCGCTGTATGGGGAATACGAAGCACAGGGGTATCTCCTAGTCTGTCATCGGATGAGGACCGTGTGGGCCCATAAGCAGAGCATCGACAGAGCTGATAATGAAGGATGGTGCAACTGGGGCACCAGCTAGAGCTGTGGAATTCCTGTCAGACCGCAGGAGCGTCTGCTAAGCATCTGTTCTCTAAAAAAAATGGAAGGGATAACTTAGCAGGGCTGACTATCACTCTGGTAAACGTATGTGACACTCAAGTTGATGACCATGACGCCATAGTAGACTCTCTTCCGCCAGCCATATCTCTTTCATCATTGCAAGAAGTTAGCTGACCTTTTCTCTTTTCCATCGTGTATTGCCTACGCTGAGCAGGATTGGCAAAAAGAAAGAAAAGCCACATCCAGCCTCAGTGATGTATATACATGCATGTGTCACAATGTATGCAAGTGCATATGTCATGACCCAGTGGATATTTTGTCTTTTGCCACTAACACGATCAATGTGTGCATGCATCAGAACACATGTGCATGGATATGTCATGATGCTGTGTTTGATTTGTCTTTTTTTTATAAATAAACAGTTGCAAGATTATGGACACTTATCTTGAAGAAATACATAAAAAAAAAAAAGAAGAAACGTGAGTGAAAGAGCATTAGGTGAAATGAGCGTTGCCGTAGCAAATTGCTGATTGAGGCCCTCCTACAAAGTACAAAAAATTTAATTTAAAAAAATGCAGGGCAGATGCTCAGACCGTTGACCATAGCGATGTGGATGTTCACTGAGTGTTTGCTCTTTCTACTCCTACGTCCTAGGAAATGCTATACCAAACTCATGTATGATATATCGCTATGTTTTTCCCCTGTACCGACAACTGTACTATAGTTTGCTGTTGCAATTGAAAAAAGAATAAAAACGTGTTTTTAAAAAAAATGCGAGAGGGAAGGTGGAAGAGCAACAGAGGATTGGTTGGCAATCCAGAAGCAGATCAACACAAATCAACAAGATTATAAAAAAGTTGACAAGGAAGTATGGGGAAGCAATGGCCGAACAGTTGGTGAGTCAGCACTATGGAGTGCTCGGGTTGTGAGTGAGGATGTGACGGGGAAGCAGCATATAGGAAGATAGGCAGAGAGAGCAAGAAAATACCTTCACTCTCATGGAGTGCTTAAAGAGGAAGAAAAAAAGTTCCCTGAATGTAAGCAGTAGAAGGATACAAATCACCCAGTCAAAGGAAAAAAACAATGATATGCTTTGTGGTGGGACGAGCACAAGAAGAGAAAAGAAAGCCATCAAATAAGAAGCAAGTAAGTGAGCTTGACAAGAAATCCATCCAATGAAAAGTGATGGCCTGAACTAACGACTGCTTTAAGTATCAGTTTCATACGCAATAGGTCTTTCAACAACAGAAGCTGTCTGTAGGCAAGACCTAAAAACAAACTTTGTTCAATTCCTTTCTGGACTTCTATTCATCGGTACCCATTTGTCCCTCTCTTATAGACATGGAAATATAATTGACCTCATCTTGATCTCAAGCACAATATTTTACTCTTCTTTCACCCTCTTTCTAGTTATCAAAACCTCCATCGCTGGAATGAAGTAAAAATCCAACTCTATCCCATCTTACTTCATTGAGGTTCATAACAGTCTAGCAGCACCTCTCACCTTCACTTCCAGTCACTCTTTTAATGACAATCTCCAGTCAGCAGTTGATTCTCACTACCCCATCGCCTCCCATCCTCCACCCTGTATCAGTCTTCTTATTCATATCTCCAAGACCAAAATATGTTCCATCACCCTACCAAGTGGAAGCAGACTTTTTTCTGAGCTTCCATCAGCACTAAACTTCATAAACGTACCATTTTTCCAAGATTGAATCACCATCCAATGATTGGGACTAACACCAGCCCAAATCATATTCTACCCACTCTTCTCTCTCACACAGTCATTCTACGCGCATCCTGACACCCAACTCTTTTCAATCACTACCGTCAGTCACACCTCCGTCACTTGATAATGCATCTTCTCCTCTAAACACCTCTTACTAATCCCATTGATACAGCCAAACTCTCACTTTTCTGTCTTAGTACATAGTCAGAACTAATATTCATAGTTCTGTCTGCTAATCAATCAAACTGAGTGAAGTAGATTATTCAGTTGTTGGTAATTGCACTGTTCACCCCAAGTCTTCTTGTTGCTAGGACTGATACAGTAAATGTGCAACATTGAGTAAATTAATAAGTAGGATTTCAGGGCAAGATGTAGGAAGGGAATGTGCAGTTGTTAAGCCTCTGATTTACAAAATCAGTGCCTTTGCACCAGCAAAATGTTTGGTATGTAGAAAACCCAAATTGCAAATCAATAATTTGGTACCAAATAACAACTTAGGTTTGCGAGTACATTATGAATCTCTATTTGGAAGGGGCATGCTTAGGATGTCCCTTCATAATAGTCATTCACAGTGGGATGTGATAATGTTTTTCAACTGAAATCTGCTTGCAAAAAATTAATACTTTACCACCTACATTAAGGTAGTGTGGAAATTGAAAATAATTGCTGTTAGCATGAGCTGAAGCCATCTTGGTTGTGGCATCCATTTTGTTTCTTCCATCTTCACTGTTGCTTGCCTTTCTATTATGCTTGTGTCATCCGCTTTAGTTATCTCCTTCTATTCTAAGCTCAAGCAATGTATGAGCTCTGAAAGGCCTGTAGCTGCTAGAATGCACCTGTTTGAAAACGTAACTGTCCATCATGTCTTACTGATGTAAGCAGTTCTGTTTCCCCCCCACTTTGCTGACTAAGTGATTTCCCATTTGCCCATGTTTGTCAGTAGTTATTCTTGTGTAGGTCTGTACCTTCTAATTTGTCACTACATGCTTACCAGTGCAGAAAACTGAGTATATAAGGCCCCTGGTCTGTGTATTCAAGCCACTAACTCCTGGAACACTTGAGGGTGTTGTATGGATGTGGTCTCACTCATCAGTGAATAAACGTGTTATTTTGAATTCCAGCTTCAGTGCCAATCTCTTCTTTGTTGGTTTAAGGACCCGTGGACAGGGAAGGGTGAACCCCTGCACCGGTGGGCCCCTAAAAGGGTTCATTTCCACAGTTGTGGTAACCCATTTGCAAATGGCAAGGGGTCTCCAAGGGACCGTTTTTCCTTTGTGAATGTGAATGTTGACAAAGCTGTTTTTTCTTTAACACATTCCGCTTTCTTTTAAGGATAATAGGCTGCATTTAAGAACAATTGCTTGATTTAAAAGCTATCACAGACCTAGTGGTCTGCTGACTCCAGCAGGTTGCAATGAGTGTAATGGCAGCAAATCTTAATGGGTCATAGAAAGCAACCTTTCTCATTAGTGCGTGAGGAAGGTCGAATTGCGTCCAACTATGATGTAGTATTTTGCGATCCAACCTTTTAGTACATAGGTCTGTTCACAAAATACCACTGGTTTTGCTACTAGTTGGTGTGTAAATTATGACCACTTTGAGCAAATACAATTTTCAAACATGTGACCCTATAACCTTACAACAACTACAGTGCTTAACCAATGGCAAGCAATTCAATAGCTGAGGAGCAAGAAATGAGGAAAGTGCATAATCCTTGAATCCGTGGACTGAAGGGAGCGAGAAGGAACATATTGTTGAAATATGTTCTTAATGGTGGCCACTGTGCAGGCGCGCCAAAGGCAAGCCCGTTTGTGCCTTTCTGTTCCTGGACCGTGCCGAATGCCACAGACCCTGGTGCTCGGACCATCCACCATTGCGACTAGAGCACCCTAAATGCCCTCAATACCGGAGGTTCCACGGCCTGCTACCTCGTGTCACCGAAGAGCTCCCAAGGCCTGTTGACCTGCCGCAACTGAAACTGCACCTTCGCCGGCCTCCACACACCAGACCCACCAACTGCATGACCCTCAAGAACTGGAACTGACCACCTCAGATGCATCCTACTCAACACCCGCTCCCTCAAAAGACACGCCATGGAGACCTGTGACCTGATCGATTCCTTCTCGAGGTCGCCTTCTTTACAGAAACCTGGATGAACCCCATCTCAGCCCTGGACATTGTAACCGCCATCCCTGACAGCTAGAAAATCATCAACAAGGACTGCATCAACTGACTGGAGAAGGCATCACCACTGCACACAAAAACCCCCTCTGCATCACCACCAGCCAACAACAACCACGCACCTGACATGGAGCACATCCACCTCCACTTCCAGATCCAGACCAACCCGAACACCACCCTCCACGGCACCCTTGTTTACAGACCCTTCGGGCCCTGCCCCCTCTTCAGCGAAGCCATAGCCAACCTAATCGCTCACTACCCTATAGCCTCAATGGATTACACCCTCGTCAGCGACCTCAATTTCCACCTTGACAACCTCGACGACCACAACACCTCATCCTTCCATCCTGCGCTTAGAACCCTATGATCCCATCCAGGAAGGTGCTGAAAAAGACAGACAGAGATCGGTAAAGAGTCTAGATTAGGGAGTAACAGAGCGAGTTAGAGCCAGGTCTTCAAATTCTTTTTGAATATGGCTTCGGAGTCCAAAAAACTCAGAGAGCTTTGGAGTTGGTACCAGGCTTTGGTGCCAAAATAGTGAAAGACTTTCTGCCTCATGTCTTCAATCTGAAGGGTGAAAGCTTTAGGCGATTGACATGGGATGGCCTCAGCAGCCTCTGGGTCTTGTAATGGGTGAATCCGGCGGTGAGGTATTGGTCCGGTGGACTTAAATGCTCTGAAAACCAACCAGAGGATTTTAAAAAGGATACTTTAATGAATTGGAAGCCAGTGTAGTTTTTAAGGGCTGTGGAGGCAGAGCTCCATCTGGGGAGTCTCAGCAGCAGTCTGGCCGAAGCATGTTGTACCATCTGGATCTTACGGAGTGGCAGCTTGGATAATCCTGCATGTAGAATGTTACTTCATTGTCGCTTCCCTCACTTCCCTTCATTACGACATTGAGGCAATCCTGCCTCGCCAGACACCCATACCACGTGATCTTTCCATGTAATAAAAAGACCCTTCCCACTCCAATCCTCCTGTTTCAATTTTGTCTTACCAAACTGCGCAGTACCGTGCCAGCTGTGTGCGGTGCTGCGGCTATTTCTTCACTGTTCTAGATGTTGGGATGTTGGCTTATGTGCTGGTTGTGCACTGCAGTGCCGGCCCGTGCCCCTGGTTTCCCATGATGCGCTGCTGCAGGGGATGTCACGGTGCGGTCCTCGTGGCGTGTTAGGAGCATGACGGTGAGATGGTGTTTACCGGCGAATGGTGGCTGGGGCTGTCCTTCCAGGTGCCGGCCCTTTTGGGCTTCCTGGATTCTCATAGCCATTATGAGGAGCGCTGTCATGTTGAGGAGTGCGACCAGACTGGGCATGATTGGCAGAGTCTGAAGATGATACAGTGAGGGTTTGCAGTATGGCAGTGTCCGATCCTCCTCTCTTCACCTTTCTTGGGCGTCCGGGAAGGGATCTGCTGTGCTTTCCTCCAGTCGGCTGGGAGGAGGTGCGTGTCGAAGACTCCTTGGCTTCTGGCGACAGGCTGTGCTGCTGTTGTGAGTGGTGTAATTATTGCTTCCCCATTAAGTGTTGCAGGTGTTGATTCGCTCATTCTTCTTTTTAGGTTCAGGGCATCAGGGAGTTGCAGACTCCTATGGTGCGTGCTGTTAGATCCCCGGGAGCCCATGTGGTGTTTTGGCTGTTGCTTGCGGTGCCGTAGACTAGCTGTGGACAGGGCTATGCTGCCCAATCGGAGGTCTGCAGTGCCTTCCTCCGGTCAGGATGGGCATGTCTGGGTTGCCAGGATTTGTGGTGTCTCCTTGGCATCCAGCTGTTTCGCCTGCGTGGCTAACTATGTTGATCAGTGTGGATGTTCTGCTTGTGACTGTTTGTTTGGGGGGCACAAACACCCTGATTATGTTTTGCTATTGTTTGGTGTTTTGTTATGGTGAAGCACACGTATGGCAGGCCATAGGATATTTTTCAGTGAACATAGGTGCCTGCCGACTCCATTTTATTGCATTGCTTGTCGTTGCCAGTGTTTTCCTTCGGAGTGTTTCCTGCCACGTTGAGAGCTCAGCAAAGCTAAAGGGTCTTAGCCCTGGCACTACATTATAGCTTCACCATTGTTTATGTATTTTTGGGCTGTGCACGGAAGGGTGTTACTATGTTTTCTGTAGAAAATCAAAAGGAACTAGCCCCACGGCCGAGGGGGATATGTGTATGTAGATATGAAGAAACAGAATAGTCTCTTTAGTCAAGGGAAACCATATAGGTTTTTAAGAAAGGCCTCACCCACTAACCTAGTTGGTGGCATGCTTCATCATCGGCCCCCACTAGGGGTACCGAATATACCCCAAGTGTGCTGCGACGCCTGCAATTGCAGCGGAGCTGGTTTATTGTCAAGGTGAGTGTGCAGTGATGGTGTAATGCGTGTATATTTAAAAGCTGGCCCTCTGGTCCCAAAAACCAATTAGAATTAATTAATAATGGGCCATGGGCAGCATTAAAAGGAGGCAGGGGATGGCTAAGGAGGTACCAATGGCTGGGTCTGAACTGGGGTGGCCTAGTGAACTAAAGAACAATGGTGGATTCAACCCAGATCTAATAGTGACTGGTGGTGAGTGTCTGAAAAGTTTCAGTGCTCCGTCCATCATCACCTTGTGTTTGGGTGGTAGGTTTGTGCCTACCTGCGCTGAGGGCTCTTTGGGCCCCATTTTTGTTGTTAAGTAGCTCCTCTTTTGCACTGCTACTTTATGCTGTGGTCTCTTGGCTTTGTTGCCTTCTGTGGTTCAGATGGCTTTTAAGCACTTTCAGTTGGTTTTGGGATCTGAAGTGCCACACCTAATTGGTGGCATCCTTGCCTATCGCTTGCAACATGTGCTGCGGTTTTTATCCATTGTTTTTACTAGGGGCCTTGGTGGGGATGCTGTGACCTGCTGTGCTGTACTGCACACCCTATCAGTCTTGGGTGCCTTGCTCGCTGTCCTTTTGGGATGTGGACTTAAGTGTCAAGCTGTGCTGTGCTGTCTACGCTAACAGTCTCTGGGGCCTTCCTCCTGGGTGTTCCGCGGTATTGGCTTCTCCTCTTGGGGCTTCTTTGGGACTGCATTGTGGTCGCAGTAGGTGCGTTCCATTGGTGTCGCTGCCAGTCTTCATGGCTTCATGTGTTCTTCTATTTCATATTTTCTTTGTGGCTCCGGTTCTGGGCATTTTGCATTTTCAGACTCGTGGCTGTTTCATTTTCGGTGGCATATGTAGTCTGATGTCGGCGCCTTTTCAGGCGGTGTCTGTCTGGATGGCGGTGCGGGGGATTTCTGGCTGCCACAGTGTCCTTGGTGCCCCATGATTTGGTTACGCACCGCTGTTCTCACATGGGTCGTTCTGAAATGCTGGGTTCCTTTCGCACAGGATTTGTCTCGTCTTCTGCCTGTGGCAGGAGGTTATCCAGGCAGTTCTGGGCTGGTAGCTGCTTCCTTCCTACTTCCTGTGATGGGGTTCTTGTTCCCTCCAGTCCCGGTGTTGCTCATTTTAGAGGTTCCCTGGGTCTGTGGCCTGGGGGTTGTCATCTGAAGGTGTCCTTTGCTTTTTCCCCTCAGCTGTGTGGCATGGTCTTCTTCTGTTGAGTTGGCATACTGACTCTGGCAGTGATTGGGGGAATGTGATGCTCATCTGCTTGCCGGTTGTGGCCCTCACTTTAAGGGCTCGGCTTGCTGCATTAGGGGGTGCCCTCTGGTTTGACTCTGACTCTGCACATTTCTCGACGCTCGCCTACTGCTAAATCTTTCTTGCGGCCCTGGCGTTCCTTTGGCTTGTAGTGTCAGAGTGCCGGTTTGGACCCTCCTTATTCTGCTTTCTTTGAAGTGATGGTGTTTCTGCAAGTTGGTGCTTCTTATGGGGTTGACAGTTGCCACTCAGGCTTCAGTGGGCTGCTATTGAGGCTTTTTGAGGGTTCTTGGTACATTTTGTCAGATGCAAAAGGTCGTCTGTTCAATGGTTTGTTAAATGTTCTTCCTTTTCCTGGGATGCTTTCCCTTCTAGTCTTTGGGTTTGGAGGCATTGATGGTTCCTCTGTCTGAGCCCCTGGTCTCAGTTGCTCTCAGGATGTTGTAGCTTTCATCGTTCTTTTTGCTGTATGTTTCTTCTGCTCCGCGTGTTTATGAGCTCTAAACTTTTTCTTTTGAGCATCATTTTTGTTGGGTTTTTGATGATGGAATGATTTTTTGCCTCTTCAATCTTTTCATCCTGTGGGTGATTCCCAGTTTCATAGGACCAGAAGTTGTTTTGCCTTCCTTTTCTGAGTCTCCTTTTTCTGGGAACTAAATGTGGATGCATTGTCTGCATGTCGGGAGTTCTATTCTTATTTCTTTGGAGAGGACAGCTCTTGACCAGCTTACCAATTCCCTGTTTGAGATTTTTGGCCCTGTTTCTCAGGTGTTTAAGCCTTCCACTTCATCTTTGAGTTGGTGGGCTCCCACATTGCTTTCTTCAGGTCAGGTTTTTTCCTTTTGGGGTTCAGGATCGATATATAAGATCTATGTCTACCTCATGGCTGTGATGTGGGGTGCTTCCTTTGCTGGGATATGCACAACAACTGCCTGGGCCCCACCCTCGGTTTTTTGCCTCTCCTTTTTGGATTGTGCAGGCACATGGACAGTCTGTGTT
Organism: Triturus cristatus; assembly: GCF_964204655.1. Classification (NCBI taxonomy): domain Eukaryota; kingdom Metazoa; phylum Chordata; class Amphibia; order Caudata; family Salamandridae; genus Triturus; species Triturus cristatus. The sequence goes on from NC_140584.1 coordinate 800,964,403, forward strand.
GTTTGGTTGCAGGTGTTGGCCACTATGTCATCTTTCTGGTGGTTCATTGCTTTGCTTTAATGTTTCATATACTTGAGTTTGTTCATTGTCTTTTGGTTGTCCTATTGGGCTTTGTACATCTCAATGTCATGATGAAGAGAAGCAAGGGAAACGACGATGAGGTAATGCTTCAATTACTTCCCGTCTTCCCTTGCTTCTATTCATTACCTTCCTCCCCTCCTCCCTCCCATGTGGTTCAGGCAAACCAATGGAGATTGTGTCGGGTTACATGGTATATACAGGAGGATTGAAGGAACAGGTTTTTTCATTGCATGGAAAATTCATGTGGTATGGGTGCCTGATGAGGCAGGATTGCCTAAATGTCGTAATGAATAGAAGTCAGGAAGATGACTCAGAGTAATGCAATTACCGGTAAGTAATTGAAGCATTACAATTTAAGTCTTGTCATGATTAGCATGAAGGCGACTGTTTCCCTGGCCACTAATGCTAGAAAGTCAAAGATTTGATTTTAATATTTGAATAGATTGAAGCACATTCCTGCTGCTGTAAGAGCTTGTGGATGGAATGAGAGGGCAGTGTCGAATTCTACAACGTTTTTTGCCACTTCTACTGTGCCAGTAGGGGGCACCAAATTAGACTATTGGATTGAGGAAAACAGGGTTAACTTGCCAAATAGCAGAATCTCGGTTTTATCTGTATTGCATTCAAGGTGATTAGTTTGCATCCACAGGATGACTTCGGTGAAACAGTTTTGGAAGTTTTGTTGCACGACAGAGCCTTAGTCAAGTGATAGGATCAGCTGCATATCGTCTGCATAGAACATGGTGGCAATTCCAAATGAGGTTATTAGGGAGATCAGAGGGGCCATGTATGTATTAAATAGTGAAGGGCTAAGGGATGATCCTTGCAGGACTCCCAATGCCACTGGTCTTCATGTTGATTAAAGTTATCCTAGGGCAACTGCTAGTCTCCTGCCAGACATGAAGGATTTGATCCAGGACAGGGCCTTGTGGAACATGCCACACTCCTTGATGCTTTGAAGGAGTATAGAGTGGGAGATGGTATCAAACGCTGTAGAGCGATCAAGTAGCATCAGCACCATATTATTTCCTTCACCCAGGGTCATTTAGCCGGAATGCTACCGCGCATCACAGGTTCAAGAATTAAAGTAAACAGGGAGTGATGCGCAGTAGCGTTCCGGCTAAAAAGAAGTTGCAGTACTTCGTATCCATTGTTTGACCGTAAGCACGTTTTTGACTACTCTTGATCGAAGTTGTTTACATAGCTGAAATAATGAGGTCACGTGATAACTGGAGTTCCCTTGATGAAGGGACTTCCCGAAATGCATTGGGAACACGGCATTGGATACACCACGATGATTATTTGATTGTAATGCAATGCAATACGAAGATTGTAACACAATTATTACATGAGACATACCAGAAATGTTAATGATCAATTGTTTTAGTAGATGCTATCATTTAGGATAATTTTTGTGAACTAAAAAATATGAAATAAATTGCAACAAGTCAGAATGAAGAATTGGCTATAAAATGTTTACTTTAATTGTTGAAACTTTGGGGTATGAGTTGTGCACCGTAAGTGTGTGACAAGGTTTGTACACACCATTTTGAAGGCTTGTGGAGACCTTGGAGCTCACTCATTGCCATAAGGACAAATGCTTATCAAAGTGAAAAACAAGGCACTCAACCTCAGAGGCTGGGAACAAATGAATACACAATTGGCCGACCAGAATCAGCACTTCCTTCTTGTGTACACTGAGCTATATATTACTCATCAAGCAGGTCTGTACAGTAGATAAATGGGTGTGGGGAGTATTCTCAGGATGAAGCAGTATTCCATCAAAGCATATGGTAAGCTAAATGTCATCAGCATAGAGAATGGAATTTAGACCGAATGTTCTAATAATGGCCACATCAGTTGCAAATAAATAGTAAGCACAGGAATATCCTTAATGTGTATATTAATGTCATGAAAAGGTGTTGCTAATATGCCCTCATAATGTCTCTATATGTCATGTTATTATACAGGCCGCTTGGCTGGAGCTCATATGTAGCTTTAGGTCTCGCCTACGCAGCGCGCAATCGCTGCATAGGAGGGACCTCTTGGAATCGCTCAGGACTATTTGGGAAACTCGTAAAAGTACTGCACTGTTCCCAATGAGCCCTCGTGCATGTGTGGCATTTACCTTGCAATTATCGTGCTCGCTTCTGCAAGGTAAACGCTAGACATGGACTGAGCCTCAAAGCTGCGCCCCCGTGTAAGACAACGCATGCGTATCTGTTTATAGGAGGGCTTGGTAAAGAAACTGCCTTAGGGAAACACCAGTTTTTGCCCAATATTCTGCCCTCTCCTAGACACTCACTGCCGCTACCAGCAAGTAGCAAAAAACAGAATGGCCACCCCCTTGCTTTAACCCCCGCCCCAAAATCAAGGGTTTTGTCTCTTTACAGCACCAGCCTTTGAGCCTGACAAGCCCCCACCAGCACAGATTTATATAGCGCTAACTCGACTCGAAGGAATTGGAGCACCATTTCCGTAACACAAGGACACGTTCATCATTCATTCAGTTGTACCAGAGCTGGGAGAACACCAGAGCAAAGTGAATAAACACATACGCCGCACCTACGACAACTAGGGCAATCACTTCCGGTGTGGCTGGAAAGCCACTTCCGGGATTCAGACCTTCTTTTCCGGGGTGGGCTCTTTCCTTTGGCACTTCGTAACTTTGAATGGGCAGTACAGACTATATCGCCTCCTAGTCCCGCCCTGACTATCACTCAGTATGACCTGGCGTTCCTATCTTGATTAGACAACATTACACAAAATATTTTCATTTGGTGATGGTTTATTATTTTCAGTCAGCAACACCACCACCGCCTCACTTTACATTCTTTATGCTGACCACCTGTGTCTCTCCCGAAGCATTTACTACATCAATTTCTTTACAGAATTAAATGTGTGCTCTACCACCTTGGCTACTGTAATTCATTCATGGAGGGTACACTCTCTCCTTAGTCGCTCCTCTTTCACATACCTTCCCCGTTCCTAGAACGAAGCCTGAACTGGTCTCTGATGTGTGCATCATATAGGGTCCCCTTTATAGCATACATGCTACTGGAAAACTATGTAATGCTGTGATATGCTCCGTAGCCAACGCACTTTCTGTTGTTCCGACATCCCTTTCGCCAGGGGATTCTAACGTGTGTTCAGATTTCTTCAAGATTCCTCAAGGATGTTTAAAGCCTCTCTATTTGCATCATCATTTGTTAAATTAGGCATGGTCAAACATGTTCAAGCCCCTTCTAGGCCAAGATAATGCAACAACATAGAATTGTGTCTCAAACATGGCACCACACTAATACGGAAGACAACTCTGTGACCCTTTCACCTCAAAAGTGGCTTACCAGGACAGAGCAAAAACAGAATGGGAGGTGATATTCATGCATAGGATTCCAAAATGAATGTTGATAACACAAAATGTGAATGTGAAATACTCCACAGGCAAAACAAGAAAACCCACCCGTAATCAATTCACAAACTCCTTCCCCTCCCGAGGATCCCCACCCCTCGCCTAAAAACACACTTCAGCTCTTCTGCAGAACATCTCGGATAACTGACTCCCACCACTGCACCTGAAACCAAACTGCCTTTAAATGAAACTGAATTTCTCTCAAAAGGTTCATATCCCGTACCTTCTCGCCCCGCCCTGCAATATGTAAATATTGTGCTTACTGTTATTTGGACCGCACGTGCGAGGCCTCGTAAGTCCGCACTCGCGCACGGGACAAAGCGACCAGTACACAGGTGATTGATTACCAGGCTGGGACTGAACCCCGAGCGGGTCACGCCCCTTGTGTTTGTACCCTCGGCCCCTGCAGGTACCGGCGGTCAGGTTGCGTGGGGTCAAGAGCTCCTCACGTTGAGCCCGAGTAGCTCACTACCAGTTATATTACTTCACATCACAGTCTGCGCAATAGCATACTCAGAATATCCTCTATCATAAATATCGTTTACCAAAATATCTGCCCATTAGTTATAATTTAAAATCTATGCCAAAAGAGACAATATTTTTGCAAACAACATTTAGGGCACATGCAGACAATATTTTTGATAACGACGTCATGAGATACAAAGTTTTTTCGCAGATACAGCACTTTTTTCATGACAAAGGCACACGTACTTTCCTAAGATCGAGTCACTAAGTGCGTCACTGATTTCACTTAATGACATGCTGATACTCACCCTTATATCTGTGCCGAAATCTGAGACTTCCATGCTATAGTCAGTTGACCCCAGAGTCACTCCCTCTCCGTGCCCCTCTACCCTGCAACAAAAAAAAGCATTGGCATAGCCAATAGGTCTCGCCTTTGGGACCTTATAAGTGTTTAGCCATGCAACAGTTGATGTTGTTGCACCAAGGTTATTGTGCTGCATCACTGAACGCTTATAAGGTCCCAAAGGCAAGACCTATTGGCTATGCCAATGCTTGCTTGTACTTCCATTGGGAAACAACTTCCTTCGATGCCTAGTGGTGGTGCGAAGGTGTCTACCAGTACCCGATCCTTTCTGGGTGCTACCAAATTCCAGATTGAGGCAGTGAAGAGTTCACTTCCTTTCCGACTCAATGTTATTCATGTGGTGTCACTAGTAATGCCATAGACATATATTGGATGGGACTAAGAGGGATTCCCTATCCCCTTCCAGGCCCATCCAAGGTTCAAGCTGGTGGTGGGGATATGGGAAAGGCTAAGGCACTAATATATTGCCCAGAAAGTAACCAGATGCTGTCTGAATTTGTTCTTAGTCTAACATAAAACCTATACAACAAATGGCTCATTACTGGGGCAGAGAACTGTGTGTCTGTGCCCCAGCGAGGAACGATACAGTTTTTCTTTTTTTCTTAGGCCTTTTTCATCCATTGTGTTTTATTGTCAGGTGTTTGTTTGTCCATCATCCACGCTCAAATAGGTTCATCACTTTAAAATGTGTCTACCGAGATTGTTCCAGGCTCCAGGTATTTTATTTGTGAGTCTGTGCAGCACCTCTGATAGAAATGATTCTGCTAGATTTCAAGTAAACAGCATAGACACTGGCATTTGATGGGGTACCATAAATATCAACTGCATCGTCATTTAAGGAGTGCGCCTTTTATTTAGTGTCTTCGTTTCAGCACATTGTATGGCTGAGGCACAGAGGTCAACTGGAGTTCACATAATGGCCGTTGAAACTGCTCCTGTATCTTAGCTCTGCGCGTGAGAGGAGCATATATCAGCCGGCGCATGACTGGCTGATATGACTGTGCATTTGATAGGTGCGTGGTTTATGTGACCGTGTGCTTGATGATGATTGGATAGTGGGGCCCCAGGCATTATGCTACCCATGGTGGGATCCTGATAGACTCATTTTTTAAATGAGTATATAATGACAGACTATTACTGACTTCAGACGACTAGGTGTGTGCTGAATTGAAGAATGGGCGGAGTGATATGCGAGATTTCTCAGACCTACTGAGGTTTGATAATTCCAGGGTAAGGAAGAGGGCACGCTCAGAAGGACTGGCCATTAGAAATGGCACCTGATATTGGTTTTATGTAAAAATTGTTACAACATATAAAGATGGTTGTGGTAATAGATAGTAGATGTTTTTAGGCATGAGGTCCATTTTATAAGGGTGAATAAACATTTTACTAGGCAGCGAAAATGTGTTTTCCTTCAAAATTGATTCAGTTCATAAAATGGACTATGTCCGTCTTCTATAAGATTCATCAACCTTTATTTCATAGCTAATTTGAGGGAAAATACCTTTGAAATGTTAGACTGAAAAACATAAGTTCGAACTGTAGGAGGCAAGTTGAGCATTTTAAACGTATGCCTTGGAGTTGTGATCTGTGGCTGTATTACATTTATATGACGCACGGTGCCCGGTCTGCGTTATGCAGACCCTCATTTACTGTGCCCAGTTCAGACTGGATCCGTGCACCACATTATGCAAAACATATGTTGACCCCAGCAGTAAATCGTGCGTGCGGTAGTATGACTTAAATTCAAAGGGAGAAAGTATCAGTGTGTGACTGCATGTACAAGGCATGCCTGGGCTGTGACCCTTGCGACCCTCCAAAAGATGAAGGGGTCATTCCAGCTAAAACCAAACTCAATATCATTTGGATTCGCTCTTCAGACAGACCTCTACTCACTGCCACAAAGCTTAAGACAACATGGAGCCAAATCCAACCTCACAGAAACCAATCCCACATAGAGGGAGACAACGCCCTGCATTGCAGTCTCTATGAAAACACACTGGCTCCCCTGGAAGTTATCCTACATACTACACCATGCTTCATTAAAATTCTAAAGAAGTTATTGCATATTTCTCGAATTCTGAGGGAATTCCACTGACTGCTTTCAAGCCTCTATCATCTTAAAATATTAGGAATCACATACAAGGCCACCAGAACTAGCATGCTTCATTCGTGGCTGAGAAATTAGCTACCTCATGTGGACAGTTGGTACTCCATCAAAATATGGACACAGAAATATTGTATGACCATAATATCGTGGTCGAAATGGCATCACTACAAATATATTGTGGGCAAAGATATCGAAAGGTAACTATATACTTTGCAATCATTTTATAGCAATATTTGAGGTTAAAATATAGTTTACTATAATGTTGTTTTTATTGTGTTGCGTAATTGTATTTTGTTTTTATTATTTATGTTGGTATATTTATATTTGTAACTTTTATTTAGAACATCAAATAGATCATATCGTATATGAAGATGTCAAACATCCATAAATATTTATAAATTCTACCATATATTACACAAACTATGTCTCAGCAGTACAGTAAGTATCGAATATCTTCACACTCCAGTGGTGCCTAACACTTTATATGGGGTGGAGTGAGAATGCGTTGCCTTCGGTTATTGTATGATTTTCATGAAGTGCATTATGATATGTTGAGGTTTATTAGGGTGCTATAAAACTATTGTTTGCTTGGGGGAGGGGTGCGGAAGGAGGATAAGTAAATAGTGGGTCTATCCAGACGAGCAAATGTCTGGGAGGAACGCGCCTGTCTATCGGCTAGGAGAGGCACAAAAGAGGATGGGCTAATGGTGTAGTGGGGGTTGGAAACCCTCTAGAAAGGGGCTACTCTGGCTAGATTATGTGAATCAGCCCACCTTACAGTCTGGGTGACACTGTCAATGTTCACGTGCATTCCCAAAAAATTTCGTTAAGTAGTCCACATATTTGGGATGTTGTCATTGGTCAATAAATGGTGACAAAATATTGTGAAATATAATATATCCAAGCTGTCGTGCAAATCTTAGATGGGACTCTCATAAGAGACTGTCTTTTACATTTTTTTGGAGCCATTCATCATGCGTGGGTAGTTGCCACGCGCTCCAGTGTCACTAGGATACATATCTTACCTTATGTCAAGTTCAAAGCTACCAAGCGTTGGATATGTCCAGTCAGTGAAGGCATGTCCAATGTGTCACGTAGCAAGACCAGTTTTCCTGTCATGGGTATTGAGGTTACTAATACTTGACTCACTGCATCTCCATTCCAGGACCAGAGGCGGCAGATATCAGGTCAGCCATGAAGAACGTGTGCCGTTTCGCACCTCCACTGGCCACATCTCCAGCAGTTAGAGTGGGGTAACAGACCTGCTGTCCGCAGTTTCGGTGGTTTCCAATACCATTCTGGGTTCTCCTACTCCTTTGTCGACGTTCTCCCAATGGGATTCTGTGCACCCTAAGCGTAGGATTCTCTGACATTTTATTGTGGAAATAGGATGAAAGGGGTTTGGAGTATAGTTGTTGGACCAACATGTTACTGAACCCTGACTTTACACCCTTAAGATGTCCCCAGTGTTTCAGGTATTGCTAGATGGGGGAGTCTCATGGTCGTGCTTCCAGTACACTGTTAAGGCAATGTTTAGGTTTTATGTAATGCCATGCTTGTTATATAATGCCATGCTTGTTATGTGATGCTAAGCTTGGTTATGTAATGCCATGCTTGGTTATGGGAAGCTGGAATTCCTCGTACAATTTTGCAAATGTTTTAAGGTTCCCCTCAGTTATTAGTTGCTTTAATGTGAGAATGCCTGCTGTCTGCCATATTCCCCAATGGACGGAGCGGCCCCGTATTGTTATACTGGCTTTGGTCCAGATAGGTGCCTATGTGTGTAGTCTGTCTTCAACTTGAAATGTTTATGGATATATTACAGGGTTAGAGGTAAAGGAGTCAGACTATTTTCATAAGTATAATAATTGTTAGCCTGGCTCACTTTGTGTAAGAAGCTGTTCAATAGGGAACCATAAGGGTGGGTCTCTCCTACCTGGATTTAGGTACAATAATTGGGACAAGTGCAGTGCTGCTAGAAATGCTCCAGGAAGGTGGGATTCAAACTCCCATATTTCCTGTGAGCATTCAATTTGCATATTTGTTGTCTAGGTTTCATGTAACCCCAAGTTCGTGGTTTTCACAGGGAGTGGGTCCATTGCTGTAGGAGAGTAGGATCTGCTTCTTACAGTCACCCCCACTTTTTGCTGATGTTTCACCGTTTTTTCGACTTTGGTCTGGCTGGGGCCCTGCTAATCAGGACCCCAGCCTAGCTGCTTCCGCTCTAAAATGATTCCCAGTACTTTAGGTACACTCCAGATTGGATTCTGGGGTACCCTTATAAGTCCCTAGTATATGGTATACTATGTACCCAGGGCATAGGTACCGCAGAGGCCTACCAGTGACTGCAGCATGTATTATGCCACCCCTGGGAAGCCTTCCAAAATGACACCACAGGACTGCTACTGCAGCCTGGGTAAGGTGGTGCATGCACCTCTTACTGAGATATAGGTTCACTATATCTTTCCATTTCACTGCACATATAAACTTTTCAGTCACCCCTATGGCAGGCCTTACTACTCCTGAAGGCAGGGAGCTGGGTTTTATGTGAGTGGGTGCCCATGCATGAGCAGAGCCCCTCTGTAGCCTTTGGAACCTTTATTCCGGGGTTGTCTGTGATGCAGCCAAACCATATACTCTTAAGTGCATTATAACCAAACGGTTAATGCTAACTTTAGGATGGCTGCACGGAAACATGTCGTGTTTGGTGTCAAACACCTTGGAATCATACCCCAACACCAGTAACTGGTGTGGGAGTATGATCCCACCCTTCTAGAGGGAGAGACATGACGGCACCGGTATACACGGTATCAGCTAACAGAGCCCTGGCATCACAAAATGGATGCTGCCAACCACAGACATGAGTCTGCCCTCCTGCTACTGGACGAAACTCCGGCAGTGGAGGCCTGGAGAATAGGTTTTCTGTCACCGGGAGGTGTCACCACCTCTTAGACAGGCTTCAGTGTATTGGGGCTGGGTGGGTGCACTCCAAGAGTGCTTTGAAGTTCAGAGGCCCGTATCCCTTGTGGCGACTGTGCAACCCGAACCCCTGGACACGCGACCATTTGCAGAAACATCAGCTTTAGAAGCAACTCCTGCAGCTGAGCTTTGGGTTACTTGTAGGCTTGACCCGAGCAGCATTTACACCGAAGATTGCCCGCTTACACTTCACAAGTTTTCCGTGAGCTGGCCCTTTGTCTTTTCTCTCGAGGTCCCTTTGCGATCCCTAGTCCGTTGACTGGTGGGTCCCTGTGAAAGCAACTCTAACTCTAATTGGGCTTACCTGGTTGCTCCAGATGTGCCCTGACTCTCCATTGCTTGGGGAGACCCCAGGGCCTTGTTGGTCTGCACCAAAGCATCTTTTCTCTTCCTGCATGGGTTGCTGTTGCCAAGGCTTGTTGGGTCGAATCCGGGCACCAACACCGCCGTACTCGACATCCTTAGTGGGATAGCTCGAAACCAGCTCCTGGTCATCCTCGACGCCTCCTGGTCCTCTTGGCTGCAGAGTCAAGCTTCACCTCTTTGCACCTGAAACACCTGACATCGGTGGGCATTGGTCTATCGTGCCCCTGGTCTCTGGCTAATGACCCAGACTCTGTCCCCTCTGCTTTCAGGTTCTTCTTATCTTTGATCCACGCTTGGATCACACCAACCACTTCTTTCCCTCCCAGCAGCAGCACGCCATTGAAATCAATGACGATTCCCGACACCATTTGACACATATGCACCCGGCTTCCCTGGGTGAGGCAACTCGAGTACTCTGGTGCTCCCGTGGGTGCTGGCCCTAGAACCCCCTAAGTCTAAAGGGGTTTGCTCAAAGTCCTCTCCTAAGTGTCCTTAACTTCTAAAATTCCAACCGTGACTTTCCCATAGAATAGTACGGGGCTCGCGCCTGTGTTCTCACACTGCACGCATCCCCCGTGGGTCTCCTGTGTAACTACCTTGGGTGGTTCCTTGGGGTCCCAGCGATTCTACATGCTCTAGGCACTGTGTCTAGTCAAGTCGTGGTTTTTATATCACTTTCTTGATATATGGTTTGGTCCCCCCCTAGGGCCCATTGTATATTGTGCTATTTACTGTCGTTTTAGAACTGTATTATTGTGTGCCTTGCTCTCTAACTTCATAAGGAGGTTAGTAGAGTGTTTAGAAATAAATACATATATTTTATATATATACCTTGTGTGGTTCTCCTTTCATTTAGTAATTCAAGAGGTTATAATCTGGTAAACCAAGCTGCTTTACACTCCTTCAAGACTTAGCCTGAAGGCTGCTCTCCATAGCTACCACTAGGATAGCTTTCAATAAAGGTTGTCTTTAAACCTATCATCAATAAGGGTTGTTTGGACTGGTGCAAGGTGCCCACTATAACTAGTGGACAGCATATGCCAGGCCAACTTCTCACATTGGTGTGCAGGGGTTGGATTCAAGCTTGCTATTACTTTACCATATAATCTCTTTGAGTGACTAACTGAAAACCACTATAGGTACATAGGTGCATATAAATCAAGTCTAGAATACAGTAAGTTCTACCGAACTTAGAGTTGTGTGTCAAGGGCTTAGCACACCCATACTACAACTCAAGAGAATTTAGTAGGCCTCTCTAGAGTAGGTAAGTGCATACATCACACCACACTAGTCATGTCTTCAAGGGCAGAACCCAGTGGCTCTCTCCCCTCTAAGTATGATCATATGACATATCAAAAGTTGAGGACAATGTGTTCCTCAAGAAAATTGAAGACATTGAAGATGTTGTGCCCATCAGCACAACATCTCATAAAGATGTTGCTTGCAGATGACCTGAGGAAGACCCCAGGGTCTGATGAGGTAGGCAAGATGGGTGGGCCAGCAGAAGAGGAAAGGCCAAGAAGTGACCACACCTATGACCAGGACTCTGATACTGACCAGGAGGATCATGATCATTCTAACCTGGAAAGTCCAATCCATCCTGAAGGTGAGAGGGAAGGCCCCAGTGGCCCTCTCTATACCCCAGCTGGAATGGGTTGGTGGTGTGCCAAGAAGATCAAGATCTCCTTCAATGGAGTCTAATCATTCTAGTGCATCTGGAGGGACCTCTGTCTCTCATAGGACCATGTTCCCTCAGAGGAGTGAGTCCTCTTATGAGAGAAACCACAGACTGATCCAGTTTGAGGAAGCTAAGCTTAGGATCAAGAGAGACCAGTTAGCATTGACAGGGAATCCATGGAGCCCCAGAGAGCTTCACATAGATGGGGCTAGAGCCCCATGGTGGCAGCAACAGTGTCCCTAGAGGTAGAGAGCATACTCATGACCATAGGAACCTGAACAAGATTGTCCCTCCCTACCTGAGTGTAGATTACATCCACAAATGGATGACTGCACTGGAAAGGGCCTGTAGAGTGCAGAGGGTCCCTCAGGAGCAATGGGCGGCAATCTTGTGGCTCTCATTTGCAGGCAAAGGTACAGACAAGCTCCTCACTGTTAGAGAAGAGGATGCTGACAATTACACAGTCTTGAAGAGTGCACTAATAGAAGGGTTTGGCCTAACCACTGAACAGTACAGCTTGAAGTTCGGAGATACCCAAAAGACAAAGACTCAAGACTGGGTTGAGTTTGTAGATTGTGCTACTAAGGCTTTGGAGGGCTGGTTACTTGGCAGTAAGGTGTGTGACTTTAAAGGATTATACAATTTGATTATGAGGGAGCAGATCCTTAATAATTGTCAAAATCAGCTGTTGCTTCAGAACCTGGTGGACTCTGATCTGACCTCTCCCCAAGAATTGGGTCAGAAGGCAGACAAATGGGTCAGAACCAGGGTGAGGCAATAGGTTCAGAACCAAGGTGGTGACTCCAAGAAGCAGGATTCCAAAAACTCTAGGGTGGGGACAAGGGTAAAGACCAGAAGTCTTCTCAAGGGCCCCAAAAATCTGCATCTGATGGGGAGTCCCAATATAATAAAGGAAAAGGCCAAAAGAAACCATGGTGTAAAATCTGTAAAAAGAAAACCCATTGGACAAGTGATTGTACCAAGTCCAAAGAATCAACTCTAGTCACCATTGCCCCTAAGGCAACTGTTCCCCCTAGTTCAGCTCCAAGTGGTACGCAGAATAAGGGTGTAGTAGGGTTAACCCTGGGTTCTGAGGTGGACTCTGGCCTAGTCAGAGTTCCAACTCAGGCTGTACCGATCTGTGATGGAGGCATGGATATGGCCTCCTTTGTGAGTCCCAGTAATCTGGGCAAATACAGACAGTAGCCTTTAATCAATAGAAAATAGGTTTTGGCATCCAGGGACACAGGAGCAAGTGTCACAATGGTGACAAAAGATCTTGTGGCTCCTGAGCAGATCATACTTGGTGAAATGTACCAAGTAACCAATGCTAGCGATGTCAGGACAGACCATTCCTTGGCTGCTGTTAATTTCTCCTTGGGAGGGGTAACTGGCCTTAAGAAGGTTGTGGTAAGTGCAGACCTCCCTGTTGAATGCTTGCTTGGTAATTATTTAGAAACTTCAGCTTGGGCTGAAGTGGAGCTCAGGACTCATGCAGAAATGTTGGGAATCCCTGCACGTGTTTGCTGTGACCAGGTCACAGTCAAAAATGTCAAAAACTGAACAGGACCTGGATCCTGGAAGAATGGACCAGGCGCCTCCCAAGAAGAGGAGCAGCAGGGGTAAGGCAGTGTCTTCCCCCCTGGCTCAGGAAGCAGATCAGTCTCCTCAGGGAGATAATCTCAAACCTGAAGAAGGAACTGTCCCAGAGGAGCTTGAACCTGACCATGTTGAGTTCTTGGTGACAGGGGGCCCTTCCAGGGCAGATCTGAGCCAGGAGCAGCTGAGCTGCCCTTCTCTTAAACCCCTCAGAAAGCAAGCTGCTGATGAGGCTGCTGGGAATGCTAGTGGAACCCATAATAATATTTTGGGATGATGGACTCCTGTACTCAGAGAGTAGAGACCCCAAGCCTGGTGCCTCCAGGATGTTTTATATACCTCTGAAGTTCAGGGGCTTCCTATTGACAATAGCCCATGATATTCCCTTAGCAGGACACCTGGGCCAAAACAAGACTTGGGACAGAACTATTTCTCACTTTCATTGGCCCCACATGTCTGAAGACACCAAGGAGTTTTGTCGCTCCTGTGTCCCTGTCAAGCCAGTGGTAAGGCAGGTGGTGCAACGAAGGCCCCCCTGATACCACTACCTGTGGTGGGGGTTTCCTTTGAGAGGGTTGGGATTGACATAGTTGGTCCCATGAATCCTCAGACAGCATCTGGGCACAGATTTATACTGGTGGTGGTGGATCAAGTCACTAGGTACCCAGAAGCCATTTCCCTTAGGACCACTACAGCTCCTGTAGTGGCAAGGGCCCTACTCGGAATCTTTTCCAGAGTAGATTTCCCTAAAGAGGTAGTATCAGACAGGGATCCAAACTTCATGTCTAGTTACTTAACAGGAATGTCGAAGGAGTGTGGTGAGATTGAGAGCTGCTCGACTTCATCACTAGCTGCTTAGCATAAACGTCGGATGGAGAAATACTTTTAGCTTTGTTTTTAGCCTGTATTTTAACTTAAATTGAAGCTTGCACATTGCTTACTTGCACAGAAACCTGTCTTCTGCCCTGGCCCACCGTAGCTGTGTGCTGATTGAGTGGAGGACGGGCTTGACAGCACCTAGGTTCACCACAAAGCACTCCCGGACGAAAAGGGGGCGGAGCCACACTTCCGCTTGCCCTCCTACTTAGCCCGATGTGCCAGTGTGCGCGCAGCGGAGCGTGGTGAGTCTGAGAGCTGCTCGACTTCATCACTAGCTGCTTAGCATAAACGGTGGATGGGGAAATACTTTTAGCTTTGTTTTTAGCCTGTATTTTAACTTAAATTGAAGCTTGCACATTGCTTACTTGCACAGAAACCTGTCTTCCGCCCCGATCCACTGCAGCTCTGTGCTGATTGAGTGGAGGGCGGGCTTGACAGCACCTAGGTTCACCGCAAAGCACTTCCAGCCAAAAAGGGGGCGGAGCCACACTTCTGCTTTCCCTCCTACTTAGCCCGATGACCCAGCGTGCGAAGAGCGTGGTGAGTCTGAGAGCAGCTCGACTTCGTCAATAGCTGCTTAGCATAAACGGCGGATGGGGAAATACTTTTAGCTTTGTTTTTAGCCTGTATTTTAACTTAAATTGAAGCTTGCACATTGCTTACTTGCACAGAAACCTGTCTTCCGCCCCAGTCCTCCGCAGCTGTGTGCTGGTTGAGTGGAGGGCGGGCTTGACAGTACCTAGGTTTACCGCAAAGCACTTCTGGCTGAAAAGGGGGCGGAGTCACACTTCCGCTTGCCCTCCTACTTAGCCCGATGTGCCAGCATGCGCGCAGGAGACGCGCCGCTGGCGTGCCGAAGGGGCTCCTAAGGCAAGCCCGTCTGCGCCCGTCTGCACCTGTCTGCACCCGTCCGCATCCGGCCGGGACCAGGGGCCAGGACCCATGCCCCCCTAAGAAAGACCCCAGGAGCCCTATGCGCTATTGAAGAGAAGTACTCATCGGGTTAGCCACTCATGCCTCATGTAAACTAACCCCAGGATATACTGAAGGGCCTTTCTCCTGTATGCAGTGCAAATGGGGCAGCCTAGCCCAGCCCGATCAGTCACAGAGAGAAGTGGACGACCATATGGAATTTAACTGTATATATTTTAATGCCAGGTCAGTGCCCAAACACGCTTTGGAGATCTGGGACACTATTAAGGAGACAGACCCAGACCTGGTTTTTATTACTGAGACCTAGCTGGGTAAGAGCAACTGCCCGGATATCGCCAACGCCATGCCCCCTGAGTATAAAATATTAAGGCAAGATAGGCGAGGGCGGAAGGGTGGGGGACTAGCTATCCTGTTCAAAGACTACCTCAATTGCTTCCCCATCACAGTAGCCCAGCTGGGAGAGCATGACCTACTGCCATTCGAAATATCTAAAGGGAATCATATATTATTCGGGGGAGCTGTGATTTATAACCCCCCCGGATATCAGGCAGACTTTAGTACCAAACTGCTTACGCAACTATTGTCCACATGCATAAAACACAAAAATTACTTGGTTATTGAAGACTTTAACGTCCACCTTGAAAAAACTGACAACATGGCGACATGTCCATCCTTCAATTAAAACAATGGATAAAGGGACCTACACACATTGCAGGGCACACACTGGATCTACTGTTCTCCAATATAGAAGATACCATAGTTAAGGAGATTAAACCAGTCACATGTACTGACCATTCATTAATTAACTTTTCATTTTCCATACACGCGATATCAGCAAGAATCACCAAACTCATGCATGGCACCTACAGAGCCTGGAAATTAGTCACACCTGACTCATTTCATCACCACTTTGCTCCCAACGGCTTAGCGACTCTGGGAACACTACCCACCAACAGAGGTGCAGTGAACCTTGAAACAGAGATCACTAAGACGCTGGACCTATGCGCACCGAAACTTAGATCTAAACCCAGAAAAACGGTATGCGAAAAGTGGTACACAGCAGAACTTAGGATGCTGAAAAAAAGTGTAAACCACTGGAACACAATTGGCGACTGTCTAGATTGGACACTGATAAATCAGCGTATAAAACAGAACTCAGGGGCTACACTCATGCAATCAAGAAGGTCAAAAGGGCATACTTTGCACAACGAATAAATGAGAACACAAATTCAGCAAAAGAACTATGTAAAATAGTGCGTGAGCTATGCAAACCAACCTGCATTTCCCAAACCCTGCCTCCTTCAGCAGAAGGCTGTAAAAAAATCAGTAATTTTTTCACGGACAAAATAGGCACAATCTATTTGTCATTTAACAATACCACTCCAGCAAATTTCATCAACTGGGAAAATAGAGACCCTCATCCCGACACCCCCGTGCATTTAGACGGCTTTGTCCCCATCACAGAAAAA
Source organism: Triturus cristatus (assembly GCF_964204655.1). Taxonomy (NCBI): domain Eukaryota; kingdom Metazoa; phylum Chordata; class Amphibia; order Caudata; family Salamandridae; genus Triturus; species Triturus cristatus. Next base: position 800,980,738 of record NC_140584.1, read on the forward strand.
GAAGTCGCTAAAGCAATGGGGGAAATCAAATCGGGATCCCCTCTTGACCCATGTCCACACTTCATTTTTTCACAACTTATACCTACTCTGTGCCCTTACATCACACAGCTGTTTAACCAATCCCTGGAGACAGCAGTCTTCCCAGAGATTTGGAAACAAGCTATAGTAACCCCCTTACTGAAAAAGACAGGATCCGATGTAAACAACCCAGCCAACTACAGACCAATCTCTCAGCTCTCTTATCTTTCCAAGGTACTGGAGAAACTTTACAACAGACAGCTATCTAACTACCTAGAATCCAAAGAGTTGCTTGACCCCTCACAAACAGGTTTCAGGGCCACCAACAGTACGGAAGCAACTCTCTTGGCTGTCATAGACAATATAAGATCTTTGCTGGACCAGGGAAAGGCAGTAGCCATGATCCTGCTAGACCTGTCGGCGGCTTTCGACACGGTCTCCCATCAACTTCTACTGGAAAATTTGCACGAAAAAGGGATACATGCAAAGGCCCTTCAATGGCTCAGCTCATTTCTATGTAATAGAACTCAAACTGTGCAGCTAGGTGCCTTTTCATCTACTCCAAAAAACCTCAGCTGTGGCGTCCCGCAGAGAGCATCCCTGAGCCCCACACTATTCAATGCCTATGTCTCATCCTTGGCAAAAATTGGAATGAAATGGGGCTTTGGAATTTGCTCCTATGTGGATGATACCCAACTGACAATAGCCATTGGAAACAGGCATGATGACACCAGAGCCAAACTCAACAACTGCCTTAATGAGATGGCAACCTGGATGTCAGCGCACTGTTTAAAGCTCAACGCAGAGAAATCTAAAATCCTGCTTCTTGGAGGAGCCAATTATATCTGGGACACATCCTGGTGGCCCCACTCTTTGGGTGCAGCGCCAGCACCAAAGCAGTGCGTAAAAAACCTGGGCATCATCATTGATAACACCCTATCAATGCAGGACCATGTGCCGATCCTATGTGGCAGAAGCTTCGCCACACTGAAGCTTCTAAAAAGGCTCTTCCCCTGGATCCCACTGGAAAGAAGGAGGACAATCACACAAGCCCTGCTTGTCAGCATGTTAGACTACGGAAATGCACTTTTTGTTGGCTTGCCAGACTACCTTTTTAAATGTCTGCAGGTGATGCAAAATGCAGCGGCTAAACTGTTGTGCAATGAGGGCAGATATAGCTTAGCGACCAAATGCCTGAAGCAACTTCACTGGCTGCCCATGCGGCAAAGAGCCCGATTTAAACTCTTAGGACATGCACACAGGGCACTTTATCGCACAGGCCCCAAGATTCTTCAGAACAGAATCAAATTTTATGTCCCGCCCAGGTGCTTAATGTCACGTTCCTTAGCGTTAGCTGAGACCAATAGAATCAGTAAGAGCAGGACAGGTGAACGCACCTTTGCGCACCTTGCAGCACTGTATTGGAACGAGCTTCTGCTGGAACTACGGCTAACTGTAGAACACATTGGCTTTCAGGAAGAAACTTAAAACCTATTTCTTTTAAACTGCCGCTACAGCCCTCAATTAGGCTAAACTGACTCATCACTCTCCTGCCACACTAGCGCCGTGATATCCCAGTGGGATGAATAGCACGCTTTAAAAATAAATAAATAAATAACAAATTTACCACCCCTTATCACCCACAATGCAATGGGTTAGTTGAAAGGTTCAACAAAACCCTAAAGGGCATGATTAAAGGTCTCCCAGAAAAGCTGGGACATACTTTTGCCCTGCCTTCTATTTGCCTACATGGAAGTTCCACAGAAGGGGGTTGGTTACAGCCCATTTGAGCTTCTGTTTGGACATCCAGTTAGGGATCCATTGTGTCTGGTGAAGGAGGGATGGGAGTTACCTCTCAGACCCCCGAAACAGGATAGTGAGGACTATGTACTTGGTCTCTGCTCCAGGATGGCTGAGTACATGAAGAAGGCAACTAAAAACCTTGAGGCTAGCCAGGAATTACAAAAGGCCTGGCATGACCAAAAGGCTGTGCTGACTGTTTACCAGCCAGGGCAGAAGGTATGGGTGATGGAGCCTCTGGCCCCAGCTGCCCTCCAAGACAAGTGGAGTGGCCCCCATACAATACTTGAGCAGAAGGGAGAAGTTACCTACCTGGTGGACCTAGGAACTCCCAGGAGCCCCCATAGGGTACTCCACGCTAACAGGCTCAAGCCATATTTCAACAGGGCTGACATGGGCTTGCTAATGGCAAATGATGAGGGACAGGAGGAAGAGAGTGACCCACTCCCTGACCTGCTCTCTCAGAACCCTGATGATGGATCAGTAAATGGTGTGGCCTTGGCAGGCAGCCTCATAGTCCAGTAACAAACTGACTGCAAAAAAGTTCTCAGCCAGTTTAGACATATTTTCTCACTGACTCCAAGTCAGACTACCTGGTGCACTCATGAAGTGGACACTGGGGACAGTCTGCCTGTTAAAAATAAGATTTACAGGCAACCTGATCATGTCAGGGACTGTATCAGGGCTGAAGTGCAGAAGATGTTGGAATTGGGAGTCATTGAACCCTCAGATAGCCCTTGGGCTAGTCCAGTGGTCTTAGTGCCCAAACCTAACACCAAAGATGGCAAGAGAGAGATGAGGTTTTGTGTAGAGTACAGGGGCCTCAATGCAGTCACTAGGACTGATGCCCATCCCATCACAAGGGCAGATGAGCGTATAGACACTTTGGCCTCAGCCAAGTTTCTGAGCACATTTGACTTGACAGCTGGCTACTGGCAGATCAGACTAGCTGATGATGCAAAGCCAAAGACAGCATTTTCTACCCCTAGTGGGCATTACCAATTTGTGGTGATGCCCTTTGGTTTGAAGAATGCACCTACCACTTTCCAAAGGTTGGTGAGTAGAGTCCTTACAGGCCTGGAAGCCTATAGTGCAGCATATCTAGATGATATTGCTGTCTTTAGCTCCACATGGGAGGATCACCTGGATCACCTGAGGAATGTTTTGGAGGCCCTGCAAAAAGCAGGCCTAACTATCAAGGCCACTAAGTGCCAGATAGGGCAGAGTCAGGTTGTGTACCTGGGCCACCTTGCAGGTGGAGGCCGGGTTCAACCATTGCAGAGCAAAATCCAGACCGTAATGGACTGGGTTGCTCCAACCACCCAGACTCAGGTCAGAGCTTTCTTGGGCCTGACTAGGTACTACAGAAGATTTGTAAAAGGTTATGGATCCATAGTGACCCCATTGAATGGCCTTACTTCTAAGAAAATGCTCAAGAAAGTTCCGTGGACAGTCAGCTGTCAAAAGGCATTTGATGACCTAAAGCAGGTCATGTGCACTGCTCCCATTCTGAAAAGTCCTAACTACTCCAAATAATTAATTGTTCAAACAGATGCATCTGAGTTGGGGGTTGGGGCTGTGTTATCACAGTTAAATGATGAAGGTCAGGATCAGCCAGTAGCTTTTATTAGCAGAAGGCTGACCCCCAGAGAGAAACGTTGGTCAGCCATTGAGAGGGAGGCCTTTGCTGTGGTTTGGGCTCTGAAGAAGTTGAGGGCATACTTGTTTGGCACTCGCTTCATTGTTCAGACAGACCATAAGCCCCTCTTATGGCTAAAACATATGAAGGGTGAAACCCCAAACTTTTGAGGTGGTCCATTTCCCTGCAGGGGATGGACTATGCAGTGGAACATAGACCTGGGAGTAACCATGCCAATACCGATGGACTCTCCAGATATTTCCACTTAGAACATGAAGACTCAACTGGTCAAGGTTAGTTTAATGTCCTTACGTTTGGGCGGGGGGGGGTGTTGTGTAGGAAAGTAGGATCTGCTTCATATAGTTACCCCCACTTTTTGCTGATGTTTCACAGTTTTTCGACTTTAGTCTGGCTGGGGCCCTGCTAATCAGGACCCCAGCCTAGCTGCTTAGATTACACCTGGATGAAACTCTGATACTGAATCCTGGAACTTCAACACTCTACACTGAACTAGATGACTGAAGAATCTTCCTTGGAGTAAAGGAGTTACTCCCCTGCTTGGCAGGCACCAAAGACACATCTGTCTGTATTCCATCTAAAAGGTCCCGCCGGACTCCAAAGAATTTTACAACACAGGCGGTGGGTTTCCGTGGTCTTAGAGGTCGATCAGCACCCACAGAACGTCTGAGTTGCGTATCCCTCGTGGTGACCGTGCAACCCGTACCCCTGGACACCGCTACCATTTGCAGAAGCATCAGCTTTCCAGCGACTCCTGCAGTTGAGCTTTGGGTTACTTACAGCCCTGACCCCGAGCAGCATTTGCTTCGAAGATTGCTTGCTTACACTCCACGAGTGTTCTGTGAGCTGGCCCTCTGTCTTTTCTCTTGAGGTCCCTTCGCGATCCCTAATCTGTTGACTGGTGGGTCTCTGTGAAGGCAACTCTACCTCTAATTGGGCTTACCTGGTTGCTCCAGATGTGCCCTGACTCTCCACCGCTTGGGGAGTCCCCAGGACCTTGCTGGTCCGCACCGAAGCATCTTTTCTCTTCCTGCGTGGGTTACTGTTGCCAAGGCTTGTTGGGTCTAATCTGGGCACCAACACCGCAGCACTCAACATCCTTCATGGGAAAGCTAAAACCCAGCTCCTGGTTGTCCTCGACGCCTCCTGATCCTCGTGGATGCAGAGTCAAGCTTCACCTCTTTGCACCTGAAACACCCGACATCGGTGGGCATTCGTCTATTGTGCCCCTGGTCACTGGCAAGTGACCCAGACTCTGTCCCCTCTGCTTTCAGGTTCTTCTGATCTTCAATCCAGACTTGGATCACAATGGACACTTTTCTCCTTACCGGCAGCAGCACTTTGCAGCAGATTGCCATTGAAATCAACAATGATTCCCGTCACCATTTGACACCTATGCACCCGGCTTGTCTGGATGAGGTAACTCGAGTACTCTGGTGCTCCCATGTGTGCTGGCCCTAGAACTCCCTAAGTCTAAAGGGGTTTGCTCAAAGTCCTCTCCTAAGTGTCCTTCACTTCTAAAATTCTAACTGTGCCTTTTCCATACAATAGTACGGGGCTCTCTCCTGTGTTCTCACACTGCATGCGTCCCCCGTGGGTCTCCTGTGTCACTTCCTTGGGTGGTTCCTTGGGGTCCCAGCGATTCTACATGCTCTAGGCACTGTGTCTAGTTAAGTCGTGGTTCTTATACCACTTTCTTAATATATGGTTTGGTCCGCCCCTAGGGCCCATTGTATATTGTGCTATTTACTGTCGTTTTAGAACTGTATTATTGTGTGCTTTGCTCTCTAACTTCATAAAGAGGTTAGTAGAGAGTGTTTAGAAATAAATACATATATTTTATATATATACCTTGTGTGGTTCGCCTTTCATTTAGTAATTCAAGAGGTTATAATCTGGTAAACCAAGCTGCTTTACACTCCTTCAAGACTTATTCTAAAGGCTGCTCTCCATAGCTACCACTAGGATAGCTTTCAATAAAGGCTGTCTTTAAACCCATCATCAATAAGGGTTGTTTGGACTGGTGCAAGGTGCCCATTATAACTAGTGGACAGCATATGCCAGGCCAACTTCTCACAATTGCTAATATATATGCAGATCAAGGAACTATCGCTGTCTTGACAACTTGCAGTCTGCCCTATACTGAGAAGTTGAATTGATTCCATTTGTGTCATTTGGATTTTGCTATGAGTGGGTTTATGTTATCTGCCACCATTCTTTCAAGCCCTCTGTTGACATGAACCCCCAGATATTTTAGATGCTCATGCGTCCATTGAAATTGGTATCATGAGATGGCTGCTTTTGTGGTGACTCACTTTTCCTTCAATTAACTTTATAACCTAATGTGCTGGAAAGACAGTAATGGAGGACAAGAGGGCTGGTTGTGAGGTCTTGAGGTCGGTGATCCTAAGCAAGATATACCATTTTTGAGGGGCCAGTGAGAGTCAGGATTCCTGCCATAGTGTGTGAATGGCTTTGGCACTGCCAGGGTTTCTAAAGCTAATGAGAATAGTAAGGGTGAGAGTGGGTAACCTTGGTGGGTTCCTCGAAGGACAGGGAAAGGGTCCGATAAGGAATCCACCAAAGTTAACCTGGGCAATAGGGTTCTCATAGAGCTAATTAACGTAAGTAATGAAATTGTCCCCTAAACCCCTCTTTTGCATATAGGGAACATGCATTCACATTCTATCCTGTCAAACGCATTTGTAGTGTTGAGAGACTGGGCAAAGCCGAGGTTCACGCAGGTAACAGCGGAACAGCGGTGGGGCTGGATAAGGGTGGATTTCGAGGGACGATGCAGAGGGAAAATTATTTATTCAATTTTCCCTCTGCATTGTCCCTCAAAATCCCCCCTTACCCGGCCCCACCGCCCCACCGCTGTTACCTGCACGAACAGCGGCTGGCAAAAGCATTCTCATCGAAATCTTATGAAATCCACAGTAGATAGGAGAATGCATGCATATGCTTGCAGGTCACTCTACAATGTACAAAGCCTACTTGAGTCGAGTAGATAAAATCTGTGAGAAACCTGTTTAAGTTAGTGGCTGAGATGCTTTCTAATATTTTAATACATGTATTATGGAGGGATATAGGATGGCATCTACTGCAGTCTTGTGGGTTTTTACCAGGTTTAGAGAGTACTGTAACCAGCACTTTCTTAGAGAGGACTAACAGGTTACCTGCTTTCTTGAATGCCTCGTATAGCAATTCATAGGCCTCTGCTTTTACCCATTTGTCGAATTGCTTTCGGTATCGAAATTCCCCAGGCACCTTGTTGTAGGGCAGTTTGGAAATTGCTTAGACGCTTTGGGGGTATATTTACAAGGGAAGTGGCGGAGCGCGGCGTTGGCCTGCTTTGCCTAACGTCGTGCTCCGCCACTTTGGAAACGCAGGGCTGCACTGTATTTGCAACAATACGGTGCAGCCCTGCATTTCCCCCTGCACTGGTGCTAATTACAGCTGCCTAGCACCAGCGCAGGCACCGTGGCACCATAGTGGAAGGGTGCCCGCGTTGTGGGAATGATTGTTTACCTTCCTGCACATAAACAATTTTAAATGGTGAGTTGTAACTTCTATGTGTGCTGCTTTGTGAAGCACACATAGAAGTTGGAACTCATCATTTTTAAAATGATTGTTTATGTGCAGGAAGGGACACCTTTCTACACATAAAGAATCAAGCATGGCGTTTTGCTGTTTCTATGTGTGCTGCACAATGCAACACACATAGAAACAGCAAAATCGAGGCGAAATAAAGCATTTCGCCTCATTGCGCCATGTTAAGACCAGGTTTTTTTTTGGCGCTGCCCCATCTTTACGCCACCCTTGTAAATATGGGGCAGCGTAGAAATCAATGGATGTTGCTGCAGAACACCCACTGCAACATCCAGTGCCCACCCCTTTCATGCTTAGTATAGCTAAAGGGTGCCTTATTTACAAGGCAGCTTTTATCAATGTTAAGTGGCTTAACACTGCCTTGTAAATAAGGCGAAGCACATATCGACATAGGAACGTCTTTAAAAGTGACGTTCCTGTGTCGATAAGGGCTTGTAAATATGCCCCTTAAGTCTTTTGTTATCACGCTTGCAGAAGTGACCTACCCTCAGTATTAAGGCATGGTAGGGATACTCCTCAAAGGAAGTTCTCCTTCCAGGTTTCACTCCCTATTATGTTGGAGGTAAACAGGTCTTTATATTATTCTTCAAATGTGGGTGTTATTTACTGTGAACCTCTGACTAGATTGCATGTCTTGTCTCTTATCCCTGGTACACCTAGAAACTGATGAGCTTCAATGGGACTGGGTGGGAAAGGTTCAGGCTGGATGCAAACTCACCCTATCCAATACAAATAAGCCCAATCACCCAATCTAACATGAGAAAATGTGTTGTAGTTATACTGGTGAAATAATCCATTCCCTGCTTGTTACAGTTACCCTGAAACGCAGACACCCTTGCACTATGGTACAAGGGTGCCTGTGTTGGTGCTAGGCAGCTTTCACAACCTGAGACAATGGCGGGATGTAGATATTAAACAGAGTATGACTCAGGGAGGAGCCCTGGTGGACACCATGGTGCACAGTGTGCCAGTTAGAGCTAAAAGGAGACACAACCTGGAAGGAACGATCAGCAAGAAAAGAGGCAAACCAAGATAGAGCAGTGCCATCTATTCCAATCTCTCATAGGCGCTGGAGAAAAATGTTGTGACATACAGTGTCTAAAGCGGCACTCAAGTCAAGCAGAATCAGTACAGTGTAACTGCCTTCATCTAGGGTGCCGCGAAGTTGCTCAATGACTGCAAGGAGAGCTGACTCAGTGATGTGCAGTGACTTAAAACTGTTTTGGGAGATATCCAAGATGTGATTTTCTTAAAAATAAATTGGTTAAAATAGTGTTGACATGTCTCTGTTACCTTTGCGAAAAATGGTTTAAGAGCAATAGGGTGAAATATTTCTGGTTTAGAAGCATCCAATGCAGGTTTTTTCAGGAGGGGAATAACTTTTGCATGCTTCCAGAAGCTTGGCACAGATGCAGAAGCCAATGAAAGATTTATCACTGCAAGACAAAGTGGAGGGAGGCAGTGCTGAAGTATAGAAACAGGTTTGGCCTGAGAGGATTGGCCGGTGAGCTCAAATTAACTTTCTTCCATAAGCTGTGTAGCTCTGAAAGGGATGGGGGGGATAGGAGATGGAGCTGTGGCATGATAATGCTGGTCAGTCCAGCTGGAATATATGTTTTCTACCTTATTAATAAAGTACCATGCCAGCTTCTCACAGTGATCATTGGAAGCTTCCATAGCCTCCACAGCAAGAACAGGTTTCGTTAAGCTATTCAGAAGGGAGAAAATTACTTTTGCAGGGTTGTTGATGTTCTTTGTTTCATTTGCAAAGGTTCCAGTCTCAGATATCCTATTCAAGTTATGATATGTCTTAATGGCTGCTCTTTTTTTGAAAAGTCAAACGAATGCCTCCAAGAATGTTGCAGAACCTTATAGTTTGTTTTGCCAATATCAAGGATTCGTTGAACCAGGGAGTGGCATGCTTTTTCCTTCCCCGAGCCGATCTGACAGGGACAAATGTGACAAGAACAGAAGAGAGCCAATCCTGGATGATATTATTTGCAGCCACCACATTGGGGTCCAGCAGCGGACACCGCATATGAAGAAAGTCTGAACATTTTTGAAGATGGAGCATATGCCATGGATGTTTAAAAATAGGGACTATGTATGGAAACTTATTATGGTCTTCTAAGCAGATGGCCATAGGGAACAGAAAAGGTTCTGCTCAAGTCATAGGAAGAGGGGTAAGTAGCCTCAGAAAATTGAGATTGGAAAAGCTTCAATCAAAAAGGTGCCCCACAGAATGCGTGGCACCAACAACTCATTGCGTTAGCTGACAAACTGCAAGGTCATCTAAAAATGTAGCCACATCACCATCCTGCCTGGCATCCAAATGGAGATTAAGATTTCCTACTATATTAAAGTTGGCTGGCTTAATAGTCAGTGAGGCCATCAGATTAGTTAGTACATCTATAAACATATTGGAGAGTGATAGATTAACAACCCAAATAAAGTGAAGTTTCTGTTCAGTTCAATATTTAAAAAGGGTGTTTTCACAATCTGGGATCTTACCAGGTGACACCCTGCAAGCATAGTACTCTTTATAAATCACTGCAATACCCCCACCCCTGCCACTGACTCTATTGAAATTCTACAACTAGTAGCTCTGATGTAGTACAAGCGTTGGTTCCACCACGGAGTCCTGGGTTAACCAGGTCTCCATCAGGAACACAATATCCGGGTTTTGATCTTGGATCAGGTCAACCACCTCAGCGTGATGTTTGACCAGGGAGCAGCAGTTCAAGCTTAAACATTTATACTCTATAACCTTGAGGGGTAACTTAAGGATAAGTTCCAAGGGGCTAATTTCGTAGTCGCACAATTTACATCAGAAAGAAAGTCAATCTTGAACCCTATCGTGCCCATAGCAAGATGCTCAAGATGGCCTGAAAGTGTGGAGATCCAGAGAAGAGTATACTAACCTGTGGGAATTTAGAGGGACACGGTGCTTGGCTCTTGGCGTTGTCCAGGCATGGATGGGCACAGGCGGGCTTGCCGTAGGGCAGCTTTCGGCAAACCAGTGGCGTGTCCGCGCTACGGGTGCCATAAAATACCTGTGGCCTCTAACAGGCTCCTTCAAGGTCTGCTCCTGATTGGGAAAAAACCACAAATCAGAGCAAGGCTGTGCTGAGGCAAACCCCTAAAGTGAATGCGTTTGCTTTAAAAATGCTAAAATGATTTTCCGTACCACACGTTTAACAAAACATATCCAAGCACATAAACAGCAGTCAGTTCAGGAGAGACGAGTGTGTCTGCGCCACACTAGAGCTAACAGTGAGGTGTATGTAGGTGATAAACAAGCCCTAAATATTCTTACCCATGATGTGGAGAGAGCTATACTTGGTAACAAATCAAATAAAGGCCCGGTGTAGTATGTGGCTTTAAGATGTGTCATATAGTTCTAGATTGTAGAATGTGTTGTGTGTGTAAATTCTATCTTAGGACAGTTCTGCTATGGAGACTGTAAGCGTTGGAGGTGTTGTTCCTGTGTGCGGGGGGCTGTAATAAAGAACTCAGCAAACATCATCTTTAATGAGTGGATCTTCATTTAAGGATGCTACATTGATTTGGCGACAAGGATGCTCAGCCCCCTGCCAACTATTGAACTGAGTGCATAATTACATTATCCGTCTTGATTTCGGAAAAGACAACTTATTCGTGGAAAGGAATCACAGCGAACAACTCGACATCTACGTGAGTTCAGTTGCGTTTTCTTGTAATCCGCGAAGTATTACTTTGACAATCTATTAAACTCTGCCAACGCTAGCGCTGTGTATATTCAAATCAGTGACAGTTGCCTACATGCATTAGCGCTGTTTACCTCACGCGGACGACAGCGGCTTCCGTTCTTCAGCGCGTAATCCTGCTTTGAAAGACGCTTCTGCTTCTTGCTTCGTGACAGTGTAACGCGCAACGCGTCAACATACGTAAGCTACGAGGTCACGCACCGTGACTCTGGCGGCCATCTTGGTTATCCAATTTTCATTAGAAATGCAGTACGAGTGAAGCATTTCTATCGTAAAAGCGTTTAAAAGAATTCTACACAGTTTTCAAGAGTTACGAACAAGAAATCCAAAGTTTTCACCCAAGTTCATAGTAATATCTGTTTTCTTATATTTCTATTATATTAAACAGCCATTTATAAATAAGTGAATATGGATGGTGAATCCAGTACAGTCTACACTGCAAGCAAGAACACACAAAGCACAAATGTCAGCATTACTTTGAGTAATCCAAAAGAATTCTTGATTAATCCTGGAGAACCTATTATCAAATGGCAAGAATGGAAAAAGTATTTCATTAATTATATCGCTACATTGGAGGATAATGGTAGTGTCATGTCTCCTGAAAGAAAAAAAAGAATTTTAATGCATTGTTTAGGACCTGAAGGTCTCAGAGTATATAACCAAATGCAAAAAAATGTAAGGAGTGCAGATGTTGATGTCTTCAGATGTGCCATCGCTGACCTAGATGACCATTATTCACCTATTGTGTGTGCGGCAGTATCTAGGCGCACATTTTATAAACGTAAACAAGAGACTAAAGAATCCATTGAAGATTATGTCTCTGCTTTAAAAAATCTTGCCATAAAGTCCAAATTTGGTTCTTTGCATGACGACATGATAAGAGACCAAATAGTTATGTGCACCAAAAATAAGAGCATTCAAGACAAGCTTTGGATCGAAGGTGATGCTAGCCTTAAGGATATTATTACATTAGTAAAAAAGGCAGAATTATCAGAAAGGTGTGCTAAAGCTGTTTCCTGTTCGAGTGAAGCAGTCACTGTCAATAAGATTACAGACACCAGGAAAGACAAAGGTCTTACGTACAAACAACCTAGATCTTATCAAAGCAGCAATTGGAAACCACATCAAACCACTAACACTAAAAAAGAAGAAAATCCTTCTCAGTCTGGTTTTGTATGTTACAGATGTGGGAGTACTTCTCATACAGCAAGATTTGAAAGATGTCCTGCCAAATCTATGAAATGTTCAGTATGCGGAATTGTTGGACATTTTTCAAAAGTTTGTAGGAGAAAACGTTATAAAAAATCACATGTAACATGTATCACAAACAGCAATTCTGACTTATCAGATAACAATGAAGATGAAGACTCTCCAGAGAACTCGAGTATTTCTAGTGGTATAACAAAGCATGTGGTGGTCAATATTACAAGCAATGATAGCAACAAACCTTTATGTATAATTTTGTTTGGTGGTATAGTTTTACAAGTTGCAGCGGACTCTGGTTCTCCATTCACCATCATTGCTAAATCAGCATGGGATAATACATTTGTTAATACCATTGGTCCACAATTGCAACCCACTGATGTGAATCCAGAAAGTTTCACTGGGCAAAAAATTGATATGCTGGGTTTTAGATCTTTAATATTCGAGTTCAAGGGTAGAAGAGCACTGTGTAAATTGTATGTAGCCCAAGATGGACCTACAGTTTTAGGTTGGAAAGACCAACGTTCTCTTGATATTATTTTGAATCCCAATAGCCCTGAACAAGTGCTAGTCATGTGTGAAGCAGAAAACACTAAGAAATGGGTTTTGGAAAAATTTCCGAGAGGTTTTAGCGGCAACATTGGAAATCTTGAGGGTTTTGCGCATAAAATTTTGGTCAAACCCAATGCGGTTCCTAAAATTCATAAAGTACGCCACATTCAACTAATTGTTCGAGATGAGGTAAAAACAGAATTTAAAAAATTGTTAGACGCAAATATTATTGAACCAATCGAAGCATCTGAATGGATTTCCCCCATTGGTATTGCCAGACGTGCTAATGGGAAAATTCGCATATGCATAGACTTAAGGTATTTGAATGAGAATATAATTATTGATCAATTTCCTCTCCCGAGAATTGATGAAATGCTTTCATTAACCAAAGGTGCTGGATGGTTCTCAACGATTGATTTATCGTGCGCATATCACCAAACTTCGTTACATCCTTTTTTGTAAACTCCTCACAGCCTTCTGTACTCCTTTTGGTTGTTACCAATTTCGTCGCATGCCATTTGGGTTAGCATCCGCGGCTGCGGTATTTCAAAGGCTGATGTATGAACTTTTTGGTGATATGCAAGGTATAATATTCTTTCAGGACGATATTCTTATAATGGGTCCTAATAAGGAAGTTCATGATGAGCGTTTAAGAAAAGTTATGAACATTTTACAAAACAAAGGGGTTACAGCTGAACTGTCAAAATGTAAATTTGCGGAAGACAATGTAACTTATCTGGGTCTTGAAGTCAGTGCCTCAGGTATTAGACCCAAAACCATCTTGGTAAGTGCCATTAAAGATGCTCCTCCACCCAAATCTAAAGAGGATCTTAGATCTTTTTTGGGACTTGCAGAGTTTTACTCTAAATTTGTGGACAAGTTTTCAGAGAAAACTTGTGTAATGAGATCCCTACTTAAAAACAAGGCACAGTTTATTTGGTGTAATTCTTGCCAAAAATCTTTTGAAGAAATAAAAAAGGCCCTAGCGCAAGCACCTAGTCTTCAAGGTTTTCATCCTTGTGCACAAACCATTGTCACCACTGATGCTAGTAGCAAAGGGTTAGGTAGTGTACTTACACAATTGGATGAGAACAACAAAGAAGTTATTATTGCCTTTGCATCACGTTCTCTCACCCCTACTGAGGAACGTTATTCAGTTGTAGAAAGAGAGACCCTAGCTTGTGTGTGGGCTCTAGAACATTTTAGGAAATTTCTTTGGGGAAGGAAATTTATTTTACGATGTGACCATAAACCTTTGACTAAATTACTGACCACTGATGGGTTGACCAGTGCCACAGCCAGAATAGCGAGGTTGTCCATGAGGCTACAGGATTTCATGTATGAAGTGCAATATGTGCCTGGTGTTAAAAATTTTACGGCAGATTTTCTGAGCCGTATGTCTTTACCATTGGTTGAGCTCAACATGAATTCTTGGAATGATTTCTTAGTAGCTCACAGATCATCAAGTAAGACTCAATGCAGTTTTAGCAAAGAAGAATGGCTTGAAGTGGAGAATTCTGATCAAATTTTACTTGTTTACTTGTTCTTAAACAATTAATCATGAAGGGGTGGAATGGAATTGATAAAAAATTTGTGAATGATGAGTTGCGAGGTTTTTGGGAAGTTCGGAATGAACTAAGTCTTTCAGATACGTTTGTTTTACGTGGTGATAAAATTGTACCACCAAAAAATGTAAGGAATAAAATAGTTAATTTAAGTCATGAAGGGCATTCAGGAATTACACGCACCAAATTGCGTCTAAAAGAATTATATTGGTGGCCTAGGATTGATTTAGATGTTGAAAGATGCGTAAGATCGTGTGTGAAGTGCGAGATTTCGGATAAGACACTTAAAACATTCGTTCACCTTTAGCTTCTCCTAGTTGCCCTAATTTTCCCTGGGAAGTTGTAGCCATTGACTGTATGGGACCAATTTGTTGGCAAGATAATTCGCAGAAATACATTTTGGTACTCGTCGATATTTTTTCAAGATGGTTAGAAATGTGTGTTGTGGAAACCATCAATACCAAAACGGTGATAACATTTTTAGATGATATCTTCTTAGGAGAAGGTTTCCCTAAATTCATCCTATCTGATAATGGAGTACAGTTCAAATCTTTTGAGATGAAAAATTATTTAAGTGCTTCTGGGATTCAACAGAGATTCACGGCACTGTATCATCCTCGTGGTAATGGTATTGTTGAGAGAGCTAACCACAGTATTAAAGGAGTTATCCAACTTGCTAACAAAGGTAACCTATCTTGGGAAGAAGAATTAAAAAAACTCCTTTGGGCTTATGGAAGTACTATCCATGGTACTACTTGTAAAAGTCCTTTTTCTTTAATGAGAGGTAGGATTCCTCATTCCAAAATCAATCCGGGTTGGTTAAATAAAAGTGGAATGGTTTCGTGTGACATACCTATTGTGAGAGAGAATATTAAAGAATCTCAGATGAAAAACAAATCCTATTATGATTTAAAACATGGCACTAAACAAGTTAACTTACATAGTGGTCAATGGGTGAGAGTAAAAAAATGCTAGGAAAGTTTCAAAGACTGAAAGCAAGTTTAGTGAACCTAAACTGGTAGTCAAGGTTATGAACAACACTGCTTTACTTCAAAATGGTGAGGTTTGCATTGTAGTCGCTTGGCACCAGTTTCATATAACTCTGAATCAGAAGAGCGTGACAAATGCAAAAATGTTTGGTGGTTAGATACGTGTAATTTTTCACAACATATTGATAATTCCAATTCAAATGATGAAAGTGTAAATCGAAGAATATCTTCTGATGTTAACTTTGAAGTTTCACAAGATTGTATTGGTTCTCCAAATAGTGTCTCTGTACCTGAGGTCTCATCTGATGTAAATTCTTCTTTGGGTGACAAGTCTCATGATGTTCAAGATTATATTATACCACAACTATCTTGCGATGAAAACATTGTAAAAACTTCTAGTGGTAGAATTGTTAAAAAACCAAAATCGCTAGAAATTTTGGATTGTAGTTGATGATATTTAGATTTCTTGTTTTTGTTTTTTTTTGTTTTTTTTGTTTTCTTTAAAGAAAGGGGATTGTGTAGTATGTGGCTTTAAGATGTGTCATATAGTTCTAGATTGTAGAATGTGTTGTGTGTGTAAATTCTATCTTAGGACAGTTCTGCTATTGAGACTGTCAGTGTTGGAGGTGTTGTTCCTGTGTGCGGGGGGCTGTAATAAAGAACTCAGCAAACATCATCTTTAATGAGTGGATCTTCCTTTAAGGATGCTACACCCGGGCCTGGATTTGATTCCCCCCAAATTTACCGTGAAGAGCCCAAAGTCTGGGCTCGTATCCTTGCCCAGAGGTTCAACGCAGTCACTGCGGAGGGTAGGATACCGACCTCCTGTCAGTCGGCAATTCTGTTGCCAGTACATCAAAAAAGAAGTAGGAACAATTCTTCCAATTACCGCTCGAGCTCTCTTTTGGATGGTACAGGTAAAATCTTAGGCAAGGTGCTACTAAACATATTTTAGGATTGGATGAATAGCAATGCTGATTTGACGGAAGCACAGGCCAGCTTCAGATTCAGGATCTGTACAGTGGACCCGGCAATACGCTTCTACTGGATTATTGTTAAGAAGAGAGTGGTTAAACACCATCCTGTATCTGATCTTTCGGGTCCTGAAGTCGACCTTCGACCTCATCAATCAAGAGAAGCTATTGTCATCCATGCGCAATATGCATGCAGATAGCTCCTTGCTGTATGCCATTGTTGGGCAACACCAGCAGCACGGCCAAGATTCGATATGGGCCCTTTGGTGGGTGCAGTGCTCTTTTCCTGACTTTACAAGGTGCCAGGCAATGCTGTGTGAAGTCTCTGGTCCTTTTTAGCCTATTTTTAAAGTATTAATTCGTACATCTGCTAAGACAAACTTCGATGTGTCCACTATTGCAGGGAGTGGAGTGTGTATTCTTCTCTTTGCAGATGATACTGTTTTATTGCCAACAACAGAAAACGTTTCACATAAGTTACTTGACACGTTCCTGGATTGCTGTTCTAAAAAGGACCAAACCATCAACATTACAAAACCCAAGGTATTGCTTAGAAGGCCAACTACCCAGATTAAAAGGAAATTTAAGGTGTACATGGCTCCCTCAGAGAGGGTCCCCAGGTATGATTGCCGGGGGATTTGCTTTAAGTATAAGTTGGGTAGGAAAGCACAGATAGATAGGGCAACCATGAGCCTGTTACAAAATTCAAGTGCAGTCCTTGATGTGAAAATTAAACCGGGTCTCAAATCCTTGTGTATAATCCTACAGATCTTCCAGCCAAAAGCAGTGCTTGTGGCCTCACATGGGGCTGAACTAGCAATATTTGCTAGCTTAAAAGAGCTGCGAGTTGAAGAAAATAATTTCTTCAGGTCACTGCTGACTTTGGGCCCTGGAACTACAGTGGTGCCTTTATAACTTGAAATGGGTATTTCTACTATATCAGCTCAGGCTGGATTGAATCACACACTATGTTGGGAGTGCATAGAAATCTGCAAGAGTCAATTTAAACAAGGTCTGTTCAATAAATGACCAACCACAAAGGTACCGGTGGTAACAGTTGGTTACACTAGGTAAAGAACCTTCTGACACTCATACATCTAGAACATTATTGGAAGGTTCCAACTCACATTGGTCCAGACTCAATAGAATTTGAACTTTTGGCTACACATTGAGGGGGGATTGACTAAAAAAGCGGAAGCAGGTGACCTACCCTAACAACAAATTATCTCACTGTTAAACCTGGCAACCTTGACATGGTTGCACCCTAACATTTTGCCTTCAGACAGCCTGTTTTTGCTGACTTTGTTGTTGCTGGCCTTAGGACTCTGAACACTTTCTCACTGCTAATCAGTGCTCAAGTGCTTGCACTCTCTTATCAAAACATGGTAACATTGGCCTATACCCAATTAGCACATTTAATTTACTTATAAGCCCCTAGCAAAGTCCACTACATGTGCCCGGCACCTGTAAATTAAATGCTACTGTTGGGCCTGCAGCACTGATTGTGCCACCAAATTAGGCAGCACTTTAAACATCTCTCAGACCTGCCACTGCAGAGCCTGTGTGAGCAGTTTTAAACTGCCATTTTGACCTTGCAAAATGACCTTTTACCAGGCCCAAACCTTCCATTTTAATACATATAAGTCACCCCTAGGGTGGGGCCAAGGTAGCCCAGAAGGCCGGGCGCAATGTATCTATAAAGTAGGACATGTACTTTTGAGTTTTACTTGTCCTGGTAGCGTAAAGCTCTTAAATTCATTTTTCACTTCTGAAAGGCCTGTCTTTCCCCCAGGATAATATTGGAGTTGCGTTATTACATGTTATAAGTGTAATTTCCAAATGGGAAGAGATTACTGCTTCAAGTTTGGTGTCTCCGAAATCCTAATTTAAAATCCTACTTTATGGAGAAGTCAGATTTTAAAGTACAATTTTGAAAATGCTACTTTTAGCATGATGGCATTTTCTTGCCTCAGTCATTTGGTGTCTGCAGCCTCTTTTCGGTTACATGACTGGGTGTAGTTAGCAGTTGGGATATGTGTATTCCTCCTAGACAGCCACACACAATGGGAGTTTAGGTGTGACTGGATGGGCCATCACTGGCAGAATGGGAGGGAGGAGCTGGGATTAGCCTCTCTTGCACCTCAATAGGCTATGTCCTATCTCCACACAAATGGCTGCATACCCTCTTTAGTTAGTCTGGAGCCAGGGCAGGGAAGGCAGGACATCTGTGAAGTTCAAAGGCATGCCTCTAGAAGCTTCTCCCCACTTCAAAGGCGCAGCTGTATATAACAAAAAGAACCTCAGACACTTCAGTATACTTATGAACCTGTGGATACTATGCCAGGTAAAAGAACTGCTGTACTGCTACAAGGACTGCCACTCTGCTGGACTGCTGCTCTGAAGGACTGCTGCACTGCTATCTTGGCCTGCTGCCTATGCCTTCTTACCTGAGTGAGAAGGACTGGACTTACTTCTCTTGAACCCAGAACCCAGAGTGACTCTAAGGGCTAGTGCCTAGCTTCTTGATCTGTAGCCAAGGGACATAACAGGCTTTCAACAACCTTGCATCTGCACCTGGACTCTGCCTCTATGAGTCGGGTCTGGGGCTTAGTTAGCCGGGTCTGGTGGCTTGGTGGACTAATGCATCCACCACAGGGTCCTGTGTTCGACCTCATGGCCACAGGTTCAATTCCTGGTGGGTCCACTCAGCCTTTAATCCTTTCTGAGGTCGAAAAAATTAGTACCATTGAGTTGGGTAACAATAAACATCAGTTATTCAGCACCAAGATGCCCCTTTGGGGGGTGAACGTGCGCTTTACAAAATACACATGTTATGTTATGTTATGAGTCTACCCCACCAAATAGGGCCACCCCAGTCCTGGACCCTTGGAAGTGGGCTTAAAGTGCTTTGCCAGCCTCAGTGGATCCAGCAGAACTGACGCATTTCCTCTGCTGCATAGCACAACCCAGAGCAGATCTGATGCATCGCCAGGTGAATTGGAACTGTCTCAAAGACTTGCAGTGCAGTTGCAGATCGCATCGCCTTCAGAACCGCCACTGCGCGATGCATCTCTCATTGACAGCAGCCTCGATGACAATACCGGACTCCACATCGCAGCCTTGCAGATCTTTGGAACCGACACATCACCCCGACTGCACGCCACATCCCTGACGCAAGAATGCACATCGCAAGCCTTGTCGATGGGATTCTCGATGTCTCAAATGCAACAGGACCTCACACTGTAGCCTTGGCCCATGCCCATGCATTAACTCAGCTGCGCTATGCATCTTTGACACCAATTCACGCAATGCTCCTAGGATTTAAGTTACTCTGTTCAGTAGGCCTAACTGGGGCCCTCTAGCCGGCCCGCACTCCTTCATGGTTGGCCTGAACTTGTGACTTTATCCTGGTCCATGTGATAAGATATTCACAGTTGGTGCTATTTACTCTAAAAGGGTTAACATTCAATATCTCTTATTCTACAAGTTTGATATGTGTCGTTTTGGTCTTGTTTTATATATGAAATTAAACCATATTCTTCTAACCTGGTGTGGAATCTTTTTGTGTGGTGTTTTCACTGTTTTACTGTTTGAAGTGTTGCACAAATACGTTACACATTGCCCCTAAGTTAAGCATGACTGGTCTTTGCCAAGCTACCAAGGTGTTGAGCACAGGCTAACTTGGAGTTTGATTGTGCCTTACCTTGACTTGGATTGTGGTTGCTACTTAACCAGGGCTCACACCCCAGTCAACAAGTAATCCAATTTCTAATACTCACCCACAAGTCCAATGAGAAGTATTTGAACGGGTTGCATCCGGAATTTAAATGTTCCCTTTATAAAAGGGTCAGATGGCAGATATTTCCCAACAAGGCCCACCTATCCCAACATGGAGGGAACCAAAAGTGGAGTGTTTACTGTGACTGTTCCTTAGGAGTCAAAGATACCGAAACACACTTTATGCTAATTTGCACTAAATCTATACAGTCGCTAAAATGCTGGTTATTCCCATTATTTAAGTCTGTAGGCATTCGAACTATAGAGGAAGCAATATCACTTTGTTAATGGACAGATAAGCCATTAAGTGTCTCATCACTGTATGCCTATTTATGTATTGTATGGCCAGACATCAGACATGCAAAAAAGGCACTCTAAGCCTGAAAGGGTATTATTTTGGCTTATACTTGTGTGCTGCCTTCTGTCTGGGTAAAGCTGTACCTCTCTGAAGAGCTTATGACGAGAGCAAAATTTGCAATACTGTGCCTGGAGTGGTAAAAAGCTTTTGGCATTTTTCAGTTAATGAACAGCTTATTTTATTGTATAGTAAAGTCATGAGATTATTTTAGGCTATCTAAGACGTTATAGTAAAGACACCCTCTCATTATACCTAGGATTTTCAAGGTGTGTAAAGCAGAAATGCTGAAAGACAGGTTAAAACCTGATGTCTGGAAAGTAGTTTTTTTCAGTCTTCCAAAACTAAACGTAAAAATTAGAGGAGATCGCAAAGTTGTTTTGTTTCAAGCTATTCTCTTTTAAAAGAACAAAATGGTTCTGCAGTAGGCATACTTCATCGAACACCTCGGCATAATGCAATCCTGCAGAGAAAACTCTGCATACATTGATAGTATGAGATTATGAAGCAAATAATCAAGGACCATGAATTGGCTTGACTAAGTTCTATTAGCATGAAACACATCTTGGAATTAGCATGAGCTAAGGCAAAACACAGCCGGAAAATTTCCTAAAATATAATGGGAATAAACCCTGAATTTAGTGGGTGGAAAGAAATTGCTCACTCTGCCAAAACATGCAATTCAAATCAATTATAACAGCTTGTGTTTATGCTGCTCCTGTGTTCACATTTTGCAATAGTGTGGAACTGTCCACCAAAAGTTAATTTAAGCACTTCTTTTTATATTGACATGAAATTGGTTTCATTCCTACTACTTGGATTATTAGTCATATGAGCTAATTCCATTCTTCCTGATAGAGAGTTCGAAACAAACAATGGTATTACTATCTGAGACTCTACCACAGATACTTAAAACCATCATAGTTTAAACAGCTTGGATACATTTTTATAAATGCTCGATTGCATTATTACATTAATAGCTTGATTGGTCCCACTGTGTTCTTGAATGTATTCTACAGCATTTATGAATTTACTTGATAGCCTTCAAAGGAAAACTTTATGGGGAGTAGAAAGTCTACTTATCTTGACCACCTTACTTGGCATCCTTGTCATTATTGGATGTCATTCATACCTGTCTTTGATCATGATTTGTGCCATTGGAGAATGCAGGGTCTGGCATTCTTAGATCTGAGAGTAGGCTGCATAGCGTTGTTCTGCTACCACAGCTATGTTGTGGCGTTCAGTGGTGACGGTCAATTGGCTAATCATATTGCCATGTTATGTGAAGTACTATTTGGTGAGAAATGGAGTGGCTGCAAGGATTCCACAGGACACTAGTGTCCGCCTTGGCTTGGAAGAGACCTCGAGACAATGACATATGCATGTACGTGGACCCTTTTTCTACTTCCTACAAAAAAACTGCAGCCAAACAATGGTCCATTCTAGATGATGCAGCTTATTTCCCCAAAACTACTGTTAACAGGGGCAGAGAAATAATGAGGATTATAAGGTTTGGGAAATTCCCACATGCTTCCACAAAAATGTTTTTCTCTTAATCATAAAAATGTGGACAGTAGTACTCTTGGGGTTGGGACTACTTGACAGTAATGTTGTCAGGTATCTATCATAATTACGATTAAGAAACTGAAGACCTGGCTCTTTACCTAACCCCAACACTGACTCGTACTGTTCCTTCTTCAGTGCCAAAATACACTCTTGGGGGAGTTGTGCGCTATATAAATGCTCTAAACATAACTCTTAACATAACATAGCATAACAACGCAACATAATATAACGTTACATAACACTTATTAGAGGCTCCTAAGCCAAAAAGACATAATTTGATGAATTCTGTTAATGATTCAAATAAAAGAGCAGGGAAGCTTATCTCTCTCAATGTTGGCCCTCGAAAACTAAAATTAGTGTTCGTACACATTATAATGGTATTGGTGTTCTGCTTAAAAGAAACGAATTGCAAAGTATCTTTTGATCATTTCTCCTGGTGATTTTTGGTACATGTATTTTGGAATATTTAAATAGTGAGTTAATTCATGACAATAAGAAATTCATTGAAATGACAAATGTAAATTAATTTAGATACTTGCTTAAGGTATAAGCCCTATTAATATGTAATACGGAGGTTCTCTGTTTTAAAAAGTGATATACAAACGTATTAAAAATAAAACTGTATGCCCCATTCTTCTATATAAAGATATGAAATGGATTCACAGGGAGCATTTTAAGCTATTATACCATTGGAAGAGTTAAGCATGTGGAATGTATTACATTTGTATTGATCAGTTAGAAACTGCGTTTGGCAGCGCACATCAAATTAGCATAAATGTATGATTTAAATGGATCATTGTGATTTGTGAGTACCTACTACATACCTCAGACAATAATTACTATGTAAAGCGCTGTGCAGCCCAACTGGGTCTGGTATGCGCTATATAAAACTGCTGAATAAATGGAAAGTGAATAAGCATTAAGGGACACAAGGAATATTTTATTGGCGTGAATATATGCAGAATGTTGATGTCAGCCTGAATTTAAGTGTTCATTGCAAAAGTTCAGGGCATTTAAAATCAGTATTGTGTGGCACCAAATTAAAAGATACATGCTACGTTTGATATTGCTACCTGAGCAGCACAAGACCTTTCTCCATGCTTCTTGAAAATAAAATGAACCCTTTTTTAGGTCGAGCCTGCGCATCGCATGTGCTGCTGTGCGAGGCATGCTACATTCAGGAGTGGACTTGAAGCTCCACCCATGTTCCGCCCATCTTTTGAATTGGCTCCTGTTACTGTCCTTTCTAAATCGTTGCTTTTCATTCATGAATAGACTTAGTAGTCCGTCCTTGGTACCGCCTTGTATGCATTTGTAACCTCCCATGAAGACGGGACTCTTTACTTGTGTTGTTATATGGTCTGCTTTATCTAGGCTCTGAGCACTATTTTCCTCAAAGATTTGCCCCTATTCCACCCACTACGTGCTTTCCTACAAGCAGCACGCCGCCCTCTTTTATTTTAATTACTAATTGCGGTCCGCTTTAACTATAGCGGCCGCGTTTCTTTATTTACTGTAGCAGTGCGTCCGCTTTAAGTGTAGCGGCTGGGCTTATTCATTTATTTATTTATTGTATTTGGCAGCGTGGTCCGCTTGAACTTTAGCGGCCGTGCTACAAATCTTTTCTTTGTTTTAGTGAAAGCCCCCATACTATGCTTTCACTTATATACTGCCCGTGCACCTTTCTTTAGACGTTGTTGCCGTATCCAGGTTACAGGGAGCTGCGTCTAAAGAAAGCGCCGTGCACACCATTCAAGTGAAAGCACGGCATGGGGCGCTTTTACCAACAAAAAAAAACCATTTGTTTGTGAACAAATGTTTTTTTGTGGTAAAAGTGCCCTTTTAAAAGGGGCACGCTGTAACCTGAATATGGTGAGCAGCCTCTAAAGAAAGGGGCGCGGCCACTATGAAAGTGGTCTCGCATTTGTGAGAGTTTGGGCTATTGGCATTGTAAATGACAATGCCTTTTATTTATGTGTTAATTGTCAAAACAGATTGATAAAAAGCCTTGTCATTTACAATGCCAATAGCTTAAACTCTCTGAAATGCGAGACTTATTGCATTACAAATGCTTGTTTATAGTCTAGCTTGACAGCGCCGGTGTCGCTAGACAAGTATGTGAGCATCACTTGAGAGGGGCCTTGGATCCACGCACATGCTGGGAGACAGGAGTACGTTTTGATTGGGCAAAAGTTGTGTGCTTCCACAACAAAAGAGCTTGACCTCCACGAAGGTGTGATCATTTTGTTTATTTATCCAGCTGCCTAATGTTTGAACTTTCAGTGGCACACACATTTGAAAGCTTTTAGTTCTTAGATAACTAGATAATTTATGATGCTTTTCTCTGCCAGGAGCACAGATGGGAGGAGAGCTGCCATTAACCTACATGAATTTTTAGGTCTGTCTTGACAGTGCAATTGTTACCTGTCCTGTTAACCTACATCAATATTTTTTTTGTTGCAGATTTATATTGCGCAAACTCGGCCCAAAGGTATTGGAGCGCTTTACATGAGCACTAGTTACATTACACAAGGGCATATGCTGTTTTTGAAGACACAGGAGATTAAATAATTTACCAAAATCACATGATGCTGAGCGCTGAGGTTTGAACCTGGTTCCTCTGCTCTAAAGACAGCAGCTCTAGCCGTAAGACCACATCCTCAAATCCTCTCCAGTTACTCCACAGTTCATTGCTTCCACAGAAATACATATCTATTCCCTTGCTTTTTACTTGTAATGCTTCACACTGCCACACAACATTCCTTTAAAGCCATACCTATTGGTATTGCCAATGCTTGCTTTCTTTGTTGAGTTTGGCATTTGAAGGCTTTCCCAACAAGACGAGATGGCTGCGGAGATTTAACATCTCCTGCGAGATAGCAAACTCCTAGCTAAGCGGAGAATCGATCATTGTTGGACAGGCCTCACAGACGGCTTGCTCCCTCCCCGCTCGACAGGGCCCGAACTCCGGCCCACCTGGCATATCCCCGCAACCAGCACCTGTACCCCGTCTCCCGACGGACCCTCTGCCCTCGGACCCCTACTCATCACGGGGTCCAGCCCCACCGGCTTTCCCGGCCGGGTCAAGCCGCCATCTTGGGCCCTGCACCACGCGGCCGCATGGCCTCCCCTCGACCCTAACCCCGGGCCTGGCCGGCCCCGACATCCCGGCACCACCATCCACCCAGGAGGTGAGCGGACCACTTGGCAGGTCAATGGGAGAACGAAGTGTCAAGGGCTCTCCCCCGCCAGGTGCCGATCGCCCCCAGCTCCCCCAGGCACTGGCTCCACCCCCTGCTGGGTGTCTGGACACCTTCATCCCGGACCCTCCGACCTCCAAGTGCGAGGGTCCGGACATCAAAGGGCACCAGCCCTATAACTGAGGCAGCTCCGGAGCAGGAAGGCAGTTGTATCCTGGAGTCGAGAGACACCGAGTGAACTCAACCCTGACGGTCTACTGGCGCTGCCGTAGCCCGCTCTTGTGAACCATCGTCCTGCCTGCTGGCGCTGCCGCGGCCTTCTGCAACCTTCATCTTCCTGGGACCTGCTGGCGCTGCCGCGGCCCGTTGTAACGACCATCCTCACCGGGACCTGCTGGCGCTGCCGCGGCCTTCTGCAACAGTCATCTTCCTGGGACCTGCTGGCGCTGCCGCGGCCTTCTGCAACAGTCATCTTCCTGGGACCTGCTGGCGCTGCCGCGGCCCGTTGTATCGACCACCCTCACCGGGACCTGCTGGCGCTGCCGCGGACCGTATATCTTCCGGGGACCTGCTGGCGCTGCCGCGGCCCGTTGTATCGACCATCCACACCGGGACCTGCTGGCGCTGCTGCGGCCCATACCACCTAACCACCAAGCTCGAGGATTGTGAGCTCATCATCATCTCATCCGAACTACCTGATTGGTAAATAGACTGTCCCGCTACCCCCTTCCCTACCTTGCGAGACTCTAATCGAGGGGACCCCTGAGTCCAGACCTCCTTGTACCATTTAACCGTACCTTAAATAAGTGCTTATAAAGAACACTGAACCTTATCCGTGTGTGATATCTGTCTGTGGGGGGGGAAGTTACTTGTCTGTACGATCGCTGGAGACGGCTCTCCCCGGAGACCTCTCCTCCTGACCCCGGCCGACCCTCCCGGTCCATCTACCTTTTCTAACATTGGTGGCCAGCGGCGCGATCCGAATCAACGCGTAATCGTACAGAGAGTAGCTCACCCCACGACAAAGCACGATGTCGACCAAAGATAGCAGCTCCACCGAGAAGTTCCAAATGGAGAAATTAGAAGAATACAACCACCGCGAACTGAGACAATTTTGCATAGAACTTGGCATTGCTACCACCGGCCTGAGTACCAAGGATGATCTAAAGCGCGCTCTTGAGTCATGGACAGAAACTGGGGTCGCAGGACCCTCCGACCAAAGCAGCGTCACACCAGACCAAAACAGCATCACACCAGAGGGGAACGCCACGGCTCCCGAGGAGCGGGGAACGGGCCTCTCACAGGAGGAGATACGAGAAAGAGACAGAGTCAGATTACACGAATTAGAGATGGCGCGACTCAAGATGGATGGGGAACTCAAGTTAGCTGAACAGAAAATCAACCTCGAGCATATGCGGCTTCGAGAGGAACGAGAAGAAAAGCAGAGACAAAGAGAGCTGGAAGAGAAAAAAATAACGCTCGAGCACGAGCGCCGACTGGCGGAAATAGAACTGCGCAAACAGAATAAGGAACTGGGGGTGCCTGAGCGACCACACACCCCGGGGCCTATTGAGAAAAAAGTTCACATCCCCAAGGATGTGGTCCGCGAGTATGTCCGAGAAGACGACATACAACAGTGGTTTAAAGCCTATGAGATCGCAATGACCTCCCACCGGATCGACCGGAGTGATTGGGGAGCCGGACTTTGGGGGAGATTCATCAACGAGGGTCGCGATGCCCTGCTGCAGCTCCCCGATCACCAAATGTCGTCCTACGACCACATGAAGGCTGCCCTCCTCACCCGCTACGGCCTCACGCCCGAGATGTACCGCCAGAGGTTCAGAGATTGCACCCGGATCCCAGGTACAACTTGGGTGGAATACGTGAACTATTTCAGCCGGGCCTTCGAGGGTTGGATCAAGGGAAATCAGGTCACCACCTACGAACAACTCTTCAACCTTATGGTATGGGAGCACCTGTCAAACAACTGTTTCGTCGAGCTCAGGCAGCACCTACTCGACAGTAAGCTGACTGACCCCCGGCAGCTCGCCGCCGAAGCTGACCGGTGGGAAAGCACCCGAGTGGGCCGGAAAGGGCCACACGACCAGAACAGAAGCAACCAAGGCCAGCACCGTCCTCGGGGAGGAGGAGGGGGCCAGGGGCGAGGGAGAGACGCCTTACCAGCAACACCCGTGGCCAGCACCCCGCCTCCGGCCGGCCGGGGCAACCCCCCGTTGCGGCCTGGGTACCGAGCCAACGTCACGTGCCACCGGTGCCAGCGACTAGGCCACTACGCCAACGATCCGAACTGCCCGCTAAACCAACCACCCAAGCCCCGCCAGGTAGCTGCCGCTGCCCTGGGGGAAGAGCAATCATCGGAGGGACCCGAGGAGTATGAGCCGGACCAGCAAGGGTGGGAACCGGCCGCCATGGTCCTGGCATGCTTAGGGGGAAGGGACATGGTTCCGCGGGCTCCCCTACCCGCCAACACCAGAAAATACGGTCAGTGGGTGACCATTAATGGACAGAGAGCCGAGGCCTTGCGTGACACTGGCGCCAGCGTGACGGCCGTCCGCTGTCACCTGGTGAAGCCCGAGCAGATCCTGCCGAACATTCTCTGCCCCGTCCGCTCGGCAGATAATTCAGAGAGCATGTGTAAGATGGCCTGCGTCCCGTTTGAATGGGGAGGGGTCTCCGGCCTACTGAAGGTGACGGTCCGGGACGATGCCCCCGTGGACTGCCTCCTGGGGAATGACCTCGAGAGTTCCCCGTGGGCCACCGTCGAGAGAAGAGAGCACTTGGGGATGCTGGGCCTCCCGGACTGGGCCTGCATAACCACCCGATCCATGGCCGCCCGTGCCGCCCCCCGATCAGAAGAAACCGAATGGCCAGCACCTCCGCCCCCGGTTGCCCCCGTAGAGGACAACGGCGAGTCCGACCTCCCGGACCCGACTACCGAAGAAGACGCGCAACACCAGGACCTTCCGGATCTGGCTCAGTGGCGGCAAGAAGGGGGCCCACCCAAGAACAGTTCCGCCAGGAACAAAAGACCTGTCCCTCCCTCGAGGGACTCCGCCAACAAGCCAGCACCCAAACCGCCGGGGACACCACCGGAACCCACTGGGTCTACTGGGATAACGACCTGCTCTACAGCGAGCAAAGAATCGCCGAGCTGGGGGCCGGTCGAGTTCTGGTGGTACCGCTCCGCTTCCGAGACTTTCTGCTCAACCTAGCCCACGATGTCCCCCTGGCTGGACACCTGGGCCAGGACAAAACGTACAGTCGCCTGGTGACCCACTTTTTCTGGCCGAAAATGAGGAATGACGTCCTGAACCACTGCCGATCGTGCCCCACATGCCAAGCCAGCGGGAAGAGTGGCCGGAAGCTGAAGGCCCCTCTACAACCCTTCCCGGTGGTCACCACCCCGTTCGAGAGGGTGGGGATAGACATTGTGGGACCTCTGGACCCCCGCACGGCACAAGGACACAGGTTCATCTTGGTACTAGTGGACCATGCCACCCGCTACCCCGAGGCGGTGCCCCTACGGACAGTAACCGCTCCAGTGGTTGGCCGGGCCCTGATGGGGATCTTCTCCCGGGTAGGCTTCCCCCGAGAAGTCGTCAGCGACCGAGGCACGAATTTCATATCAAAATACATGAAGTCCCTCTGGCAACAATGCGGGGTCACCTACAGATTCACGACCCCCTATCACCCCCAAGGGAACGGACTAGTGGAGCGTTTTAACCGCACTCTCAAAGGGATGATTGGGGGATTGGAAGAGCCTCTCCGTCGCCAGTGGGATGTACTGCTCCCGTGCCTCCTCTTCGCCTACCGGGAAGTTCCCCAGAAGTCCCTCGGTTTTAGCCCCTTTGAACTCCTATACGGACACCCTGTGCGAGGGCCCCTCAGCCTAGTCAAGGAAGGTTGGGAGATGGCCCCCCTAACGACCCCTCCAGACGTCTTCAAATACATCCTGGCCTTACGAAACCAGACCCGGCGCTTCAGGGAGATGGCCAAGGCGAACCTCGAGGCCAGCCAGGAGGACATGAAGAGGTGGTATGATCACAATGCCTCCTCCGTGGAATTTGAGCCTGGGCAGCAAGTATGGGTGATGTCCCCCACCGAACCATGTGCCCTGCAAGATAAGTGGACGGGGCCCTTCAAAGTGGTCGAGCGCAAAAGCCCCGTCACTTACCTCATCGACATGGGGTCCTCCCGGAACCCCCTTCGGGTCCTCCACACCAACCGGCTCAAACCGCACTTTGTGCGCTCCGAACTAAGCCTCTTGATGGCTACAGACAGTGGCACAGAAGAAGACTCCGAGCCCCTCCCGGATCTCCTGAAGACTCAGGAGAAGGACGGCTCCGTGGACGGGGTCCGGCTCTCTGACGTCCTCACTTCGGAGCAACGCCAGGACTGCCGGGACCTCCTGCTGCAGTTCGCTGCCCTGTTCTCCCTCACCCCCGGGATCACCCCCTGGTGTTTGCACGACGTAGACACCGGGGACAGTCCCCCTGTCCGGCACCGGGCCTACCGCGTACCAGATCGGGTACGGGCCTGCATACAGGAGGAAGTGGCCAAGATGCTCACGATCGGGGTCATCGAGCCCTCGGACAGTCCCTGGGCCAGTCCGGTCGTATTAGTTCCCAAGGCCGCTGCCCCCGGCTCCGCCCCTGAACTGAGATTCTGCGTCGACTACCGGGGCTTGAACGCTGTCACCCGGACCGACGCTCATCCCATCCCCCGAGCAGACGAGCTGATCGACCGGCTGGGGGCCGCCCGCTACCTTAGTATCTTCGACCTAACGGCGGGCTACTGGCAGATCGGCCTCACACCCAGGGCTCAGGAACGGTCAGCCTTCTCTACCCCCGATGGCCACTATCAATTTAAGGTCATGCCCTTTGGCATGAAGAATGCCCCCGCCACGTTCCAACGCCTTGTGAACCAGGTCTTGGCAGGGCTTGAAGAATTCAGCGCTGCCTACCTGGACGATATCGCTGTATACAGCCGCCACTGGTCCGACCACCTCCGTCACCTCCAAGAGGTCCTACAAGCCCTCCAGCGGGCCGGCCTCACCATTAAGGCCGGCAAGTGCCAGATTGGCCAAGGGTCTGTGACCTACCTTGGGCACCAAGTGGGGAGCGGGCTGGTGGCCCCACTACAACTTAAGATTGCTGCCATCCAGTCCTGGCAGCCCCCCGTCACCCAGACCGAGGTCCGAGCCTTCTTGGGGCTCACCGGCTACTACCGGCGGTTCGTGAAGGACTACGGCAGCATCGTGGGGCCCCTCACGGGTCTCACATCCAAGAGCCAGCCGAAGCGGGTCAACTGGACTCCTGATTGTCAAGCGGCCTTCGAGGAGCTGAAGGCCGCCCTGTGCACCGCCCCGGTGCTCCAGGCCCCCGATTACAGTCGGGAATTTGTGGTGCAGACCGACGCCTCCGACCACGGCATCGGGGCCGTCCTCTCTCAGTTGAACCCCGAAGGTCATGACCAGCCGGTGGCCTTCATCAGTCGATGTCTCCTGGCCCGAGAACAGCGTTGGAGCACCATCGAGAGGGAGGCATTTGCAGTAGTGTGGGCCCTCAAAAAGCTCCGACCCTATCTCTTCGGTACCCACTTCCGGGTACAAACCGACCATCGACCCCTGCAATGGCTGATGCAGATGCGGGGGGAGAACCCAAAACTCTTGCGCTGGTCCATTTCCCTGCAGGGAATGGACTTCACCGTGGAGCACCGACCAGGCCAAGACCACGCCAACGCAGATGGCCTGTCCCGCTTTTTCCGCCTCGACGAAGAGAGTCCCCAAGAAGATGGGTGACTCTCCCCGCCTTCAGCTGGGGGGGACGCATGTTGGACAGGCCTCACAGACGGCTTGCTCCCTCCCCGCTCGACAGGGCCCGAACTCCGGCCCACCTGGCATATCCCCGCAACCAGCACCTGTACCCCGTCTCCCGACGGACCCTCTGCCCTCGGACCCCTACTCATCACGGGGTCCAGCCCCACCGGCTTTCCCGGCCGGGTCAAGCCGCCATCTTGGGCCCTGCACCACGCGGCCGCATGGCCTCCCCTCGACCCTAACCCCGGGCCTGGCCGGCCCCGACATCCCGGCACCACCATCCACCCAGGAGGTGAGCGGACCACTTGGCAGGTCAATGGGAGAACGAAGTGTCAAGGGCTCTCCCCCGCCAGGTGCCGATCGCCCCCAGCTCCCCCAGGCACTGGCTCCACCCCCTGCTGGGTGTCTGGACACCTTCATCCCGGACCCTCCGACCTCCAAGTGCGAGGGTCCGGACATCAAAGGGCATCAGCCCTATAACTGAGGCAGCTCCGGAGCAGGAAGGCAGTTGTATCCTGGAGTCGAGAGACACCGAGTGAACTCAACCCTGACGGTCTACTGGCGCTGCCGTAGCCCGCTCTTGTGAACCATCGTCCTGCCTGCTGGCGCTGCCGCGGCCTTCTGCAACCTTCATCTTCCTGGGACCTGCTGGCGCTGCCGCGGCCCGTTGTAACGACCATCCTCACCGGGACCTGCTGGCGCTGCCGCGGCCTTCTGCAACAGTCATCTTCCTGGGACCTGCTGGCGCTGCCGCGGCCTTCTGCAACAGTCATCTTCCTGGGACCTGCTGGCGCTGCCGTGGCCCGTTGTATCGACCACCCTCACCGGGACCTGCTGGCGCTGCCGCGGACCGTATATCTTCCGGGGACCTGCTGGCGCTGCCGCGGCCCGTTGTATCGACCATCCACACCGGGACCTGCTGGCGCTGCCGCGGCCCATACCACCTAACCACCAAGCTCGAGGATTGTGAGCTCATCATCATCTCATCCGAACTACCTGATTGGTAAATAGACTGTCCCGCTACCCCCTTCCCTACCTTGCGAGACTCTAATCGAGGGGACCCCTGAGTCCAGACCTCCTTGTACCATTTAACCGTACCTTAAATAAGTGCTTATAAAGAACACTGAACCTTATCCGTGTGTGATATCTGTCTGTGGGGGGGGAAGTTACTTGTCTGTACGATCGCTGGAGACGGCTCTCCCCGGAGACCTCTCCTCCTGACCCCGGCCGACCCTCCCGGTCCATCTACCTTTTCTAACAATCATTAAGAGGAATCCCCTTCAGTTGCATCTGCAGATAGTATTAGACCTGCCTTTATAACTGGATTATCTGTCACCTTATTGACAGAAATGCTGTACATTTATAGACAAATGATGTGCGGCTGGCTGCTTTATGAACCTAAAGATATGATGCTGTTGATGGAGGTTAAACGATACAGTTCCCTTTAGATTAAAAGTAGCTCTTATTTCAAGAGCCGACACCATATTTTGCCCTAAGGCTCTTGAAGGAGGATTTTACGGATGATTTCTGGCCCAATCTCATTAGGAAATTATCATGTTTAGCTAAATAAAGAGTGGAATCATGGTATGTGCAGGATCACATGCAAGATTAACCAGTGCCCAGCTGTCCACAAGGATGCCTTCTCTTTGACCATATAAAGCGCGCGCGAGATTGCTTCAGCGCAGACTAATTTAAGAGAATACAGCGACGCGCTTGGCGCCGAAAGAACCCAGGTAATTACCGGAAGGGAATCGCAACCGAGCGCAGTGGGTAATTCACGGCACGTCTTACCTTGTCAACTCTCGGTTTAATTAATTTCCCTAAACCAGTCGCTCTCTCTAATCTTGCCAATGCATATTACTTCCAAGACCACACGTATAAGTAGCAACACCCGAGAAGACGAGTCAAGCGCTGCTCATCGAAGCCCGCTCGTGAAAATGAAGTCGAGCTGTTAGCAGGCAGAAAAAACACACCCAAAAACCTGCTTCGTTAAATTTAACTCCGTTTAATTAAGTGACCTCTGACTTGCAACACCCTGGGAGGCTAACATGTTTGTTCGGCTAAATCGGCGTTTTCGGCATGCGCGTTTAAGGTTCCGCGGTACCACTTTGTGCATCATTGTTTATTTCCAAGAATACTTTTCTGGGCGGGCTACCTCTGTTTTTTAGCCGGAATAGGTGTATTTGATTTTAAACAGTAGAAATATTATAAATGGGCCCTATGGGAGAGTGGTTTTAGCATGCGGTTGCGTTGCCCCTTTTTCACGGAGCCACATTAAAATATTCCATTAGAATAATCTCACTTCTTTAATGTCCCTGAGTTTAGCAACATAAAATATTAGAAGTAAACGTGCGCTCACTGTGCTGCCTTCCACGTCCAACTCAGATCATAATAAACTATGAAAATAAGCCCCGCCCCTGCCCTGATAGACCTATGTTAGCCCTTCCTTCCCCCAGAGGAGGGATAAAGGGGTCATCCCCCATGGCCGGTGCTTGACACGGATTGGCACTGCCGAGAACCGAATGCCTGCACTTTTGTAACTTGAGAGGGAGAGTACTGCACTTAAAACAGTTGCTATACATTTAATGGGGAGTACCAGCATTTCTCAGCAGCATTACTGCTATACATTTAATGGGAGAGTTAGGGGCATATGCATCAAGGTAGGCTTTTGCGAGTCCTTAATTGCGATTATTAAGGAATCACAATTATGGACTCGCAAAAGCCTATGCATGTAGGAATCTCTATTAAAATAGCGATTCCTAAACATTCCTTAATTGCGACTCTCAAATAGCGAGTCGCAATTAAGGAATGGCTTGCCCATAGGAATGAATGGGAAGTTGCATGCGCAATTTGCGAGAACCAAGAGGTACTCGCAAATTGCGCATGCAATTTGAAGGGTGCAAGGGGGCCACCCTGAAGCATCCCCCCAAAAAGGTAGGTATGCACTTGTGGTGCACACACATGCCCTAATGGCATGTGTGTGTACCACAATGCACGTTGAAAAATGCATTTATTTGCATTTTTCAAAGGAATTGCAAATAATCATCAACTTGAAGTTGATGGTAATTTGCGATTCTAAATTGCAAAAACGCAATTTGCCATTGCATAATGCATCGCATTTAGGGGATCGCAATTTGCGATTCCCTAACTGCATTTGCAATTAAGGGAATCACAAAAAATTGCGATTTCCTTAATTGCGAATTGGTAAAAAGGTACATGCATCTCCAAAGGCCAGCTTGCGATCACAAACGGCCGAATTTTGCGTTTCGCACTATTTGCGATCGCAAAATACTTTGATGCATGTGCCCCTAAGTGCTTAATTTGTGCCGGTGGTTTCCGGTATTCAGCAGCGGCGGGCCGGGACTATACATTTCTTTACCTGCGGCCGGAATTCCTGTTAGCTGTTCAAAATAAATATAACTTGCTGGGTGACTGCCTGGCCGCTGGCGGGGGGGACACATTTTTCATGTTGTGTGATTGGAAGATCAGGGAAGTCCTAAGGTAGGGTGACTTAGTAATAAAGGAAACAGAATAATATTGATGACTGGTCTGGCCAGAAAGAAATACCGTGTCGCTCAAAATGAAGACCTGTGATATGCAGGCATAACGGAGCACAACACGACTGTGTATTTGACTGCTGGACTGCTGTAAAGTACACCACCAGCAGCCCACACAGTGCGTGGGGGGAAGGGAATTGAGCCTTGCAATCCTGAAGAGGCCCTTTGGGTTGTTTTGTATTTGCTGTGTGTTTGTCTGACACTCTCTCTTTAACTGACAGTGATGTGTGCTGTACACTCCTGCAAAGCTGCTGAAAGACTGGAGTAAAAAACAAAACAAATCATATTGAACACAATTGGAGGATGCCCCTTCAGAGACTGAATAGTATAGTCCTGTCACTGTGCTCTTGTTAAGAGTTACGATAATGGTCGGTCAGTAGCAGAGGAAACAACCATAATTTACAACACCAGCCCTCTGGGGACCTTCTGACACCCACCATCACCCCGAGGCTCTGCATGGGCTCATTTTCCTTGTTTGACCAGGGCTACTGGAATCCATGCTATGCATCTGGATGTGAACCGTGAAGTTCTTACTTACTTTGATCCGGTGGTGGTTGCAGGTGGGCTTACCAGCACTTATTTTCGGGCACTATCACTTATTTTTCCTCATCATACTTTGACCAGCAACAAAAGAGAGAAAACACAAAAGGGAAGGACGAAGATACAGATGAAACAGTGACAAAGGGAGGAAGCAGAGATGATCAAAAAGTGTGGAGTGCAGGAGTGGGATAGACAGCAGGGAGTGTCTGGTGGTGGACTAAAGATGCACGAAGGGCACTCAGGCCTACCCAAGCTTGGTATTCAGCACCACGACTTTCTGCAGTGCTGGTGGCGGCTTCTCAGCATAACTAGTTTGAGCTCGGCACTCAATATTTTACAAATTAAGAACTGGAAAGTACCGACACTTCTCAGCAACACTTCTGCTATACATTTAATGGGAGAGTAACAGCACTTCTCAGAAACACTTCACTTCTGCTATACATTTAATGGGAGAGTCCCGCCACTTTTCAGCACTGCTGCTATACATTTAATGGGAGAGTACCTGGCACTTCTCAGAAACACTCCTGCTATACATTTAATGGGAGAGTAACAGCATTTCTCAGCAACACTTCTGCTATACATTTAATGGGGGACTCCCAGCACTTCTCATCACTGCTGCTATATATTTAATGGGAGAATACCAGAACTTTTGACATGCTGTGGGGATGATTCGGTACAAAAGGGGGTGGCGATGGACGGAGCATCAGAACCAATCTAACACTCTCACCCAGTCAACAGATCTGGGTTTGATCCATCACCGTTCTTTAGCCCACTCTGCCACCCCAGTTCAGACATGGCCATATGCAAATCAGTCTGACCCTGTGCCTCATGGGAACAGTCCAGCCCGAACTGCCAAGCCATGCCTTCCCTGGAAGGGAAACAAGCTTCCTAGGACCGGTTTCTGGCATTTCAGCCGTCTTCAGCCAGGCTTGCTTGAATACGGCGGCAAAGTGAGCAAGGGACTCACGTCTGAGCATACCCTGCCAACTTATGGCGAACAAAACGGTACAAAAGGGGGTGGCGATGGACGGAGCATCAGAACCAATCAAACACTCACACCCAGTCAACAGATCTGGGTTTGATCCATCACCGTTCTTTAGCCCACTCTGCCACCCCAGTTCAGACATGGCCATATGCAAATCAGTCTGACCCTGTGCCTCATGGGAACAGTCCAGCCCGAACTGCCAAGCCATGCCTTCCCTGGACCGGAAACAAGCTTCCTAGGACCGGTTTCTGGCATTTCAGCCGTCTTCAGCCAGGCTTGCTTGAATCCGGCGGCAAAGTGAGCAAGGGACTCACGTCTGAGCATACCCTGCCAACTTATGGCGAACAAAACGGTACAAAAGGGGGTGGCGATGGACGGAGCATCAGAACCAATCAAACACTCACACCCAGTCAACAGATCTGGGTTTGATCCATCACCTTTCTTTAGCCCACTCTGCCACCCCAGTTCAGACATGGCCATATGCAAATCAGTCTGACCCTGTGCCTCATGAGAACAGTCCAGCCCGAACTGCCAAGCCATGCCTTCCCTGGACCAGAAACAAGCTTCCTAGGGCCGGTTTCTGGCATTTCAGCCGTCTTCAGCCAGGCTTGCTTGAATCCGGCGGCAAAGTGAGCAAGGGACTCACGTCTGAGCATACCCTGCCAACTTATGGCGAACAAGACGGTACAAAAGGGTGCAAACCCTCTTTTGTACCGCTTTGTTCGCCATAAGTTGGCAGGGTATGCTCAGACGTGAGTCCCTTGCTCACTTTGCCACTGGATTCAAGCAAGCCTGGCTGAAGACGGCTGAAATGCCAGAAACCGGTCCTAGGAAGCTCGTTTCTGGTCCAGGGAAGGCATGGCTTGGCAGTTCGGGCTGGACTGTTCTCATGAGGCACAGGGTCAGACTGATTTGCATATGGCCATGTCTGAACTGGGTTGGCAGAGTGGGCTAAAGAACGGTGATGGATCAAACCCAGATCTGTTGACTGGGTGTGAGTGTTTGATTGGTTCTGATGCTCCGTCCATCGCCACCCTCTTTTGTACCGCTTTGTTCGCCCTAAGTTGGCAGGGTATGCTCAGACGTGAGTCCCTTGCTCACTTTGCCACTGGATTCAAGCAAGCCTGGCTGAAGATGGCTGAAATGCCTGAAACCGGTCCTAGGAAGCTTGTTTCCGGTCCAGGGAAGGCATGGCTTGGCAGTTCGGGCTGGACTGTTCTCATGAGGCACAGGGTCAGACTGATTTGCATATGGCCATGTCTGAACTGGGGTGGCAGAGTGGGCTAAAGAACGGTGATGGATCAAACCCAGATCTGTTGACTGGGTGTGAGTATTTGATTGGTTCTGATGCTCCGTCCATCACCACCCTCTTTTGTAAAGCTTTGTTCGCCATAAGTTGGCAGGGTATGCTCAGACGTGAGTCCCTTGCTCACTTTGCCACTGGATTCAAGCAAGCCTGGCTGAAGACGGCTGAAATGCCAGAAACCGGTCCTAGGAAGCTTGTTTCCGGTCCAGGGAAGGCATGGCTTGGCAGTTCGGGCTGGACTGTTCTCATGAGGCACAGGGTCAGACTGATTTGCATATGGCCATGTCTGAACTGGGGTGGCAGAGTGGGCTAAAGAACGGTGATGGATCAAACCCAGATCTGTTGACTGGGTGTGAGTGTTTGATTGGTTCTGAAGCTCCGTCCATCACCACCCTCTTTTGTACCGCTTTGTTCGCCATAAGTTGGCAGGGTATGCTCAGACGTGAGTCCCTTGCTCACTTTGCCACTGGATTCAAGCAAGCCTGGCTGAAGACGGCTGAAATGCCAGAAACCGGTCCTAGGAAGCTTGTTTCCGGTCCAGGGAAGGCATGGCTTGGCAGTTCGGGCTGGACTGTTCTCATGAGGCACAGGGTCAGACTGATTTGCATATGGCCATGTCTGAACTGGGGTGGCAGAGTGGGCTAAAGAACGGTGATGGATCAAACCCAGATCTGTTGACTGGGTGTGAGTGTTTGATTGGTTCTGATGCTCCGTCCATCACCACCCTCTTTTGTACCGCTTTGTTCGCCATAAGTTGGCAGGGTATGCTCAGACGTGAGTCCCTTGCTCACTTTGCCACTGGATTCAAGCAAGCCTGGCTGAAGATGGCCGAAATGCCAGAAACCGGTCCTAGGAAGCTTGTTTCCGGTCCAGGGAAGGCATGGCTTGGCAGTTCGGGCTGGACTGTTCTCATGAGGCACAGGGTCAGACTGATTTGCATATGGCCATGTCTGAACTGGGGTGGCAGAGTGGGCTAAAGAACGGTGATGGATTAAACCCAGATCTGTTGACTGGGTGTGAGTGTTTGATTGGTTCTGATGCTCCGTCCATCACCACCCTCTTTTGTACCGCTTTGTTCGCCATAAGTTGGCAGGGTATGCTCAGACGTGAGTCCCTTGCTCACTTTGCCACTGGATTCAAGCAAGCCTGGCTGAAGACGGCTGAAATGCCAGAAACCGGTCCTAGGAAGCTTGTTTCCGGTCCAGGGAAGGCGTTGTGGAGAGGTGTAGCTCACTGGTTAGAGGCGGCCGACCCGTAAGCAGAGAATCGGCCAGGGACCAGGGTTCAATTCCCGACGCGGCAGGGTCGTGGACCAGGGTCAAAAGGGACTCGATAATTCTCGCCTCGGTACCTACTCTAACCAGGAACACACTCGGCAACTCTGGGCATTAAGCTTGCCTCATCTCTACAACGGCCCCCCACAGACGCCAGGGATTCCTGGTTTCACCTTGGAGATACCCAGAAAGGGACCATCTCACATGGAAAACCAGGACGGGTTCCCCAGCGGTCTTCAGCGCCAGGATACTCCATGGAGTCACAGTGCGCTTTACAAGTACACCCACATTTACAAGGCATGGCTTGGCAGTTCGGGCTGGACTGTTCTTATGAGGCACAGGGTCAGACTGATTTACATATGGCCATGTCTGAAATGGGGTGGCAGAGTGGGCTAAAGAACGGTGATGGATCAAACCTAGATCAGTTGACTGGGTGTGAGTGTTTGATTGGCTCTGATGCTCCGTCCATCACCACCCTCTTTTGTACCGCTTTGTTCGCCATAAGTTGGCAGGGTATGCTCAGACGTGAGTCCCTTGCTCACTTTGCCACTGGATTCAAGCAAGCCTGGCTGAAGACGGCTGAAATGCCAGAAACCGGTC
The DNA here is from genome assembly GCF_964204655.1 of Triturus cristatus. Lineage (NCBI taxonomy): Eukaryota > Metazoa > Chordata > Amphibia > Caudata > Salamandridae > Triturus > Triturus cristatus. The sequence goes on from NC_140584.1 coordinate 801,019,853, forward strand.
CTAGGAAGCTTGTTTCCGGTCCAGGGAAGGCATGGCTTGGCAGTTCGTGCTGGACTGTTCTCATGAGGCACAGGCAGGGTCAGACTGATTTGCATATGGCCATGTCTGAACTGGGGTGGCAGAGTGGGCTAAAGAACGGGGATGGATCAAACCCAGATCTGTTGACTGGGTGTGAGTGTTTGATTGGTTCTGATGCTCCGTCCATCACCACCCTCTTTTGTACCGCATGGGGATGATTCATGCTCACCAAATTTGTTCCCTACCGTGTAATATCACGTGGTGGTGCAAAACCAAACAAGCATTGGCAAAGCAAATAGGTCATCCCTTTGTGACCATTTGGCTTTGTCAATGGTTTTTAGCCATGCTGTTCAGCATTCAATGATGCTGTGTAGTGTGTTTAAATTTAGAAAAAAAAAAAAAAATGTCTTTGACGTGCCACCCAATTCCTTTTGTTGGCGTTCAGTCTGCATGAGCGCATACTGCAGAATGATGCAGGTGCTTGTTTATTTTTATCAACCGATCCGAGTAGGATACTAGTTGGATCTGTAACTAAAATGAAAAGAAAACATGAAAAAGTGTTTTCTTTTTCAAGTGGGCGGGTAGGGAGTAGAAGCAACACTAGAGATGGTAAGGAGAATGGCAAAGGAACACAGGGAAGGGGAGGAGGGGGAAAACAGTGAAGCAACCTGAGAATAGTGAGGGGAACACAGATGTAACACAGGAGGGGACACACAAGCAATGGGGATAGCTGGGAGGGATGCGAAAGCAACCGGGAGAAGGGTGTGAGCGAAAACAACACACCAGCTGAGGAAAAGCAACACGGACGGTGCCGGTGGGTGATGCAATGGGGAGCAGTAAGGAGAACATATATCAATATACCAGCATTTTCCCTGCCTGCAATGGCTTTGCCAACACATGTTGGATGTTAGCAGAGAAAATGCATAACGGTCTTTACGAGGTGTGGTCAGGGTGTAGCTTCATGGGGGTTGTTACACCCCCTAATAAATGTATCCTGATAAATACTTGGGTACAGGTGCTTTCAGTCGGGTATGTTGAGGTGTCTCAGATTTCACCAAGATGTTTTACACACACATAGACAAAAAACGCATTCATTTTCTTTCCCTTTGTTTTAAAATTCCTCAAAAATATTGGCTATTTAGCAGAATATTGTGTTTTTTCTCACTTAGTGTCCCTCCCAATCCGCATTCCTCTCCCTTTCCACTGCCCCTCAGGCCCCTCTCATGCACCTTGCTTATCCTATAATGTATTTTAACATCATATGCCAGCGTAATTGTTGGGAAGTCTGACGCTCACCCCCACCCCCACCCCCACCCCCACCCCCCTAATCTTACTGACGAAGTTACGCCCTTGGGTGTGGTAAATACCTTGCCCTATTCTGCCCAACTTGTAATGAGTGCCCTAGTGTGTCACTGGTCACACTCAAAAGACCACTTAAATCTTAAAATACGGGATTATTCACATCAGATTCATCTGCACGCAGATCTGCCCCATTTGCAGTTTCTTTTGTCACATATTGATTTTTGACAAATCAAATAAAAAGCCAATAAATAATAGAATTTCTTTAAATAAAAAGGTAAATATCCAAATGTCAGAAGACACAAATTTGCACCCTGCATGCCCCTGGATGAGGTGAGTAATCCAATATAGTGGCTTCAACAACATCTGAAAATTATATCTCTCTTAGTAGGATGACTGAATGAGATTCAAGTATGTGTGACCTGTTAAAGAAACCTGGATTATAATGACAAGGAAATATATTTAAAATGTATAATGAGTCGCAAATTCACAGTGTGAATGGTGCTTTACAGCTGGCTCAACTGTAAATGCTACTTCCTTTCTCTGAATGGTCTATTTGATGGACATGCATCGTTGGTAGAGTGACCAGGGCGTAGGTTCAAGGGTGGTATTTGGGGTGTGACACTCCCTAATAAATGTAATGTTTAATAAATAGTTGGCCACAGGAGCATTCAGATGGGAATGGTGGGATTTTACCTGGATGTTTTTAAATACTCACTCAGACAAAACACACAACTCTCATCTCTTTTTTGAAAGTCTTAAAACATGGTTATTTTACAAAACACTGTGTTTTATGTACCCCCTCATAATCCATAATTCTTTCCCTTTTCACTGGCACTTAAGCCCCCTTATGCGCTGCTCCTCATATAATGATTAAGATGATGTGCCAGCATGATTGTTGGAAAAGCTGTAGCTCACCCCCACAACCCAGTGTTACTGACTGAGCCACAACCCTGAGAGCGACATTCATGGAATCTATTTCAATTGTCACTTTAGTAGGACCCCTGTACTTCTTCACAATATCCTTGTCACACAGAGGTGCTGACAATAAGTTGTGTAGAGATGGAGCCTGTCCAGTGTGAGAGCACCTGGGTTTTCAGGTTGCGAGAGCACCAGACCCACATTTACTGACCCGAATATCTGGTTGGTAAAATCACATGAGGTTCGTTTGCAAGCCCAGCTGGTCCTCGGCCTTTAGCCCCAGCTAACCCCCTTCATGGCATGGGGGAGCATTGCTGCCAGCCACAGCCGGACTGAGAACACAAACCAGCCCTGGCAAATAAGTCTGACCGGCTCCAGAGGAGGGGGGCTGGTGGGAAACACTTCACTGCTTTTGTAACAGGGGGCCAAAATTGCAGCACTGCTGTACAACCAGCCATCAGTAACAAAATTGACCCCTACCGCTCTAAAAACCGTTCCCCACCCTCCCGGCCCACCGAGAAAACACCCGGTGCCTGCTGCGCCAGTCCAGCCCTGCTGCCAGCACACAGTCTGCCTTGCCTCCCACTCCGTGTCTACTGAAACAGCCTGTTGCTGCCATTTGTCATCTGCTCCGACCAGGTGGTAAATGCAAGCATATTTCTCCATGCATTGCATTTGGATTTGGTAAATCCTGTCTGTTAGTTATTCTCCATTCTGAGGACAAATAAACGTGATAGCCATATTTATATGCAAGGAAACTAGGCTCAAATGTTATTTACGGCCACGCAGTATCACCTTACATAAATCCATCTAGCTTATAATGAAGACCTTAGTGGTGATTTCCTTGTTTTCAATTCCCTTGCTCACTTTGCCACTGGATTCAAGCTAGCCTGGCTGAAGAGGGCTGTTAGCTCAAAACCGGTCCCAGGATGCTTGTTTCCTGTCCAGGGAAGACATGGCTTGGCAGTTCGGGCTGGACTGTTCCCATGAGGCACAGGGTCAAGACTGATTTGCATATAGATGTGTCTGAACTGGGGTGGCAAAGTGAGCTAAAGAATGATGATGGATTCAACCCATATCTGTGACTGGGGGTGAGTGTTTGAAAAGTTTCAGCACTCCGTCCATCATCTGCTTGTGTTTGCTTTGTTCGCCCTAAGTTGGCAGTGTATGCCCAGACGTGGGTCCCTTGCTCATATTGCCACTGGATTCAAGATAGCCTGGCTGAAGAGGGCTGTTAGCCCGAAACCGATCCCAGGATGCTTGTTTCTGGTCCAGGGAAGACATGGCTTGGGAGTTCAGGCTGGACGGTTCCCATGAGGCACAGGGTCAAGACTGATTTGCATATAGCTGTGCCTGAACTGGGGTGGTAAAGTGAGCTAAAGAATGATGATGGATTCAACCCAGAACTGTGACTGGGTGTGAGTGTTTGAAAAGTTTCAGCACTCTGTCCATCATCTGCTTGTGTTTGCTTTCAATTCCAATTGTCACATTTTTTGTCTTGTTAAATACCTTAAATAGTGAATTAGACCGTCTGTTAATTATTTTGAATTTTGTGGATTTACCCCTTGTGAAAAGTTGCCTTCTAACTGTAAAATATGTATTTACATATAAATGCAGATGCAGATGGTGGCTACGTGCCACTAGATACATTGAGTCTAGAAGATTTCAAGCTTTACCCTTGGGTTACGTGCACTACTGTTCCTCAGGCTTTTTTTTTTGGAATTCATGTACTCCTTTGTTTACACAACTTCTGCTGAGAGCATCATTTACTCATTCACTATAGTTACCATGAAATAACTGGGTTCATTATTGATCTGGCACACCTCCCTTCATCCAAAAGAAGGTGCAGTGCCTGCAAACTAGCATCAGTTGGACACCTTGGCTTTAACAGCCTATGACCAATCCATGTCTCCCGTTGGATTGTAGACTTTGCAGTTCATTTCTCAGTTATTTTTACTGAATAAATGCAGGTATTTAAAGCACAATTTCGGTTTAATGTCAAAATAATTATAATTCATCATTGTAATTGTTCATGGGGTAAACATTTCCTCTGAGTTTGCTTCAGTGTAACTCCTAATAAGTATTTCACTTGGTTTTGAGTTCCGCAGAGGAACGCAGCAGTGCCAGTTTGCAAGGAGTAAAAGATTCACACAGCACAATACTTCTGTACTTGGTCAAATAACAGTCAGTGCTGCAAGTAAACATCTTCCTGGTCTCTCTCTGTCCGCTACTTTCCTGGAACTTACAGCAGCCTCGAAAAACTCGGAGCCTCCACCAATGACAGAAATGATTGAGGAAACCATCTCAGCTGAGTTAAGTCAATGCCCCTCCACTTTGACCACTTTTACCCCACTTATTGAAAAGAAGGGAACTATCCTCTTTAAAATCTTTAAATCGGGTGCCCCTTCGGACCCCTGTCCTACTCAGGTTCTCCACCTGGTATTACACACTACTTCAGTCCATCTTACTGTGCTCCTTAACAAGATCCTTATTTCTGGTTGCTTTCCAGCTATGTGGAAAAAGGCATCCATCTTACCCCCTCTAAAGAAACCCTCACTTGACGTCCTTGATGTGAAGAATTATAGGCCAATATTGTGCCTTTCACTACTGGCCAAGATCCTAGAAACGGCCATGAACCAAGAGATCATGAACTTTCTTGAAACCACCAACCTCCTTGACTCTTCAAAACGTGGGTTTAGACCCAATCATTGTACAGAATCTGCCCTACTGGCAGCCAAGGAAGAAATCAGAACTATCGTAGATGGAGGGGGCAGGGCATCTTGATATTGTTGGATCTTTCGGCTGCGTTCGACACAGTTGACCATTTCCTGCTAGTCAACTGTCTTGATAGCATTGGTATGAAGGGTTCAGCCTTAAAATTGATTGTCTCTTTCTTGACCAATAGAGAGCAAGTGATCGCTCTGGAGGAGTTTGCATTTGACCCGTTCACTCTCCCCTGTGGGATTTTCTAGGGATCCTCATTGAGTGTCACCTTTTTTAATATCTACATTACCCCTTTGATTAAACGTATACGATCATGCAGCTTTATTGTTTTTTTCCATGCCAACGACATCCAAATTGTGCTGCCTGTATATTCGGAACCAGAAAATGCGGCTAAGCAACTTAACACCTGCATGGGTAGCATTGTGGAATGGATGCAGAAGAATTGTTTAAAACTAAGGCCCTGATTACAATATTGGTGGTCGGACAGCTTTTGTGGCGGTCAGGAGACCGCCCCAAAAGCAACGAGTGGTCCGACCTCCCAATTACGATACGACCGACATGCTGGTGGTCAGAAAGTGCTCTTTAACACTGTGGCTTATGCTGCGGCCTAGTAAATGGGCTATAGCACAAGCCACAGTGTTAAAAAGCACTTTGTGCACATCCATGCATTGTGTACCCCAGGGCCACTATTCAGTGGCCCACGAGGGACGGGGCCCAGTTTGGGGTCCTCAAAGTCTCTTCCCGACCGCCTTTTCATGGCAGTGGGACCAGCATGATAAGGCTGTCAGAAAGGGACAACGTGATGGTGTCAGAGGTGCCTGCCTCAGCACCACCACCATTAGGGATTGCGATTCCAACAACCACCCCATCTGGATCAGTAGATCAGTAGTGTTGGATGAACCATCCCTGGTTCCATGTCACACAACAGAAATTATTTATATTTGGACCCCAAAACAGGGCTGCTCACTAAGACACCATGTCATTGTGCCTAGGTTTTGCTACTCTGACTCCTGTTGAGATGTTTACTTTAGCTATTGAATCCAGGGTCTGTGTTAACGTATGTGGCCAGGTTCACAGGACTCTTTGGTTCAGACCCTGCATTTCTTGAAGAATTTCCTTGCTTTTTATCTTTCTATGCAATCCCTGTGTTTCATGAACTCAGTCCATTTGGTCATGCTGCGCTGCTGCCATCCCAAGAAACAGTGAGTTTGCTATTTTTTTCTGCAGTCACCTACTGTCAGGAACTTTTTGTCTCTTTCATTGAGAAGTCAAGAATTAACCCTTTTCTAAATATGCCTGAAAACTGTGTCCTCTGTAAGTTCCTAACCTAGCCCCTTTGAGGGGCTGCCAGATGCAGGACCGTGGCTATCAATAGTGTACTTGGAGCAGTGGCTCCAAGGCTCAGAAGTGTGAAGAGTCCACTCCACCCTAAATATAGCTGCTTTCTACTGCCAAGTCAAGGAATTTGGGGCACAGTTTCCTTGCTTACATTAGGATTCATGACATTCTTGCTACAACACAGATCGGACGATCACTGGATGCTACTTTTTGCACCATGAAACCCTTTGAGGAGTGTTTGAAATTGGGTTGTTGGTTGACTGATGTTTGGGCCCTGGTCAAGCATTAACATCAATCCTAGTCAGGGTAAGGCACAAGCAAACCCCAAATTAGCCTGTGCTCCCCCTCTAGTAACCTGGCACAGAGCAGTCAGAATTAATTGGGAGACAATATGTAAAGTACATCTGCAACACATCAAATAGTAAAAATAGTGAATACACCATACAGAAAGATCCCACACCAGGTTTAGAAAAATAGAGTACATTTTAATTTAAAAAAAAGACCTAAACGACAAAAATCCAATCAGGGATACCGGAGATATAGAATCTTAAAATGTTAGGATAAAAGAGCGACAAAAGCACAAATCGCCAACAAGGGATATCTGGTTGCGTCGGACCAGGACAAAGCCACAAGTTCAGGCCGACCACGATGGAGCATGGGCCAGTTACAGGGACCAGCTTATGCCTGCTGAACAAAGTACCTTAAATCCTGGTTGCGAAGCGTAGCGTGGATCTGAGGCGAAGAATGCTGTGCAGTCGAAGCAATGCTTTGGTTCAAAGATGCGGTGAAGCTGGGGTGCGTAGGCTATCGTCGTCATCGTGCTGCCATCGATGAGAGACGCGAGGGCCTGAATCAGGGATGCACCGCACCATCAACGATGCGCCAGCTCTGAAGACTGCAAGAGAATTGCGGAACTTCTGCTCCAGGCCCAATTAACGCTGCTCAGCACAGAAGATGCTTCAGTTCTGCTGGTAAGCACCTTAGGCCCACTTCCAAGGGTCCAGAACTGGGGTGGCACACCCTTGCAGGTAGACTCACAGATGAAAGAGTCCAGGTGCAGATGTAAAGTTATTGGAAGTCTGTTATGTTCCTGAGGCTTCAGATCAGGATGCCAGCCAACTAGCTCTTGGAGTCACTCTGGGATCTAGGTCCAAGTGAGGCAGGTCCAATTAGTCTTACCCAGGCAAAGTGGGCAACAGGTTAGCACAGCAGGCCAGCAGTTCTTTCCGAGCAGCAGCACAGTAGAGTGGCAGTCCTTCAACAGCGCAACAGTCCATCTTCCTAGCAGAGTATCCGCAGGTCCAGAATTGTACTGAAGTGGTGGTGCCTGTGATCTTTCTTTTATACACAGTTGTGCCTTTGAATGGGGGAGAAATGTCTAGAAACATGCCTTTGAATTGCACATATGCCCTGTCAGCTAAAGACTACCTCCAAGGAGTATTCAGCCCTTTGTGTGGACAGGACACAGCCTATTCGGGTGTAAGTGAGGCTGGGTATAGCTCCTCCCTCCCATCCTGTCAGGGATAGCCAACCCAGCCACACCTAAACTCCCATTGTGTGTGGCTGTCTAAGTGGAATACACAAAGCCCAATTGCCAACTACACCCAGTCATGTGACCAAAGACAGGCTGCAGGCACCAAATGACTAAGGCAAAAAAATGCCAACTTTTTCAAAGTACCATTTTCAGAATTGTAATTTAAAATCCATCTTCACCATAACTGTCAAGATTCAATAGGGGACTCCCAAGGTCAAGTTGCAAACTGTAAGTGTAGTTTTATGATGTATGGGGTTCCATCCAAAAGAGAAGGCCAAGTCAAATAGCTGGAGAGCTAAATGGTGCCAGAGGAACTTAGTGGCTGCTGGTAGACCTGGCATCTTTTGGCCTGTTTCCTCAGTCTTTTTACTTTCTGGCCTGCTGGTTTTGACTCTGTTTTTGCTGGTTTAGTTTCTCTGCGCACTCTCTCACTGCTGTTTAGTGTTGGAGTGCAAGATCTCCTATTGTAAATTGTATTATGGATTGGTGTTTCCATTATTGGAATATTTGATTTATTGTTAAGTTCCTAGCAAAGTGTACTGAGAGTGCCAGGGCCTGTAAATCAAATGCTGTTAGTGGGCCTGCAGCATTGATTTTGCCACCCACACAAGCAGCCTCTCCAAGGTTTCTCAGTCCTGCCACTGCAGTGTCTGCACACAGGTTTTACTGCCATGTCAACTTGGCAAGTGCCATCACTTGCCAAGCCCTAATCTTCCCTTTTATTACATGTGAGTCACCCCTAAGGTAGGCCCAAGGTACCCCTATGGGCAAGGTGCAGTGAATTTGAAAGGTAGGATATGTACTGGTGTGTGTGACATGCTCTGATAGTGAAATACAGTATATTTTGGTTTTCACTGTTGAAAGGCTATCTGTCCTCCTGGCGCACTGAAGCTTGGAGGAGTAAGTCCACTTTAGTCAGGAGGCCCTCAGGCGGCAAGAGGACCTCATCCCCCCACCAGCAGTGTGCCGAGAGGCATGTTTACAGAGTGGTGGAGAATGGGGCATGGCCTCCGGCCACCTCTCAGCAATCCCACTGTGTGGTGCTTGCTGGAGGTAACAGGAGGTCTTGTTGGCCCCTAAGCACCCTCAGCAGCCAAGGTGACATCATCCCCCAACCAGCAGCTCGCCAGAAGGCACATTTGCATAGTGGTGAAGAAAGGGTGCTGGGTCTCTGGTGAGTTGCAGCTCTATTCTTCTCTATTTTTTAGGAAGGGGGGGCCGCATGGTCCCCATTCCCTGGACCATTTTGGGCCCCAGGGACCCCATCCCCTGGGGCCTGCCTCTTTAAAAAAAAAAAATCATAAAAAACAAAGGGAGGGGGTCGATTTTGGCCCTGGTGACCCAACTCCCAGGGTCCGAAGAATTGACTTTTCCCCTGCTCTCTTGACAGCGGGCAGGGAAAGAGACATGCTCTGCTTCCAGCAAACGAGAACATTTTCTGCTGAAAACAGAGCAGAGCAGGTTTGCTGTGGCTTGGTGGGAGCGATGCTTCCACCAAGCCATAGCAAACTGCAATGTTCCAGGGGTGGGTACTCCCGGACATTGCTGGAGCCGGACCTGGGGCGGTGGCGATTTAATTTAAAAGAGTTACCCCAGAGAGGTGGGGATCTCCGGGGCTGTGTGAGGGGCCCAGAGCCTCCCCACTCATTGATATTTAATTTAGCCCTGGGGAGGTGGCAGTCCTCGGAGCTGCAGGGGGGGGGGTGCATGGGCATGCCACGCAATATTATAAGAACTTGCCCCCAGACCCTGGCCCACCCGGGGGCCTTAATTAAACGAAGCACAGGAGTCTGCGTTTCGTAGTTTTATTTTTCCATTTTGGCGGGTGTTGCGAATCCTGCGTGATTCCCACCAATTGTTTTTTTTTTTAATGCTTTTTTAGCCCTTTGCGACTCGCCCTCCCCCCCCCCCAAAGAGGCCTAGGGGGACTTGCCCCCTTTTCTTTTTTTCAAATCTTTTTTATGTGACTCGGTTGAACCGACTCACAAGATGGCTGCCAACACTTCCTGGTTTGAAATGTTGGCAGGCAATCAGATCTTAGCCCTTGGTCAGGAGGGGTCGCGGATCCTCTCAGTCCCTATGTACACACCTGGGAATTTCTTTACATTTCTCAGCAACTATTAAACAGATTTACACCAAATCACAAAGGGCACCTCCTTGAACCAACATCAACCGTCCTGCCAAATTTGGTGTAATTCCGTTAAGCTGTAGTCGTGTCTAAAGGTCCTATGGAAGTAAGCATGGGGAAACACGTTTTTAAGCACCCCCTGGTTCTAGTCCCCCGATTGACGGATCATTCCAAAACTTTTAAGATAGCAGTTGAAGTGAGCATCATATTCGTTTTTAAAATTCACGAAGATTCGTCAAACGGCGCCAAAGTTATTGGCAAACCAAAAAATACTTTTCCTATGGAATCTAGGATGTAACTATAACTACCTACTTCCAGCTGCCAGTACGTAATATACAGTGGCGGCCCACACAGATAAGAGCAGTGGGGTGGGGTGTAAATAGGTGACATACAGCGGGATCATGAAAATAACATAAATAAATAAATAAAACCACTTACTGTGCGCTTGCAGCATTGCCGACTAGGCGATGCGGTGAGTGCAAGGTGAGTAGTTTTCTTTTTTTTATTTTCATGATCCTGTCGTATGTCTACTTCCATCCTCCCGCCCCATCACGCTTACCTGTACAGGCCATGGCAGGTAATATATACATAGCGGCACAGCAGGGCTAGATTTTCTAAATTTTATTGTATCACCATTAGTGCCATTTTACAGGGACAGTCGGCTCGTTTCGGCACTTGCATTCCTCAGGACCATAGAGCCCTGCCGTCCAGAATGTCCATTTTAAATTGACCATAACCCTTTTCCATCTTTGCTTTCTATGTTTTAAAGAACAACTAGACAGCACATTTGTAATCCTTTTTGTCAAGTAATATCTACCATTTTGTTTTATCACAATCAGTGTAAAGTACACAAATGTTCACATTTTTGTTTTTTTACTTGGCATTATTTCACAAACTATGCAGGACATTATGTCAGTCACAGAAAAGGACTTATTGAAATGAACTTTCCTTAAAAAAAGGAAATTAAGAGTTTAATCACTCTTTTAGTTAGTTTCTAACATTTTCCAAAATCAAAACTTGACAACAATAGACATTAGGACAAAGAGAGGAAGAAAGAGAAACATTGTATCATGCTAATGCATTATTGATTGTCCTGTGCAAAGTTATAATGATAAGACAGCATAATATAGTCTATAGTAAGGTGTAAGGCTTCCGACATCTTGTTCTATGCTGCAACTCGGCGATGCAGCGAGCACAAGGTAAGTGGTTCTATTTATTTATTTATTTGATTCTCAGGATCCCGTCGTATGTTGACTTCCACCCCCGCCCTATACTTACCTGTACACTGGTATATATATATATATATATATATATACATATGATGCCCAAGGACGCGATCGATATTTTTCAAGAGATGGTAATCAACGACCTAAAGAATCTCTATCGGGCTACAAGTTCTAACAGCAGGAGAATAAAACAACAAGAGTTAGAATACAAGAACTTGATCCAGAAATTGAATAGTAACCCTAGCCTAATAATTTGTATGTCTGACAAGGGGGGGTAATGTGGTCATCTGGCCCAAGGAGGAATACAGAACTGAAGTAAAAAGGCAGCTTTCGGACATTGAGTGCTATGAAAAAATCAGCCTAAAAATTTACAATACATCTAAGGAATCCCTGAAGAAAATGTTACATGCTTACAAAAGGCAGGGATTAATTTCAAGCCAAGAATTCGATTTTTTGTTTAATGAGTTTTCGATCATCCCAACGCTCCGCCTGATACCAAAAATCCACAAAGGCGTGAGGCCAGTACCAGGCAGACCCATCATTTCGTCTATTGGGAGCATCAGCGAAAATGCGAGTAAGTATGTGGATTACTTTTTACAGCCACTAGTTCGCGCTTTACCAACGTACATCAAGGACACTGGTGATTTCATCAGGAACTAGCAAGAATTCAATGGCACGAGGACTTCTTGTTGGTTACTCTTGATATAGAGTCCTTGTATACAAGTATAGAACACAATACAGGGATTGCTGCCACTAAACACTATCTGGACTGCAGACCAATCAAGTTTTACAATCATAACAGTATGCTTTTAGAACTTATTCACTGGGCATTGAACAACAACTATTTTATGTTTGAAAATGAACTGTACTCTCAAAAGAGGGGAGTCGCCATGGGAGCTTGCTTCTCCCCCAGTTACGCCTGCTTGCATGTTGGCTGGTGGGAGGAGCAGGTTCTCATGGGAACCCATGCTAAGGTGTTTGGATCCAAGATTGTAGAGTGGTACAGATACATTGACGATGTTTTTATGGTTTGGAAAGGTGATCGTGAAAGTGTGATTGATTTTATAGAGGTTTTAAATGAAAACGCTTTTAATCTCAAATTCACTTTTAAGGTGGACAGAACATCAGTTGAATTTTTAGACACAACTGTCACGATTGTTGATAACCATGTAGAAACATGTCTGTATAGGAAATCCACCGCTGGCAACTCCATCCTACACGCCAGCAGTGCCCATCCATCATACCTTATCAAAAGCATCCCCTACGGGGAACTCCTCCGTATTAAACGTATTTGTAGTATGCCGGAGGAGAGGGTTCAATGTTCAGAAGAAGCAATGAACAGGATGAGGCAAAAGGGGTTATTCTGAGGGGATCCTTAGGGAAGCCTACAATAAAGTTGAATCCACTCCCAGGAACTCCCTACTCCTAGACAAATCGGTCAATACGAGTGAACATAGCACAGTGGATACTTCTGACAACGCAAACTCCAATGTACCACGTCTGATCACAACTTTTAACAAACAGCACCGGAAGATCAGAGCCATGGTAAATAAAAACTGGCCAATTGTATTGACTGATGGTGTCCTGGCCCCCATGTTACCTTCTAAACCTGTATTGACGTTTAGAAGGGCCAGAACCATGAGAGAGGAGCTCACGAGACCAAACAATCTAAGCCCGACTAGCGGTTCGTGGCTAAAACCTAGAAGAGGTTTTTTCAAATGCACCAGTTGTAGAGCATGTAAATTTGGTCAGAATACCACTCAGTATTCAGTCCCGTTCAGTGACAACCCCAGACAAATCAAGGGCCACTTTACATGTAGATCTGAATTTGTGGTGTATGTCCTTTCCTGTACATGTGGTTTGAATTACATTGGGAGCACCAAGTTACAAGCCCATGTCAGAATTCTACAACATTTAAGGGCAATTGTAAATAATGACTCCAGCTACCCTGTAGCACGGCATTTCAGAAAACTACATAACAATGAACTTAGTTGCCTGAAATACTTCATTGTCGATGGTGTCCCCGCACAGCGAAGAGGGGGCAACAGGGAAAAAGCCCTTAGACAACTCGAAACAAAATACATACTCGAGTTCGATAGCAAAGCACCTACGGGCTTAAACACCACTGAGGACCTACATAACTTTATATGAGTACTGACAAAACACACGGGATTGTTCTTGCTCTCCTTTTTAGACTTGCTTTTATCTCACTTGATGGATATCTGCAGTGTATATAGTATCAATTTTTCATGTCTATTTTACTGATCGACTTATCTTGTTTGTTTTACTTGTATCCTTACCAATTTTATGAATATCATTCTCTAATTGTATTGCGATCAGTACTGTTAACTAGTCACTTGGACTAATTTGTTCCTTCTACATCTTCCCTATTTTTTTGTCTTTTGATTCCAAAGGAGTAAGGCCAAAGACAAGAGAACAATGAATATCAAACGCTTTCTCTAAATAATGGTGTGTTCCAGTTCTCCAGATGTGAGGATACTCTCAGCCAAGTTCCCTCTTATCCCTAGGTGTATCACAATCTAGGTGCAAGCAGCCTTGGGGACCCGCAAGAACTTTGGACCCATTGTTTGCCAAAGATCATGTGCTTGGTTGTCTTTATGTATTTGTTAATATGGAACCCTATATAGGTGAATAGTATTTTGGAGTGTTCCTCCTATCCCCTTCCTCGCTTGATCCCCGCTGTATTTTTATCATTATTTCACTATTTGCACTTTACTCACTTCTTGATTGGTTTTAGGATCTTTTACATAGGCTATTGGTTTTAACAGCAATGTCGGGTCGCTCATATAGTTTTTATCATTGGATACTATTTTTAACATACGTTGAAATGTTACGACGAATTCTGATTGTGCATTATTTAAGGACATCAATTATGGTCTCCATGTGTATTATTATGCATTTGTTTGCACTTTACACTATCATTGCGTATTTTGCACATTTGCATTTTGTTGCACCTTGATGGCACTTGTTGCACTTTAGTTAGCAGAATTTGCACTCACAATTTGCGTATTTGCACAACCTACCATTGCACCTTAAACCTTTGCATACCACCATGCATCTACAAGGTCGGGATGTTTCCATCAACTAAGAAAGGTATTCAAAAGCTGGAATTTCCAATGATACAACTATATAATATCTCAGACCCATGCTGTTATAAGTACTAATGTATATGTATTTGTTACATGTTTTTCATCACTAAAAAATTATCTTTAGACCAATGTATTTTTTCTATGTCTATGGACACAAGCATCACGAGATTACAGAGTGCTCTTGAACTATAAAAGCCAAATGAATCAGCAGTTACTTCATGTGATCAAGGCCATCTGGTGGCCGAAACGCGTAATGGCGTGTTGTGTGGGTGCTGATTGACATTAAATACCTGTGAAGCACGAGTTGGTGTCCGTGTGCTTCTTCCTCGCCGGTCGGAGGTGGGAGACAGCTTGTTGGATTTTCATATACATATACATATATATATATATATATATATATATATATTCACTTAAAAAACCATAGGTTTCACACATGTTATAGTTAGCTGGACATTTCACTCATAAAAAACCAATGAAATTCCCCCGTTATAGTTACTGCAGGCAACTATAACTCACGCGACCGTAATCCTCTGCTGATGCTAATACTGTATTTAGACACTTATTTACCTATGTCTTCTTCCATTAATCTTTAGCTATACATATATTACAAATATTTATTTTTCAGAAAGACACATATGTCATCAGTGATGTAATATCTGACGTCATCAGCAGAGGATTGCGGTCGCGTGAGTTATAGTTGCCTGCAGTAACTATAACGGGGGAATTTCATTGGTTTTTTATGAGTGAAATGTCCAGCTAACTATAACATGTGTGAAACCTATGGTTTTTTAAGTGAATTTGCAAGGTTTTTTAAATGCTAATTCCTAACTATAACGTGTGTGAAACCTATGGTTTTTTCAGTGAATTTGTACGTTTTTTTAAATGCTAATTTATTTATGTATTATTTTTTATATATATTTATTTTACAATAAACTACGTATTAAAAATTATTATTTTTTTTTTTTTTGGTTTTCACCCTGCGAATTATTATTTTTTTTTTGTGTGTGTTTTTCAGGGTGCGCGCACTGTGCGCGCACCCCCGCGATTTAAAAAAAAAAAATAATAATTTTTTGCCTTCGGGGTCCTTCAGGGACCCCCTGACAAAGGCTAGGGGGTCAGGAACTCTCTACCCTGCCCCCTTTTCACGTTCACCACCTTCCTTTTTCACTCTCGCACTGAAAACAAACAAAATGGCGGCCGACACTTCCTGATTTCGACCGATTCGAACGTTGACTAACATGTAACCACCAATCAGAATTACGCTCGCGCACGTTAGGGTGCTCGCACGCTGCTCGCACGGTGCGCGCACCCTGCGCGCATATAGATATATATGCTTTTAAATGCTATTTTCTCCGGAAATACTGAACAGATTTACACCAGACCTGCAAAAGGCACTTCCTTGACCTTATGGCTACCTCTCTGCCAAATTTCAAGTAATTCTGTTCAGCCGTTCGGGCTGTAGCTGTGTCTAAAGGTCCTATGGAAAAATGCATGGGAAAAACGCGTTTTGGGACCCCCCTTTTATCTCAGCCCCCGCTTGACGAATCCCCCCGAGACTTTCAGGGTAGGAGTGGAGCATAGCGCCCCACCTATTTTGAAAAATTCGCGAGGATTCGTCGACCGGCGCCAAAGTTATTCAAAATAGAATGTTGCGGATTTCCTATGGAAACGTGGTCCTAACTATAACTACCTACTGGCGACCGCCAGTAGGTAATATATATATATATATATATATATATATATATATATATATATCGAAAATTCCTCGTACCGCAAGGATGACGACGCCGTGTTCTGGTCAGAAAAACTTTATTGCAATCGGCTGGTACCAGTTTTTCTGACCAGAACACGGCGTCGTCATCCTTGCGGTACGAGGAATTTTCGAAATTTATTACGGACTGAGCCTGGGTGGTCCGCCTCGACGACGCACCCTCTGTTCAGGAGTGCGGTGGCAGTTACCTAAGCCTGGAGGAATTATATATATATATATATATATATATATTCACTGAAAAAACCATAGGTTTCACACACGTTATAGTTAGGAATTAGCATTTAAAAAACCTTGCAAATTCACTGAAAAAACCATAGGTTTCACACATGTTATAGTTAGTGGAAATTTTACTGATAAAAAACCAATGAAATTCCCCCGTTATAGTTAGTGCAGGCAACTATAACTCACGCGACCGCAATCCTCTGCTGATGCTAATACTGTATTTAGACACTTATTTGCCCATGTCTTCTTCCATACATTTTTAGCTATACATATATTACAAATATTTTTTTTTCATAAAGACACATATGTCATCAGCAGAGGATTGCAGTCGCGTGAGTTATAGTTGCCTGCACTAACTATAACGGGGGAATTTCATTGGTTTTTTATCAGTAAAATTTCCACTAACTATAACATGTGTGAAACCTATGGTTTTTTCAGTGAATTTGCAAGGTTTTTTAAATGCTAATTCCTAACTATAACGTGTGTGAAACCTATGGTTTTTTCAGTGAATTAGTACGGTTTTTTAAATGCTAAGTTTTTTTCCCTTATAATAAGCCCTGTACATTTGGTGGCCTTCGGCCACCAAAAGCACAGGGGGTGGGGTAAGTGTGGATAGTGTTTTTTGCCCTTAACATAAGCCCTGTACATTTGGTGGCCTTCGGCCACCAAAAGCACAGGGGGTGGGGTAAGTGTGGATAGTGTTTTTTTTATTTTTATTTTTTTACCGTACGCTTACGGTAAGCGTACGGTAAGCGTACCCCGCGAAATTGCCGAAAAAAAAATAAAACCGTTTTTGCACTTGGGGGATGTTTGGGGACTCCCTCAACATGACTATGTGGGAGGGAGTTGTCAAAACAGCCCCGTAACATGTTTTTGGCCATCATGTTTGATAAACAACACTCAGTGCGAGAGACAAAATGGCGGCCGCCGCTTCCTGGTTTCGGCCGATTCGAATGTTTACTAAGATCTAAGAGCCAATCAGAATCGCGCTCGCGCACGCCACCGTACGCTTACCGTAAGCGTACGGTAAGCGTACCGTAAGCTGGCTCAGATATATATATTGATTTAAAGGCTATTTTCTCAGAATCTACTGAACAGATTTACACCAAACCTACAAAAGGCACTTCCTTGACCTAGGGACTACCTCTCTGCCAAATTTCTAGTAATTCTGTTCAGCCGTTCGGGCTGTAGCTCGTTCTAAAGGTCCTATGGAAAAATGCATGGGAAAAACGCGTTTTGGGACCCCCCTTTTATCTCAGCCCCCGCTTGACGGATCCCCCCGAGACTTTCAGGGTAGGAGCGGAGCGTAGCGCCCCACCTATTTTGAGAAATTCGCGAGGATTCGTCGACCGGCGCCAAAGTTATTCAAAATAGAATGTTGAGGTTTTCCTATGGAAACGTGGTCCTAACTATAACTACCTACTGGCTATCGCCAGTAGGTAATATATATATATATATATATATATATATATATATATATATTCACTGAAAAAACCATGGGTTTCACACACGTTATAGTTAGGGCTTAGCATTTTAAAAACCTTTGAAATTCAGTGAAAAAACCATAGGTTTCACACACGTTATAGTTAGGAATTAGCATTTAAAAAACCTTAGAAATTCAGTGAAAAAACCATAGGTTTCACACATGTTATAGTTAGCTGGACATTTTACTCGTAAAAAACCAATGAAATTGCCCCGTTATAGTTAGTTCAGCTAACTATAACTCGCGCGCCCGCAATGCACTGCTGATGACGTCACATATTACATCACTCATGACATGGTCAGTGACATCACTCATGACATCACTGATGACATCTCAAATGACATCACTGATGACATCACTGATGACATCATCCAGTGAATGTGGGTTTTTCTGAAAATTAAATATGTTTTATATATGTATATCTCAAGGTCAATGGAAGAATAAATGGGTATATAAGTGTCTAAATGGATGATTTGTTTTTGAAAAATTGATTGTTTAACTGACTGATTAAGTGTATCATAGTGAATACATGTTTTAGTGAGTAATGTTTAAATATGTATATATCTGTATCAGTCTCTCACTTTGTGTATAAGTGGCTGCATGGGTTGGTGAGTAGATACATGGGTGTCTATATAGGTTATTAGTTGGTTTTTTGAGTATCAGTCTGAGTGTCTGCATGGTTCGGTGGGGGGTATTACGTAGTGCATAGGTGTATGAATGAGTGACTCACTGTTTGTATGTGTTGAACACAGCATGTGTGCAGGACTGTATGGGTGGATGAGTGTGTGCATGGATGTGTTATTGAGTGAATGACTGTCTCAATAGTGTCTTTATGAGTAACTACATATGTTTTAAACTAGTATATGTGACTATTGGTGTATATATGTGAGTATATGTGAGAGTGAGAGATTGAAAGAGTTCTTGTATGAATAAGTATGTGTTTCTATAAGTGATTGTTTAAAAGACTAAGTATGTGTAAGTTTCCGTAGAAGTAAGTGTGGTGGTGTGTGTATAACTGTATATGCAAGTAAATGTATGTTTGATTCTTTGTTAGCATGAGTGACTATGTGTGTGAGTAACTCTATGGATGAGTGGCATTGTGTAACAGGATGTATAGGTGTATGAGTACATATGATGAGTGAGTACATGTATGAGTGACTGAATTGGACTGTTGGTGAATGAGTGGATGTGTATGTGGATCTTAGAATTACTGAAAAGGTTGTTTTATCTGGTATTGGTATGTCCATTGTTTTGAACATTGTAGTTTCTATTTTTGAATGTGTGTGTCAAAGGTTATATTAGGGGAAGAGGAGGTCTGCCACTCTATCACAAGGATGATGCCATCAGTGATGTCATCAGTGATGTCATTTGAGATGTCATCAGTGATGTCATGAGTGATGTCACTGACCATGTCATGAGTGATGTAATATGTGACGTCATCAGCAGTGCATTGCGGGCGCGCGAGTTATAGTTAGCTGAACTAACTATAACGGGGCAATTTCATTGGTTTTTTACGAGTAAAATGTCCAGCTAACTATAACATGTGTGAAACCTATGGTTTTTTCACTGAATTTCTAAGGTTTTTTAAATGCTAATTCCTAACTATAACGTGTGTGAAACCTATGGTTTTTTCACTGAATTTCAAAGGTTTTTAAAATGCTAATTCCTAACTATAACGTGTGTGAAACCCATGGTTTTTTCAGTGAATTTGCAAGGTTTTTTAAATGCTAATTTTTTTTTTATTCTTCAATTTTTTCAAACATATTTTTAATTTAATTTACTTACCTTTTATAAAGACTATGCTTTAATTTTTAAAATCCTTAAATATTTTTTTTAATATATTTTTTAAAATAAACATGTAAAATTTATTTCCAGTTCTTTTTTTTTTTTTTTTTTTTTTTTTGGTACGCGTACCGTAAGCTCACGGTAAGCGTACGGTTTACGCAACGTCCGTAATCTATCTACGCTGCTTGCGTATAGTTACGCACTTTGCGTAGCCGCGCGTACTGCGCGTGGGACGCGTGCGCGCTTACGCCACACGCGCACGTTACGCGGAAGTGCCGGGAAATGACTGTTATGCGCATGCGCGCAAGCGCGTGTCTTTTTTACGCGCACGCGTACTTTTTGCCGTAAGCGTACCGTAAGCGTACCGTAAGCGTACGGTAGGTCATGTGATCTTGAAACACAACTTTTGATTGGTTGAAACTACTTTCAGTTCTAGAACTCTCCTACACCACACCCATTCCCCTCATTTCTGCTTGTGATCCCTTGGGAGAAGGAGCTGGTTTGTCTTTGGGATACGATGGCAGAACAGCAGAGCTCTTCTGAGAGTGAGGCTAGCACTAGCAGCACTGTCTTGAGGCAGAGATCGAGGAAACAAAAGCCTTCTTATGTTTGGGATTATTTTACTTTTCCAGAAGGCCAGCAAAAGGTGAATGCACCCTTAGTTACTTGCAAGCTGTGTCAGCGTGTACTTTCTAGAGGTAATCCTAACAGGAAGTATTCCTTTGGGAATCACACCATGAAGAGACACCTCCAGGATGTACACAGAAGGACACATGGTCATCTTTTTGGAGGTAACTCTTCAGAAAGACGAGCCAGTACATCCACAGCAGCTCAGCCTGGACCATCACCTGCAGGGCTTACTCCTTCTTCTGCAGGTCAGGTGAGCCCTTCATCTGTGGGGGGAGAATCTCCTTTTGCTGGCCCTCTGGAAATGAACCCTCGATTTCGGAAGGTTGATATTCATTGCACATTTTGTAAAGATCTAATTTGCCATAGGGAGACCAGTGTTTCCCTAGTGAACAACAAAATAGATCAGCACATTTGTCGCTTTGAATAATTTTCCCATGCTTCCTTTCCTCTGTCCCTGCATGAACACAACGGTTCTTTTAAGAGCCAACCTTATCTTTCATCTTTTTTTACATATGTTTTTAAAAACTTTTTTTTATTTTTTTTTACCGTACGCGTACGGTGCGCGTACTTTTTTTTTATTTTTTAAAAAAAACACTAAAAATCATTTATCACATTACATTGTCCTTGAGAGACTACAATTATTATTATTGACTTACCATACTCACTGAAAAAATATTTATTCATTTCTTTTTTTAAAAAATAGTTTTAAAAATGTTTGTAGTTTTCGAAAATTTTCTATATCTATCTGGAAAAAAAGAAAAAAGTATTAATATTTTTTAAACATTTTATAATACAGTACACATATTTACATTTTTTACCAAAAAATCTTTTTGCCTTATTTTTGCTGTTTTCAGAATATATTGCATTTCACTATAAATTGTGAAAGCAATTGCATTCATCATTTTACAGCGGGCAAAAAAAAATACCAATCACAAAGATTGTATTAAAAAAGCCCTGATTCTTTTTTTAATTAAACTTAACATTATAGAAATGCATAATATTGTAAAAAAATATCATCTAATACCAATACTTATTTCTTTTAAATACCGTCTGATATGTTTGTTTCAGAACTATAATCACAATATTATATCTCAAATAACTCCAAAATACATCTGATTTCATTTCCTTTAGGCCAAATAGTAATTTTAATTTTTTTTTTGGAATAAATTTCCAACGGAAATCCAATAAAATTCTAAAGTTTAATTTGTCCAGATCTCACCGATTCTCTGTAACATTTTGGTTCACGAAAATTTTTTGAATAATTTATTTAGTCCACAATAGAATTGGTTACTTTTCCACATGGCCAAATAGTAATTTTTTAAATCATTTTTGAAAAAATTTCCAATGGCAGTCCAATAACATTCCAAAATTTAAAATGTGCAGAAGTTACCGATAATCTCTAAATTATTGGTTTTTCAAAATTGCATTAAAAATTAAAAAAGTCCACATTACAATTGGTTATCTTTCCATTAGGCCAAATGATAATTTTAAAAATCTTTTTTTTACAAAATTGCAATGGTAATCCAGTAAAATGGTAAAATTATTTTGTCCAGATCTTGCCAAGTCTCTCTAAAATTTAGGTTTCAGGAAGATTAGATAGGAATTTGCTAAATCAAAAGGCAAACGTTGTTTGAAAATCAATTGGGAATCATTACACAGTGTCCAGCCTTTTTCACATTTTAGATAAACTGTGTAATGTCCAGAAGTAACAGTAGGTCCATCATGGAAAATTATTGCAACAGTTACAAAAGTTTTTCCTGAAATTGATAATTGCTGTCCTGTAAACTTCTTTATTAAAGTATCCAATTTTGAACCATCAGCTCTACATCGTTGCATCATTAAAATTACATACTGTCCGTATTCCTTTAAAATTAATGTTGAAAACATGTCAGAATTACACTCACCACATTTCATGCTATGATTAGCATCTTTAACTAATTTTACAAAAGTGACTGTTTTACTCTCTGGCAATGTCAAATAAATAAACCTTTCATTATCAACAATAGAGCCACATATATTATAACAATTATCACAACTATGTTCCCATTTATAAGAGAGACCAAAAAAAATGTCAATGGGAACTCCTTCTTCTTCCACTACCTGAAGAAAATACATCAAAAATTCATGTGCATCTTGCTGTTCATTTTGAGAAAACTGTGTTCGTCCTGAACATACATCTAAAAGTTTTCTAATGTCAGTAGCACTTTCTATTTGAGTTTTATCTTTACTCAGCTTTTGAAAAAGGAGACTCAGCTCTGAACAGAATCTTTTTCCCTGATTTACTATTATCTGCTCTTGCAAACTTTCCAGATAAAATGCAACATTCAGCACTACATTTGCGTAGCAGTTGACACCAGAGCTATTTTCAAAATGACATCCTACAACCTGTTCTTCATTTTCCTTTTTCTTTTTGCTTGCAATTACATCACTCCTCTTTTTTTTCCTCTTCTCTACATCTTCACTACAGATATTCTCATTTTTTCTTTTACGAGAAACTACACGTTTCTCCAACACAGGATACTGACCCAAATGAGGAGCATAGCTTCTTCTTAATCTATTATACTCCTTTACACAATTTGTATCAGCACTAACTTTTGATTCTTCAAAGTCTATCATGAATAAACCTGATAATGTTTTGACTCGTGACAAAGCAACATATGCCATACCTTCTTTGAACACAGTTGAACCAATGTTCACAAATGCACAATCTACAGTCAATCCTTGAGACTTGTGAATAGTTACAGCATATGCTAGAGAAAACGGAAACTGCTTCCTACGTACATATAAGTCTTTCACAAGCATAAAACGAACTGTACAACGACAAATATCTTTTACTTCATCTATCTGATCAAATTTTATTTTTAAACATTCAATTCCTTCTTTTTTCTGATAATTAATAAAACCCACAACTCTTCCCATCGCTCCATTAACTAAACCTTTCTCAACATCCAAATTTCTCCTTAAAAACACTCTACAGTTCATGCAAACATATAGATTTTTTTCTAATCCAGCTGTTTTGGAGATGTTCTTCTCTAGTGAGTCCAATTTATTTTTCAGTTTGCCTGTTACTGTGACAGTAATTCTTCCATCCTCAATTTTGTCCACTGCTTCCAATTTCCTGATCTCTTCCTTTTCCAATTTCAAAAGCTCCTCATTGAATATTGAGCATTCACGTAGAGTAGGCATTAAGCAGATGACACTTTTGTTTTCTGCAATGTTCTTGTATATCTTCTCTGCAACTATTTCTTCCTTTGGAAATAAATTATGTAGCAGCCGAGTCTGTAATGCTTTTTTGCCAGCTTCTGTGAGTAGTCCAATCCTGATATCTTTCAGAATACTTCCATATTCTTCATCGTTTGCTTGCCTCATATTAGTTGTAAGTTCCTTGTACTCAAAGAAGGACCAAATATTTGTATTACCGATACTTCCCAATGACTTCTTCGTGTCTTCATGTGTCACAGTATTAAACACTGGTTGTCCTTTAACTGGAGTAAGTTGCAAAAGATCTCCAAAAACTATGACGTGTTTTCCACCAAATAACACGTCATAGTCTGTCTTCAAAATTTGCTGCATTCTTAAATGCACAAAGGCAAGCATTAAGTTTGATACCATGCTCACCTCATCAATAATGAGAACTTGCATCTTCTTCAATACTCGTGAAACTTCCAAGGATGCTTCTCCAGTTAGCTTGTTGAATTGTATTTTGTTCTCATGCTCCACTGGTAACATTAGCAAACGATGTAAGGTGATTCCTTTTATGTTATATGCTGCTAACCCAGTTGGAGCAGTAACCACACAAGACAAAGTAGAATCCGTTTTTTGCTTTAGGTAGCTTCTGATGACTTTAATTAGGAAACTTTTTCCAGTGCCAGCTTGTCCGCTTACATACATCCTGATTGGATGAAATGATGTGCATGAGCACTCTTTTTTTACATGTAGAAATCCGTGATCAATTTTGTTTTTGATCTCTTCATAAATTTGTTGCTGCTCTTGATTCAGTTGTCTTTCCAAATTTTCTAAGTCTATAAATTCTTCTTGAGCTTGATTCATAGCTGTTTCCACTTCATTCATGGCTATTGATGCTTCATTTTCAACGATTGGTTGTCCTAGGGGATCTTGACTGTGTGTTCCTGAACTTTGGCTGTCCTGAGAACTGTCTCTAGCTATTTCTGCTGCAATTGTAGTTTCCTGTTCAATTTCTTCATTTAACATTTGCAGATAAGTTGTGAATGTATTGCATTGTATGCTGTCTTTGCAAGCATTAAATGAATCCTCATAGCTTTGAAATTCTCCCAGTAGTTCATCCTCTGTACGCCATGGTTTAAACAACTGTAAAAGAGCCAAGTAGTAAAATTCTTTCTTGTCGGTAGTGTCGCAACTCAGCTTCCGGTGATTTATCAAACTTCCTTTGGTTTGCTTCACCAAACATCCTTCTTCACCAACAACTTTATATTTTCCATTATTAATGTCTTCTGCAGCTTTCCGTGAATAAATGTAGTTCTGCAACACTTCATAGAGACACATGTTCTCCAGATGATGACTTCTCTTGGGATAATATGTGTCCAACATGTTTGTTTTCAATATATCTGTACTTTCTGGGTCATTCTCGGCCAAATATTCAATTTCTCCAACAGATTTCAGTACCCGATTTCTCATTGCTGCAAGGCCTAAACTTGCCCAAATTATTCTTCTTGACTTCGAGTAGAGACTTGCAGAAGATAACCTATCTGAACATTCGTAGGATCCAATTTCTCGATGCGATAACATCTTCAAACTGAAACTGTACAGCTTCTTACTGACAGTCTTCTCGTGAGAAATCTCTTCCCACATTTCCTTCAATTCTGTTTTTTCTGATTTCGTAATGTAAGACGTTACATATCGTGCAACAGCAATGGAATTGTCAGCTACATACTGTATATCCATGTTAGCGTTCCACATGGATAAAATGACTGGGTTGTAGTCATTAATATTTTTTGATTCTTCTTTTCTTTTAAGGTTGTAGGTATTCTTAGGTGATTTTCTTGTGATAGTATGTCTCACAGCTGACATAAAACTGTTTACTCTTCCATTTGAAAGAACAGGTCTAGGAAATCCAAATCGACATTTAGTGTAGTATTTTTCTTTGCTCTTGTATTTCCGTCGACAGTATTTTCCACACCGATGACTTTGGAAACGTAAAACTTGCTCCTTTAACTTGTTCTCTTCTGTGCTTTTTGGTATACCACATGTTGCATATTCTTCAATGTAAGATAACACTGCTTCATCAGTATCTGTTCCAAACTTTGGGGCATCCTTGATCCACAACAGCATATGAATATGAGGAGCACCTCTTGCCTGGTACTCTTTTCTCCAAAAGAAATCCACTACTTCTCCAAGGGGTGGATTTTTTTTATTGCAGATGAAGGACATCATAGCCTCAAATCTATGATTGAAATATCTGCAAACATTAACCGGATCCAATGAGCACAGTTCTCCTGCTGTCTTGTATTCGATGTTTTTAATGTTTGAATTGGCCTCTCGTAGAAAATCCAGTAAATCATCCCAAGCGTACTCGGCACAGCTTAGGGTAAGGAACCATGTTGGTGTTCCTAAATTGCGTAACATGCATTTTAGTTCACCATGGCGTCGGTACCAATATTCATTTGTCCCACGCTGACAAGCCATCAGATTGATCAGTTGTGTTTCCAAATGATCATCTCGGTGCTGCACTTTCTCCATAAAATCCTTAGCAGACACATTTTGTAAATGTACTCCACTTTTTAAAATGTGATTTACTGCATAAGACAGTGCAGACAAGTCGCTTTCAAATAAAAGATGAAACAAATAAGGAATACTTTGTCGAAATCTGGGATCTTCAGCATATAGTCTTGTAGTCCGATACTCTGAAGCTGGAATCTGTTCTGGACGTTCATCGTATCGTCCTCCTTTTCCCGTAGGAAACAGCTGGGGAAAACATCGAGCTTCCAAGCTCTCCTCCCATACACTCACGGGAGTTCCTTTTGCTTTCTTCATCTGAAAGAGATCAATATTGTCTCCCATAACTTCTTTCGAATGAAGAGGATGTATGCTAAAATGTTCATAAATTTCTTCTTCCTTTGTCTTGTCCACTTTTTCAATTTGTCCAGTTGGTGTTTCTGTGTCTTCTTGAAAATCTTCGTCTTCTTCTTCTTCTTCTATATAAATTGATTCATACCATTTGTTATTTTTTTTCAAATACAAATTTGCTCTTTGTACTTTCCACACATCTACCAGCTCCTGCCAAATCTTCTTATTCTTTGTAGGTACACCATTAACCAGAATAATTAATGGTTCAGTTTCCAAAGTATCCGCATCAATAGTTTCCATATTTTTTTTCAAATCCAAGGGCAAATACACCACTCTACCTTTTAAACCTCTCAGTAAATCTGAAGGAGGTAATTTACCAGTTTTGGGCTCCATACGTACTATGGTCTGGAACGGATGAACACATTGAATGAGTATAGACTCATATGTATTTAATTCAGAAAGTTCAGCAGGAATAGCATCCAATTCTAAATTATTATGTACAGCTCTGGTCGGCATTCTATTTTCCTCTAACTTGTTGTAACAGTATTTACAAATACGCTGATCTTCACCCAATTCAAAACAATTTTCAAGAAATATATATGTGGCAAAATCCATCCACTTATAATTATCTTCATTTTCACTCTTTCTGTAGAGATCAACATTCCTAGTTTGTTTTCTATAATGAGTTCTGCGGCAACAAATACAAGTAACATTTGGTCTTTCATTAGAGACTATTGCAAATTTTGTTATGTGATCATTAAATGTGTTACTTACAGAAGGTTCTACATTCTCTTCCACTTCTTCCTCATTTACTGTGTCCTTCTCTGCACTGTTTTGTTCAGGACCAAAGTAACAAAACTGAATTTCATCAACAACCTTCTCTACATCTGATACCGTTCCTCGGAACAGAGCCCTATTCAATTCATTTAACTTTATTGCTGGACTTTTGGCAAAATACAACCGTCTCACAAACTTTCTCATTTCAGTATGATGAACAGCCAGCATCCTAAAATGATGGAAAACACTATTGCACACTTTTCTAGATAGACAAGCCAGAGAATGACCCTGCAAACCAGTATTCTCTCTCACTCTGCATGGATCCAGACTTTGAAGCACCTTAATCTTCTGTTTTACACTTTTTTTACTATATTCTCTTAGAAACTCTCGAAATCTGTCAATAGATTCCTGACGCACAGTGCAAATACTACTACAATTCCAAGTGTACACTGGGGCTTTAGGACGTCTCCCCATTGCCTCATCTGCCATCACTTGTACCTCATCTCTTGGAACCATTATCTCCTTCTCCATTATGCAACCATTTTTTACTTCGTATGAACGACCTCTGGTGTCAACTGCATGCAGCAAACTATTACTTTGAAAATAGCTCTCTTCATTAAAAAAAGGTTCACTACTTGAACTATGCATCCACTTTCCTAAAAACACTTTACAAAAGTTTGTTCTGTTCACTACTCTTTTGCTTTTGCTTTGTGATTTCAGTACATTAACCATTTTATCTAATGTACGCATCCTATTCAAAATTAATATGAATAGTTTCCTTTTTAATTCTAATGCCTTTGCTGCAATGGCTTCAATTTCTTTTTTTCTCTTGTAATATTTTGCCTTTTGCTTATATTTCTTCACATCCTTTATCAAATTGGACATAACTCTTCTCTGAAACATTTTTCTACATATCTCTTTAAACGCTGTTTTTCTGTTTATGTAAATCTTTTCAGTTGCAGAAGGTATATTTGCATTAACTAAATTCTCAATTTTTTCCTGTTCTCTTCCTTTTGTTACATTCTTCCCTGGACAGACATTTTGTACATTTTTCTTTGTTTTGAATATTTTTTTAAGAAATTCTTTTTTCTGCTTACCAGAAGATTTTTTCTTTTTCCCAACATGAGCATCTTCTACTAACTTTGGTCCTCCAGTTGTCTTCAAATATAGTTTTTTTTTTAGCGTTTTTTGAACTCGAGATTTTGTAGGCATCTTAAATTTTGTTCACTGTTCTTCAGCAATACCTGAAAAAAACTAAAAAAAAATCCTTTATTGTATTTAAATATATTACTACATTTCTTTTCACAATAGTCACAAAACAAAATTTCTTTGCCAATTTGAATGCACACAAACTGCTCTTTTTTTTGGGCAAGTGAAAATCTCTTTTACAAACTGTCACATTATGAAACCACTTTTCAGATTTTTTAAAAAGCCCATGTCCAGAGTGCTACACTCCAGCAAGGGCAACCAGCCTTAGTGAAGCTCAATGTATTTGCATTACAGACTGAAACCTGAAAACCCCACTCGCTTCTAAATACTGTGCATGACTATACATGGCAAGCACATGGGTGTGTGCTAAGACTCTGCTTCTTCCCCCAAAAATTCGCTCCCCCTTTCCATCTAATGCAACTGTGAAATCACCAGAGCAAGACGCAATAAATCTCTGCCTATAATTCCTCTATGCACACAGAGTCATGTTTTCACATTAGTCCCAAAACGAAATTTCTTTGCCATTTTTAAAGCACACTTACTGCTCTTTTTTTTTTCGGGGCAAGTGAAAATCACTTTTACAGACTGACACATTATGAAACCTTTTTTTTTAATTTATTTAATTGCACTTGTCCAAGCTGTTTTTTTCAGACCACCACCATGTGTATTCGCGGTGACTGCCTACACTCCAGCAAGGGCAACCAGCCTTAGTGATGCTGAATGTATTTGCATTACAGACTTAAACCTGAAAACCCCACTCGCTTGTAAATACTGTGCATGACTATACATGGCAAGCACATGGGTGTGTGCTAAGACTCTGCTTCTTCCCCCAAAAATTCGCTCCCCCTTTCCATCTAATGCAACTGTGAAATCACCAGAGCAAGACGCAATAAATCTCTGCCTATAATTCCTCTATACACACAGAGTCATTTTTTCACATTAGTCCCAAAACGAAATTTCTTTGCCATTTTGAAAGCACACTTACTGCTCTTTTTTTTTCGGGCCAAGTGAAAATCACTTTTTACAATTGGAAATCACTTTTACAGACTGACACATTATAAAACCACTTTTTTTGATTTATTTAAATGCACATGTCCAAGCTGTTTTTTCAGACCACCACCATGTGTATTCTCTGTGACTGCCTACACTCCAGCAAGGGCAACCAGCCTTAGTGATGCTGAATGTATTTGCATTACAGACTTAAACCTGAAAACCCCACTCGCTTCTAAATACTGTGCATGACTATACATGGCAAGCACATGGGTGTGTGCTAAGACTCTGCTTCTTCCCCCAAAAATTCGCTCCCCCTTTCCATCTAATGCAACTGTGAAATCACCAGAGCAAGACGCAATAAATCTCTGCCTATAATTCCTCTATGCACACAGAGTCATGTTTTCACATTAGTCCCAAAACGAAATTTCTTTGCCATTTTTAAAGCACACTTACTGCTCTTTTTTTTTCGGGCCAAGTGAAAATCACTTTTTACAATTGGAAATCACTTTTACAGACTGACACATTATGAAACCACTTTTTTTGATTTATTTAAATGCACATGTCCAAGCTGTTTTTTCAGACCACCACCATGTGTATTCTCTGTGACTGCCTACACTCCAGCAAGGGCAACCAGCCTTAGTGATGCTGAATGTATTTGCATTACAGACTTAAACCTGAAAACCCCACTCGCTTCTAAATACTGTGCGTGACTATACATGGCAAGCACATGAGTGTGTGCTAAGACTCTGCTTCTTCCCCCAAAAATTCGCTCCCCCTTTCCATCTAATGCAACTGTGAAATCACCAGAGCAAGACGCAATAAATCTCTGCCTATAATTCCTCTATGCACACAGAGTCATGTTTTCACATTAGTCCCAAAACGAAATTTCTTTGCCATTTTTAAAGCACACTTACTGCTCTTTTTTTTTCGGGCCAAGTGAAAATCACTTTTTACAATTGGAAATCACTTTTACAGACTGACACATTATGAAACCACTTTTTTTGATTTATTTAAATGCACATGTCCAAGCTGTTTTTTCAGACCACCACCATGTGTATTCTCTGTGACTGCCTACACTCCAGCAAGGGCAACCAGCCTTAGTGATGCTGAATGTATTTGCATTACAGACTTAAACCTTAAAACCCCACTCGCTTCTAAATACTGTGCATGACTATACATGGCAAGCACATGGGTGTGTGCTAAGACTCTGCTTCTTCCCCCAAAAATTCACTCCCCCTTTCCATCTAATGCAACTGTGAAATCACCAGAGCAAGACGCAATAAATCTCTGCCTATAATTCCTCTATGCACACAGAGTCATGTTTTCACATTAGTCCCAAAACGAAATTTCTTTGCCATTTTTAAAGCACACTTACTGCTCTTTTTTTTTTCGGGGCAAGTGAAAATCACTTTTACAGACTGACACATTATGAAACCTTTTTTTTAAATTTATTTAATTGCACATGTCCAAGCTGTTTTTTCAGACCACCACCATGTGTATTCTCTGTGACTGCCTACACTCCAGCAAGGGCAACCAGCCTTAGTGATGCTGAATGTATTTGCATTACAGACTTAAACCTGAAAACCCCACTCGCTTCTAAATACTGTGCATGACTATACATGGCAAGCACATGGGTGTGTGCTAAGACTCTGCTTCTTCCCCCAAAAATTCGCCCCCCTTTCCATCTAATGCAACTGTGAAATCACCAGAGCAAGACGCAATAAATCTCTGCCTATAATTCCTCTATGCACACAGAGTCATGTTTTCACATTAGTCCCAAAACGAAATTTCTTTGCCATATTGAAAGCACACTTACTGCTCTTTTTTTTTCGGGCCAAGTGAAAATCACTTTTTACAATTGGAAATCACTTTTACAGACTGACACATTATGAAACCACTTTTTTTGATTTATTTAAATGCACATGTCCAAGCTGTTTTTTCAGACCACCACCATGTGTATTCTCTGTGACTGCCTACACTCCAGCAAGGGCAACCAGCCTTAGTGATGCTGAATGTATTTGCATTACAGACTTAAACCTGAAAACCCCACTCGCTTCTAAATACTGTGCGTGACTATACATGGCAAGCACATGAGTGTGTGCTAAGACTCTGCTTCTTCCCCCAAAAATTCGCTCCCCCTTTCCATCTAATGCAACTGTGAAATCACCAGAGCAAGACGCAATAAATCTCTGCCTATAATTCCTCTATGCACACAGAGTCATGTTTTCACATTAGTCCCAAAACGAAATTTCTTTGCCATTTTGAAAGCACACTTACTGCTCTTTTTTTTTCGGGCCAAGTGAAAATCACTTTTTACAATTGGAAATCACTTTTACAGACTGACACATTATAAAACCACTTTTTTTGATTTATTTAAATGCACATGTCCAAGCTGTTTTTTCAGACCACCACCATGTGTATTCTCTGTGACTGCCTACACTCCAGCAAGGGCAACCAGCCTTAGTGATGCTGAATGTATTTGCATTACAGACTTAAACCTGAAAACCCCACTTGCTTCTAAATACTGTGCATGACTATACATGGCAAGCACATGGGTGTGTGCTAAGACTCTGCTTCTTCCCCCAAAAATTCGCTCCCCCTTTCCATCTAATGCAACTGTGAAATCACCAGAGCAAGACGCAATAAATCTCTGCCTATAATTCTTCTATGCACACAGAGTCATGTTTTCACATTAGTCCCAAAACGAAATTTCTTTGCCAATTTGAAAGCACACTTACTGCTCTTTTTTTTTTCGGGGCAAGTGTAAATCACTTTTACAGACTGACACATTATGAAACCACCATGTGTAACTACAACAAAAACAATTCCCATTTCTATTATTCATTTCTTAAGTTACCACATACATCCCCTCTCAAACTGTAATATATATATATACATATATTACCTACTGGCGGTCGCCAGTAGGTAGTTATAGTTAGGACCACGTTTCCATAGGAAATCCTCAACATTCTATTTTGAATAACTTTGGCGCCGGTTGATGAATCCTCGCGAATTTTTCAAAATAGGTGGGGCGCTACGCTCCGCTCCTACCCTGAAAGTCTCGGGGGGATTCGTCAAGCGGGGGCTGAGATAAAAGGGGGGTCCCAAAACGCGTTTTTCCCATGCATTTTTCCATAGGACCTTTAGACAGGGCTACAGCCCGAACGGCTGAACAGAATTTAATGAAATTTGGCAGAGAGGTAGTCCCCAGGTCAAGGAAGTGCCTTTTGTAGGTTTGGTGTAAATCTGTTCAGTAGATTCTGAGAAAATAGCCTTTAAATCAATATATATATCTGTGGCAGCTTACGGTGCGCTTACGGTGCGCTTACCGTAAGCTTACCGTACGCGAACGATGGCGTGCGCGAGCGCGATTCTGATTGGCTCTTAGATCTTAGTAAACATTCGAGTCAGTCGAAACCAGGAAGCGGCGGCCGCCATTTTCTCTCTCGCTTCCTGAGTTGGGCAGCAAAAACGTACCCCAAATATATGTAAAGAGGCAGTTTCATGAGATCCTAACTACCCAGCATTGATACAGGGGTCCCCAAACCACCCCCAAGCCCAAAAAAAAAAAATTGTTTTTTTCCGGGAAATCGCCGATTACGCTTACCGTACGCGCACGGTAAAAAATTATAAAAAAAAAAAAACTATCCACATTCTCCCCACCCCGTGTGCAAATGGTGCCCGAAGAATACATTTCACAAAGATGCGCAAGATATGTCCCCCATGTGCGCACGGTGCGCAAAGCGCATCGTGCGTACATGGCCCATCCCGCTTAACATGGGCACGCGTTATAGTTAGCTGGACATTTTACTGATAAAAAAACCAATGAAATTCCCCCGTTATAGTTACTGCAGGCAACTATAACTCACGCGACCGCAATCTTCTGCTGATGACATATGTGTCTTTATGAAAAAAAAATATTTGTAATATATGTAAAGCTAAAATTTAATGGAAGAAGACATGGGCAAATAAGTGTCTAAATACAGTGTTAGCATCAGCAGAGGATTGCGGTCGCGTGAGTTATAGTTGCCTGCAGTAACTATAACGGGGGAATTTCATTGGTTTTTTATCAGTAAAATGTCCAGCTAACTATAACATGTGTGAAACCTATGGTTTTTTCAGTGAATATATATATATATATAATCTACTGGCGGTCGCCAGTAGATTGTTATAGTTAGGACCGTGTTTCCATAGGAAATCCGCAACATTCTATTTGGAATAACTTTGGCGCCGGTTGACGAATCCTCGCAAAATTTTCAAAATAGGTGGGGCGCACCGCTCCGCTCCTACCCTGAAAGTCTCGGGGGAATTCGTCAAGCGGGGGCTGAGAAAAAAGGGGGGTCCCAAAACGCATTTTCCCCATGCAATTTTCCATAGGGACCTTTAGTCCAAGGTACAGCCTGAACGGCTGAACAGAATAACTTTAAATTTGGCAAAGAGGTAGTCCTCAGGTCAGGGATGTGCCTTTTGCAGGTCTGGTGTCAATCTGTTCAGTAGTTCCTGAGAAAATCAAAAGTAAAATCATATATGTATGTGGGCAGAGCCTAACCACACATCTCATCCTGAGATCTGATTGGCTGACAGCACTTCATCCAAGAAGTGTTGGCAGCCATCTTGTGACCAATATACATGATAGCACCTCATTAAAAAGCATTGCAGTTAATAGAAGGTTTTAAGACTTTAGTTACATTATAAATCATTTGTTGATGG
The DNA here is from genome assembly GCF_964204655.1 of Triturus cristatus. Lineage (NCBI taxonomy): Eukaryota > Metazoa > Chordata > Amphibia > Caudata > Salamandridae > Triturus > Triturus cristatus. The sequence continues at coordinate 801,053,776 of NC_140584.1, forward strand.
TACCATACTCATTTTAGGAATTGTGGTATGTTCTAAGGTGATTTCACCATGTGAAAAAGCCTTCTGCTGGGATATCATGATTGAGAGAAAAATATTTTCTCATGCTTTTCCCACAGAGGTTTGGAAGGTGATCTATAAGTTAAACTGAGAGCTTATTTTCGGTAAATTCACATTATCTTTCTCAGTCATGTGAGAATGAAGTCTGACATTCTCAGTAAAACATGTACATCCAATAAGGGCAGAGACTGTCAGTTGATTCCTTTGTGTTCTACTGCAGCTTCCCAGAGTGTTCCAAAGAACAACTAGAACGCTAACAGTCCTACTTATGATAAACGTATGGCACACCTGAAGCCATCTTGCTTGGATTAAAGTGGTAACTCTTAAAACATTTAATTTAAAAAGGAACAAAATGAGGGGGTTCATTTTTCCATAATGATTAGTGCTGCAGAAAGAAAAATTAGGGCACATTTTGAGTGACTTCTCAAATCCTCTTCTATTTCATTAAAAAATTCTGACATGCAGACTGAAACATGCACTTTCAATACCAGCAGCAGTTTTCCCTGGTGAGCTGTAGCTTTACTACAGTGATCTAATGAGCAAAAAGAGTGCTAACATTCTGAATTTATGGCAAATGTGTGACACATCTGAATGCCTTCTTGATGGAATCAAAGTACAAAACTGAAAGTATTTCCTACTGAGGAGACTGCAGTAAATGAGGAAATTAGGAAACTTCATAACAAATAAGTCTCCCAAGATGGCCACCAGAGACAAAAGAGCCCAAATGTAGCGCAAATATCACCCAGATGTAGCCCAAGTATAGCCCAATGACAGAATGTCCCAGAGTGTTCTTAAAAACAACTAGAGCGCTTACTGTCTTCATTATGACAAAAGTATGGCACACCTGAAGCCATCTTGATTGGAATAAACTGGTAACACTTAAAACATTTAATATAAAAAGGAACACAATGAGGGGGTTCATTTTGCCATAGAAATCATGATTAATGCTGAAGAAAGAAAATGAGGGCACATTTTGAGTGACTTCTCAAATCCTCTTCTATTTCATTAAAAAATTCTGACATGCAGACTGAAACATGCACTTTTAATACCAGGAGCAGACTTCCATGGTGAACAGTAGTTTTACTACAGTGATCTAATGAGCAACTAGAGTGCTAACTTTCAGAATTTATGGCAAATGTGTGACATATCTGAATACCTTCATGATGGAATCAAAGTAAAAAACTGAAAGCATTTCCTACTGAGGAGACTGCAGTACATGAGGAAATTAGGAAACTTCATAACAAATAAATCTCCCAAGATGGCCACCGGAGACAAAAGAGCCCAAATGTAGCCCAAAATCACCCAGATGTAGCCCAAATATAGCCCAATGACAGAAGTGTACAAAACACTTATTATTTTGTGTTTTTGCAGTGTTATATAGTGCAGACTTATCAGGTATTGGAGTGCTTTACATGAGCATTAGTTACATCACACAAGAACAAATTCATTTTGGTTGTAGACATGGGGAGACTAAGTGATTTGACCAGAATCACAGAATGTCGAGCTGAAGCAGAAACTCCAACCTGGTTCCCCAGTTGCAAAGTCTGCAGTTCTGGAAGTAACACCACATCCTCTCCCCTAAGTGCAACATTTAATCAAGTGGTCAACTGGATAAAAAAACATAAAGATAACAAATAATTTAAAAGTGCTTTGTCGCTATTTGAAAACTCAGAAAATATGTCCTTATTTTAGTCTTTTAGAGCACTAACCATAATTTTGATGCCAATAAGACCCTCTCATATATGTAATTTCTAAAGGAAATGCTCTAGGTATTACAGTTTTGATTACATCAAGATGACGTCAGGCGTTCCACACTTTTGTAATAAATATAGAATGTTAGCAATCTAGTTGTTCATTAGGATACTGTTGAGAGGCAGAGGCCAGGGGCACGGACTCTGAAAATTGAAGGCAGTTAGGAGGGTGCAAAGGCAACAATTTAACCACACTGAGCAGGCAGGAAGGGCCGTGGCAGCACAACAGACTATGGAGGGCAGTGGAAAGGGAGGCAGGGGCAACAAACCAACAATACAGGACTTGCAAGAGAGGCTGTGGCAATGTAATAGACCATTGTGGGCAGAAGGAAGAGGCAATGGTAGTACAACCATACATGCCAACAGACCCGATTCAGCCATGAAACGTCCAATGTTTTTAAGCTCAAATGGGCTTTATTTGATCTGTCTCCTGTCTACAATCTCCTCTTTTTCAATGTAACTCAAAGGGGAAAATCAATACCCCAGTTTTTTTTCAAAATCTCCCTCTTACCAAGCTCAAAATGTTCGCAAGTATGGTACATTGGATCATGGAAGGAAATGGGGTAGGGACATGGATTTGGATAACAGAGGACAGGAGGGACATGGAGAGGTGCACCAAACTGACCCTGCAGGGCAGGCATCAGGGTTTGCAGCAGCACAATACACCACACAGGGCATGCGGGACGGGAGTGCAGCACAACAATTCATAGAAAGCAAGAGGGAGGGGACAGGACCATGCACATGGACAACAGAGAAGAGAGGGGCAAGAGGCAATGGTAGCTAGCTGACCATAATGGACAGACAGGAGAGAAAGCTGCAGCATAACAGACCATAAAGGGCAGGAGGGACGGATCAGGGGCATTACAATGGAACAGACAAGCCAGGAGGGAGGGAGTAGGGGTCTTCACATGTAAACAGAGGGCTGGGGGCAAGGGGGCAGGAGCAGCAAGATAGCCATGGAGGTCAGGCAGGATGGGCACTAGAAGCAAGACACACCATGAAGAGCAACAGTGAGACTGTGATGGCAGACACACAGACCATGGAGGGAAGGTGGGAGGGGGTCAGGGGCAGCTAACTGACCACACAGGGAAGGTGGGAGGGGCCATGGCAGCACAGAAGACCATTCATGGCAAGTGGGAGGGTTAGTGGCAGCACAATGGCTATGATGGACAAGAAGGAGGGTGCAGGGGCATGCACAAAGGACGATGGAGGATAGAAGGGAGGGTCAGGACCTGTGCACAGACAAGAAAGTTCAGGGGAAGGGGCCTCACAACAGACTGTACGGGGCAGGCAGGAGGAGCAGTTGCAGCACAACAGACCAGGGAGGGCAGAAGGGTGTGGCAGTACAATGGACCATGTAGGACAGGAGGAAGAGGATAGGGGCATGGCATGTGGACAGGCAGGGTGGAGGTGGCAGGGACAGGTTACAGTCATCTGACAATGCTAGGCAGGTGGGAGGGGAGTGGCAGCTCAACAGAACACTCAGAGTAGATAGGAGTGGCAGGTCCATGGAACATGGTGGGCAAAAAGGATGGAGCAGGGGCATGCACAAAGACATCGGAGGGCAGGGGGAAGGAGAATAGGGGCAGCAAGCTAAGCACAGAGTTTAAGCTGGAGGTCAATGATGGGGCATAGAATTGGGCAATGGAGGGCAGGAGGAGTGGACTGGTACATCATACTAAATTGAGGGCAGTGGCAGCACATCAGACCATGCATGGCAGGAGGGAGGAGGCTAGTCCATGGATTCACACAACAGAGGATAGGGAGGAGGGGGATGGGGCAGCAATCTAACTGTTCAGAGAAGGCGGGTATTAGGAACTTTATTGTTTTTAAAACGTGTGTCTGTGCAAACTACTTAAAATATGAACAAGTATGCAGCATAATCTCACTTTTATTCAGGAAGAAGAGGGCGTTTGTGACTGTGACTCCGGGCTCACTTGGCAGAAACACCCCCTGACCCTCCACCCCCTATCGCAAAATGGAATGCCCGTGAAAAGGGTAGGTGAACACAGTGTTATATAGAACATAGTCCTGAGAGCACGATTGAAGTTAAAACTAGATATAGTATAGGGTATAAACTATGCACCAAAAAGTGTGATATAAGATGAACCGGGCGTGAAATATAATATGCAATACATTGTGCGCAATGACAGATTCATTGGAGAGCGCGAGATAGCACAGGCACTAGCGCGTGCTATGCGATATGCGCCTTGGAGTGTAATATGCACAGGGCAGTTTTGTGTAACCTAACTAGTCTCTAAAGTTGTAATATAAAATATGTGCTGGGAAGTGTAACGTTGCATATGCACTGTGACAAAGATATGGATCCCAGATTGTAATATGTATGGCATAGCACTGTGCGTTATAACATAGGCATCGAGGAAGGCACGTTAGATGGGGCAATATAACCCGTGCGAAGACAAGTGTGGCATGACATATTCACGGGGTGGTGTTACAGTGCACAAGGGCTAAGAGTGTCATAGCATATGCACTAGCTGGTAGAATACAACACAGAGGTGTGTGGCACTCGGCAGGCAATGGTGGGTTTAACACAGCATTGGGCTCTGCCAGGAGCGCGCTGTGACTCTCAAGTGATGTTCGTCCCCTTTCCAGAGAGTAAAATAAAAAGTATTACACATCCGGCAGTGGATGTGTGTTTTATTAACCGTGAGGGGGGTTTCTTGCATAGTTTTGGTCGAATTCTTGTCGAATCCCCTTTGAATGGCTTGGTGTGCATGTGTATTAAATGTGCCCGTCAATAGCTACCCATGTTTGTATAAATAAACGACAAGGGTGTCTACCGGGATTAGGCACGGTAGGGCATCAGACATGTCAGAGCTTCACTAGTGGTGTAAATACATTCCACGTGGATTCATTGTATGCATAGTCGCCTTTTAATGAATATCACGCAAATCATCATGGTGATAGGTACGTACGGTTTGTCCAGCATGTCCTAGGTGTGTCTATAAATATATATTTTTTTTAAATAATAAAAAACAGTGGCCGGCCCTGGGGATTGGGGTCAAAAAAATATAATTAGGAGACAGGCCCTGGGGGATGGGGTCATCAGGGCCAATAAATTAGAATAAGAAGGGGAACCACACAGCCCCCCTTCTTAAAAAATTAAAATAAATAAAAGACTAGCAACGTGCCGGAGGCCACGCCCCCTCCTTGCAGCACTCTGCAAAGGCGCCCCCTGGCGAGTTGTAAGTTGGGGAATTAATTCCTCTTCAATACTGAGGGTCCCTGAGGGCCAACTAGCCCAACAGGCATCTCCAGTATGCGCCAGGGAGCTGCGCTGCAGAGAGGTGTTCTGAGGGCAAGCCCCTTGTTACACCTCTCTGCAACGCAGCTCTGTGGCGCTTACTGGAGGTACCTAGTGGTCTAGTTTGACCCTAGGGACCCTTAGGATTCAAGGGGACTTAATCTCTCAACTTAGAACAGCCACAGGGCGCGTTTACACAGTGGTGAAGGGAGGGGACGGGGCCTGAGGTGACGTGTGCAAACACGCACTATGGCATGTTTTAAATTGGGGATATAATTTCCCTTCAATACTGAGGGTCCCAGGGGGCTAACTAGCCCACCAAGTGCTTCCAGTAAGTGCCACTGAGCTGCATTGCAGAGAGGTGGTCCAGGCCGTGCCACTTTTTACACCTCTCTGCAACGCAGCTCTGTGGCACTTACTGGAGGTACCTAGTGGGCTAGTTGGACCCTAGGGACCCTCATGATTCAAATGAACTTAATCTCCCAACTAAAAACGGACACAGGGCGCGTTTACACAGTGGTGAAGGGAGGGGAAGGGGCCTGAGTTAACGTGTGCAAAAACGCCCTGTGGCCTGTTTTAAGAGGTAGTTTTAACCCCCCTGCCCTATTATATACTAGGGGCTTACAGAGGAGGTCATGCTAATCACAGGGGGACCCCAACGCATAATGTTCCCTAGTGTATGTAGGTGTTTTCACTGTATTCTAAGTGTCTTTTAACATAGCACTGGCTCTAGGACTGGTTAGTCAGACTCAGTTACCACCAGTATCCGTCTGAAAAAGTTGAGGGTACAGGTTGATTTTGCAACAAGGATTCTTTCTGCTCTTCTTTTTGTTCTTTCTACACGTTATCCTTCTTCCTGCACTTTTCTTCGTCTTTGAGGACTTCTGTTGCTTCTTTCTGCACTTCTTTTTTTTTCTTTCTGGGCATTTTTTCTTCTTTCTTCACATGTCCTATCTCTGTGGGCATAGTTAGAAATTAGCATTTAAAAAACCTTTGAAATTCACAGAAAAAAACATAGGTTTCAGGCACGTTATAGTTAGGAATTAGCATTTAAAAAACCTCAGAAATTCACTGAAAAAACCTTAGGTTTCAGGGGTGTTATAGTTAGCTGGACTTTTCACTTGTTCAAAACCATTGAAATTCCCCCGTTATAGTTAGTTCAGCTAACTATAACTCGCGCGCCCGTAATGCACTGCTGATGACGTCACATATTACATCACTCGTGACATGGTCAGTGACATCACTCATGACATCACTGATGACATCTCAAATGACATATATTTTTTCACTAAGTGGAATTTATCAGGGAGGGGTGAGGAAGTCCAGGGAGATAATGAAAAAAAATGAAACTGAGCAGGGATGAGTGGGGGAACCAAAACATGAACTGGAGGGTTAGAGAGAAGGGGGATGAATATGTAAAGGGCTAAACAACACGCAGGTGAAAGAGGAAAAGAACAAAAATACACATGTATTCCCGTTGAGTGTCCAAATACCTCTATAAGTATTGAAATTGTACATTAAAGGTTTTTAAATAACAGTCTGTAAGCAAGACCTAACCAGAGTCAGTGAGTATCAGATGTCAGCTTTACATGACTTCCCTCTAATTCTGGTCTCTCAGTCTATTGTGACCCTCATTATTGTCTATTTTGTAGTTTTTCCATTACTGCACAAGTTCAGGTTTCCAAACCACAAATTCTCTTGCACCGCAGCATTACAGTCACTGCCGTTATTCATTCCTCACACATGCCCGTCCATCGTGAGAGTAAGACTCAAATTAAAACATTAAACACGCACCGATAAAGGGCTTCCTCTGTACTGTGTGATGTACTTTGTGGGTTTCAATTGCATTAAACTATCCTCTCTGCTGCGTTTCCTCCACAGTGTACACGTTCAGGTGCGCCAGCCTGTCCTCATCGGGGTTGTGGTTTAAACCAATCTCCATTTTGTCTGCCTTCCTCCCATGGACCGGGTCCAACTTGGTTTTATCTTCTGAAGAATCGACCTTATGAACTAGGCAACACCACTACTGAGGAACCGTCACCGCAATTCAATATCCCGGTTTTCGGCAAATGGAAATGCAAATCTGGCGGGCAGCGTCGGTGTTAGCAGCAGATTATAGTCCATCATCAACATAAAATATTAAAAAGCCAACCGCGCTCCCGGAAGAGCGCGTGGAAATGTGCCAGGCATCAATTGGTATTGTGAAACTCAATAAGGTGAAAGGATGGCGGCCCTCCATTTGACGCAAAGAAATATCAGATCAATAGCAAGTAATTGGACATCACTTTGCCTAGAAGAGAGTGCAAGGGCTGCCGTGGCACAGTGAGTTATGGCTGCTATTAATCACTGCCTAACTCTTTCATCAATGTAATTTTCCTCAATCAACTTGCAGAGGTATCCAAAGTGTAGGAGAGAAGGGGGAGGGGCCCTCCTTGCCTCTCGGGGTATAAGATGGAGATTAAATGCTTTGTGATTCATGAAATGGCAGCCACTCAACTCGACTAAGCATTTCTTCGCCATATAGGCTCGCCGAGGACGGCGCCATAGTGATTACATCATCTTGAAATATAGCAAAATGTGCAGAACCTGCAAAAAAAACCAGGCAGCTTGAGAAATGAGAGAAATAAACGCCAGTAGCAAGTTGTCTGGGCCCTGGATCTTCCGCTGCAGAATGAGCTGTTCTTCTCTCGCCTGTCTGGCAGGTTTTGTCTATTTTTTCCAGTTCATTTATAGGGCACAGTGTAGGCACGTGGCCGGGGCCAAAGAAAGAATCAGGGTTCAAATAAAGTCATAGCAACACAAACGAATACACCAGCGGGAATAATAGAGGCTCAAACGTTGTGCAATTTTAAAATAGAGTTGACAGTAACCTTTGAAAGGGCCGTGCCCATTCCTTCTGGAACATTTCTAGAGACTCACTCAGATGGTTCTTTTTAGCAGGATGAAAGTGTAAAGGGGAGAAGACCATTAATGCACTATCAATTGAAGGCTCTACTTCTGAATCATAATAACCAAGGGACACTTTTAGAAGGGTTAGTTTAATTTATTACAAATCCAAAAATAACTGGACATAGAGACACCTCAACACCAGAGGGGAAAAATACAAAGGAATCAGCATGAAGTCTAATCTACGCACCCAATTAAGATGGTGATGCATGAGCAAAACTATTATTTCAAGAAAGCGGATACAGATAATCAGGAAGCATGAGTCCAAATTTCCCTGCATCAAGGTTTGATGAGTGAAAAGAATTAATCTATCCCTACTCTATAATTCAAGTGACATCCCTACATACCACTTTGAGAAAGTTGTCAGTCGTGGAGTCTTCCTAAGAAGCCTCTCCACCATCAGGATGGGTCAAGTAGCATAAAGCCACTGTCAAAGAGAAAGAGCTTGTTCTTGGATGCGCCCTCTCCGAAGGCAAGAAAGAAAGTGGGCACTCTCCCTAATTCCAACAAGCAATTATTCACAGGTAGCTTTCCCATGATGGACAGCTTCCACAATGGGTACAGTACAGCCACAATAGTGTCCATGTACATCCTTTGCAACAATTCGTCCTTGGTTCCCCTGCCTTCTCTCATGTGAAACCAGTGTCTCTCCTTTATTGCCGTCAGTCATATGATTATAACTTCTTCCCTCCGTGCCTCGCTGCTAAAACAAAGACATTACTTTGCCTAAAAGAATGCTTCTCCACCTGCAATACAAAATGTGAGAAAGAACAGCATTCACAGTACGCGTGAAATTCAGAACATTAATTCTAAAGTGAGAGTTGTCAGGGTTTTGCATTTCAAGCCTAAAACTTTGGTTGATATAAAAATGTCACTTTAGCATTACAAGTTACATAATCACATTACGTTTCGCTAGCATATTTACCTAATGAAGGAAATCTCATTATTAAACACACCTAACACTTCACAACACAGTTTCCTCACATTAACGTTTTCCATTAGTTACATTTATTCCGTACTTTAATTTCCTATACTATTTGTAAGAGAACTAAAGCATGTTGTAAGTACATCAGCGCACTTCACAATTCTAACACTTCACATTTACATAAAACGGGCGTATATGCAGGTGCACTCTACACATGATTATGATGCGCCCCTACAAATGAATAAGTGCAAATACGAAATTTCGACTCCATCAGTTCCCCCGTCTGGTGATGCTGAGTCATCACAATAACCTTCTAACCCCTGTAGAGCAGACCGATTTTAACCGATGTAGCAGCCAACCTCTGTATTAACCTCTCAATTCACTTCAAATTCCCATAATAACTGTCCTTCCGTTTTTCCGTCCTTCTTTCTCCTATCCTTAAGAAGTTCTCCAATTTCCTTGCCCCATGCCATTTATACGCTCTTACCATTCTGACCTAAACAATAAGACAGATTATGAAAATCAATATTGGTTTCAGGATGTATCCAAATATTCCCCTCCCCAAATTTGCAAACCACTTTCCAACTTCACCAAATCCCTTACCAATCTTATCCCAAGCTCCTTTGGCTGCCAAATCCTGTATTTCGTGATGTATACCAGTGATTTTACTACTATATCCCCTCAGGTATTTCCTTTTGTCAGGGATATAAGCACAACACTGTTGGACCTTCAGCATCCGACAGACTCCACCCACTTTTGTGAGAAGGACGTCTAATGCAAGCCTGTTCTGCATCACCATCCCCCATATGGAAACCATCTCCCCATCAATGAGTAGCAAGAACTTAGCAGGATTTACGGACGACTTGTCCAGTATGGTAGACAGTCTTCTGATCTTGATATCGTTAAGCACTACTTCCAAGCTAGGTATTATCGCTCCAAAATTGTCTCCCAGCACTCAATTCACATTTTCTTTGCTTCTTGCTTCATGACTCTCTAAATCATCCACATGGTATATCTTCGGAAACACAACCGCCAAGTTATACCTACTATACCATTTGCTTGGCAAATGTACATACGTATTCTTGCCAGGCACAAAATATGTTCCCGGAACCATGCAAACTGACTTATAACTAGAAATATCTGATCACAAGCACTCTGTTCCACGAATAGGGAGTTATTGCTACTTTCAGCTTGTATTATACAGATCTTCTCTTGCTGTTGCCAATCTAGAACTACCAGACCAGAACTTCCTTCAGCCTTATGAGCTAACTCCTCCTTGGTCCAATCTGAATCCTTATCCTTATTATCAACATTATCAACTAATCCCCTATGACTATTTTCTACCTGATCTATAAATGTCATTCCTACATCCGTTAGTGTGCATGTTAGGTTATGTCTATGCGTGTAAGCAGTATCTAGGGTCATAATTGGTGAAAAATAATTTCCCCTTCTTCCTAGTCTCTTTTGGGCATCATTCTTGTTCAAATGTTTATACACAGGTATCTCTGAAAGTACCACATCATCATTTGAGAAGTAGTACACATAATGACTTTTTCCATAGAACATACTAGGAAGTAAACTATAACTAATGGCATAAGTCAAGGGGAGGAAGTGATACATTATTCCCTCCTCTACTGATGCGGGTAATTGCATACACACATAGCAATCTCTCACTTCCATAGTGTCCACATACTTTAAGAACAGCAGTAGCAGATGTGGATGTCCAATGGACTCCCACCTCATGTTCCTCGCTTTCGGATGAACTTAAAATGGATTCTACTATGACTACAACTATCACTACAATCAACCCGATAATAATTGCACCTACAGTACATTTGTGCCTACGATATGAATTTCCGGACTCCATTCTAGAGTGGCTCTGATCACAGATCAAAGAGAGGAATAGCTCACAGAGTCTCTTTTCTCCACCACTCTCCATGTATGACAAAGTTCTTGAGCAACCCTTGAAATCTTAAAAGTGCTTTCCTACAATCTGTACTTTTACAGTATTTACACAGCTTGGAAGACCTCTCTAGCCCTCTCTCTCCTTCTTCTTCTAGATGAAATCCCTGAATGTATTCTTCTTCCGCTCTGGCCTAGGTTACCTTCTTCAAATAAGTTATTTACAATTCAGAGTTCAATTCACATCCCTTATCAGGTCAGAGCCAATCTCCTCAATAACTCATTGTAACAGTTCAACTCTCAATGCTGCTATCTCTTGAGGAGACTGTGGTGCTCCAGAGCTTGGGAATTTGTTCTCTTCCAGAATCAGGGTACGTAAGCCACTTAACCTTGGTGGGAAAGGAACAGTCAATGACAGGAGTGCATTTGCTTCAATCCCAGGAACTCTCAGCAATATCTGGACAACCAGCACCGAGATTTCGGACCTCATTCTCCCTGGCATTTGTGACCAGATAAGTACACTCAGGAGAGGAATATCTCTGACAAGGCACTCAAGCCCTTCTGGATCTCTTCACACTTTCTGAGTTCCGCCCGGTCTCACTTAGATCTGATTCTGAAGTTTCACTTATTGGAAAAAGTTCTCTTTCAGATGAGAGTCTCAGGTTTTCTTCTCTGTCTCACAGATCAGGTTTCACCTGTAGCATCTTTCCTCCTTGACTGAACCTGGTCTCTTGTTACACCAGTCTCTTCCACTGGGTCAGACTCTCTGTCAATCATAACATTGCTGTCTTTCTCAGAGTCTATAACAGGGTCTTATGTAGCTTTATCCCCCTCAGATCGACTTGGTGTGTGTCCGGCCTCTTCCAGTACCTCTACAGCTCTGCTTGTCCCCTCCAGTGGCCTTTCGGTCACTGCTGAAAATTCTTCTGGGAGAGTAGCTGTTTTATCAGAGGGACCTGACACTTGACGTGTGTGAGAGGCATGGACCCAGACCGGCACTCCACCACACTTCACAGCAGTTGTAGTCACCAGTATCACTTGGTGTAGGATGGTTTTTTGATAAGAACCCAATCTTCTGGGTTCAGGAGTGGCAGAGATTCTTGGATGTCTGTGTAGTCGCTGCCTCATCCTGATGAGGCACAGAACGAACCACGTCAGCCAATCCTTTACAGTAGTCAAGGACCAAATCATCAGAAATATTTACAAGTGCGTTGACAGGCACAGTAGGCAAACGCATCTCTCTCCCATGATTATTACATGTGGCGACAACCCAGTTCTGCTGCCAGGGATGCTGCGCAAACTCATCATCACTAGTGGTAAAGCATCAGGCCACTTTAAAGACGGCAGAGCACACACTTTAGCCAACCTAGATTTCAGGATACCATATATTTGCTCCACCAAACCCAATGGCTCTGGCCTGTAGCTACAATATAGTCTTTGGTCCACATTCAGAGCTATGCACACTAACCTCATGACTTTGTTTTGGAAATGTGTGCCTCTATCTGACTCCAATGTAGTTGGCAATCAAAATCTGGTAATGAGCTCCCTCAATTATAACTTGGCTACTGTGAGACTATCACATCTCCTAGTTGGATAGGTCTCAACCCATCAGGAAAAGATGCACACGACAACCAGAATTTATCTCAAACCATTACACACAGGTCTTCACAACAAAATCCATTTGGATATGATTAAAGGGTCCTCCTGACCTACTAATAAGGCTCAAGGCAACAACAGTGCTCTTCCATGCATTCATCTGTTGGCACGTGACACATCAATGACATACAGCTCCTGCAATCACTCGAAATTTTGGAGTAAACCAAGTCTGCCTGAACAATCTCAACATCGCATCCCTTCCTATGTGAGCTGCTCCATGAATTAACCTTGCCATTTATTGTAACAAACAATCCGGTAATGCTGCCCTGCCATCAGCTGACACCCAAATGTCATCCTTTCCTTTCTCACATCCTGCCCTAATCCAACCCGCTTGTTCCTCTTCTGTAACTTCCATCTGCAACCGCCTCACTTCATCCTATGTGTCAGCAGCCACTAGCCTCATGTTGAGTTCTGTCTCATCTGTACACTCGCCAGTATATTCTCCATTAAAAACACATGCATTAAAGGAACATGCATTAAAGGCACAATAGCGTGCAAATTTATGAGCATACCGGTTTCCGGTAGTCACAAAACCATTCCCCTTTCCATGGGCTGTGCACATGACGACAGCCCCTTCCCTTGGCAATTGCAATGCTTCCAACAGTTGTCTCACATACTCCCCATTTCTTATAGGAGCACCAAATGACGTTAAGAACCCTCTCTGTGACGATAGCTGTCCGAAATTATGAACCACACTGAAACCGTATTGGCTATTGGTATAAATCGTGACTTGGATTTGTTCGGAAACTTGGCATGCTCGTGCAAGGCAACAATTTTGGACACTTGTGCGGAGTGTCCTCTCGTTAACCAAGCAGCTTCCACCACTCCAGAAAATGTACAGACAGCAAATGCTTCTTTCAGATTTCCTTCATTGTCTCTTAAGTATGAGCCATCACCAAAAAGGACTTGATGATGATCAGACAATGGCTCATCGACAATGTCAGGCCTTGGTTTCGAACATAATTCAGTGATATCCAGACAGTCATGGTCTTCACATTCTTCCCCATCAGCACTTTGAACGGCTAAGAAGGTAGCAGGATTTAACACAGAGCTGAGCCTCAGGGTGACGTTTTCAGTGGCAAGAAGCACCTGCTCATCATTTGTCAACCTATTATTTGTCAAGTGCTGTGTCTTGGTTCTCATCATTAGAAGCTTAACTGAGTGTGGTACGTAAACTGTAAGATGGTGACCCATCACAATGCTCTCACATCATTCAATACTGACACCTGTTGAAGCAACGGATCTGAGACATCTGGGCAATGCTGAAGCCTCAGGATCTGAAGTAGCTGAGAGCTAGGCTATACGTCTATGAGTACCTCCATGTTTTTGAGTACAGATAGAGCACAACCTTCCTTTTTGTGGCAGAACAGCGAAAATGCTTTGTTGTAATCAAGCATTCCTAGAGCCGGAGCGTGGCACAGGCATTCTCTCAGCTCTAGGAAGTCAAGTAAGCAATCATTATCCCATGGCACTAGATCTTTGTGAGTCAACTTCGGCAAGAGTTTCGCCAACAGGGAAAAGTTGGGGAACCACTGTCGACGGTAGCCAACTATTCCCAGAAACATTCTGACCTCCTTCTGGGTGCTAGGCGGGTTAATTTTCAGAATTGCCTTCTTCTTCTAGATGAAATCCCTGAATGTATTCTTCTTCCGCTCTGGCCTAGGTTACCTTCTTCAAATAAGTTATTTACAATTCAGAGTTCAATTCACATCCCTTATCAGGTCAGGGCCAATCTCCTCAATAACTCATTGTAACAGTTAAACTCTCAATGCTGCTATCTCTTGAGGAGACTGTGGTGCTCCAGAGCTTGGGAATTTGTTCTCTTCCAGAATCAGGGTACGTAAGCCACTTAACCTTGGTGGGAAAGGAACAGTCAATGACAGGAGTGCATTTGCTTCAATCCCAGGAACTCTCAGCAATATCTTGACAACCAGCACCGAGATTTCGGACCTCATTCTCCCTGGCATTTGTGACCAGATAAGTACACTCAGGAGAGGAATATCTCTGACAAGGCACTCAAGCCCTTCTGGATCTCTTCACACTTTCTGAGTTCCGCTAGGTCTCACTTAGATCTGATTCTGAAGTTTCACTTATTGGAAAAAGTTCTCTTTCAGATGAGTCTCAGGTTTTCTTCTCTGTCTCACAGATCAGGTTTCACCTGTAGCATCTTTCCTCCTTGACTGAACCTGGTCTCTTGTTACACCAGTCTCTTCCACTGGGTCAGACTCTCTGTCAATCATAACATTGCTGTCTTTCTCAGAGTCTATAACAGGGTCTTATGTAGCTTTATCCCCCTCAGATCGACTTGGTGTGTGTCCTGCCTCTTCCAGTACCTCTACAGCTCTGCTTGTCCCCTCCAGTGGCCTTTCGGTCACTGCTGAAAATTCTTCTGGGAGAGTAGCTGTTTTATCAGAGGGACCTGACACTTGACGTGTGTGAGAGGCATGGACCCAGACCGGCACTCCACCACACTTCACAGCAGTTGTAGTCACCAGTATCACTTGGTGTAGGATGGTTTTTTGATAAGAACCCAATCTTCTGGGTTCAGGAGTGGCAGAGATTCTTGGATGTCTGTGTAGTCGCTGCCTCATCCTGATGAGGCACAGAACGAACCATGTCAGCCAATCCTTTACAGTAGTCAAGGACCAAATCATCAGAAATATTTACAAGTGCGTTGACAGGCACAGTAGGCAAACGCATCTCTCTCCCATGATTATTACATGTGGCGACAACCCAGTTCTGCTGCCAGGGATGCTGCGCAAACTCATCATCACTAGTGGTAAAGTATCAGGCCACTTTAAAGACGGCAGAGCACACACTTTAGCCAACCTAGATTTCAGGATACCATATATTTGCTCCACCAAACCCAATGGCTCTGGCCTGTAGCTACAATATAGTCTTTGGTCCACATTCAGAGCTATGCACACTAACCTCATGACTTTGTTTTGGAAATGTGTGCCTCTATCTGACTCCAATGTAGTTGGCAATCAAAATCTGGTAATGAGCTCCCTCAACTATAACTTAGCTACTGTGAGACTATCACATCTCCTAGTTGGATAGGTCTCAACCCATCAGGAAAAGATGCACACGACAACCAGAATTTATCTCAAACCATTACACACAGGTCTTCACAACAAAATCCATTTGGATATGATTAAAGGGTCCTCCTGACCTACTAATAAGGCTCAAGGCAACAACAGTGCTCTTCCATGCATTCATCTGTTGGCACGTGACACATCAATGACATACAGCTCCTGCAATCACTCGAAACCTTGGAGTAAACCAAGTCTGCCTGAACAATCTCAACATCGCATCCCTTCCTATGTGAGCTGCTCCATGAATTAACCTTGCCATTTATTGTAACAAACAATCCGGTAATGCTGCCCTGCCATCAGCTGACACCCAAATATCATCCTTTCCTTTCTCACATCCTGCCCTAATCCAACCCGCTTGTTCCTCTTCTGTAACTTCCATCTGCAACCGCCACACTTCATCCTATGTGTCAGCAGCCACTAGCCTCATGTTGAGTTCTGTCTCATCTGTACTCTCGCCAGTATATTCTCCATTAAAGACACATGCATTAAAGGAACATGCATTAAAGGCACAATAGCGTGCAAATTTATGAGCATACCGGTTTCCGGTAGTCACAAAACCATTCCCCTTTCCATGGGCTGTGCACATGACGACAGCCCCTTCCCTTGGCAATTGCAATGCTTCCAACAGTTGTCTCACATACTCCCCATTTCTTATAGGAGCACCAAATGACGTTAAGAACCCTCTCTGTGACGATAGCTGTCCGAAATTATGAACCACACTGAAACCGTATTGGCTATTGGTATAAATCGTGACTTGGATTTGTTCGGAAACTTGGCATGCTCGTGCAAGGCAACAATTTTGGACACTTGTGCGGAGTGTCCTCTCGTTAACCAAGCAGCTTCCACCACTCCAGAAAATGTACAGACAGCAAATGCTTCTTTCAGATTTCCTTCATTGTCTCTTAAGTATGAGCCATCACCAAAAAGGACTTGATCGACAATGTCAGGCCTTGGTTTCGAACATAATTCAGTGATATCCAGACAGTCATGGTCTTCACATTCTTCCCCATCAGCACTTTGAACGGCTAAGAAGGTAGCAGGATTTAACACAGAGCTGAGCCTCAGGGTGACGTTTTCAGTGGCAAGAAGCACCTGCTCATAATTTGTCAACCTATTATTTGTCAAGTGCTGTGTCTTGGTTCTCATCATTAGAAGCTTAACTGAGTGTGGTACGTAAACTGTAAGATGGTGACCCATCACAATGCTCTCACATCATTCAATACTGACACCTGTTGAAGCAACGGATCTGAGACATCTGGGCAATGCTGAAGCCTCAGGATCTGAAGTAGCTGAGAGCTAGGCTATACGTCTATGAGTACCTCCATGTTTTTGAGTACAGATAGAGCACAACCTTCCTTTTTGTGGCAGAACAGCGAAAATGCTTTGTTGTAATCAAGCATTCCTAGAGCCGGAGCGTGGCACAGGCATTCTCTCAGCTCTAGGAAGTCAAGTAAGCAGTCATTATCCCATGACACTAGATCTTTGTGAGTCAACTTCGGCAAGAGTTTCGCCAACAGGGAAAAGTTGGGGAACCACTGTCGACGGTAGCCAACTATTCCCAGAAACATTCTGACCTCCTTCTGGGTGCTAGGCGGGTTAATTTTCAGAATTGCCTTCTTCTTCTAGATGAAATCCCTGAATGTATTCTTCTTCCGCTCTGGCCTAGGTTACCTTCTTCAAATAAGTTATTTACAATTCAGAGTTCAATTCACATCCCTTATCAGGTCAGGGCCAATCTCCTCAATAACTCATTGTAACAGTTCAACTCTCAATGCTGCTATCTCTTGAGGAGACTGTGGTGCTCCAGAGCTTGGGAATTTGTTCTCTTCCAGAATCAGGGTACGTAAGCCACTTAACCTTGGTGGGAAAGGAACAGTCAATGACAGGAGTGCATTTGCTTCAATTCCAGGAACTCTCAGCAATATCTTGACAACCAGCACCGAGATTTCGGACCTCATTCTCCCTGGCATTTGTGACCAGATAAGTACACTCAGGAGAGGAATATCTCTGACAAGGCACTCAAGCCCTTCTGGATCTCTTCACACTTTCTGAGTTCCGCTAGGTCTCACTTAGATCTGATTCTGAAGTTTCACTTATTGGAAAAAGTTCTCTTTCAGATGAGTCTCAGGTTTTCTTCTCTGTCTCACACATCAGGTTTCACCTGTAGCATCTTTCCTCCTTGACTGAACCTGGTCTCTTGTTACACCAGTCTCTTCCACTGGGTCAGACTCTCTGTCAATCATAACATTGCTGTCTTTCTCAGAGTCTATAACAGGGTCTTATGTAGCTTTATCCCCCTCAGATCGACTTGGTGTGTGTCCGGCCTCTTCCAGTACCTCTACAGCTCTGCTTGTCCCCTCCAGTGGCCTTTCGGTCACTGCTGAAAATTCTTCTGGGAGAGTAGCTGTTTTATCAGAGGGACCTGACACTTGACGTGTGTGAGAGGCATGGACCCAGGCCGGCACTCCACCACACTTCACAGCAGTTGTAGTCACCAGTATCACTTGGTGTAGGATGGTTTTTTGATAAGAACCCAATCTTCTGGGTTCAGGAGTGGCAGAGATTCTTGGATGTCTGTGTAGTCGCTGCCTCATCCTGATGAGGCACAGAACGAACTATGTCAGCCAATCCTTTACAGTAGTCAAGGACCAAATCATCAGAAATATTTACAAGTGCGTTGACAGGCACAGTAGGCAAACGCATCTCTCTCCCATGATTATTACATGTGGTGACAACCCAGTTCTGCTGCCAGGGATGCTGCGCAAACTCATCATCACTAGTGGTAAAGCATCAGGCCACTTTAAAGACGGCAGAGCACACACTTTAGCCAACCTAGATTTCAGGATACCATATATTTGCTCCACCAAACCCAATGGCTCTGGCCTGTAGCTACAATATAGTCTTTGGTCCACATTCAGAGCTATGCACACTAACCTCATGACTTTGTTTTGGAAATGTGTGCCTCTATCTGACTCCAATGTAGTTGGCAATCAAAATCTGGTAATGAGCTCCCTCAACTATAACTTAGCTACTGTGAGACTATCACATCTCCTAGTTGGATAGGTCTCAACCCATCAGGAAAAGATGCACACAACAACCAGAATTTATCTCAAACCATTACACACAGGTCTTCACAACAAAATCCATTTGGATATGATTAAAGGGTCCTCCTGACCTACTAATAAGGCTCAAGGCAACAACAGTGCTCTTCCATGCATTCATCTGTTGGCACGTGACACATCAATGACATACAGCTCCTGCAATCACTCGAAACCTTGGAGTAAACCAAGTCTGCCTGAACAATCTCAACATCGCATCCCTTCCTATGTGAGCTGCTCCATGAATTAACCTTGCCATTTATTGTAACAAACAATCCGGTAATGCTGCCCTGCCATCAGCTGACACCCAAATGTCATCCTTTCCTTTCTCACATCCTGCCCTAATCCAACCCGCTTGTTCCTCTTCTGTAACTTCCATCTGCAACCGCCTCACTTCATCCTATGTGTCAGCAGCCACTAGCCTCATGTTGAGTTCTGTCTCATCTGTACTCTCGCCAGTATATTCTTCATTAAAGACACATGCATTAAAGGAACATGCATTAAAGGCACAATAGCGTGCAAATTTATAAGCATACCGGTTTCCGGTAGTCACAAAACCATTCCCCTTTCCATTGGCTGTGCACATGACGACAGCCCCTTCCCTTGGCAATTGCAATGCTTCCAACAGTTGTCTCACATACTCCCCATTTCTTATAGGAGCACCAAATGACGTTAAGAACCCTCTCTGTGACGATAGCTGTCCGAAATTATGAACCACACTGAAACCGTATTGGCTATTGGTATAAATCGTGACTTGGATTTGTTCGGAAACTTGGCATGCTCGTGCAAGGCAACAATTTTGGACACTTGTGCGGAGTGTCCTCTCGTTAACCAAGCAGCTTCCACCACTCCAGAAAATGTACAGACAGCAAATGCTGCTTTCAGATTTCCTTCATTGTCTCTTAAGTATGAGCCATCACCAAAAAGGACTTGATGATGATCAGACAATGGCTCATCGACAATGTCAGGCCTTGGTTTCGAACATAATTCAGTGATATCCAGACAGTCATGGTCTTCACATTCTTCCCCATCAGCACTTTGAACGGCTAAGAAGGTAGCAGGATTTAACACAGAGCTGAGCCTCAGGGTGACGTTTTCAGTGGCAAGAAGCACCTGCTCATAATTTGTCAACCTATTATTTGTCAAGTGCTGTGTCTTGGTTCTCATCATTAGAAGCTTAACTGAGTGTGGTACGTAAACTGTAAGATGGTGACCCATCACAATGCTCTCACATCATTCAATACTGACACCTGTTGAAGCAACGGATCTGAGACATCTGGGCAATGCTGAAGCCTCAGGAGCTGAAGTAGCTGAGAACTAGGCTATACGTCTATGATTACCTCCATGTTTTTGAGTACAGATAGAGCACAACCTTCCTTTTTGTGGCAGAACAGCGAAAATGCTTTGTTGTAATCAAGCATTCCTAGAGCCAGAGCGTGGCACAGGCATTCTCTCAGCTCTAGGAAGTCAAGTAAGCAGTCATTATCCCATGGCACTAGATCTTTGTGAGTCAACTTCGGCAAGAGTTTCGCCAACAGGGAAAAGTTGGGGAACCACTGTCGACGGTAGCCAACTATTCCCAGAAACATTCTGACCTCCTTCTGGGTGCTAGGCGGGTTAATTTTCAGAATTGCCTCCACTCTTTCCGGTGACACCTTTCTCTTGCCTTTCCCAATTCGGAGGCCCAAGTACTGTACTTCAGTTAGACAGTACTGAAGTTTACTTAGAGACACCTTATGACCATTCTCAGACAAATGAGTCAGTAAAGCGATTGTATCCTCCCAGCCCGCATCATGTATTTCAGATGCAATGAGAAGGTCCTCAATATATTGGACCAATACTGAGTTTCAGGGCAGAGTCAGACTCTCAAGGTTCTTTTTCAAGATCTGATTGAAAATAGATGGACTTTCAGTATACCCTTGAGGGATACAACATTATGATAAGACACAGTTTTCCAGATGGAAAGCAAATAAAAATTGGCTCTCCTCATGCAGTCGACAGAGAAAAACACTTGGCAGAGGTTAATCACCGTAAACCATGCAGCTTCGCACAGAATCTGGAATAAGATCACAGATGGATTCAGTACCACAGGATAACATGTAATCACTATATTATTAATTTTCCTCACATCCTGAACAATGCGGTATTTCCCACTAGGCTTCTGTAAACCCATAATCAGAGAGTTACACGGACTTCCCATGATTTCCTTCAAGATGCCCTATTCAATCATGGGCTCAAGTACGGGTGAAATTCCTGCTACTGTTTCTGGGGTCAGGTTATACTGAGTTTTTGGTAATTCTGCATTTAGCTTTACCTGGATATGGACTGGCTCGACTCCTCGAATCAGTTCAATCTCTTCTCCTGTGAAATCATGCACCTCTGTTAAACAGTGTATCTGAGGTCTATGGGCATATCTTCCACTGTCAGTAATAAAAACATTGAGGTACGTAGGGTCTGATTTACCAATTTGAAAGCAATGTCCTCATCATTGGTTTGGAATTCAATTCCCTTTGGAGTGCAATAGATGGTACAATTCAGTTTGCACAACAAATCACGCCCTAACAGACACAACGAGCTCGAATCACACACCACAAACTGATGGGGATCCTGGAAGGTTCCGATTTTCACCGACACCTCTTCCATCAAAGTGTTCGTCATCCTCTTATTAGCGACTTCCAAATCTTGGATCAATTTTCCAGAGAGGGGCAGGTTTGAAAATACTGCAAATCTTACAGTAGAATGGGTAGCAACTGTGACAATCAAGAGTGTAATGGGATGACTGTCCATTTCTGCTTCTACGTAGGGTTCATTCTGGTCTACTTTTCAGACTGCACCAAGTGTACAGTCTCCCTCCCCTCTCAGGCACTAGCATAAGGGCGGGTTCTGATCAAATCCATCCAGAGATTCCATCAAGGCCATCCAGTGAGACGTCCGATTGCCCTGCAAAATTCTCAGGGCTGCGGCACTTGCTCTAACTGATTCTGATTCACTCTTGCATTGAATGATCGTGGTCTGGTCACTGTCGGCAATTGATTCATCCCATCTGCTGTCTGTATGAGTTCTCCTCCCTGCTCTTGATTCGCAGGATTGAGATGACGCTAGCGCTTCCAATGCCTGTTCTAGTGACAAAAATGACATGCAGTGGACTTTTTCAGGGTGAAAACTGTCTTCGGATCTATCAGAGTTCATCTCCCTCTTCCCTGACCTGCTGGCCCTGCACTTCCTGGGGCATTTCCCTGACCACTAATTACATCTCCCATCATTCCCTGCACCTGCTCTCGTTTCTGGGCATTACACATTTGAACTAGGATCAATTTCTCATTTAGCGTCCGATTTTTAGAGTCCACCTCATCACTGCAGCACCTGGCATACCGTAAAATTTCATCCACTGATTTTTTTGCCAGCAAATCAGATGCTGTTGCATCATGATTCTGATCTTCAGCCTTAGTCAGGTCACGAATGTGGACATAGACTGTTCCATATCCTTTGGGTCAAGTGTATCTAGCCCACTGTAGTGCTTGAAGGCTTGTAGGAGCAGTTCATAGTAAGCATGTATCGACTCTTTAGGCTCCTGGGTAGTTCGATCTATTTTAACTCAATTGATGTCTTTCAGGGCTATTTTGGACTGTAACCATGTGATAACCTAACAATACTTTTTCATGACCATCGACAAAGGGCCATGTTTAATTGAATCCCTCTCTGGCTCCGCAAAAGGCCACTCAACAGCTATCTTACAAGCAGACCATAGACCGCTACGAACCACAATTTCGAACAAGGTGTTTTAATCAATCCATAATGCTTTTGAGATCTTAACGAATCGATCAACTTGCTTATACCACTCAGCAGGTTTCTCTTTTAGTCTGGGAAAAACAGATGTGAATGCAGCAAGATCACCCCGAGTCCAAGGGACATGCACATATCCTCCACTGGGCACTTCCCACAATGGGTATGCCTCTATTCCCTGTGTTCCCCCTCCAGGAGGAGGCATCTCTCCTGTCACCTTTCTTGCACTCTTCTTCCTTGACCACTTTTCTTCCCACTTATCCAGCATACTACAAACCTTATTCCTGTTACCAGTTCTCGTATTTGCGGCCTCAATCCCATCACTCTCTTTTCCTTTAACTCTTGGTCACTGCAGGCAAGCCTGTGATTCCCTGTAGTGCTTTTGTCCGAGATAAATCTATCTCATACCTCCGAGCCAAATCCAACTACTTCGCATGTGCCTGTCTTGCCCTGCGAGTGACATCCTTATCCATAAAAAGAAACTTGTCAGTCTCATAAATCTCTGTTCTATCCAAATGTAGATTCTGCAATGTCCAAGATGTGTTGGTCCTCAGAGGTTCTCTGATTTGTGCTTATCTCTTGAGGTGTACCACTCGTTCGTCTCACTAGAGTTTCCCACATTTGCAGATCTGAACTGACATTCACCATAGGT
Source organism: Triturus cristatus (assembly GCF_964204655.1). Taxonomy (NCBI): domain Eukaryota; kingdom Metazoa; phylum Chordata; class Amphibia; order Caudata; family Salamandridae; genus Triturus; species Triturus cristatus. The sequence goes on from NC_140584.1 coordinate 801,076,906, forward strand.
ATGGACCTTGTAGTGCTTGAACCAATCTGTACTCTGGAAGGGTCTGCAGTAGCAGCTAAAGGGGTACTGGTTTCTAGGGGCACTAAAGGACCGAAACTCCCAGTCATACTTTCTGTTCTTCCCAAGGGAGTCCCTTCTGTGTGTACAGATGGTCTCTGGCTAAGGCATCCTGTTTGACTTGAATCATAAACAGGAACGACAGGACCAAAGGTGACCGGTACTGTAAGAGCCTCTATCAACCATAAAGTAGCGACAGCACCATTCTGTTCTGTACATCCCAGGGCGTATACTCCTCTCACCATGTTGATATTATTCTCATGACCCCTGGATCAGGAGCCACTGGGCCTGATGCACTTCCCACATTATCAGTGCCTTTGGGATTTCGCCCCCCTTCTCCTGGTTGTGAGCTATAAGGTGGTAGACGCTCAGCCAATGGTCCATTCAACGAGCTATCTTGATTATCACTACTGTCATTCCCTTTTGCCCTTTTCCCCATCTCTCTATTTTGCAACTCTCTATCAACCAACACTGGATACAGCCTCTCTCCCTCAATGGTATCCACTTTTCAGCTCTTAAGCCTAGCATCCCACTGTGCACCCTGATACTACCTCGGATTTTTCTTCATCCTCACTTGGTATTTTTCTCTTTGCTTAGCATGGGTTGCACGCATCCACGCATCTAGTGCTTAAAACTGTGTGGGTCTTTGCAAGGGTCACATCACAAACATAGTTACTCTAAGCTGGTTCAATATGTCAAACCTGAATGAGTCAAGATGTGGAAACAACAATTCCCCTTTCTTTTTCAGTAATTTCATGTCAATTTAGGAGCCAAATTATAGTATGGACACCAACTTTTGTTGCCATATAATGAGGTGAAGTGTCCTCGGGTGGCGCCTCTTCACCCACTCAAGTAACAACAACTTCATAACCTCTGAACAGATCCTGTAACAACCTAAAACATCACATGAGTTCTGACACTTTTGAAACTTTCCCCCAACCAAAATGCAAAATTTGCCCAATGAACACAGCGAAAACAACCCTAGTCAGCCCCAAAATGTTCCCGATTATCACCAACCAACCCCAGCGCAGCGTTACACCAATTGACCTATCACAGAGCTGCACAATCTGACATCACTCTCACTCTCCACAGCAGCTCACGCTCCTTCACAACTTCTCCGCAGGCATTCTCTCACACAATAATTTTAAATCCATAATTGTCTGCCATTTAAAAAGATCAATAGAATTCAACCACTCAAGAGCATACACACACAGTAACCCTCAACCAGCGTGGATCACCTGAATCAGTATAGCTAACCACTGTACACAAGGTCCACTAAACGATTCCCATATGTCCCATTCACACAAAGTTCCCTGTCTTAGGTGGAACTGCCGATGATGTCTCACAACAACTTCTCAGTTATCTGGTCAGACAATCACAATCTTGGTGTCTTCTACACCTTTTAATATACCGGGATCTTAGGTCACTTTGGGATCCGCAACTCAAATATCAATCCTTGGGCCATGCCAGACTCGAAGCCACATTCACTCGACTCTCACTCCAGCTCCGCAAGACATCACACAAACAAAACCATTCACGCAATCTAACATTTTACATACACCCTGTTAATACTCACTCCTCCTTCCACTGCCAATTTCACCCCACCGTCAAACCCTGTCGTTCTCTGCTGGATTAAGTTGCTTTCTGTTTTCGATCATTGGGCTCTAGTTCGGGCTTTGGGGTTGTAGGTTGTATCTAAGTTAGACCACTTCTAAATTCTCCCTTTACTTCATGTGCAAACCATCCTCTGCTACCAACTGAAAGGGCTAGGCCCATTAGTTCTGGAACTTTTCTAGAGATTCACTCCGATGGTTCTTTTTAGCAGCATGAAAGTGTAAAGGGGAGAAGACCATTAATGCACTAGCAATTGAAGACTCTACTTCTGAATCATAATAACCAAGGGACACTTTTAGAAGGGTTAGTTTGATTTATTAAAAAGCCAAAAATAACTGAACATAGAGACACCTCCACACGAGAGTGTAAAAATACTAAGGAATCAGCATGAAGCCCAATCTATGGACCCAATTAGGAAGGTGCAGCATGAAATAAACTATTATTTCAAGAAAGGGGATACAGATAATCAATTTTTAAAGAGGAGAACGGTGTCAGTCGTGAAGTCTTCCTAAGAAGTCTCTCCACAATCAGAATGGGTCAAGTAGCATAAAGCCACTGTCACAGAGAAAGAGCTCAGTCTAGGATGCTCCCTCTCCGAAGGCAAGAAAGAAAGTGGGCACTTTCCTTAATTCCAACAAGCAATTATCCACAGGTAGCTTTTTCATGATACACAGCTTCCACAATGGGTACAGTCAACATTGTGCTTTTCAACTATGCTCTCCATGTACATCCTTTGCAACAATTCATCTTTGGTTCCCATGCCTTTACCCGTGTGAAACCAGCGTCTTTCCTCTATCTCCTTCAGTCTTACGATTATAACTTCTATTCTCCTTGCCTAGCTGCGAAACCAAAGACATTACTTTGCCTAAAAGAATGCTTCTCTACCTGCAATACACAACGTGAGAAAGAACAGCTTTCACAGTGCGTGTGAAATTCTGAACATTAATCTTAAAACGAGAGTTGTCATGAGTTTGCATTTCAGGCCTACAACTTTGGATAATATAAGAATATGTCACTTTAACATTACAAGTTACATAACTACATTACGTATCGCCTACACAATTACGTAATGATGGAAATCTCATTATTAAACACGTCTATCACAAGAGTAGTGTCAACACTTTAAAACAGTTTTTTCACGTTAATGTTTTCCATTAGTTACATTTATTTCCTACTTTAATCTCCCATACTATATGTCAGAGAACTAAAGTATGTTGCAAGAGAACATCAGCACACTTCACAATCCTACCACTTTACATTACATAAACCAAGATTATATGCATGTGTGTTCTACACGTTATTATGATGCACCCCTACAAAGGAATAAATGCAAATACGAAATTTCGGCTCCTTCACTTTCATCTTCAAAAGGAAACATAACAAAATGTTTGTAGGAAAACAAGACACACATGGCCCTATTCACAAAGGTACATTTTGTCATACTCTGAATTTAATCAGTAACTGCATCGATTTCACAAAAGGATTGTTGGCAGGTGTAAGCCTATGTACATATATGAAGATCTTTGCCACAAGGGCAGTGCTCTCCTCACTCAAGTGGTAGGAAAATGCATGTACCATGGCATGGATATCCCTGGAAGATTGTTAGTGCACACAATCATGACAGTTTAGCAGAATTCCTAAAGTCCTCTCCTTCCAATTTCTTCCACTACCCTGGAAAGGTCTGAAGTGGTACGCCACCCAAGAGCTGGCATACATCTCCTTTCAAGGTGGGTAGGAGAATGGATTACCCACAGATTTAGTGGGATTCTAGGGGTTTCTCCACAAGGAAAGTTCTTTCTCTGTGGAGAAAAAAAGTGGACAGGAGATCCTACTACCCTGTGTAAGTTCTCTTTGATGGAGAACTATGCATAGCTGAGATAGGATTCCACTGGAATGTCACATGACAATCCCAGAAATATTCATGATAATCTGCACCTGGCACAGTTTCCATATGTATTCCTGGGAAGGTGTGTTAATTTCAGAAAGCAGTAGATCGACATTCACACATATGTGTAAACTTGCGGATGAGGTGAGTCTGCAGCACAACAACCTTTAGCAACAGGGTGAGTATCAAACGTTTTACATTAATTACAGGCATCATGAGACTCTCTGGTGCAGCATTTATACTGCTGCACCTGAGAATCTCACCCGTAACTAGCTCAGACTTCCTTGAGCCAGTGAGAAGCAGGGAATGTGGAAAAACTATACTGCATTCCCTGCCTAGGCCGCTTCCTCCTCCTCACCTCCTGGTTTTGCTGCACTACAAGCCCCAAGCAGGGATGTGTGGTCGCAGCCGTGACAGTACCTAACACTGGCTGCACCAACAATAGTGAATACTGAATACTAAAGACTTTCAACTGAAGTGAGTGTTAGTATACACTGCATTTGCCACAATACATCTGGGTAAATTGTGTGCTGGTATGCCAGGCAGTGTGCTCCCTTCTCCCTTTTGGGTTTAAACAATATTACTTTAAACTATTTGTATATCTCAGACTCTCTGGAGCATTGGCAGAACTGACTTCCTTGATCTAAAACATGAACAATATCTATGTAATTATTATTCCTTTGGTTTTGCATACATCGTATTCCCTTCTTTGAGAACTAACCCTCTCTTTTGTAAGTACACACTTTCTTGTTCTGATGTGAATTTGCATTTTTTAAATGTTAGGATTGTATAGTGCACACTCATACCAATAAATCACTTTCCTATAAATGCACCAAATCCTTAATCCTTGAAAATATAAGACATCGGGCCATATGTATGACCTAATTTTGGGGTCGCAAATGGGATATCAGCCCCTTTGTGGTAGCAAAGCTGTCAGGACAATGTACTAACCCTATTTTACGAGTCGCTGATCAATTGCCGACTCGCAATATAGGGTTAGCGACTCGCAATTAGGAAGGGGCGTGCCAAGACCATCCCTTCCTAATAGCAATTCCACACCTATGTAAGAATGTTTTGCGACTGCAATTGCAGTAGCAAAACACTTGCAGTTTACATCCCTTCTCAGAAGGGTGTTAAAGCACTTGCTAACAAGAAGGGGTCCCCCTTTGTGAATGCATGAACAAATATTTTTTAAGGGCAGGCACTGGTCCCAGGGACACTGATGGTATCATTGTCAAGGGAATTCTCAGTGTACTCAACAGGTAAGCTTGACAAGCAATCTGCTACCTTGTTAGTAGTGCCAGGGAGGTACTCCACAGAAAAGGTATACTCTTCAAGACCTTCACTCCACCGCTTCAGTCTCGGAGTGAGTCTTTCACTTTCCATGGAGGAGAACACTTGTACTAAGGGGCGATGATCTGATCTAACTAAGAAAGGAATGCCCCATAAATAAAACCTAAAGTGTTTGATACCCCACTCTGGCTAAAGCTTCCCTTTCGATGCAAAAGTACTATTGTTCAGTTTTTTTTAAAGCCCTGGAGGCAAATGCTACAACCCTCTCTTCTCCACACACTACTTGAGAAAGCACAGCCCCAAGACCATTCAAACTGGCATCAGTTGTGAGAATTGTTTTCTTCTTGGAGTCAAAATGACCCAAGGTTGGCATTTTCCCAATAGTTTGTTTAATAATATTGAAAGCAGACGCGCATTCAGGGGACCAAACAAAATGTACTCCTTTTCTTAGAATAACTCTGATAGGTTCAACAATGGAGGCAAAACCCTGGATGAATTTAGAATATAATTCCGCGAGGCTCATTAAGGACCTAAGTTGCTCTTTGTCTGTTCGGGCAGGAGCATCAACAATACTTTTCGCTAAGTCTAATTTTGGTTGAACGCCCTTCCCCGATATCACATGCCCCAAATATGTTACAGAAGATACACCTATTTTACATTTCATACGATTGACAGTTAAACCATTGTCAGCCAGTCTACGAAGAGTGATTCTCAAGGTTGCATCATGTTCAAGATTATCCTTACCATAAATTAAAATGTCATCCTGAAAAAACATGGTATTGGGAACATCTTTCAAAACTAATTTCATTATCCGTTGAAAACATGCAGCCGCAGAGGCTAATCCGAATGGCATTCTGATAAATCGGAAGGCCCCCAGTGGTGTGACGAACGATGTGAGGTGTCTGGAATCCGGATGGAGGGGAGCTGATGGTACGCTGAAGATAAATCTAAGACACTAAAAACTTTTGCACCATCAAGTATGGTAATCGATTCAGAGATATTAGGAAGTGGTTGACGATCTACCCATATCCATTTATTTAGGCTTCTCAAGTAAAAACACATCCTAATACTCTTCCCTCCATCCTTAGGAGCCAAAACCACTGAGGCCAACCATTCTGATGATTCAATTTCCTCAATGATATTGTGAGAAACTAATCTTTTGAGTCCACACTTAAGAGGTTCTAACATCATATTAGGAACCTTCCTGACTTTATGTACTACTGGCAGAGTCCTCTCCTTAAGTATGATTGGGTGCTCAAAATTTTTAAGTACACCTAAATTATCAGAGAAAACTTGGGGAAACTCATCAAAGAACTTATTCGACGATAAATTGTGATCCACTAACATGACTTGTTCTGAAGGACAGCGAGCATTAGGGTTCAGAATTATGCCCAAGTCTATTTGGTGCCTCCATCTTAGGAGGTTGTCACCGCGTTTTGCCACATACATTTTTCCAATTGTCTCTCTTCCTTTAAAATGGATTTTCAAATTGACATAACCTGTTACATCTATTTTTGAACCGCCATCACTTACAGGATTAATGTCAGGAGGAATAAGTTCGAGATCAGGAAAAGTCTTAGCCCAAATTTAATTTCCAATCATAGTGAATGGGGAACCCGAATCAGCCAAAACGACAAACAATTTATCCCCATTCACAACGTCACATTCTGGCAAGTGAATTTGCTCAGCATCTACAGCACCATCATTACGTACACTTAACATTGTCGTTTTGGTTGAAACACTTGTTCCAACATTCTCATGCGTGACATCAACAGTGCGTACCCTTCCTCCAGACTTACATTCTCTTGCATAATGGCCTTTGATTCCACATTTAAGGCATGTGGTATTTCTAGCATAACATTGAGGATAATTGGATGAATGATTGTTACTGCCACATCTGTAACATTTAATTTTCGAGAAGTCTGAATGTGTCTTGGTTTTAGGACTAAGGACAACTTTGGAGATGTTGTCTACGAACTCTTGAAGATGACTGGGACCTGGTTCTTTTTGAGTCACTTCATGAATGCTACTAGGTGTAGGAGTATCATCAGAATTGGTTTTTTGAGCTTTCATTTATTTGACCTAACCAGAGGTGTTCTCTATTCCTTCGACAATAGCTACAGCTTCTTTTAGTGATGGATATTTTGAAAGAAGTTTTTCTTGCACTCTGGAGCTGTTAGTACATCTAACGAGCTGGTCACGAATTAATGAGTCAGTTAAGTCACCAAATTCGCAAATACGAGCAAGGGTTTTGAGAGATGCTACATAGTTGCCTACTTTTCCATTGTGCTCTTGGACTCTCATTAAAAATGTATGTCTTTCTAAAACAACGTTGATACGAGGTCCAAAGTATTTTTCTAACATTTTCATGGACATATCAAACACATCCGAAGGTTCACCACTACCTTCACCAATGGGAATTACGTCAATGCTTTCATAAATGTAACGTCCTTCAATCCCTAGATTGTGGAGTAGAATTGCTTGTTTTCTGTGAGCTGAGAATTTCTCACCACCTACCGCTACTAGATAAGAATCAAACCACAATTTCCATCGTTTCCAGGGTAAAAGCGGTTCACCTTTTTCACAGAGAAAAGAAGGCGGTTGACTCATGCTAGTTGCATACATGTTGAAAAGAATGTTCACTTGATTTGTAAGGTGAAGAAAGAAAAAATATATATATATCGCAAAGTCAATTAACGTATGCAGTTAAAAGAAGAGGAACTGCTAAAAATGTATGGAAACAGTTTGCAGATTGGCCAATGTAGAAATCTATGTATAAAATAAACAAGCAAAACACTTTTCCAGCCAGTAGGTCACTAGATGGCAGACTTGTCAAGCAAATAACTGTGAGAGTAGTTCGTTATTAGTGGTTCCAAGAGGTCAGATTTAAAAATAATGGTGATGGTAGGTCTAGTGATATGAGAATCACTAACAGAATTGTAGGTAAAACCAATAAAATATGCTTCTAAAACAATTTGAATCGTAGTGCAGGCAAAAAGGCAGCTTTATTGTAAAATCGCTCATATCATACCTGAAAGTGTTCGTTTTTCTCGGTGTATGATAATCTGTCCAGTGCGTTGAAATTTCGATGTGTCTCCGTGTGGGGGTTGCCAGGGTAACTGTAAAAAAAACAAAATGGCCGCACGCACGCACATAATTTCAACGTGCGTGATGACGATGATAAGATGACGAGGTTCAACACATCTCGAGCTGCATCTCGAGCTACTCACCATTAATACTCAGCAAATATTTAAATAATGTGCAAAGTCAGAAGGGATCATCGGAAATCAACCGGAAATGCTGGAGAAGATTCGTCGAGGATGGCGGAACGACACTGCTTCACTAGTTTCACGGTAACTTGCTGTGAAGTGAAGACATCCGTGGGTTCGCCGTGGGTTCGATGAAAATGGGGAGAACTGGTGGCCACTTGTCCCCCGCAAGTTTCCTTCATCGCCAGTGTTAAGAAGACACAGCGAGGTAAGATTAGAAGCTTTTATTCAGCTTAAGAGATAAACCACCAACTCCTGCTGCAAGCCTACTTTTACTCCTGAAGCAAACTGTACAACAGAATGCTACCATGGAGATAGAATAAAACAGGCGCATGCGGCTCATTTCAAAAGATCACAACATAGAACAAAGAGTGCAAAGCTCTTTTTGGGTATTAGGATGTGGAATGAGTTGCACTTTATCACCTGCAATTCTGTGGTTTTGAATATGTCTGTACATCCCATTTTGCAGGCCTAATCCTTATTTGTCCACTTGCTTTCTGGATACATTATGTACCTGTCATGGTTGTGATTTGGCTTGCTCATAGCACCAAGATACAATGGTAAAAGGATTAATACTACTACTACTACTAATAATAATACATTAGGCTTTTAAATCATTCACCCCGCCCCACACCATTCACACAAATTTATAGCCCTAAGCAAATATTACAATAATAATATTCCCCTAATTTAGGCACTAACTCCCTACTAAATAAATTTAAATTTAGCAAATATCAACTTACTGATAGTAGCAAAGAAAAATACCAACAACTATTACCCTCAAAAAATAATTATAGAGTTTGAGCAAACCATAATAAATATGATAATTAAAGTCTATCTGCATACATCCGTACAAGAATGCTGTTATCACTTTACACAGGCCTTATGAAAGTACCTTAAAAAGTCAACATTTAGCATAGCCTATTCAAGAAATGCACAGTTAACATTTATAATATTAGCAATAATTGTCTTAATCTATGTACAAACTATAGGAGTAAAAAGTCACTTTGAGTTACCCTTCTACCAAACAAATGAACAGAACTATCCTGACTGATAGACAATTTTGAAGTCACCTGGGTTGGATGTCTGAACCGTTCAGATCACAGATGCCAACCCAAGTTTCTGCTTTCTTGGTGCAATGTGTACAGCAGACCACTTTTTTCCTGAAAAGCAAAAACTACCGATGCTGTAGAAGGGTGGCACAATTCTTTCAAAGAACCCTTGGAAGGGGTTATCCAAAACTCTATCAATTTATGGAGGTGCTATAAAGCCAACAAAATTAGCAAGAGCTCAAAATAGCACAGCTAAAAAACTGAATATCAAAACAAACAAGACAGATGCATGAAATGCTAGTCAGTCTGACACTTCTTTTTCCTAACAAGGACTACGCTATCTTGAATCTATAGCTGGCATACTACTATACAAATGCCCAAAACGTAAAAACCAATACACTACACTAACAAAACATGACTAACCACAAAGCACAATACATAATAATATTTTTAACCCACAAAGCACAATACCTAATAATATTCTTAACAATTATTGATAAGTAGTTTTTAAGAACATTAAGGCAAAAATGATAAAAAGTCAGAATGATAGAAAATAAATTAATTACACAATAATTCGTAAAAACAAAATAATTTCAAGTTACCGAATACAAATGTTACAATCTTTTCAATAAATAATACATAGATAGGACTGAACACTGAAGAAAAATACATTCAGAAAATTAGAAATTATTCAAATATTCACTACTCAAAATCATAACAAAACATATTATAGAAAACACTAATTCATATGCAAAATACTTTTATATATTGAAACACATAATCCAATTCAGTATTTAAAGAAAGATAAAAACAATTTACTGATAATTCTGTAGTAGACGTTCTTACCTAATAATGCAATATACACAATGAAAAACATAAATCCAAAGAAGTAACCCCAGAAAATTAAAAACTGGTTAAAAAAACTTGAATTATTCCATAGAAACCCATGTCATCTCCAATGACACCCTTTGATGTGCTACAACTAAAGAGAATTAGAATAAATGCTGTAGGAAACCTGGCAAAATCAAACAAAATAAATTAAAAAATCAAACATATTTTTTATCTATTAATAAAACACTTGCAGCCGCTGTGTGGACCATCTATCTGTCCATAACTATACAAAGCCTGTAAAAAAAGAGAACATACACATCCATCCACTAAACATACAATAATCGCAGAAACTATTAAATACAAATTGTGTAATGCTTAACTATATCAATTCATTTTGTCTAAACGTTGTCTAAACCTAAACATTAGAAACATAGCTAATACCTCAAGGCTTATAACTCACATGTAACTAGCCAACTCTATGACTGAATTCCATGTAATTAAAAGATTACACAAACTAACTTAAATAATAACCCACCAGTTCCACTACCACAGGAATTACTTAGAAATTATGAAAATAATGTTCTTAACCGAGCCATACAAATGCAACCAGGAGCCATCATCTAGGAGGGCCACAGCCAAAGCCTAATGAAGAAAACAGAACTACAGATTACAATTAGTAGTGAAAAAATGGTGGCAAAATGGAAAAAAAACTTTCGTAACAGTACAAAAAATGGAGAAACAGAATATTAATAATGTATCAAATTTAAAAATGTTTATAAAATGCAAATAACAGTGAGAACATACTAATAAGATGTAATACGATGAAATATAAATATAATGAAATTTATATTAATACATTAAATTGTACAGTACATGAAAATCTGTAACATGTTGAAAGTAATTATTGTAAAAAAGATTAAAACTCAACACATACTAAAATAAATTCACTAAAATTTATAAAAAAACATTACACACATGTACAAGCATATTTATGTTACACATTTGTATAAAACATATTATTTGCTTTGTATAAAAACATAAACATTGAATCCAACAGTACATTAGATTTATATGAAAGACTACAAAAAGTGTAAAAAAACAAAACATTGCCTTTTTAAATAAATCACAATGTATTATTATACAAGTAGAAAAGTCTTTTTTTAATTTATACTAAATTATTTACTTTCATAACATAATGAAAAGTTTGAAAATCACTTAAATAATTAAATCAATTATAACCTTAACCACATTGCAGTAAATAGTGGAATCTAAATTTCCCACTTCAACCAATGCCACATTAGGGAAAGTGTTAAGCCTGAGGGGTGGGGGAATATGAGTTACTATTCCTACTCCAAACGTATCCATGTTGGGGAAAGTGTTGGACTCTGGGGAGATCAGGCTTACTTTTCCATCTCCAACCTTAGTCACATTGGGGACAGTGGTAAACTCTGAAGGGATCAGATTTACTATTTCCAATCCAACCTTAGCCATGGTAGGGAAAGTATTTGATACTGTGGGTGTTGAATTACTTTACCAATCCAAATTTAGCTACATTGGCAAATGTGCAATTCTAAAGGGGTCAGATTTACTATTCCCTCTCCAAACTTGACCATATTGGGGAAGGAATTGGACTCTGGGGACATCAGATTTACTATTTTCTCTCTAGACTTCTCCACATTAGAGAAGGTGGTATAATGTGGGGCAGTCAGATTTATTGTTCTAACTTCAACTTTAGTCACATTAGGGAAGGTGTTGGACTCTGCTGGGATCTGGTTTACAATGAACAAGACAGACTTAGCCACATTTGGAAATGCCTTGGACTCGGAAGGGGTTACATGTACTAGTCTCACTCCAATCTTAGCCACATTGGGGAAAGTGTTGGACTCTAGGAAGTCAGACTACTATTCCCTCCCCAAATTTAGCTACACTGTGAAACGAGTTGGACTTTGGAGGTGGCGGGAGGGAGATAGAGATATACTACTCCCACTTCAACCTTACCCATGTTGGAGAAAGTGTTAGACTTTAAAGTGGTCTGATTTGCTATTCCAACGTAAAACTTAGCTACATTAAGGAAAGTATTGGGCTCTGAAGGGGTGACTTCTGCAATCCCCACTCCAACCTTTACCACACTGCGGAAAGTGTTGGGATTTTGAGGGTTATATTTACTATTCCCAATCCAACCTCTCTAATTTTCTGCAGCATGAGCATTGCCCGATACAGCTATCTGACAGGTTCACAGAATTCAAAAGCATAAAATAGTGATTACATACAAAACAAAGTCCATTTTGTACTTATCGTGTTGATGATAGATAATTATCTGTTTTTAGCTTTTGCCATTTCAATGTATAAGACAATGTGAAAATGAGATTTAAAAAAGAATGTGTACTGTTCCCATGGAAGTTGTTAAATTAATGAGATATGTCTTTTCACAAAGGCTAGAATCGCAAGTTATTTTAAATGGATGTTGCTAAAGACTTGACATGTTCTTTATCCTAATGTTACTCTAGGGACAAAATTAAACGATTTGTCAGCAGAGGAGGTAGAGTGTGTGGTAAAATAGCATTAACTACCAGCCACCTAATGCTGATTTCCATGTTTTACCTGTTCTGAGTGTGAGGAATATTTACACTCTTGCTTTGGTGCTAGACCTGTTCTGTGCGAGTGAAGTGTGCACATTTGCTACCTGTGTTGTAAAATTCAGGAAGACAGAATCTTACACGGTTGTTGCCCTTGCTTTACCTGTGTGTATGCGTGAGGAAATCTGACAATGTTGCTGACTGCGCTCTACTTGCTGTAAAGAAGGCTTGCACTGCTGTTCCCATGTTCTATTTTGTTGTGTGTGTGTGTGTAACGATTATATTGCTAGTGGAGTTGCGGTACACCTGCTCTGCGTGTGTGTGAAAAGCTTTCACAGCATTTGTAGGTGCCATTTTTATACATTGTAAGGAAACTTGCACTTCTGCAGCCCATGTGTAATCTGTATGTTCATGATTGCACTGCTTCTGTCTGGGTTTTACCTGCTCAGTGGGATAGAGGAAGGTGGTCCTCCTTCTGCTAATATTGTACATTTGTAGTGTGTGCCAGGGCAAAATTCAGAGCAGGCCACTTCAGATCCTGCCTAATAAGATGTTCCTGAAATGCCCTAACAATCTGTAAATCTTGGATGAGGCCAGTCTAGGTAACATCTTGGGGGTCGTTTAACCAAACTTTCATAGTTGCCTCATCTTTTTATGTTACACTAGAGTGAGTGATAGAGAAAAATAGTGTATTTGTGTGTGGTGCATGTGTGAGTGTGTGTGCTGCTTATTCCGTACTGGTAAGTTGCATGTGAGGGGCATCAAACCTCCTACCACCCTTCCTGCAATTGTCCATTCCACTGTTGCTGTCTGTGAAGACCTTTGAAATGGAATAGCCTTTGCTGACTTGATGCAGCCAGATTATAAACTGTTTTGACTTACACTGCAAGAGCCAGTGTGACAATCAGAACAAAAAGAAATGACTCTGACAACTTGAAACTGGAACCTAGAATTACAAGATGACTGTCTCATTGGTGCTGATAATTTATTTGAGTGCATAACTATTCTCTTTATATGCTAGAGAAACCATTCTTCAAAAATGTCAAATTTTTCCATTTTTTGCTGTTGTCCCTATGGAACTTATCATTACTTCCTCATTCCTCTGAATTCCTAGCATTCATTCCTGAATTGGGATCCATCATTCTTCCTATGATTACTTTTCCGCTCATTCAGCTCCATCCAAGAGGAAGCTTACTGAAAATGTATGGGTTTGCATGGTATGGTTGCATGTCCAAATTAGAGAGCTTTGGTGAATTTCAACTATAAATGACAGAACCCGTGGGGTAAACCAACTCAGCTTCTTCATTTGGCAAATAGTGCACTGTTGAGCACATAAAAAACACATACGTTATTAGTCTATCAGGTCATGTTCTGCAAACAGTTCATCCAGGAGTCAAAATGTAAAGCATGTCTTTTTATTTACTGTACATTTCTTTTACTTCTATGTTTCTGTAGTATTTGTAGCGTCCTTCCCAGCCCAGGAGCATGCAGATGAATTGCTCCACACAGGAGCTGATATCAAACATTACTTTATTCCTCAGCATACACTCACACACTGCACTGTACATTATACTTCACGTTGATCATTCCCTAACACCTGCCCCCATTTTGCATGTTTACTCTTCAGAGTCTACCCAGAACAACGAGGGTCCTAGAGCATATAATATCCACCTGCTACATCACCCCCTTTGTTAAATAGAAAGAGGCAGACATCAGTAAAATCACATTTCCTCAATGAGTCAAAGAGGTGCTCGTACTTGTTTGCTGACTCGGGTGAGTTGAGATGATCGAGGTCAACCCTGATCGGGCAATGGTGACATAGGCTGAGGAGATTGAGCCAAACCTGCTGACAGGGTCGCCTCACGCATGGTTTCTGGACTCGACAAATGTCACTGTAGGTGTTCAAAATGTGATGTGTCCTGAGTGATGAATTGTCCAGGGTGATGTGCTGTCACCATATGTACCTTGCACGCCACAACCTGTAACAGATTAGCGGCATGAGGAATGTCCATTTTTCGTCTTCGTCTCTGCTTAGCCACTACCTAGTCTCCTTTGTCAAAGACTGTCTTCTGGCCATGGTGAGGCAGATCTGCATACACTTTCAGTTTTCTTTTCAGAGTTGCGTTGGTATTTTGAACCTAGTCACCATTCACTGATCGATCCAGAGACCATTGAGGTAGTTTTGTTTTGATGGCTCTCCCAAATAGCAAGGCGGCTGGACTCTCACCAGTTGTGGAGTGAGGGGTTGATCGATAGGTGCGGAGGGTCTGGCACAGGGCTTGGTTTAGATTGATTCCCTCCATGGACGCTCGTTGAATGGCGCTCTTGAGGGAGGGCATGAATCGCTCAACTACACCATTGGCCTGGAGTCAGAAGGGTGTACTCTTTTGGTGTTTGACGTTGAGTTGGACAAGAAATTCTTTCAACTCTTTGCTGTTAAAAGGGGAACCATTATCAGATTTGAAAATTTTGGGATGCCTTACATTGCAAAGACGTCATAAAGCCATTCTATGACTTTGTCATGGGTTGTCGAAGATATGTCTTCCACCAAAGGAAAATATGAATACTCGTATATGACTACCATGAGATGATGTCCATTTCCTAAAGGGACATTGTCACTGGGTGCTGCGTCACTTTGGGTGACAAACAATTTCAAATGTGGCACGCTTTCACTTCCTTCTCAACTTACTCATCTAGCCGAGGGATCCACACTCAATCTCTTAAGTCTGTTATGTTGGCTATGATATCACAGTATCCTTCATGGACCATCTTGATGACCTGCTGTCTGAGACTTCCATGTATGATGATTCTTAAGCCTTGCAGTATTACACCTTGTTGGGTGACTTCAAACTCATTCTGTCCATTTTTGAAATTTTGAAATTCAACATCATCTGAAAGAGGCCAGGTAGACCTCCAAACATGAGTGGTGATGAGTTCTTTGATTATGCTCATGTCCTTATCTGCATTGGTGACAGCAATTGTTTGTTTGACTTACAGAGCCGCTGGTGTGCTGGATCTCATAATAAAGTTGATGTTGGACTTGGCCCTTTTTGCAGGGTCATCCCTGAACTTTTTGCCTTCCTCCTATATTTTTTCTGACCTGTTGGTGGCTGTTTTATGACTCTGGGCACTTTACCACTGCTGATGAGTGCTAAAGTGCATATGCTCTCCCTATTGTAAATTGATGTATGGATTAGTGATTCCATGATTGGCTAGTTTGGTTTACCTGACAGACCCTAGTACAGTGCACCAGGAGTTCCCAGGGCTTGTAAATCCAAATTCTGCTAGTGGGCTTGCAGCACTGGTTGTGCCACCCACAGAAGCAGCCTGTAAAAGTGTGTCTAAGGTCTGCCATTGCAGAGCCTGCGAGCAGTCTGGTACTGTCATGCTGACTGGGCAAGTGCACCGACTTGCCAGTCCCTAAACCTTCCCTTTTCTTCATATCAGACAGCCCTATGGTAGGCCCAAGGGCAGGGTGCATTGTAAGGATAAGGTAGGACATGTCCTGGTGTGTGTGGCATGTTCTAATAGTGAATTACAGCCATTTCCATCTTTCACTATTGCAAGGCTACCTGTTCTCCATAGGCCAGAATGGGCAGTTTGGTTATTACATCTTATAATCCTAACTGACTCAAGGAACATGGTAGAAAATTGAATTTAGTATGCCTGAACTCAGAATGATAAAATACATCTTTTAGTGAAGTTGGTTTTAGCATTCTGTGTTCGAAAATGTCACTTTTAGAAAGTAGGAATTTTCTTGTCTAACCATTTAAACCTGCCTCTGCTAGGCTGTGTATTCCTTGTCTGGAGTTTGAGTGACAAGGCTGGGGAACTCCAGGAGACAGGGTGAGGTAGTCCAGTGGTTAATAGAGAGATCTGCATATAGATGGGAGGGAGGAGTTGCACCTGGGACCTGAATAGGGCTGTGCCTTCCCTCCACAATGCTGGCTCCACCTCCTGTGGTGCGTCTGATGTCTCTGCCCTGCACTCTGAAAGGAAAGAAGGAGTCATGTAAACAAAGTGCTCCAGTACTGACCAGAACTTGTTTGGACTAGGCAAAGGCCCCTCTGCCCTCAGAGGACAAAGGATCTTGAGGTATAAGTAGTGGGACCCTGATCCCAAGAGATTAGATCACTTTTAGAACAAGAAGAAACCTTTACTGAGGAGCGGAACCTGAAGAAACTGAGGAGAGACTATCCCTAAGCTGAAGTGCTGCTTGGGGGAATGGCCTGCAGTGGTTTGCCTGACTGCCAAAGGAAGGAGAAGAGACTTTTTGTGCTTATTTCAACTTGTAAGGATCTCCAAGGGCTTGAGAGAAGAGCTTGCCTCCCGCTGAAGTCTCAGGGACAACAGACTTCAACTATCATCTCCCCAAGAGTTCTTTGGAAGTGCCTGCTGCTGTTTTGGGCCTTCCGAGGGACTGCGTGTTGCAAGGAGCTGGAAGCGCGACTCAAGGGGAAGAAGCGTGTCACCGTCGCTGCTGCTGCCGTCGCATCTTGGATGTCGCCGCTGTAGCTGTCGTATTGCACCGCATCGAGAGAAGCGTCTCGCAACGCCAAAGAAGCGTGTCGCCTTCGCAGCCGCTGGGGCTGTCACATCGCACCGCATCACGAGAAGTGTCTCGCATCTAGGAAGAAGCGCGTCGCATCTTGGATGTCACCTCTCTAGGTGTCGTATTGCACCGCATCAAAAAAAGCGCCTCGCATCCGCGGAGAAGCGTGCCGCCGTCGGAGCTGCTGTTGTCGCATCACGGAAGAAGGGTGTCGCCGCTGCAGTTGTCGCATCGAGCGGAAGCGTCTCGCAACATCGGAGAAGAGTGTCACCGCCAAAGCCACTGTCGTCGCATCACTGGACAAGGGTGTCACCGCTGCAGCTGACGGATCGAGCCGAGATCTCTCGGAACATCGGAGAAGCGTGCCGCATCAGGAAGATCTTCACGTCTTTATTTCTCTGCACCAAACTTTCATCGCATCAACATCGTTGCAACACTTTCGTTGCCCGGCGTGTCGCATCTAAAGGTACATTGACTTATAGTATCGCATTTAAGAGCTAAAGAGACTTAAGCTAAATTCTACCATTTTAAAGTAACAGTATTGTGGATTTTTGTCATTTATGGTCTTGTGGTAAATCTATATAAAGAATACTTATTTTTGATATAAACCTTGTGTGGTGTCCATCTGTAGTGTTATCACTTGATTACTGTATGTGTTCATAAATGCTTTACACACTGCCTCTGAGATAAGCCTGTCTACGTGTGCCAAGCTACCAAAGGGGTGAGCAGAGGTTATTTTAGTAGTGTACCCCTTTACCCTGACTAGAGGAGAGGGTCCCTATTTGTCACAAGTACCTACCTGTGCCAACTTGAGACCCCAACTCTAACAGTTGAGATATGCTTCAGCTGTCATTGAGGTCAAACTCTGTGAGATAGCGGCACTCGTGAAAAGTAATCTACTGGGTTCTGATCCTTCCCCGGTTTGTATACGATCTCAAAGTCATACTCTTGCAGCATTAACCCCCCCACCTCTCGATGGGAAGGGGCATCTTAGCCTTCTGGTTCCCAAAAACTTTAAGCAACGTCTGGTGATCCGTGATGGCGGTGAATCATTTTTTTTCATAGAGGAACACATGAAAAATTTCACGGGTTCACATCATAGGCAGACTCTTTTTCTCCGGCTGACAGAGAGTGGTGCTGGTCATTTGGATAGCCATTGTGTTGAGCAAGGATTACCCTCAGCTCTACCGGGCTCACAACCATTATTTTGGCATGTAACTTGGGGTCAAAGTAGACCATTTCCTTTGCATTCTCAATCACTTGTTTAATGTCTTTGAAACTCTAGTCGTATTCCAAAGACCACATGAACAGCACATTTCGCTTTGTCAGGTCTCTCAATGGGGCACTCACTGTATTAAAGTTGCGAATTGTATTTGAAGCAATAACTGGTCATGGCTAAAAAGGATCACAGCACGGCAACATCTTGGCGGAGGTATGGGGGGCAAGTGGATGACAGTGCTTACAGCCTGTCTTAGTTCTGGAGACATTTCCCCATCGGAGAATATGTGCACAAAAAACTTGCGTTTGGTTTTGTGAAACTCATGCTTTGCTAAGTTCATAATGAGACCTGCATCAGCCAGTAATTGGCGCACTGGGTTAAGGGCTTGTCGTGTTCTTTTTGTGTTCTCCCAAAAACTAGTACATCATTACTGTAATTGAAAGCATGTGTAACAGGTTGGATTACTCAGCGAATAAAGTCCTGCAATATCTCTGCAGCCGAAGATACTCCAAAACTCAGTCTTTTATATGAACAAACCAACATAAATTGAAAAGGGAGTAATGTACCTGCAGTTCTCCTCCAGCTCGAGTTGATGGTATTCTTTGTTGAGGTCAAGATCGGAAAACACTTTGGCTCCATTCAATTACATGATCATGTCCACGATGTGTGGACCAGGATGTCTCTCCCTCTCAATGGTGACTTTGCTTGCCTGGTGCATGTCAATGCAAATGCGCACTGCTCAGCTACTGCCCTTTTTTGGTACTACTACTATGGGTGAAACCCCTGACGTGGGGTCTGTGGAGCGTTCGATGATGCCATTTTTCAAGAGTGTTTCTAACTCTTACAGCTTCTTGTAGATGATAAGCAACTCTACTGTGTTGTTGAGCAAAAGGGTGGATGTCTTCATTGATATGAAGCTGTAATTGTACTTTCTTTAGCTTTTCCAGGCCATGGAAAAACGACCAGAAGCGGCTTGTGATCTCAGAGTGAGCACAGAGGTTGTAGTTGAGAGATATCAACCTCATGTCAGCAGCGGTGGCAAAACTGAGCAAGCAGGCACTTGTCAAGGTCCCTTGCAGAACGAGAATGATGGCTTGCACTGATATCTTTTTTTGTGTCTCATTGTCTCTGTGAACGACCCTTGACTTGGTAGTAGCTTAGAAGCGGCCCAAGTATACACCTTCATGTCTGACAGAGTTAGATAAGGCACAGGGGATAGGCTGTTAAATTTTTCCTTTTGCATGATATTAATCGACGCACCACTGTCTATGATGAAAGATGTTGGGTGATCATTTACTTTCAATGTGATTTAGGGACAGTGACCAAATGAAGTTGGTGCTTTGTTTGGTGAACTTTCTTCGCACTGTGATCTTCTTTACAGGCTGCTAACCCCACATGTACATGCCGTTCTTTGGTAGATATCATCAGTGCACACCCATCCTCTTCACCCAAACTCGATAGTGACATCGAAGATCCTTTGTACAATGAGCTTGATGACGATTGATTTTGTCTGATTTCTTCGTGTCATAGCTGATGATGTTTTCTTGTTTTAGGGGCATGGCGCAAATGCTTCTGGAACGGTTTCTGATCCATCTTTTCTTGCCATCATGACTCACTTGATTTTCCTTTGGCTTAGCACACAGTTATAAAATGGTTCTCTTTCCCACAACCTTTGCAGACATATAGTATACCTGAGCAGCAACCTTCATGAGGAAATAAAAATCCACATCTGAAGCATAGCTTTGTTTTCTTTGAAGACGTCGACTTACGTGTATCTTGTTTATGCTTGTGCCTGCTTTTCACGGTCAATGCCAATTCATTGTGTGCTTGCTGTTCCTGCTTCCATGTCAGCAGCTTGATGGTCTGCTCGTTCTTCTGCTCTCACAGCCATCAGCATTTTCTCTAGTTTGTGTGTCTCTGTTAGCATGTTCCTTCTAAACCTGAAAGGCAGCCATCAATGACTCTGAAGTGCATGACTTTCGTCGTCAGTGATGTCACTGAACTTGCAATCTTAAATGAGTGCATCAAGTCTTTCAACAAACGTATCTGTTGTTGTGCATGGTTGAAGATATACCTTCCATAGTTGATATTTGGCACTGGATTGAAATTGGCCTCCAATGCTCCTTTTACTTTTTGGTATAATTTTACATAAGTCTTTGAGATTTTCTTTAGCACATCTTTCACTTCATCACCTGCAAGGGTTTTCAAATATTTGATAATCTTCTTGACAACTTTTTCCTCTAGTGAATCTATGAAGTCAGTGAATGTTTTGATACACATAGCCCACCTGGAACCAATGTTCTGTTTCTTAAAAGTGTCAAAAGGTGTTGGCGGCTTCAGGAACACGGCTACAGTAAACTTTGCGCTCCCTTTTTCTGACATTGTGTTGGCACGTGCCATTTAGGCAATCACGGTGCAGGATGGCACCTGTAGTGACCGCCTGGTCATTGTCTAGTGTTTGTAACATGTGTTTCTACTAGCAACTCCTCCTGAGCTGGCATCCACACTCAACCCATACCCATCCATCACATGTGTCACTGGTCAGGTGACCCAGCTAATAAAAGGGACTGGGCGCAAGCACCCTGGGCCCATACCCCAGCTATGTGTCTGTGTGTAATACTTTACTAGCATCAGGGCCTAGGGCACCTGCACCATTACAGCACCCACCGACAACTTCTGCAAGCAGAAGTTGCCTTCAAATTATACATTACAGTATACTTCAATAGCCCGTGATGGTGAGTAAGTTCTCTGTTTCTCATCCTTTGCTCATAATGTTATCTTTTGTTTTGTCTGAATATTTGCTTTGGTGCACAGGGCAGCATCTCAGTCGACCACCTCATTGGTGGTTTTGGCAGGTGTTTGGAACATGGTCCTCTGTAGGGCCTTTGATTTCTTTTGCGTCCGGGTATGTGCTGGAGAAGAGCTTTGACTCCATATGTGCTGGTCACAGACCACTCTGCATCGATTCTGGGCACATGTGGTACGCACAAGCACTTTGCTGTATCTTCACATAATCTCAAGGCTAGTAATAGAGTCTTTCCCAGCCCAGGAGCATGCAGATGAATTACACCACACAGGAGCTACTATCAATTCCTCAGAATACAATCACATACTGCGCATTTCATCACACTTCACGTTAACCACACCCTAACACCTCCCTGCATATTACGTGTGTCTCCTCTTCAGAGTCTGCCCAGAACCATGAGGGGCCTAGTGCGTATAACATCAATATGCTACAGTGTTGTTTCCTGGCTCATGGCAAATTATGGCTCTGGCTCGGCTTTGTCCTCTTACTGCCCTCTCTAATGTACTTATGCAAAGTAAATGGAATACATGTGCCACACTGCTAGAAGAACTTCCCACAGTAAGGGCATGAATCACACTTGAAATATGCATGATCCGTTGTGGTGCCTAATGGTGGATGTATTCCTTGCATTTCGGCAATTACACATGGTTGCATAGGTTATGTGCTGCCAAAATATTATTACACTTGTTCAAAGAAAAATCTTGCATTGGAATTATTACTGCTGGATATGGTAACTGCAGTCATCATATAATAATATAGTGAGATGAAACCAAACACATGTCAATACAATAATGCACTACGTTAAGATTTAAAGAGTATTTTCAAATGTTCATATGTCGTCTGTTGGATTACGAGTTGCACAGTGCAAGGATGCTGAAGATATCAGGTCTAGAATCTCAGCTTCTAGTGCATAATTGTCCCCCTGCATTGTGCAACTACGATTATTGTTCCCGAAATGAAAAATAGCCATGCAGACCCAGAACTATCTGTCCATTTTCCCCAAGCTCTATCCCAATTTTGGGGACAATTCTAGCTCCATTTATCAACTATTCTGAGCACCTGGTAAATGGGATCATGGGGCAAGATTAAAGGGGAGGGCTGTTGGGGAGCAGGCCAGGTTGTGGGCCCGAAAAAGGGAGATTACATGCAATGCTGTAGTGGAGGGTTAAACAAACACATTGTCCAGATAGAACATTTATGATAAATGATTGTTTAAACGCGACCATGAATAACACTTCCGACGTCCGTGTGATTTATTTCACTTTTCTTTTCAATTTTTTAAGAAACAGCGTGTAATGAAATTTTTTTCATGTCAAAGTCGGGCAACACTTTGTTTGCATAAACAAACCATTTCCACTTCCAAAAACAAAAAGATCGTACATAAATTTAATTGCGAAACAACACAGTGAAACACAATACAACAACACATTTACCATACAAAATATACAGTATAAGCTGAACGACCAGTCCTGGCTTAAAGTTACACTAGGCGGACACTAATTGTTCATGGGCAGAGGCTTTGGCCTTGTGTCCTGCCTGTGTGAGAGGCTAATCGTATGCAAAACACACTTTGGAGGGGTGTTGTCTTTAACAGGGAAACAAAAGATATGCAAAGAATTCTCCCGTGGCACACCCAGAGTTTATTAACCCATTAGCTAGTGGGTTAAAAAACTCTGGGGAGGCGTAGGGAGGCACAATGACGAGAAATGTATTCATTTCAACAAGGAGAAATGTATTAATTTCTCCTCGTTTTCTTATCCTCTTTCTTTTCCTCTTTCTATGCGTGCTGCCTTCCGCAGCACGCATAGAAAGAGGAAATCACCTCTAATGATTGTTTTCGTTCAGGAAGTGTTCCCTTCCTACACAATAACAATCATTGAAACAGTGACGTTTTTCAACTTCTATGTGTGCTAATGCAGCACACATAGAAGTTGAAAAACTGCATTTCAGGAATCCTTGCACCATGGTGCAAGGGTGCCTGCGCCAGTGCATGGCAGCAGTTTGTGTGCCAGCACAGGGGGAAACACAAATATGCAATATATTGATGTAAATATGTCGCATCCCTGTGTTTTGAAAGTGGTTCAGTGCAGCGCAACCAAATGGCTTGCGGAATGCACTGAGTAATTTAATTGTAAATCTGCCCCTAAGTTTCTAGGTTGAGCCTAGCAGCAGCGCGCATGCTCTGCTCGTTCTGCGAGACTGCTGTAGTAAAGTATGGGAGAGAAGCCACGCCCACTCTCCTCCCATATGTTTCATTGGCTTGTGTCATTGTCTTTCGTAAATGCTGCCTTGGGATTCATTAACAGGCTTGTTAGTCCCTCCTTAGTATGGGCCTTGTCTTCATTTGTACCCTCCCATGGCTACTGGCCCTTTTAGTTCGGTTGTTACACGGGACCTGTTATTTAGTTTGTAAGCACTATTTACTTTATTGAGTTTCTCTTACTGGAGGCCGGACATGCGCTGCTTCAGCTGAAACTGCTTGTGCTTTTTTACGCAGCACAGCCACTCCCGTAACACGGGCGCCTGCTTTCAATCACTTTAACCCAGCATTATCTCGTGTCTGTTTCAATCCCCCCCAAAGTAAAATGGATTTAGAAATGATTAGAAAAGTCATGTGAATTCCAAATAGCACATAAACCTGTGCATATGGGAAGCACATCTGTGTTACATGTCATCTGCACTAAAGCCACCTGACCGGTTGTTTTCAAAAGCATATTTTATTAACAACAACACCACCACCAACACTACCACCAATATCACCACCACCAACAATACCACCACCATCAATACCACCACCAATACCACCACCACCAATACACAACCAATACCACCGCCAATACCACCACCAAAACCACCACCAATACCACCAAAACCAATCCCACCAATCCCACCACCATCAACACCACAACCAATCCCACCACCAACAGCAATACAACCACCACCAACAATACCACCACAAGCACCACCACCATCAACACCAACAAATACCACCACCAATACCACTGCCACCACCACCAATATCACAACCACCAATACCATCACCACCAGTACCACCACCACCACCACCACCACCACCAATACAAATACCACCAACACCATACCACCACCACCAATACCAGCACCACCAATACAAATACCACCAATACCACTACCACTACCAATACCAACAGCACCAATACCACCAATACCACCACCAATACCACTGCCAATGCCAATACCACCACCAATACCACCACCACCACCGATACCACCACCAATACCACCAACACAATACCACCACCTCCACCAATACCACCATCATCAATACCAATACCACAACCACCAAGACCACCACCACCAATACCACCACCAATACCACCTCCACCACCAATACCACCACCACCAATACCACCACAACCACTACCACCACCAATACCACCACCACTATGACCACCAGCAATACCACCAACACTAATACCACCACCACCACCAATATCACCATCAGTACCACCACCACCACCACCAATACCACCACCAATAGCACCACCAATAACACCAATATCACCACCACCAATACCACCACAAATACCAACACCACCATCAATACCACCAACACCCTTAATACCACCACCCTCACCAATACCACCACCACTAATACCACCACCACCAATATCACCACCAATAACACCAATACCACCGCCACCAATACACCCATCACCACCAATACCACCACAAAAACCACCACCACCATCAATACCAACACCACCATCAATACCACCACCACCACCAATACCACTACCACCACTACCACAACCACCAATACCACCACCAAAACCACCACCACCAATACCACCACCTATACCACCACCAATACCATCACCACTATGACCACCACCAATACCAGCACCAATACCACCAACACCAATACCACCACCACCACCAAAATAACCACCAATACCATTACCACCACCAATACCACCACCACAATACCACTACCACCACCACCACAACCAATACCACTACCACCACCAATACTACCACCACCACCACCAACACCACAACCAAAACCAATACCACCACGACCAATACCACTACCACCAAAACCACCAGCAATATCACCACCAACACCAATACCACCACCACCACCACCAATACCACCACCACCACCAATACCACCACCAATATCACCACCACCAATACCACCACCAATACCACCACCAATATCACCACCACCAACACCAGCACCACCACTACCAACCACCAATACCACCACTACTATGACCACCACCAATACTACCACCAACACCACCAACACCAATACTACCACCACCACCAATACCACCACTTCCAATCCCATACCACCACCACCAATACCAACACCACCACCACCAGCAATACAACCACCACTAATACCCCCACCACCTCCCACCAATACCACCACCATCACCCATACCACCTCCACTACCGATACCACCAATAGCACCACTACTAATATCACCACCACCAATACCACCACCACTACCACCACCAATACCACCACCACCAATACCACCACCACAATGACCACCACCAATACCACCAACAAAACTATCAGCACCAATACCACCACCACCACCAACACCAATACCACCAGTACCACCAATACCACTACCACCACTACGACCAATAACACAACCTTCAATACCACCACCACCACCAATACCACCACCACCAATACCACAACCAATAACACCACAACCAATGGCACCACCACCGCAAATACAACCACCACCATCAATACCATCACCACCACCACCACCACCACCATCAATACCACCACCTCCAACACCACCAATACCACTACCATCAATACTACCACCCCCAATACCACCACCAATACCACCACCAATTTCACCAATACACCACCACCAATACCACCACCAGCACCACCAATACCACCATCAAAACCATCACAACCGCCAACACCACCACCACAAGTACCACTAGCGCCACCATTAATATCACCACCACCAATGCACCACCACCAATATCACCACCACCAATACCACCACCAATACCACCAGCACCAATATCACCACCACAAATACCATCACCACCACTACCAACCACCAATACCACCACCAACAGTACCGCCACCACAACAACCACCACCAATTCCACAACCAATACCACCAACACCAATACCACCACCACCACCAATACCAATACCATCACCACCAATATCACCACCAGCACCAATACCAGTACCACCACCAATACCATCACCACCAAAACTACCACCACCACATCCACCACCACCAATACCACCATCACAATACCACTACCACCAATACCACCACCACAATACCACCACCAATACTACCACTAATACCACCACCACCAATTCCACTACCATCAATACCACACCCACTAGAGTACCACTAATACCACCACCACCAATACCACCACCACCCTCAATACCACCACCACCTATACCACCACCTCCACCAATACTACCACCACTAATAACACCACCACCAAAACCTCCACCAACACCACCACCAACACCACCACCACTAATAGCACCACCACCAACACCTCCACCAATACCACCTCCACCCCCACCCCCAATATCACCACCAACAATATCACCACCACCAATGCTACCACCACTACAACCACCACCAGTACCACCATGAATACCACCAACACCAATACCACCACCACCGCTAATACCACTACCACCACCAACACCACCAGCACCACTACCACCACCAGCAATTTCACCACAACCAATGCACCACCACCAATACCACCCCCACCAATACCACCACCAATACTAACACCCCCAATAGCGCCACCAATACCACCACCAATATCACCAAAACCACCAATACCAGCACCACCAATACCACCACCGATACCACCACAACCACCAACACCACCACCAATATCACTACCACCACCACAACCTATATCACCACCACCAATGCACCACCACCAAAATCACCACCACCAATACCACCACCAATACCGCCACCAATACCACCAGCACCAATATCACCACCACCAATACCACCACCAAAACCAGCACCACCAGTAACTACCACCAATACCACCACCAACAGTACGACCACTGCTATGACCACCACCAATACCACCACCAATACCACCACCGCCAATACTACCACCACCACCAATACCACCACTTCCAATCCCATACCACAACCATAACCACCAATACCACCACCACCACCACCACCAATACAACTGCCACTAATACAACCACCACCTCCCACCAATACAACCACCTTCATCCTTACCACGACTACTACCAATACCACCAAGAGCACCACCACTAATATCACCACCACTACTACCACCACCAATACCATCACCATCAATACCAGCATCATTATGACCACCACCAATACCATCAGCACCAATACCACCACCAACATCACCACTAACACCAATACCACTACTATGACCAATACCACCACGACCAATACCACAACCACCACCAATACCACCACCACCATCAATACCACCACCATCAATACCACCACCTCCAATACCACCACCACCAATACTACCACCCCCAATACCACCGCCAATACCACCACCAATATCACCACCACTACTAACCACCAATACCACCGCCAACAGTACCATCAACAATACGACCAGCACTAATTCCACCTCCAATACCACCACCACCAAAACCACTACCAATACCATCAGCACCAATATCACCACCAGCACTAATACCAGTACCACCACCAATACCACCACCAATACCATCAGCACCAATACCACCACCACCATATCAACCACCACCAATACCACCATCACAATACCACTACCACCAATACCACCACCACCATATCCACCACCACAAATACCACCATCACAATGCCACTACCACGAATACCACCACCACAATACCACCAGCAATACCACCAGCAATACCACCACCACCAATTCCACTACCGTCAATACCACACCCAAAAGAGTACCACCAATACCACCACCACCATCAATACCACCACCACCAATACGACCACCACCAATACTACCACCACCAACAATACCACCACTTCCAATCCCATACCACCACCACCAATACCAATACCACCACCAACACCACCACCAATACAACTGCCACTAATACCACTACTACCACCACCTCCCACCAATACCACCACCATTACCCATACCACCTCCACTACCAATACCACCAATAGCACCACCACTAATATCACCACCACCAATACCACCACCACCACTACCACCAGCACTATGACCACCACCAATACCACCACCACAAACACCACCACTACCACCAATACCACTACCACCACTACGACCAATACCACCACAACCAATACCACCACCAACACCACCACCACCAATACCACAACCAAGACCACCACCACCAATACCACTACCATCAATATCACCACCATCACCAACACAACAATCAACACCACAAATACCACTACCACTACTACCAATACCTATACCACCACCACCAATATCACCACCACCAATACCACCACAAATACCACCACCGGCAATACCACCACCACCAATACCACTACCTCCACCACCACCAATTCCACTGCCACCACCACCACTAATACCACCACCACCACCAATAACCAAAATATCACCACCACCACCAATACCACCACAAATACTGCCACCACCATCAATACCACAAACTCCATCAATACCACCACCTCCACCAATACCACCACCAAAACAACCACCACTAATACCACCATGACCAATACCACCACCAAAACCACCAATGCCACCAACACTACCAATACACCCATCACCACCAATACCACCACAAATACCACCACCACCATCAATACCACCACCTCCACCAATACCACCACCACTATTACCACTACCAATACCACCACTGCCACCAATGCCACCACCAATACCACCACCAATACCACAGTGACCACCAATACCACCATCACCACCAATAACACCACAAATAACACCACCACCATGAATACCACCACCACCATGAATACCACCACCTCCAACACCACCAATACTACCACCAATACCACAACCAGTAATACCACAGCCAACATTTCCACCAATATCACCACCACAAATACCACCACCAATACCACCACCACCATCACCAATACCACAACCACCAATACCACCCCCACCACCAATACCACCACCAATATGAACACTACAAATACCATCACCAATACTACCACCAATAACACCACCACCAATACCACAACCACCAATACCACCACCACCAATACCAGTACCACCACCACTACCACAACCACAAATATCACCATCAATACCAACCCCACCAATACCACCAATATCAATACCACCACCAATACCACCTCCACCACCAATACCATCAATACCACCACCACCAATAACACCTCAAACACTCCTGCCACCAATACCACCACCACCAATTCACACCACCACTATGATCACCACCAATAGTAACACCAATACCACCAACACCAATACCACCACCACCACCAATATAACCACCAATACTATTACCACCAACACCACCCCAATACCACAACCACCACCAATACCACCACGACCAATACCAGTGCCACCAATACCACCACAATACCATCTCCAATACCACCACCAATACCACACCACCATCAATACCAACACTTCCACCACCACACCTCCCACCATCATGAACACCACTAATACCACCACCACCAATACCACCGCCACCATCAATACCAATACTACCAAAAATACCACCACCAATACCATCACCAATACCACCACCACCTACACCTCAACCAATACCACCTCCACCAATACCAATATACCACCAATACCACCCTAATACCACCACCAATTTCTCCATCACCAATGCCACCACCGATACCACCATCACCAATCCACTACTACGACCACCAATACCTCCACCACCACTAATACATCACCAATACCACCACCACCAATACCACAGCCAATACCACCACCAATGCCACCACCACCAAAACCACCACCACCACCACCACCAGTACCACCACCACCACCAATACCACCACCACCAATACCACCACAAATACCACCACAACCACCAATACCATCACCATCAATACCACCACCCCAACACAAATATCACCATCACCAATACCACTACCAACAATGCCACCACTATAATACCACCACCAATACCACCACCACCAATACTGCAACCACTACCACCACCACCATCAATACCACCACCACCAATACCAGCAGCTCCACCACCACCAATACCACCACTATTAATACCACCATCAATACCACCACCACCAAAACAATACCACAACCACCAATACCAATACCACCACCAATACAACCACCACCACCAATACCACCAGCATCAATACCACCACCTCTACCACCACCAATACCACCACCATCAACACCATCAGCACCACCACTACCAACCACCACTGATACCACCACAACCACAAACACCACCACCAATATCACCACCACCAATGCAACACCACCAAAACCACCCCAATACCAATACCACCCTAATACCACCACCAATACAACCACCAGCAATGCCACCACCAATACCACCACCACCAATCCAATACCATCAGCACCAATACCTCCACCAATACCAATACATCCACCAATACCACAACCTCAAATACCTCCTCCGCCAATAACACCAACAATATCACCACCACCACCGAAACCACCACCACCAATACCACCACTAAAACCACCACCACCAATACCACCGCCACTTAAACCACCACAACCATTACCACCACCAATACCACAACCACCACCACCACAAATACCACCACCAATACCACCACCACTATGACACCACCAATGCCAACACCAATACTGCCAACACCAATACCACAACCACCACCACCAATATAACCACCAATACCATTACCACCACCGATACCACCACCAACACCACTACCACCACCATCATTACCACCAATACAACCACCACTAATACCACCACCACCTCCCACCAATACCACCAATACCACCACCATCACACATACCACCTCCACTATCAATACCACCAATAGCACCACCACTAATATCACCACCACCAATACCACCACCACCACTACCACCACCAATACCACCACCACCAATACCCCCACCACTATGACCACCACCAATACCACCAGCAATACCATCAGCACCAATACCACCACCACCATTACCACCAATACCACTACCACCACTACGACCAATACCACCACAACCAATACCACCACCACCACCAATACCAGCACCACAAATACCACAACCAATACCACCACCACCAATGCCACCACCACCACAAATACCACCACCACCATCAATACCACCACCACCATCAATACCACCACCTCCAACACCACCAATACCACCACCACCAATACTACCACCGTCCAATACCACCACCAATATCACCAATACCACCACCAGCACCACCAATGCCACCACAGATACCATGAAAAGCACCACCCCACCCCCACCAATACCACTACCACCACCACCACCAATATCACCACCACCAATGCACCACCACCAATATCACCACCACCAATGCCACTACCAATACCACCACCAATACTACCAGCACCAATATCACCACCACCAATACCACCACCAATACCAGCACCACCACTACCAACCACCAATACCACCACCAACAGTACCACCACCACAACAACCATCACCAATACCAACACCAATACCACCACCACCACCAATACCACTACCAATACCATCACCACCAATATCACCACCAGCACCAATACCAGTACCACCACCAATACCATCACCACCAATACCACCACATCCACCACCAACAATACCACCATCACAATACCACTACCACCAATACCACCACCACAATACCACCACCAATACCACCACCATCAACACCACCACCACCAATACCAGAACCTCCACCACCAACACCAATACTACCACCACTAATACAACTATCATGAACACCTCTACCAATACCACCACCACCACCAATACCACCACCTCCACCACCACCAATACTACCAACACTACCACCATCACCACTACCACCACCATCACCAATATCACCACCACCAATATCACCACTGCCAATACCACCACCAATACCAGCACCACCACTACCAACCACCAATACCACCACCAACAGTACCACCACCACTACAACCACCACCAATTCCACCACCAATACCACCAACACCACCACCACCACCAATACCACTACCAATACCATCATCACCAATATCACCACCAGCACCAATACCACCACCAATACCACCACCAATACCATTATCACCAATACCACCTCCACCACATCCACCACCACCGATACCACCATCACAGTACCACTACCACCAATACCACCACCACAGTACCACCACCAAATACCACCACCAATACCACCACCACCAATTCCAGTACTGTCAATACCACACCCACAAGAGTACCACCAATACCAACACCACCAATACCACCACCACCACCATCATTACCAACACCACCAATACCACCACCTCCAATACTACCACCACTAATACCACCAACAACACCTCCATCAATACCACCACCACCAGTACCACCACCTCCACCCCTACCAATGCTACCAACACTAATACCACCAACACCACCACCAGCAATACCACCACCACCACCAACAGAACCATCAACACCACCAATACCACCACCAATACCAATACCATTACCAGAAATACCACTACCTATACCACCACCACCAATACCACCACCACCAATACCACCATGAATACCACCACCACCACCACCAATACCACTACCTCCACCACCACCAATTCCTCTCCCACCACCACTAATACCACCACCACCAATAACACCAATATCACCACCACCACCAATACCACCACAAATACCACCACCACCATCAATACCAGAAACTCCATCAATACCACTACCTCCACCAATACCACCACAACTAATACCACCATGAACAATACCACCACCAATACCACCAATGCCACCACCACCACCAATATACCCATCACCACCAATACCACCACAAATACCACCACCACCATCAATACCTCCACCAATACCACCACCAATATTACCACCACCAATACCACCAACACCACCAATACCACCACCAGTACCACCACCACCAATACCACCAATATCAACGCCACCACCAATACCACCATCACCACCAATAACACCACAAATACCACCACCACCATCAATACCACAACCTCCACCAATACCACCACCTATACCACCACCACTAATACACTACCACCAACACCTCCACCAATACCACCACCAATTCCACCTCCACCACCAATACCACCAACACCTCCACCAATACCACCACCACCACCAATACCACTTCCAATCCCATGCCACCACCACCAATACCAATACCACCACCACCACCAACTCCAGCACCAATACAACCTCCACTAATACCACCACCAACACCTCCCTCCAATACCACCAATACCACCACCATCACCCATACCTCCTCCACTACCATTACCACCAATAGCACCACCACTAATATCACCACCGCCAATACCACCACCAGCACTAATACCACCACCACCAATACCACCACCACTATGACCACCACCAATACCACCACCAACAACACCACCTCTACCACCAATACCACTACCACCACTACGACCAATGCCACCACAACCAATGCCACCACCACCACCAATACTACAACCAAGACCACCACCACCAATGCCACCACAAATACCACCACCACCATGAATACCACCACCACCAATACCACCACCAATACCACTACCACTAATACCACAGCCAACACTTCCACCAATGTCACCACCACAAATACCACCACCAATACCACCACCACCGTCACCAATACCACAACCACCAATACCACCACCACCGTCACCAATACCACAACCACCAATACCACCCCCACCACCAATACCACCACCAATACCACCACCAATATGAACACTAAAATACCATCACCAATACTACCACCAATACCACCACCACCACCAATACCACAACCACCAATACCACCACCACCAATAACAGTACCATCACCACTACCACATCCACCAATACCACCACCAATACAAATCCCACCAGTACCACCACCAATACTACCTCCACCACCGATACCATCAATACCACCACCACAATTATCACCACCACCAATACCACCTCAAAAACTACCACCACCAATAGCAACATCAATACCACCAATACCACCAACACCAATACCACCACCACCACCAATATAACCACCAATACCACCACCACCACCAATACCACAAAACACCACCCCCAATACCACCTCCACCACCAATACAACAACCACCACCAACACCACCATGATCAATACCACTACCACCAATACCACCACAATACTATCTCCAATACCACCATCAATACCACACCACCATCAATACCAACACTTCCACCACCAGACATACCACCACCATCAACATCACTATTGCCACCACCACCAATTACACCACCAATACCACCACCACCATCAATACCAATTCTACCACCAATACCACAACCAATACCACCACCAACACCTCCACCAATACCACCACCACCAATACCAATACCACCAATCCCACCCTAATACCTCCACCACCAATGCTACCAACAATCCAATACAACTACCACCAATACCTCCTCCAATACCAACACCACCCATACCACCACCAGCAATACCACCAACAATATCACCACCACCACTAATACACCACCAATACCACCACCGCCAATACCACAGACAATACCACCACTACCAATGCCACCAACACTGAAACCACCACCACTAATACCATCACCACCAAGAATACCACCACCACCAATACCATCACCACCACCAATACCACCACCAATACCATCATCATCAATACCACCAACACAAATATACCACCACCAATACCACCATCACCAAAATCTCTACCACCAATGCTCACTGCCATAATACCACCACCAGTACCACCACCAATACCACAACCAATACCACCATCACCATCAATACCACCAGCACCAATACCACCAGCTCCACCACCACCAATACCACCACCAATACCACCACCACCAATACCAGCACCACCAACAATACCACACCACCATCAATACCACCACCTCCACCACCACAAATACCACCACCATCAACACCACCAATACCACTACTACCAATACCATCACCACCAATACCACCACCACCATCAATACCAATACCACCACCAATACCACCACCACCACCAACACCTCCACCAATAATACCACCCCCAAAACCACCACCAATATCAATACCACCCTAATACCACCACCAATACCACCACCACCAATCCCATACCACCATCAATACCAATACCACCACCAATACCACCACCACCAACACCTCCACCAATAATACCACCCCCATACCTCCACCAATACCAATACATCCACCAATACCAAATCCTCAAATACCTCCTCCACCAATACCACCACCAATACCACCACTGAAACCACCACCACCAATGCCACCGCCACTTAAATCCCCACCACCAATACCACCACCACTATGACTACCACCAATACCAACACCAATACCACCAACACCAATGCCACCACCACCAATATAAACACCAATACCATTACCAACACCAATACCACCACCACCACCACCACAAATACCACTACCACCACCCCCAATACCACCACCACAACCATTACCACCACAACCAATACCACTACGACCAATACCACCACCAATACCACCACCACCATAAATACCACCACCTCCACCACCACAAATACCATTATCATTAATACCACTAATACAACCATCATTATAACCATAACTGCTTACAACGTTGCCCCTTTTTTCATTAACAGATATCTATTGGGGACTGTTCCCATACGCTCGGGGCTACCAAATCACCGAAGTGTATATACATTGGATGTTTGTTCTGTACTTATTAAGGTGAGATCTAGTGCTAAAATCCGTCCTTTTTTATTTAGACAATGTGAACTGCTGGGTTTGATGACAATTTCTTGATAAAAATGATTTTGGGATGGTCTACTTTAGGCAATTAGATTCTTCCTTTGCCTTTTGTCTACAGGTCTTGATTTTGGGCTCGATCTGTACCCCAGAATCTTTGAATATAAGGAGTTTCATAATATGACCTGTGGGTTTTTTCCTGCGATCACTACTTGAAATTGTATAGGTGAGCTCCTCCCCCCCCTCCCTTTTTTTTTACTTTAATTTTTGGGTTTTAGAGGATATGCATGAATATTATGCACAGCGGTGCTTCGTTAATTACTTCCAAGACTAACATAAATGAATCTTTATTCTGGTTGGTCCTGGAAGATTTTTAATAGGATAAGACTATTGCTTTTACTGGTTTATACTCTAAACTTTTCCTTTCTATCCTTTTTCTAAAAACCTGTGGCTTATCTTATCTTTTTTGGCTCTTATTTCTCATTTGGTGGTCGTTTTTGGTGCTCTTTCTATTTTCTGCCTTATGGACGAATTTAGAGCTTTGGAATTCATGTGTTATTTCTATTGAATTTGAAATGATGATTACTTATTTTTCTTTTTCCTTGTTCTCTTGTCTCTTCTCTTTTTATCATGTTTTTTATCACGTTTGTCTATATGTTTCTTAAGGAAACACCTTTCCCACCTTGAGATATATATATTTTTTGCTGTGGCTCTATGCTACAATTTTAATATATAAAGCAATATATCTGTGTTTGTTTTTATATGTATTATATTGTACATATATCCTGATTGCAACAAAACTTTGTCTTTGTTGTCATATATTTAGTCAATATTGTGTGTTTTTTGTATTGATTTTGGGCTTTGTGTTTTTGTTCTTATTGATGACTTTGTCTGACCATTTGTGAACTTTTTCTTTTTATGTATTTGTCTTTTCTATTTTATTTTGTAATATGTATTGTGATATATAATTGTATCTTTTTTGTGTGTATTTATGTATGTTTTTATAACTATTACAGCCCTGATGAAGTTCCCAAGGCACTAGGGAACGAAACGCGTTGGCTGTGTGCCTGTGTTTTACCAAGCATCTTCAAATAAAAAGAAGAAAAAATTGTCTGTAATACAAATGTTGGGTGTTTATGACTATTGACAGAGTGAACCTTCCCTTTTTTCTTATGAATCTTTGTTTAATTAGTATCTTTCAGCAGCGGATACTGGGAGACGTTGCACTCACTTTGACATGCATGACTAATAGAATTTAAGTGCTTGACCAAGGTCTGCTGTTGGTTGTTTTGTTGTTACATTATATTTGGGATTATAGACTGTCTTGCACTTGTTCTGCTTGTAATATCTTTTATCAAAATGTCAAGATTTGATGATGGAAGAGAAGAAATGGCCCAGAATCTCTTCGGTACAAACACTTTGATTGAACCAACACAGCATGGTGTAACTAGTAAAGTCAGTTTGAAAACATTATTCCTTAGGCTTGAGCGTTCAAAAAAACAGGAGTTATCCCGTTGGTGGGATGGGGTAACATTACAACAGTATTTGGCAAATAAAAAAATACCCAGAGGTTTAAGAATCCTAATTTCCCCCACTTTTGAAGACCTAAGTGAGGATCTTCTGAACGAGTGGGAGAATAACCTGGGAAATGCATCACAAGTGATGATGCAAATTTTAATTTGCCATGCCAGGGAGAAGGGTGAAAAGTTAAAAGGAGAAATAGAGGTTCTTAAGAAAGAAGTTAATGAATTGGAACAAAAAGATTTGATTGAAAAGAACTTTCTGTACTAAAGAAGGTAATGGAAGAACACCAAATGTATCTAAAAGATAAAAAATTGAAAAAGATCAAAAGGGATGACAGAGATTATCGCGACGGACGTGTTTGCACGTTCGCGAAAAAGTTTGATAACATTCAGGGAGGAGAAGAGAGAAAGAGAACTAGAGAAGAAAGGGAAGAGAGTGAGGAAGTTTGCTCGGTGAGCAGTGTCTCCTCATCAGCAGGCAGTGCAGCCTCTAATGTATCACATGAGATCCCTTTAGAGGAGGGAGCTTCTTCATTTCAGAAGGAGCTCTCAAAACTCCGAATCAGCAGTCGAATACAACAGAAAAAAGACCAACCAAAGCAAGGAGGGGTGGTAGGAGGTCCATAGGCAGGTACAGGGACAGGTCGAGGACTAACCAAAAAACCGAAACCCTAAATACAAATGATAATTTACCTACTAACATACTGGCACGAAATGATGTTGATAACATTTGTGACTTGAAGGTTGTCAATTTGACCAATAAAATCTTTGACAAAGATGAATTGACAGTCTTGAGTAAAGGTCTGAGTTTCTGTCCAACCCAGGGGGGTGATCTTACTAATGTACACATTGATCTGTATAAGTTTACAAGAGCTTTAAAACTGAAAGATTACTTCTCACAGCAAACACCTAGAACTATAAATCCCCCAGTTTGTTCTAAAATCTCTACACATACGATGGCTGATATTCGAAATGTACAGTTGTTGCTCAACTTATATGATGATGAGGACCACGATATGACCACTCTACTTGATCGTTTTAACATCGAACAAAATTGTAATATGGATAGCGGGCTTAAGCCAATATCCAAATTTACACCCGCTTTCAATTACCATCCAAACATAGATGTTTTCTATGATAAAGTGAGTAAAGAATTATATGATTTGGAAACATCTAACAGACCTGTGACATGTACTAACCACAACATTACCGCCAACGAACGAAAAGCACTTGATAGACTTAAACTGGACAATACAATTGTAATCAAAGAGGCTGATAAGGGCGGTAATGTTGTGGTTATGAACCATGTTGACTATATGTCGGAAATTGCTAGGCAATTAGGTGATACATGCTGTTATCAGCGAGTCCCAACGAATCCCATTAAGATCTTGACTTTGATGATTAATATAAAACTAGGTGAATGGAAGGACATTGACTTATTGTCTGAAGACGATTTCAGATACTTAAAAATTGACAAACCAAGATATCCCTGCATATTGGAGATGATAGATATCATTCTGAGCAATAATTTCTTTTTACATGACACCATATGGTACCACCAGATACTCGGGACTGCCATGGGTTCAAAATTTGCTCCCTCTTACGCCTGCCTCTTCATGGGGTGGTTCGAGAGGGAGTACGCTTGGCATAGACGTTGAAGAACCAGAACCTTTTGGGCCTGGCGGCGCAGGGTATGCCTTAATCTCCTGGGTTCTCCTGCTCAGTTACACAGAGACACGGGACACTCTGTTAGGCGTTAGAAGATCAGATTTATTAGCTGCAGCTAGTACAGTTATCCCAGAAGTACACAAGGTAGGTTCTCAAGAGACTGCCACTTCACTCTGTGGCGCTCAAACTTTTATACCATATAGGTAACATATACATTAACCAAGTATACACCCAGCACATACAAGAAAGAGCCAATAAGGAAAGTTGGAAAACAGGACAGAACCAATAGGAGAGATTTGAAAACAAAAGTGTCAGATGACTCGAAGAAACCTCTCCTCCAACTGTGTTTGTCACCCCTCCCTCAAACTAATTCATTAACGGATTCGTAACAAACTTGCAGGTGGCGAGATACGTTTGTGTGTGTTGGAGGACAGTTGTGAAACGAGAGAATGCCAGCAGAGGACAGTGAAGGCCAGACGATAAGATAAAGTTGGAAAAGAATAGTGTGAACCAACAGATAGTTGAGACGGGGATTAGGAAAACCAGACAGGGTTTAGTGTACTCGGTCAGACCTAACACCAGCTTTGCAAATAGAGGCAGAAGGACCATTTCAACACGAAGCTGCAGAAAAAGCAGAATAGACTTTGTTCGCCGTGCTGCCTGAGTGATGGCAACACAAAATGGCGGTGGAGCACAAAATGGCGGGTCGATTCGATCATGATCGGAAATCAAAGTTCCTCAGACCCTCCTTTTGCCAGAACTCAGGCAAGGTAGACTCATGTTAATCTGAGTCAATGTCGATAACCATGAGGTCATCGAGCTGTTGCTGTAACATCATTTTTATGTTTTCTGTTCTTGGTGATTTGGGTTTAGGGATGCACATAATAGCACATAGGTCACAGATGGCGGGACCACAGTGCATACAAAGGCAACAGGAGAAAATAATGGTCAAAATTATACCGAGAAATGTCAATGCTTTCCAACCCCATTTGGACAGTAGTCCCCAAAACCACTCCGAAAAGGACCAATCTCCTTCGTCCTGGTGAATCGACTCAGAGATTATATGCAACTTGGAGATAGCTTGGTATACTGTTGGAGCGTCATTAGGTATGAAAATACAGCAACTTGACCCGATCAATTTGCATACTCCACCACGATCTGCAAGAACAAAATCTAAGGCAACTCGATTTTGTAAGGTCATAAGACGGTCCGCCTGTAGTTCTGCCGTGATATTACTTAAGGCTCCTACAGTGATGTCTATTGTGGTCTCTACGACACGGACTAGTTGCCTTATATTTCTGCTGTTGGCCATTGGACCCCAAAAAGGAAGAAATCCTTTGAGGAAATCTCCTCCCTCTTGTCCTGCTGTGTCTTTCGAATCAATAACCCCTCTGCCATATCTGTTTCGATGATAGTTTGCAGAAGCGGTGTATGTAGGGGGAAGAAGGAAAGCTATATAGCAGGTACCAGAAAAACCCGTTGGTAACCATGTGTAAGCTCTATTGTGGCATATAAAATATGTGCCCTGAGATGGCACTAGAGGAGGCGAGTTCTGAGAGGAATAAACGTACGTGTGAGAACAGTTATTTCTTTGTATGGTGTCAGAAGAGCGATCATTAATTTGCAGACAGAAATATCTCTGATGAGGAATCGTCCAAATTGGCGGAGATTTTCTTTTTTTGACTTTATCACTAAGACTAGTGATATAATGGGTGACGTTCCAGTTTGTATACGCTTTTCTTTCATCAATGGAAATCTTACTATTTTCCATGATTTTAGCCATAGCTACCATTCCCTTAATTAATGAGCTATGACTAAAATCTGGACCACCAATATATGAACTAATGGAGCGTTCGAACTTACTTTGGTAGGCATCAGAGAAAATGACAAAATAAGCCAAAGCGGAACCCTCATAAGAGAACGGGAGAACTAAATATGGCATTCCTTTCTCTGTGGTATGTGGCATAAGTCCACACACCCAACAGTCAGTCGTATTGACCACTAACTGGTGTTGATGTAACAACTGGACAAAGGAATTGTTGTAGTATTCAGTTCTTCTAATGAGTTCATGTTCAGGAAGGGTATGAAAGAGATGTGGAAAACAGTAGAAGAAGACGAAGAGGAAGGAGAGACAACTTTTTGCTGCAGAGCATAAATAATCCAACCTATAAACGCCAAAGCAATACACATTAGTATAACAACACATAAGGTTATATTAAAACCACTTTACATTAATTTACAGGATTCTTTCTTCATTTCATCCTTTCTCTCTCTTTTGCCTAGTGTAGTTTCCATCTTTCTAATGGATGCTCACGGCAATCTTCCTCGATCACTCAATTATGATTATCTGCCGTCCTATGACACTGCAAGTCCTGCAGGCCTATGGCCACTACTCAGGTCACAATCAAGACTCCTACCGTGACCCTGCAACCGGGACAGAATACTACACAAGAGAGGAGAAATCTTAAGTGTTTTTTTGTCTAGGTCTCAAATTGTATCGTTCCTTTCCAGGAGTGTTTTGATTCTGAAACAATGTTCGTGGATTGGTTGTATCTAAGCGACGATGCAATGGTATTGCTTCCTGTAGAATGTCGTCGTCCTCTTTCTCAGACAATGTCCCATTCACGCGTGCATCACTAAAGGGTACGAATCGTGGAACCTTCTCACTCTCAGAATCACCAATGCCCCTGCGCACCCATTGATCATAGGGTAAAGGCCAAGGCACTTTCTTACAATGCACGCCGTGAATCCAATTATTCTTTCCTTCGACTTTAACTGCTGTTCTCGTGGTTAATAACACTAAACGAGGCTCCCTCCATCTGGGCTCCAAATTTCTCGTTCTTTGGAAATTCTTGGTGCAGACCCAGTCACCTGGTCGGATGGAATGACCTGGGTCTGTGGAAGCCTCTGGTAAAGCACTTTGAACCTGTTGATGGAGAACACGCAATTTAGTCGTAAGATCATGCAAGTAGTCAATCAACATTGGATATGGCAAGTCTGAGTATTTCTTAGGGCGAGGGACTCCCCATACGTTGGCCGGGCGTCCAAAAACCACTTCATAAGGGCTAAGTCCCAAACGAGAGTGTACTGCAGTTCTGGTGGACAGTAGAGCTAATGGCAAAG
This sequence comes from Triturus cristatus, assembly GCF_964204655.1. Classification (NCBI taxonomy): domain Eukaryota; kingdom Metazoa; phylum Chordata; class Amphibia; order Caudata; family Salamandridae; genus Triturus; species Triturus cristatus. Next base: position 801,119,357 of record NC_140584.1, read on the forward strand.
CATCGGGCCAATTGAGTCCTGTACTAGCCTGAACCTTTGCTAACTTTAACTTCAATGTACCGTTGTAGCATTCTAATAAACCCGCTGATTGTGGATGATTTGCTGCATGGAACTTTTGCTTGATACCAAGACCCGCACAAACTTTTTGCATGACTTGGCCAACAAATTCGCTCCCATTGTCACTTCAGACAATGCGCGGCAAACCAAACCTAGGGAAAAATTATTTCAGTAGAACTTTAGCTGTGGATAAAGCTGTGTTGTCTTTTAGAGGGTATGCTTCTATCCATCTTGAAAAGGTACATGCTACTAGCAGAACATATTTGAGGTTGTTGCATCGTTCCATATGAATATAATCGATCTGCAACACCTCAAATGGATATGTTGGAAGAGCAAAGTGACCTGCTGGAGTTGGGGTTCCCTTTCCCGGGTTGTACATCAGACAAACAACACAATGTTTCACTATATTGTCTGCACATTTTGGGATTTGTTCATTTTGCCACACTGGAGCCAGAAGTTTGCATATACCTTTTGCACTTGAGTGGGCTGGACCATGTGCCATAGTAACCACTGGGAGCACATAAGCATCTGGTAACAGCCAACGTTGGTGTTCAGATAATTCCACCCAACAACCCATCTCATCTAACATTCCTGTACTTTCTCTCCACTTGCTCAGCTCTTTCTCTGTAGCCTCTTTCTGAATCGCTCGTACACTTTCCACTGTTTCCTCATACATTCCTCTCTCTCTAACCCAATTTGCAGCACCCGCCACATACATTCGACTTGTTGCATCTCTCGCTGTCTTTTTCGCTACTTCATCTGCAAATGCATTTCCTCGACCAACATCATCTGTAATCTTTTTGTGTGCACTACACTTCACAATCGCTATTTGGGTGGGTAGGGCAAGTGATTCAAGGAGATCAGTCACTAACTGACCATGTTGTATTTTAGCGCCATGTGAAGTGAGAAATCCCCTTTCCTTCCAAAGACGCCCAAAGTTGAACGCAACACCAAAGGCATATTGGCTGTCGGTGTACACGTTCACTCTCTTCCCTTTTGACAATACACATGCTCTTGTTAAAGCTATCAATTCTGCTGCTTGAGCTGAATTATGCCTAATACGTGCTGTTTCCACAACTGTATGCATTGCAAAGTAGTCCCAGCATAGGCTGAAACTGTATCTCCATTAGGCATTTTAAAACAAGAACCATCTACCCATAGAGTTCCATCCGGATTCTCTAACAGTGTGTCTTTTAAGTCAATTCTTCCTTTTGTCTCTTCCTCAGTACGAAAGAAACAATCATGTTGCTCCTCAACACTTTTCTCATCTGGAAGGGGCAACAAAGTGGCTGGATTTAGGGTATTACATCGTTTGATGTGTACGTGACTAGCCAACATCGTCAGCTCGTATCCAGTTAGACGAGCGCTCGTAAGATGCTGCGTTTTCGTTCTATTTAGTAAGGTATCCACTGCATGTGGTACCATGACAATGAGAGTGTTATCCAACACTACTCCAGCAGACTGTCGAATAGAAATTGCTGCTGCTGCTGTCACTTTGAGGCAACTGGGCAATGCTTTAGCTACTGGGTCTAACGTAGCCGAAAAATATGCACATGGTCGCTGCTTGTCTCCAAATCGCTGTGTTAAAACTGACAACGCACAACCTTCTCTCTCGTGAACATAGAGCGTAAAAGGCATACTGTAATCAGGGGTACCCAATACAGGAGTGGAACACAGAGCAGTACGTAAATCGGTAAAACTCTTTTGGCACTCATCAGTCCATGGAAGGGGGTGAGGCGTATCTTTTAAAGTGAGGGCCAACAAAGGTTTGGCTATCAGAGAAAAGTTAGGGATCCATTGCCTACAATAAGAGGTGATACCCAGAAAGGCACGTACCTCCCTTTGTGTGGATGGCACAGACATTTGCGTAATTGCCTGAATTCGTTCTGGCGTTAATCGTCGTCCCTCCTTTGATAGGAGATGACCCAAGTAGGTAACCTCTCGACGAACATATTGTAGTTTAGAGGGTGAAACCTTATGATTCAGATCAAACAAATGGCGTAACAATGCAACAGTGACATTTTTGCAAATCTCTTCTGAATCAGCAGCGATTAACAAGTCATCCATATATTGGATAAGAGCAGCACCAGACTGCAAATGAAAAGTATCAAGATGACTTTTTAAAGCTTGGCTGTAAATAGAGGGACTTTCACAATAGCCTTGAGGTGCGCGCTTAAACCGGAAGCTTCGGCCTCCAAGAGAGAAGCCAAAAAGGTCCCTACTCTCTTCTGCAATGGGAATACTAAAGAAGGCATTCTTTAGATCGATAACAGAAAACCAGGTCGCTGTAGAAGGTATCATTGTCAACAAAGCAGTGATATCTGATACTACGGGAAACTGTGGCACAACAATTTTGTTTTCCTCCCAGAGATCAATCACAAAACGATATACAGGTGGCTGAGAAGGATCAGTGCGTTTAAGAACAGGAAGAATAGGACTATTGCATGTGTTACCTCTTGTTTCTTCAACCACACCTTTCTGAATCAAGTCATGAATGATTTCCAAAAGCGCTTTTTCACCTTCAGTAGAAATTCTATACTGTGGGATACGCGGCAATTCAACATTGGGTTTAAGAATGACAAAATAAGGTGGAATCTCAAGACAACCCACATCGTTCGGACCCGTGGCCCAAAGCGTTGCTGGAAGAGAAAGCAATTCAGGTGGAAACTCATTTTTATACAAATACATTGGAGAAATCAGTTTCTGTCCTAAAGTAAGATGTACACCAGAAGGAGAACAATATATCGTAGCATGCATTCTTTTCAATAAGTCTAAACCCAACAGATTCTCACCGCAACCATTCGTCAAGAGAAGTGGAGCTTCCAAATCATAAGGGCCAATTGTAATAGGCAGAGGGCAAGAAACTGGGTTACGAACAGGGGCGCCAGAAAATCCTACAGAAACATTCGTTAAGCCAGACAAAGGTGCCCCAGGGAGTTTAGAATGAATGATAGAACTTCTCATTGCCCCAGTATCTAGAAGAAATGGTTCTGACACACCCATTGTAGTGACGTTAACTTAAGGTCCATTCTGATCTACTGGAATCGACACAACTCCCTTACTTTGTCCATGGCTGTCCTAGTTGGCATGAAGACTCTCATTTTCGTTTTCAACATAACATTCTTCATTATAATATTGCTTAGACCTAACATTTTGCTGATCAAAATAGTTCACAGAATTGGGAGAAGGAAGGGCACGCTGTTCTTGAGTCAACACACTTCGACCTCTACCTCTGTTTGCTGACTGGAGGCCAGCACGACCTCGTGGAGCAGATAATGCTCCATTGCGTTGCAATAAAACCGGACAACTATTCTTAAAATGACCTTCTTCTCTACAATACGCACATTGATTAGGTCCCAACAAAGGTCGCGGAATGTATGATTCAGGTTTTTGATACAACCTCTGAAACTGCGGAGGCTGTTGAAACTGAGGCTGAACATAGCGAGAAGGATAAGCTTGTTGCAAGAGAACCTTCGTTTTTAATTCTTTCGTCTTTTTCTCTTGCTTTTCCTTCTCCTCCTTATCTCTGTTTTCATAATATTGTGCAGTAGCCAATATCTGGGCAGAAGAAGAAACAGCCCATGAACTTTCAGAATCTTTCAATTTGTATGACAACTCGGGAAGCAAATTAAATACGAATTTGTCCACAAATAATCGTTGACCACCTTCTGTAGCCATATCTTGACCACTGTGATCGATAAATGTCTCCTCGAAACGAGTGAAGAAATCAGAGACACTTTCATCTTTCTTTTGTTTGCATGCTGCTAGCTTATCCCAGTTAACTCTCAATGCAGGCATCATGGTTTTCATTAATGTAATAATCCTACCAGGGAGTTCCGAAATCAAAGCTTCAGGCTTTGCACCACCCACTTGGTCTCTATCTGTGGCAGTTATAACATCCCAAGTGGCACCTAATTCCTGTACGTGATTCTCCTTACGAATCTTAGCCCATATTGTCTGTGGGACTACGTTTCCCATCAACATGTCAATATCAGCTAAATTCATGATGCAAGCATCAACTGTCTGTGATAGTTCTTTGTAATAACCTGCAGGGTTCTTACGAGGATCTGGTAGAGTCTGCTTAAGGGCCAAGACTTCAGATCGTTTCCACGGAACATGTACCCATATACGGTGAAAATGAGCAGGAATAGCTGCATTAGCACCTACTGCTGCAACCTCTTCCTTCCATAATTGAGGAACCTCTCTCATGGGATAGTTTTTCAGTGTCAACCTAACCGACGGATCAGAATCAAGAAAAGCCTGAGAGAACAATAAGGATCTATAAGAAATAAGTGTCCTTACAGCTTTCTCAACCTTAGAACCCACAACAAGTCCTTTATCAAAATCAGTCTGAACATCTAACAGATCTTGTGGGATTGGACTAGAATTCACATCTTCCCATTCTTTAATGAGAGTATCGCACATTGCATTAAAAACATATCTTTGCGTAGGCGCATTCCATTGTGAGAAAGTAGGCATAATATCAGACACACTGTATTGACGACCCTTCTTGATCCACTTACGTGCGAGAGAGTCTAACCTTTCTCGTTCTTCAAAATCTGGGAACTGACTACGAGACTTTCTTTGAGCAAAAGCCGGAGACACATTTAAAGCTCCAAAGAAAGGAGATAGAATACCAGTGACAGTGTCTGTGAGACGTTTACGCACAGACGGAGAATTAGACATAAGAATTGGAGACAAAGTATTAGGAGAACTGACAGGAGGAGAACCGATAATTTCAGGAGGAGCAGAAGGCAATGGAGATCTAAGATCAGGAGATGAGGGCAAAGAAGTTGAAGTTAATGGTAACACTGGCAGAGGCGGTAATACTGGAGGAGGCAAATGCGGAAGAGCCGGAACAGGCGGAGGTACCGCTGGCGGCTGAACAGGCTGTAATGATTGGGGTGCATTAGCACTTTGTACATAGGGCGGGGGTAACCTCAATAAATGGGACATTAGGGGATCTTCTTCTATATCTTTCTTGTTTTCAGAAGGGGAAACAGGCAACACCGGATAGCATTTATCTATCACCATTCGATGCTGTCTCTCTGAAATTTCAGTCGCGTTATCAATTTCATCATTTTTGAATTGTTGAGCAGCCTGTATAATTGTCATACCCTGTGTTTTCCTATCTCGTTTTGCTTGCTTAATTTCTTTCTGTTTGGCTTCCTTACGCCAAAGGCGGAAAGAGTCAAACATTGCCGGCCGGGCTTTTCTTTTGAATAGGGCTGCTTCCAAATTATCTAGCACATCGGGATCAAAGCTACCCTTTTCTGGCCATTTTAGAACACCATCTTTCTTCGTGTATCGGGTCCATGCCTCGTTAAAGGAAATGGGGCCAATACCATGTTTCGAATAGAGCTCATATGTGGGAGTTCCAACCGAAGGAATCGTACAAGAGCCCTCAAGTCGGGAATCCCTATTACAACCAAAGCAACCAAATTTTCCAAACTTAGTCAGACCAGGCATCTCGTGATTTCACCTGACTGTTCACAAACTTCAAGGGAACTCAGTTTACGCAGCACAAATGCACTTACCCTCGGCTTCGGCTATTGCAATAGTCGAATCTAAGAACCAAAAATGCTAAAAAGACAAAGGACAAAAATTGTGGGCGCGACCCACAAAGATACTTAACTAAGGACGTCTTCTCACACCAACAGAGGCCCGTCTATCGTCTCGCCTTACCATACATCATCAAAGGAAGGGCCAAGGCAGGGCGGCAGTCAGGGCAGCGGTTGTTAGCAGCCGTCAGGAAGGAGTAACCGCACTGCAAAAGACCTTCGGACCACTTTCGACATACAGCGGTCGCTTGATGTGGCTCGCGATTCCTCCGGAATTTTCTTGCGGGGTTCCTCACGACCTTCAGGCAGAACCGGTACCACTAAAAGCCCCACGTTGGGCGCCAGTTGAAGAACCAGAACCTTTTGGGCCTGGTGGGGCAGGGTACGCCTTAATCTCCTGGGTTCTCCTGCTCAGTTACACAGAGACACGGGACGCTCTGTTAGGCGTTAGAAGATCAGATTTATTAGCTGCAGCTAGTACAGTTATCCCAGAAGTACACATGGTAGGTTCTCAGGAGACTGCCACTTCACTCTGTGGTGCACAAACTTTTATACCATATAGGTGACATATACATTAACCAAGTATACACCCAGCACATACAAGAAAGAGCCAATAAGGAAAGTTGGAAAACAGGACAGAACCAATAGGAGAGATTTGAAAACAAAAGTGTCAGATGACTCGAAGAAACCTCTCCTCCAACTGTGTTTGTCACCCCTCTCTCAAACTAATTCATTAACGGATTTGTAACAAACTTGCAGGTGGCGAGATACGTTAGTGTGTGTTGGAGGACAGTTGTGAAACGAGAGAATGCTAGCAGAGGATAGTGAAGGCCAGACGATAAGATAAAGTCGGAAAAGAATAGTGTGAACCAACAGATAGTTGAGACGGGGTTTAAGAAAACCAGACAGGGATTAGTGTACTCGGCCAGACCTAACACCAGCTTTGCAAATAGAGGCAGAAGGACCATTTCAACACGAAGCTGCAGAAAAAGCAGAATAGACTTTGTTCGCCGTGCTGCCTGAGTGATGGCAACACAAAATGACGGCGGAGCACAAACTGGCGGGTCGATTCGATTGTGATCGGAAATCAAAGTTCCTCAACGTGCCTCCCCCTGGACTGAATACATCGTGTTCTGGGGGAGGTATATCGACGACATTATCATCCTATGGTCAGGACCCTTGAAATCACTTGACGAATACCACACGTATCTGAATGCTAACCCTTTTAATGTGAAGCTTACCATGACATATAACAAAGAAAGAATCAATTTTCTTGATATTGAATTCTACATCAAAGATGGTATCATACAAAGCTCCCTGTATATAAAAGAAACAGCTTGTAACGCAATTTTACATGCGGATAGTGCGCATTCACCTACAGTAATGAACAACATACCGTTCGGAGAGATGACGCGTATAAGGAGGAATTGTAGTGAGGACGACATATACCTTGAGAAAGTCTTGGAATCAAAGAAAAGATTCCTGAAACAAGGGTATGATAGGCGACTCCTGGATAAAGCTGTTAACAGAGCACAACAGCTTAAAAGGGAAGATACACTCCGTGATAAACCCTTATCGACGAGAGACACGACAGTTAGGTTTATTACTCAGTACAATGACAACAGTGGCAGGGTTTATAAGATTCTTAAGAAAAATTGGAGGCTCCTCAAAGACACTCCAGGTATTGGCGAGTATCTGCCAATCAGACTTGCTATCACTTATCGCAAGGGACGATCCTTGCGGGACATCTTATGTTCTAGTTACGTGACCAATACACAAACAACATGGCTACCTCCCAAACCGAGAGACTTCTTCACTTGCTGCTTCTACAATGAATGTACGCAAGGTAAAAACAGAATGACCACTTTTACTCACAATACACCAAAAACCTACACAATTGCACATTTTATCAATTGTAATACAACACACGTGGTTTATGTACTGGGGTGTAGTTGTGACGTCATCTAAGTAGGAAGCACTGTACATCCTCTAAAGGTCAGAATACAAGAAGACCGCAGGGCAATACTTAACGGTGATATTCGTTATCCCGTAAGTGAACATTACAAAAAAACTCATCCAGATGACACGTCATTTTGGTTTTATGGAATTGACCATGTGCCCATCAATGCCAGGGGCGGTGATCGTGAGTTACAGGTCAGACAGAAGGCAGCAAGATGGATTTGCCGTTTGAAAGCAGTGCAAATGGGGCATAACACCGATAGGGAGCTTCATTATTTCCTTGGATAGTTAAGATGATGATGAATATATGAAGCAAATCATGGCATGAAAAACCTATATATTTTTCGTACTTACTGCCTCATACCAGGAAGTGGTATACACTGTGCATAATGATCTCATGACCAAAAAGATCTGTATGTTGATAACTTTTTTCAACCCTTTCCCTGCGTTAATTACTCCTTTCGGTCTCTTCCTTGTCTCTCTCTCTCGCTTTTGTTCTCTCTTCCCCTTTTTGTTTATCATCATTTTTTCTATTGCTCACGTAATATGGGTTCGATATACCTTTAGCAAAAGTGGAAACACTGTGGCATAATTACAACGTAATCTTTCTGGTAGACAGCGCTGACATTTGGCTTTGGATATTAGACAAGACGGGACCATGATGGTGGGACGGTAATCCCTTGTAATTTTAGTTCAGATTTGAACCTGTGCCACTAACCTTTTCTGTGTCAATTAACTATGAATCTTTTGATTGATACACCTAGTCTTGGAGACCTTCGTGGGATACTCTGACGGGCTGCAGGCATTTTAATATGACCATTAAATTGAGACAACGTTCTAAAGGAATTGCTTGGTTATTCCGCCTATACCCATATAATCATTTGTTTTGATATGGGCTGCAGGCATCCGTTTTCGTTGGCCACGTACACGGCATTTCCGTGGCCACGTGACTGTTTAGCGCGCTGCATAAATGGTGAAAGTATTCGTGCCATGGTTGTTTGATCCTTATTTTTGATAACAGCGATTGTACCGGCTGGATGACACGCGTCTGAATATAGGTAAGCGACGTCTGGTGAATTTCGATGCCGCCGCCAATTACTAATATATGGCTTGATAACGGGATTATATATTTACTTTTCTTTCTATCTTACGCGTTCCCGCATGATGCAAGAATATGTCTGTCTGTAATTTCTTCTATCTGAGCATGTGTGAGCATGAGTGGTCGTTCCTTTTTTACTCAATATTGCGATACAAATTTAGCTGATGTAAGAATATGCCTGTTTGTAAAATTTTTTGATTTTTTTTGCGAGATGCTGGCGATTATTGATGTCAATGGTTACTTACATTTACCTATACGGTGTGTACCGCAATTTGGCCGGCCTTCTGGGATATTACATGTTGTTCAGCTATCCATGCCAATGCACATGGTATTGTTGGGACACATGATGGCTTAGCGCGTTTGTGAGATGCTGGCGATTATTGATGTCGTTGGTTATTTACATTTACCTATAGATAATAATGACTACATTGGTTGAGCGATATGCTCTGATATTTAGAATTTTAGACAATAGTTGATACCTATCGTTTTGCGAGCAGCGTTCGGGGTGCTTACAACGTTGCCCTTTTTTTCATTAACAGATATCTATTGGGGACTGTTCCCATACGCTCGGGGCTACCAAATCACCGAAGTGTATATACATTGGATGTTTGTTCTGTACTTATTAAGGTGAGATCTAGTGCTAAAATCCGTCCTTTTTTCTTTAGACAATGTGAACTTGCTGGGTTTGATGACACTTTCTTGATATAAATGATTTCAGGAAGGTGAGCTCCTCCCCCCCCCCATCCCTTTTTTTTTACTTTTGTTTTTGGGTTTTAGAGGATATGCATGAATATTATGCACAGCGGTGCTTCGTTAATTACTTCCAAGACTAACATAAATGAATCTTTATTCTGGTTGGTCCTGGAAGATTTTTAATAGGATAAGACTATTGTTTTTACTGGTTTATACTCTAAACTTTTCCTTTTTCTAAAAACCTGTGGCTTATCTTATCTTTTTTGGCTTTTATTTCTCATTTGGTGGTCGTTTTTGGTGCTCTTTCTATTCTCTGCCTTATGGACGAATTTAGAGCTTTGGAATTCATGTGTTATTTCTATTGAATTTGAAATGATGATTACTTATTTTTCTTTTTCCTTGTCCTCTTGTCTCTTCTCTTTTTATCATGTTTTTTATCACGTTTGTCTATATCTTTCTTAAGGAAATACCTTTCCCACCTTGAGATATATATATTGTTTGCTGTGGCTCTATGCTACAATTTTAATATATAAAGCAATATATCTGTGTTTGTTTTTATATGTGTTATATTGTACATATATCCTGATTGCAACAAAACTTTGTCTTTGTTGTCATATATTTAGTCAATATTGTGTGTTTTTTGTATTGATTTTGGGCTATGTGTTTTTGTTCTTATTGATGACTTTGTCTGACCATTTGTGAGCTTTTTCTTTTTATGTATTTGTTTCTTCTATCTTATTTTGTAATTTGTATTGTGATATATAATTGTATCTTTTTTGTGTGTATTTATGTATGTTTTTATAACTATTACAGCCCTGATGAAGTTCCCAAGGCACTAGGGAACGAAACGCGTTGGCTGTGTGCCTGTGTTTTACCAAGCATCTTCAAGTAAAAAGAAGAAAAAATTGTCTGAAATACATGTGTTGGGTGTTTATGACTATTGACGGAGTGCACCTTCCCTTTTTTCTTATGAATCTTTGTTTAATTAGTATCTTTCAGCAGCGGATACTGGGAGACGTTGCACTCACTTTGACATGCATGACTAATAGAATTTAAGTGCTTGACCAAGGTCTACTGTTTGTTGTTTTGTTGTTACATTATACGAACATACATGTTCTTCGATCACTGGAGCCTCTAGCACAATCAGAGGACAACTGGCGTGTTCTTCAAGATAACTTCTCGCCAGGAAGTCATACGCTGCCGTACAGATGTTCCAATTCCCTAGGACTCCATGTGCTGCTCCACAGGCCATAATCCTGATACCAGAACAGTCCAACTCATGAGCCACTAAGGGACTCATCAGTCGATCATAATCCGGGGCAGGAGACACCGAGTTTGACAAGCACAAATCAGGGCCCATTCGAAAGGACAATCTAGGCAATGAAAAACAGGTTGCACGCAAGTAAAGTAGGAAAACCGGAAGGACAATCCATAGGCTATGCTTAAGGTGGCCAGAGGTAATGTTCCATTATATTCAAGCATCCGGTTACGAAGATGGAGCAGCTGGGACAGGCTGTCGTGTGACACAAATTGTGCAGCCATTGCGCAGTAAGCAGACCAACAGCAGCACACCAGCCGTGAGGGCGAGAATCAACGGGAGCCCGCCAAAGACGCTGGAAAAAATAGAATGAAAAAATGCCGGTATCACACCAAAGATAGTTTGGAAGGAGGTCACGAGGCCGGAGCCCACAACTTTGAAAAAATGTACCAAGCCAGTTGTTGACGAGGCATTAAATATAGTGTGAATCAGAGCACCGAAATGAAGGGGGAGATCAGTATTTAAAAGCGCATGCACCTCGGTGCGGGTGTTAGCTACGTGAAGGGCAAATGTTTCACGGGAGGAAGTCAGAGTGACTTGTTTTTGAGACAACAGAGCCCTTATTCTGCTCATCTTGTTGAACTCTGCTTTCAAGGTTGGGATGGAAGGCCAGATGGAGACATCCAGCCGCCCATCCGGGGGTGGGAAAAGGACATTTTTACAGCAGACTACTCGTTGCGAAACAGTCACAATGTAGGGAATGCCCACTAGCATCCCGCAGCAAGCCTCAGTATTTAAAAGCAAAAAACTACCGTTAGCTAACAATGTAAAAGAGGGCATAATAGCTGGCACTGGAACCCCTTTCAGGACGCAAGCTAAATTCGGTGCCTGAATGTTACATGCACCATGCAATTGGATGTGCCTACAGACTACTGAGTGATCAGGTGTGGAAGTGCATTCCTCACCTTTCAAATAGACTTCTTTCCCTTCTCTCATGCATCTCTATGTAAATGGGAGTGACCAAACGTCATGCAGGAAAGCAGTACCCAACGGTTCATATCTGCCTAGGGCATAATGTTCATGCACGAACTGAACTTAAACAAAGGAAAAGGTAATGTGATTAACCAGTGGATAAGCCACACAGCTGAGTTCAATTTGGCCACAGAGAAAGGCAAAGGTTCTAACTTTTCAATATGTAGTAATGAGTATGTTGCATCTTTCATGGACATGAACTGTTGTTTTGCAGTCAGATTAAATGGAAGGAATAAAGACGATGTATTCATGTAGTCCCAGGGAACTTTCCCAGCCTTCAACGTTTGCGAAGTCCATGCAAACTGCATTATCGAACGCAATTGATTTTGACCATGATATAACACAGACAGATCATCCTGCACAATATCCACAACAGATGAAACAATATTATCTAATGTGTAATCCTGGAAGAAAGGGTGTTAATGCTATTATCGATAACAGCTAGTACTTTTTCCAAATTGGCTTGATCAATGGCTCTCAATCTGGAAGCAGCTTCAATTTGTGATCATTTCCAAACCTCGTTATAAATAGCACACACCCATCTTTTGGACCTGCCACCCACAGGACCCTTAACAAAATCATTCAAATCTATTTTGTCATGTAATTTTGATAAATGAAATTTAACAGATGCCAAGGTGGAATGTTGTAGCCAGTTTTGACATAACTTCCCTACAGAGTAGGTAGTAACCGAATGGGAAGATTCAAAGCGGGGGTCCACTCGAACCTGGGTATACCCAGGGTGTCGACCCAGAAAGCGATGTTGATACGAATCTGAGCTCTTCTGCCATATCAACCATCCTTCACAGTCTAAATCGGAAATATTGAAGGATGTATTAGTAATGTATGACTGCAACTCTTCAAGGGACAGATCTGTATGATTATTCCAAGTAGTATAAGCACCCAGATCAGGAACTGAGGGGGAATTCATCTTTTTAGTAGTAGCCAATCCAAAACAGGTGGTTTGAAAAATAGTACAATTCAAAAATAACGTGTGGTTCGGGATGAGGCAAGCACGATGCAGAGCTTCAGTCCTTTGCACCTGCCATTTCTTAGAACCGCAAACAGATTTAAGATCAATAATATCTTTCCACAACTCATAACCCCTGATAGCCAATTCATCCATAAAGGACTTGGAGTACAATAATTTAATGTGGGTCATCCTAACTTTCGAAGCTGACTCTCCCACCACTTTAAAATAAAAGGCCTCAGGTTTAGAAACACTGAAATCAGTAAAATATGTAAATTTGTTCACTAATGTACTGGAGCTGCCTTCCATTGGTGCCGGACAATGTTTCCATTGCGTATAATTTACAAAATTTCTAAAGATATTGGCTTTATGTAGGAAATGATTGCCATAATGTTGGTAGCAAAATAGTTCCCCATAATTAGCAGTGTCTAAATACAAATCTTCAGCATCAAAGGCAGCATAATATTTTAAATCAAAAAATAGTGCCTCTATGGCCTGAACGTCCCAATCATCAGAGCGGATGTTTTGTTTCACAACATCACCCATAGAAACACGAAGTACATTTGGGACATTAATAACCTCTGTGGGTCCATGAATTTGAAATTTTACAGCATCCCACACAATCCCATCCAACACAGGCCAGGCAGTAAAATTCACAAAAGTCTGGTCCCTATTCAAGATGTGTGATGAGGAGTGGGGGGCCAAAGTTCCATCAATTAGTCTAATTGTAGTGTTCTTTCATTGAGATCGTGTCCATTCACAAGACAAAAAAACACCACCACAAATCCAATGGACATATACAAAAAAATACTTATGAGCATCAGCCAAATGTAAGTCCAAGGGGGAATTAAAAAATGCCTCTTAAACCAAACAGCAAAAATAGAAATTTTCGATGGGGCATTTGAAGTCATAGAGTTAGTGTCAAATGAAAAACGTGACTGGTCAACTGCAGTTGATTGTAAACCAGGTAACGGCACATCTGTGGGATAAGTATACTCAGTATCACGTGAACCACCAGCCGGTGGTGGCATCAAAGGATTAGTAACTGTATGCATCTCAATTACAATATCAGGCCTGGCGGTGGATGCCGGAGCCAAAACAGAATTTCTCAGCATCGCAGGGCAAGAAACCGCTGGAGTCATACTAAGAAGATTCGGCCACTCGCTGTAGTTTGACATTGTCAATGGAGATGTACCTGTTATCCTTGCGACCAGGAAGTGGAGGTAAAATTACTGTTCTTGTACCCTGCACACCAAGCACTGGTAATGGTGCATGATAAGAAGGGCCGAACTCCTTCTTGTTTTCCACCTTCTCACGGACCAGGTCCCCAACTCGAGGTAGCCAGCCGACTACCGGAATCTGAAGCGCAGCATCAGTTGTGGAGGGCAAGTGTTCCTTTGCAAGACTGTCTCTGGTCTCTTGTAGATTCTCTAATAGTAGCACAGTGATCATCTACGTCAAAGGATGCGGCTGACACCGCCATGTCTAGACCATCAAGGTCCGGGACAAACATTTTTATGCCAAAGAGCATTTCGTATGGGGTCCGCCCACCCAGAAACCTTCTAGGGAGATTATTAAGTGCACGTTGTACGTCATACAGATGGGCTAACCAGTTCCTGCCAGTGCCTAAAACCCTAGCTGTCAGGGATTGCTTTAAGTCACAGTTCATTCGTTCCACAACACTATAGCCCTCAGGCCGTTACGGACACGAACATTTGACTTGGACCCACAAAGATCTCATGGCTTCTTTGTACGCCTTAGAGGCGAACGCAGGACCTTGGTCAGAATGAAGGGTACCACATGCGAAAATTCCCACAAAGACACGCAAATCCCTGATGACAGTTCAAGCATCAGCACTCCTTTGTGGCCACACCCAAAGAAAACGTGTGCACAAATCCACTGCAACTAAGATGTACTTGTACGCAGTATCAGAGGAGAATGGACCGCAGTGATCTAGATAAACACACCCAAGTGGTTTATTTGATATGTACAACTGAGTTTGTGGTGGGCGCGCAGCAGTCGAAGGCTTTATCTGCTGACAAATGTCACAATCAAGAACATAAGCACAAGTCTGTTTGTACAACCCGCGCCACCAGTAACGTTGTTGTAAGAGAGTAACAGTCGCTGAAAGCCAGCATGGGCAGAAGCCATACCTTCGTGAACCGCTGTTATCAATGAAGGTCTGCACTCCGCGTTGGGAATCAATCTGTCACCAACGTCATTAATTCTCACATAGGGGTCTTTATCAGGACTTAAATGATAAGAGTACCAAGAAGGGAAACCTCTAGGGTAATTACCTCCCTTCTCTGTCACAGCAATAGCTGCCAAGATGTCATCATCAATCTTACTTTTGGATCTTGTAACCGCTGCTACTAGATATGTTGCCACTGCTGTTTTCGCTGCTTTGTCAGCTAAGCTGTTCCCGACAGCGTGGACACCAACTCACTGGTGCCAAAGAGTGTGAATCACATTCACAAGAGGCAGATTCTGTTTAAGTTCTGCCACTCAAACCCAAAGTATTTTATGCTTGATTGTGCTACCTTTGGAATCGCAATATTCATTCTGAGACCAAAAGAATAAATTGTCATTAAAAGACTGAACACAGTAAAACGAGTCACTCACTATAAGAGTAGTAACTGGAGGATCAGCAAACTCCAGTGCAAGCACTAGAGCCTGTAGCTCTGCCAACTGTGCGGTATAATCACCCAATGACTGCGTATGTATGACATCAGACTTGAATTCACCATTCACAAAAGTACCCGCTACAATTGCGCAGGCGGCTGAATAAGCATGCTACGATTCCGTCGCCGTTTGCACCGAATCATCCGTGTAAATGACACAATGGTAATGTTCAAGAGGACGCAAAGACAGAGGAGCTAGATGAACAAATTCATACTGCAAGTACTCCTGAGTCTGTAATGAGGCATCAAAGATATAGGTGACATCTGGTGATGTCAAGGAAGTTCCCCATTGTATCCAACGTGGATGCAAAGCTTTAGAATTAGGTACACTGTCTTTCGTCGCTGCTTCCAGAGCAGGATATGGTGTGACAACCAACATGCGTTTCCCCTGTGACAGTGCACGCTCTTTAAGAATCGCCATGTGCACTGCAGTCAAAACTTTTTCGACCGTGGAAAAGCGCATTTTAGCCGAAGTGTACAGGTGTGATTTGTAAGCAATGGGGACTCTGTCGCCCTCAGTGAACATTAAGTACGTGAAACCCACTGCGCCAGGGACAATTCTTATCACCAGGTTAGCGTGGTTATCACGTGTCAGTAAGTATTTCGAAGCAAGAAGATCAGCCTGCAAAGATTGCAAGATAGCTGAATGCTCTGGCAGCCAGCTTGATTTGGAAAATGTAGGTTGTACCAAGGCATATAGCGGCTTGATATGCTGGGCATAATCTGGAATGTAAGTACACCCGAAATTCAGAAAAACCCAGCAAAGATTGTAATTTTTTCAGCGTTGTTGGAGCACGCAAACATGCGCACTTCTCCAAGAAGTGAGGGGCTAAACCTCGACCTTCATTGTTGAGCTCGTAGCCCAAAAACAACACTGTATACTCTGAAATGTGTGACTTCGCAAAGTTGAATTTGTAACCGATGTCTGCAAACATAACAATGATGCGATCAACGCAACACAGATGCGGCCATAATTCGTCGTCTGTGAGATAGATATCGTCAACATACGAGTACGCATCAGGATCAATGCTCTCCAACAGAGAGACTACACGTGCGGCAAAGACGCCAGGGCTGTTTTTATAGCCCATGGCCAATCTTTTAAACTGTTTTTGTTTGCCGCCAGAAGTAAAGGCTGTCCACTGAATACTAATAGAGGACAGATTATGGCTGAAAAAGCCATTGGATATGTCAAGTGTGGTCTTAAACCTTTTTCTCATGAGACTATCAACGAGGGCAGAACTGTGGGTATTCTGTACGGCACAAGTCCGACAATGAGAGTTCAAATGCCGGTAATCCAAAACTATGCGGTACGACCCATCAGGTTTAGTGACAGTGAATAGAGGATTATTCATTGGTAACACACAAGTTTCAATAACACCTTGATATTCCAATTGCTCAAGGATTTCTGCGATGTGAGATCTAGCTTCGCGGCACATGGGATATTGGGGCTGCGGCTGGGGCATAGACCGTAAAGGAATCTCATGGCTTGGCGACAATTTATCCCACCCAACCTGAGTACGGTACAGAGCAAGCACCTGAGCCCACTCTTCTGCAAATCTTTGAGCGTGATCCTTTGGCACTGTGTGCGTGAAGGAAGGGAGGATTACCTCCTCCCCTCTAGGAGCAGCCAAAATGAAAGCTAGGGGCCAGTCCGCCTCTGCTAATAGAATATCATAGGTATAGGTCAGACTATCCCAAAAAATCCCTTGTATTGTACGTTGTATGTCACCTTTAATCAAAAGTAATATGTCATATAGTCTGTCAGGGGGAGCCACTCTAGTATCTGCAGTTCCTACAGTAATGAATGTGTCAGTTGCTGTCGCCTCCAGATATGGACGCAGTGCTTGCCACACTACTGTAACCTCCGCTGCGCTGTCGAGCAGCGTTAGTGCCCATGTCAGGTTCTGAAGCTGCGTTCTCACTATCTGTGGCATATCTTGTTGTTAGCGCAGCAACTTTCTTCTTCTGAAACGGGGGATGTTGACGTGCAAACTCGTCCTGCTTGCCTTTACCGTCAGGCTGACGGGGTTGCTCACGTCCTTGTTGGGCACCCCGGCTCTTGCTGCGTTCTCCGCCACCGGACTGCGAGGCCGATGTTTCCTGTGAAGAACGAGGAGAACGTTGTTCAGTAACCTGAAATCTATCAGGTGACCTAATACTAGTGCGATCGCGCAAATCATATGTGCGTTCACCAGTCGCCTGTACCGGTGACACAGGACGAGACCCCTGTTTCTGTTGCTGCTTTCCCTGTTTCCTTGTTCTCCAATTTTGTTTAGGAAAAGTTGGACGATCGTCTTTGACAGACAAACTCACCTTAGTTTGCTGTTGTATGTCTAGAATGACAATGGTAGGCTTAATCCCCAAACTACTGCGGCCAATAGTTCTATAAGCCTCCGCCATAATTTTAGGCAACTCACGGGGCGTATCGAGTTCGTCAACGAGGGCTAAACCATTCACCACTTGAAAGTGTACCGCATCTCCCTTGAGATTACCAAGGACGAGAGTGGCAACTACGTCGAACACACCGACAAGCCTCATTCCCAATTTGACAGCCGCCTCCGGACCGTGTTGATCTTGAACACGCTTGATGACAGAGGGAAGCACGGCCAAAGATGGGGTGCCGAAGCACTTCGAGTAGACCGCTGCAAAAACCTTACCCCAGTTGTCACAATGGGACACCTCTGGGACTAAGTCCTTCTGTAAACTAATGGTGAGTATCCTGTGTTTCTCCACAGGAGTCGAGTGCGGAAAAACTGCCTCCAGCGGGTAAAATTTCTCAGCAAGCCAATAAGGTAAATCGTCCTTATTTTGGGTGCGCTTGCCCATTACCGAATTAACCATGACGGGACTAATGACAATCCCGGCCGGGCCAGCTGGCTGTCCCGCAACAACAGGTGACCCCACCTGCACGTTACGTGAAACGTATTGCACCAAAGCCCTATATACTGTAATCAGGGCTGAATGGAGGACACGTAACTCATTCAACGTAGCCGTTAAATAACGAGGATGAGGTGTAAATCCGGCCAGTTCCGGCCAAGTGGCTCCTGGAATTGACAAAGTGCCCATTCGAACCGGTGTAACCGTATGGGGAAGGGCGCCATTAAACCAAATTCGATGCTGCCAAGCTGAAATAGGAATCTCCTGCGTCCTATATGGCGTATAATTTGCTGGGATCTGCGTGGGAGTATAAGAGTGAAACATATTATCATCCACATTCACCGCCGGCATAGTCTCCCAAGAGTAAAACAACTCGTAGGGATATGATGCATCGGCACTCACCACAAAAATAACAGCCATCCCATCGTTCGGCACTCCAAACTGCGTCAAATGACGCCACAGAGGAGTGCGGCTATGTGCTGCAATATCGACCGCCATAAGGACACCGAGAAGAATAACAATATGTATTACAGTAGCACCAGGGTTCAAAAATATAAAAACCTTTTCAATTGACAAGCTTGATTGAACCTATTGTGCTAATAGGTAGGTTAAAACTCCCGCTATCCGGAAACAAGAGTGAGGGCGTCGTGGACTAATATATGCACTACTAAGGCGTCTCAAATCATAAAACCAAACGCTGGGTGCGCCATGTTGCAGGGATTCTGCTCACGCACAGACCTATGCGCAGGAAACCAGGACCTCAGTGAATTGCGGTGTACCAAAACCTCACCTCAGTACCCAGAACTCCTATCCGACCAGCACAGTGTCTCATTCGCTCTTCATACCATATAGAAGCTACCAATGATTAGACAACCCAGAACATGAGACTTTAGAGTACTCTCAGGATTTGTGGGAATCAGAAATACCTGTTCGTTATTATTCTCATATCAGTCCACAACAAGAGTAATCAGAGAGTCACTGTGGAGGGGATGGCTACGGAGAACCATGCCTCCGGATAGCCACAGGTGACAAGCGGCCCCACCCCCGGCAATGGCTGCTCGCGCCGGGCCGGCGTTTCTGTTTTGGAGGTCTTCTCCGCGTTTCCTCTGAGGTGCTCGAGGTGCGGCTGATTTTGCCGATTTTGCCGATTTTAGGGACGGACGGGCTGTGTGTTCGTGGAGAGCCCTGGAGCATTGAGCAGCTGTTCTGTCGTCCTGGCGGCGTTGCGGAGGAGGTGAGCTGGAGGTGGATATTGGCTCTGCCAAGTTGTGGCTTTTTTTTTTTTCCTTCGTGGTTGCCTTGCTGCTGCCTTGCCTCGCTCTTGTGCTGTGCTGGCTCTTGTGTCCCTCTACTTTGCTTGGCTGTAGTGAGGGACCAAGGGAGACTGTGGATTGCTGGCTGTTGGTTGCTGTCCTCCGCCTTGGGAAACGAAGTTGCTGCCGGTTCCCTCCCGCCTGTAATGCCTTTAGATTGCCTGCTAGAAACGGAAGAAACAATTAATTGAAAGAGGCATAGCAGGGAAGGCTGTTTGAACATATTAGGAGGACAAATAGAACGCTTTGGTGAGTCTTTTTGATTTTTGCATGGAGCGGAAGATTTAATAGGCAATTTCGAGTTAGGGGGCCTCTCGCGACAGCATTGGGAGCTATAATTAAGGCAAATAAAGGCAGGGTTTAAGCAGCTAGAGGCTACGAGGGGGCTAACCAAGAAGAAAAAAAGGAGAAGAAAAAGAGAGATACATTACAGCCAGAGATAATTAAGAACAGGAAAGGCTGAGAACTGGGTAAACCTCTGAAACATCTAAATGCTGCTGCCAAAACCGACTCCGCTGCCCGTCTTAAAACCAAAACACGACTAGCCCAAGCAAAAGAAGCAGCCCGGTTGGTCCGGCTGGCTAGTAAGGAAGATAACATCAACTCGTGTGGTCTTGACAGCTCCCTCGAGAGCTCGGAAGAGGACCTGCTTCCAGTTACATCTCCGGAACAGGCTAAATCGTGTGTCAATCAAACAAATATGAGCGAAACCGCAGCCCCAACAAGACAACCCACTGGCAGAGGTCCCTAGGGAAAAAAAGAGGCAAAGCAATTTTCTCTATTCCTGAAGAAAGCTACCCTACCATCATCCTTCCTAAGCCCAAGCTCCGGTCTAGCTCCAACATTTTCTAAAGATTCTTCAGAAATACCAGCACTGCCAGTACCAGTGCCAGTTTTAGTTTTGGCATCTCACAATCGGGAGAAATCACAATGCAATTTGGAACCGGAACGTATGGCAGTTTTGGAGGCTTGTATGGGCCAAGATTCTAGTCATGATGAGGCAGCTTCATTAATTGTATTGATGGAAACGATCGTTCCCATTACAAGCAAGTCCCGACTACAGGAATCACTAGACAAAAGTAGAGAGATCGCAATAAATATCCCTGTAGATACGACAATCCTTCAATCCAAGTTACAACCCCTTTCGTCATCACAGGATTTGATACTGCCAGGTAGCCAGCCGTCTTATAAGGATATTATGGTCAGAAATAGCTCTCCTGGTGCCGATAGAGCTCAAAATGATCCTAGCCTAATTATGGACACAGCTGGTGAATATCAATTGGATATTAAGAATATGTTGAACTTAATATTGGATGAAGTTCGCGAGATGAAGAGTACGCAGAAAGCTGAAATTGCCTCTCTGCACCAACGGCAATGTCATGCTTTCCTATCAAACTCCAGGAGGCGGAAGCTGGAATCTCAGTATTAGAAGATCAGATGACCACGGTAATTGGTGAAGTAAAAGTGGCAGTAAAAAATAAGAGCTATCTGGAAAACAAACTGGAGGATCTTGAAAATCATTCTCGGAGATCCAACCTCCGGATAGTTGGGGTTCCTGAAGGTATTGAAGGCCCTCAAACCCTGCAATGGGTCAACTCTTTTATCAAGCAGAAAGTTCTCCCTGAGTATGAAGGAGATCTTACTATTACCAGAGCTCATCGAGTTCCAGCCCATCCTTTCCCCAACTCCACGATGCCGCAAACAATACTGCTAAATTTTGCAGATTTTCGAGTGAAGGAAAAAATATTGACAAAAGCTATTCAGCAGAGACAGTTTTCAGTAAATGAAACTGATAAATGTCGTATTTTTACTGATATGAGTGCTGCTGCTGCGCGCAGAAGGAAAGAGTTTGTTAAGATCCTCCATTTGTTTAAAGCTAATGGTGCTCAAGCATCAATTGCCCAGCAATCTAAGTTGAAAGTTTTAGTCAAGGGGACATTTTTTATGTTCTCTGATCTGGAAGAAGCTCAGGCACTATTAAAAGAGATCTCGCAAGGATCTCGGGCTTAAAGGAATAGTTAGATGCAGGGGGGGGAGAAAAAAGAGGAGGGAGGAAGTTTTTGCAAGGATTTTGTGTTTAAAAGGATGGCCCCAACGTCGATTTGAGATGTGGTAACAATTGGGGTATTTTTTGTTTTTTCTCCTTTAATTGTAAGATATGCTTGCTAGACTGTTATTTATCGGACTGAGATAAAGTGACAAAGTATTGCATTGCTGGGGGGGTGTTGGGGTCAGCGGGGTCACTTAGGGTGTAAATTCATGACACCCATGAGGTTAGAGGGGAGGGGCGGAATGTGGATAGCGTGGTTGGTAGGGGTTTCGTCAATCAATCAATCAATCAAAGACATTTATAGAGCGCACTACTTACCCGTAGGGTCTCAAGGCGCTTAGGGGGGGGGTGCCGTTACTGCTCGAACAGCCAGGTCTTGAGCTTCTTCCTGAAGGAGAGGTGGTCTTGGGTCAGGCGCAGGTCGGTCGGGAGGGAGTTCCAGGTCTTGGCGGCCAGGTAGGAGAAGGACCTTCCTCCTGTTGTCGCTCTACGGATGCGTGGGACGGTGGCGAGGGTGTGACTGGCTGAACGGAGGTGGCGTTTGGGTGCGTAGAAGTTGATTCGGTTGTTGAGGTAGCTCGGTCCTTGATCGTGTAGGGCTTTGTGTGCGTGGGTGAGGAGACGGAAGGTGATTCTTTTGTTGACGGGGAGCCAGTGCAGGTCTCTCAGGTGTCCGGAGATGTGGCTGTTACGTGGGATGTCTAGGATGAGTCTGGCTGAGGCGTTCTGGATCCGCTGAAGTCTCTTCTGGAGCTTGGCGGTGGTTCCGGCGTAGAGGGCGTTGCCGTAGTCCAGTCGGCTGGTGACGAGGGCCTGGGTGACGGTCTTCCTGGTCTCCGTGGGGATCCACCAGAAGATCTTCCGTAGCATGCGTAGGGTGTTGAAGCACGCCGAAGAGACGGCGTTGACTTGCTTGGTCATGGAGAGGGAGGAGTCCAGGATGAAGCCCAGGTTGCGTGCGTGGTTAGTCGGTTTGGGTGCGGTGCCCAGGGCGGGGGGCCACCAGGAGTCGTCCCAGGCGGCTACCTCCTTCATCCCTTCGTGCAGGTTGGTTCTGGCAGCGGCGGGGTCGTTGGTCAGGGAGAGGATCAGCTGGGTGTCGTCGGCGTAGGAGATTATGTTGAGGTTGTGTTGGCGTGCGATGGCTGCGAGGGGGCTCATGTAGACGTTGAAGAGGGTAGGGCTCAGCGAGGATCCTTGAGGGACGCCGCAGATGACTTTGGTGGCTTCTGACTTGTACGGTGGTAGGCGGACTCTCTGTGTTCTTCCGTCGAGGAAGGAGATGATCCATTCCAGTGCCTTCTCCTGGATTCCGACGTTGCTGAGGCGTTGCACTAGGGTGCGGTGGCAGACAGTGTCGAAGGCCGCGGAGAGGTCTAGGAGGATGAGGGCCGCTGTTTCTCCGTTGTCCATCAGGGCTCGGATGTCGTCGGTGGCGGCGATGAGGGCGGTCTCGGTGCTGTGGTTGGCTCGGAAGCCGGACTGCGAGGGGTCGAGGGATCCGTTCGTCTCGAGGAAGGCGGCCAGCTGATTGTTGACGGTCTTCTCGATGACTTTGGCTGGAAACGGGAGGAGCGAGATTGGGCGGTAATTCTTGAGTTCAGTGGGGTCTGCTGTAGGCTTCTTGAGGAGAGCGCTGAGTTCTGCGTGCTTCCAGCTCTCGGGGAAGGTGGCGGTGTCGAAGGAGGTGTTGATGATGTCCCGCAGGTGGGGTGCGATGACAGCGTCGGCCTTGTTGAAGACGTGGTGAGGGCAGGGGTCGGTCGGAGATCCGGAGTGGACGGAGTTCATCATGCGGACGGTGTCTTCGGTGCTGATCGGAGTCCAGGCTCGGAGGGCGGCGGTGGGCGGCATTGCTGTGGTCGTGGCGTGCGTCGGTTGGGTGCTGAAGCTGTTGTGTATGTCCGCGATCTTGTTGTGGAAGTAGGAGGCGAGGGAGTTGCAGAGATCTTGCGAAGGGGTGATGTCGTTGTTTCCGGCGTTGGGGTTGGAGAGCTCTTTCACGATGTTGAAGAGTTCCTTGCAGTTGTGTGCGTTGTTATCCAGCCGGTCCTTGAAAGCGGTTTTCTTGGCGGCGCGGATCAGTTGGTGGTGCTTCCGGGTGGCGAGCTTGAGGGTGGTCATGTTGTCCGGTGTCGGTTCCCTTCTCCAGACTTTCTCGAGGGCTCGGCAGTTCTTCTTGGAGCTCTTGAGTTCGTCGGTGAACCATGGGGCTTTCTTGCTGCCGGGTCTGCTGGGCGGGGTCCTCATCGGGGCGAGTTCGTCCGCGCAGTTGCTGATCCACTTCGTGAAGTTGTCGGCTGCCTGGCTGGGGTTCGCTGAGCTGGCAGGAGGGTGCTGGCTCAGGGAAGCGGTGAGCTGGTCGGCAGTGATCTTGTTCCAGCTTCTATGGGCAACCTGTTGCTGGTGGTGGTGGATCGTTGTTCTCTTGAAGGCGAAGTGTACGCAGCTGTGGTCCGTCCAGTAGAGTTCTGTGGCGTGGCTGAAGGTGATGTCTTTGCTGGATGAGAAGACGGCGTCGAGAGTGTGTCCGGCGAGGTGGGTGGGGGTGCTCACCAGTTGCTTCAGTCCAAGGTTGGCGAGGTTGTCGAGCAGGGTGCTGGTGTTGCGGTCGTTGTTGTTCTCCAGGTGGAAGTTGAGGTCTCCCAGGAGGATGTAGTCAGCGGAGGGGAGGGCATGCGGGCTGACGAAGTCGGCGATGTCCTCGCTGAATTGAGTGCGTGGTCCCGGGGGTCGGTAGATCAGGGTGCCTCTGAGGGTGGTCTTCGGATCGGTGTGGATCTGGAAATGCAGGTGTTCGGCGGTGGTTAGGGTGTTGTCGGTGCTAGTCGTGATTCGGATGGTGTTTCTGTAGATGATGGCGATGCCTCCTCCCATCTGGTTGGCGGTGCGGTCCCTTCGGGTGATCTTGTAGCCCTCTGGGATGGCGATGGCGATGTCGGGCGCAGAAGAGGCGTTCATCCAGGTCTCCGTGATGAAGGCAACGTCAGGGGCTGTGGCATCTAGGACGTTCCAGAGTTCGATGGCGTGTCTGTGGACGGAGCGGGTGTTGAGCAGGATGCACTTGAGGTGGTTGCTGCTGGTGTTCGGCTTGGCAGGTGCTGGTGCCGGGCAGGTCCGGATGCAGGTGAACTTGCAGGCGTGGCAGCTGAAGGGTCCGTGGGAGCGTCGTGGGGTGGCTTGGTAGCATCCTGGGATTCGGCCGGAGTTGGGTGCGATGAGGGCGGCGGCGGTGTACGTCAGGCGGGTCGGGCGGGGTCTTCGAGGGCCAGGGGTCCTGGCACTGGGCGCGGTCCAGGCGCGGACGGGCGTAGATGGGCTTACCTTTGGCGTGCCTTCGGCGCACAATCGGCGCGCCCGCTGCGCGTGACCGCTGCGCGTGACCGCTGCGCGTGACCGCTGCGCGTTCGCACGGTCGCATATATGGCGAAGTGCTCGGGGGGGCGGAGCAGCTGGGAGGCGGGAGCGGGGAGGGAACAGAAGGCAAAAGGGGCGTGGTTATCGGCGGTGGCGGGAAGCGGGGAGCGGGGAGGGAGGGCGAAGGGCCAAACGAACGCGCAATACAGAAGGAAAAATAACAGGTTACAGGGAGACAGGCAGCAAAATGCAATACAGCAGAAAACGTCAGGCAACAAATAAACAGAGCAGAACTGTAAAAAACGAGGGGGGCAGGTCACGGACCACGCCACATCACACATCACACCACGTCACATTCCGCGGGGTGTTTTTTTTTAAGGGTGAGGGTGGGATTAGGTCTATTGCAGAAAAAAGAGCAAGAGCAGAAGGTACAGATAACATACAACGTGAAGCTTTAAAGATCTTAGAATAGTGACCAGTAAATGTAAGATCCAATCAGTTAATGTTAATGGAATTTTAAATTCTAAGAAGTATGGTGCTCTTATTAGATGGTTGACATCATGTAATCCCCATGTGTTCTTTCTACAGGAGACACATTTAAAATGTAATTCCCCTAAGTTATTTATACCCAGGTTCTTCTCTAATGCCTTTTTTGCATCGGCAGGTTTAGCCATGAAAGGAGTGGCTATTTATTTTTCCAGAAAACTCCCTTGGGAATTTTTACAAATACATAGGGATGTACATGGGAGATGGATATGGGTGGTTACTAAGCTACTGGGGAAGATCTTGAACTTTATAAATTATTATGGTCCAGTGTTGGACGATATTTTAGCCCTGATTCAAATTAATGAGCTTTTGATAGGAGCCCCCGGCCAGATTATTTGTGGAGGGGACTTCAATTTTATTCAGGACCTTAGAAAAGATACTTCTAATAAAAACTAAAAACAATTGAAACCAAATACCAAAACATGTGTGGAAGCCATCAGACAAGACTTTCAACTGATAGATCTATGGAGGGAAACAAATCTGGATAAAGAATTTTATACTTGCTATTCATATCGGTTTCGGACCACGTCACAGATTGATTTTTTTCTTACATCTAGATCCCTCCAGATCTTAAAGGCTGATATTGGGTGTAATCCTTTCTCGGACCATGCCTATGTTACATTAGAAATGATGCTTGGGGGAGGGAGTAGGGAACGGCCTAGGTGGCAGCTGGACCGGCTCCTTCTACAGGATCAGGATTGGGTGAAAGATTTTAGAGAATGGATCTCCGAATATTTTAAGATCAATGAGAATACAGCAGAGCCCTTCTCAGTTTGGGGTGGGGTTAAGGCAGCGGCCCGTGGCCAAATAATTGCCTTTACTGCCGCCCAATCAAACATCCGGAGGTCTAAGATAGCTGAATTACAAGCGGAAGCTGAAAAAGAATACGCTCTCCAACTCCAGTTGCTTCCTAATCAACTTGAACAGGCAAGAATGGCATTGAGGGATTTTTTTGTTCTAGAGGAAATCTGTAGTTCACAAATATTTCAACAAAAAGTTTACGAGGAAAGCCAGCTAATTGGTAAATTTCTGGCCAATTCAACTAGGAAAAAACAAGAAGCAGCCATTATATCGAAAGTGCTCGATCCTCAGACTGGTCGAGTTGTAGCTAATAGTGCCAAGATCCCGCAGGTCTTCTTAGCACATTTCCACCAACTTTATTCGACTGAATACCTTGTGGAGGAAGAGCAGATCAAGGAATACTTCATGAATATGAACATTCCTAAACTCTCAGATAACCGGATCAGTATAGTGGGATCCGATGTGGAATCAGCCGAGATCATGGCTGCCATTAGAGCAACAGCTGGGGTGAAAGCATGTGGACAGGATGGCTTCCCTATTGAACTTTATAAAGTTTTTTTAGGAATATTGATTATACCCCTGAAGAAATTCTTTAATTATATAAAAGAGGGAGGCTTGGTTCCAACATGTTTTAAACAATCAATAATTGTATCCTTTGTTAAAAAAGATAAAAATCCGGCGGATGTTAATTTTTACAGGCCCATCAGTCTTCTGAATTCAGATTATAAGATTCTAATGAAAGTGTGGGCAGGGCGCTTTTTGTTTGCCGCCCAAGAGACAATTCATAGTGATCAGACTGGTTTTATTGGGGGTAGATCTATGACGGCAAACACACAGTTTTTAATACATGCCTTGGACTATTTTAATACAAATTTGATCCCGGCAAGTGTTGTTATGGTCGACGCTGAGAAGGCTTTCGACTTAGTGAATTGGAGTACCCTGTTTTTTGCCCTTGGATGGTTTTGCTTCCCAGCCCAGGTCGGTAACATGCTCCGCAATATCTATCAGGGGGCCACGGCCCAGGTAGTTATAAACTCGAAACAAGCAGGGACTATACAAATAAAACGTGGGACCAGGCAGGGTTGTCCGCTGTTGCCCTTGCTTTTTAATTTTTTTATAGAGCCTCTTGCAATTAAAATACGAAACAATGCTGCTATTCAAACACCTATTTGTGGCATGCCTAAGTTGAGACTTTTCGCAGATGACATAATTTTATATTTGTCTCCGGATAAAGATAACCTTGAAATTGTTTTAAGGGAATTCAAGAACTTTGAGTTAATTGGCGGTTATAAAATAAATGCAGATAAAGCCGAAGTTCTTGCCCTTAATACAAATGTAAATTCTTTTCCAACTCGTTTAAGAAGGAAAGCAACTAACCTTGATCCCATTAGATATCTTGGGATATATGTGTCTAGCCAGTACCAACAGCTATATAAACTGAATTATTTAAGAATGAGGGAGGTAATCAAGAAACTTTTGGAACAATGGTTGATACTCCCCTTATCGATAGTGGGTAGAGTTTCCTTAATTAAAATGTCTATACTTCCGTTGCTAATATTTCTCTTTTCTAATGTCCCAATCAAAATAAATATGTCTTTTTTTAGAGAACTAGAAACTTTATTTAGAGAATTTGTCTGGGGAAAGAAAGTACCAAGGGTAAAGTTGACAGTGGTCCAATTACCCATTGCACAAGGGGGGTTAGCTTTGCCTCATTTGAGAACTTATTACGAAGCAGCTTTTCTAGACCTAGTGTCTGGACTGATGGGATCTAAATGTACTAAAGATAGCTTCTTTTTAGATAGAATGATTCAAGAATCGGATTCACAAACTCGAGTGTTTTTAAAAACTTCCAAATTTCCTAAAAAAACTAGGTATAAGACATTGAAGGATCTTGCTTTTAGACTGGAGTTGTTTTTTTAAAAGACGGGCTCTTCTGGTCACCATTATTTAAAGTTGAGAGAAGCTTCTAGTCTTGGCCTCCAGTTTCGATTAAGACATATCAATAATTGAGAAAGCTGTGGACTATCTGAGCTAAGATATTTCATAATTCAAAACAGGGCGATTTCCTGGTCAGAGGTAATGGGTGGGGCGGAAAGCCATTCGAAACCCTCCTTCTTTGAATATCTGCAAATTGCTCACTTTCTAAAAAACACAAGTGGCATTTTTGATGCTCCAAATCAACTGGTGGTAGCCCTTTATGGGGTTAGAGTGAGTGGTGTGAGGAACTGGTACCGGTTGTTATATAAACAGGGTCAAACGTCTGTCCTAGAGAGCCACTTGGCTAAAATAGATTGTGAGACAGGATGTACTCTTTCATTGAATGATTGGGAGGCTCTGTGTCTTCTAGGAAGTAAATCATTGCGCGCTGCAAATTTTAAAAGGATGTCCTTCCTATCTCGCTGGCTTTCTTACTTAACTCCGGCTGCTTTAAAAAAAAGATTTCCAGGAGTGGAGAATAAGTGCTTCCGTTGCCAGGCTGATGGGGAAGGCGGAAGGCGGATGGCACCATATCTTTTGTTCATGTCCACGGTTGAGGCCCTTTTGGGAGGCAATTTTTGCAGATATTCGGTTAATAATCGGGAAGACTGTTTTGGTAGAGGCCGAGGCAGCTTTATTTGGATGTTGTGGGGACAGAATGAGGTTAACAGGGGCCGAGAAAGCTTTTTTATTTATTTCTTGTACGGTAGCCCGTTCTTTAATTCTCCAGAATTGGAAATCTAGTGAAGCCTCCTCTCATTTGAAATGGTTCAACAAAATGAAGAGGTCTCGAAAATTTGAAGAAGCTTATGCTAGACGGATCGGGGCCATTTGAAAATTTGAAACAAATTGGAAGTTTTTTATGGATTTAGAAAAGTTAAAAGATGGACTTTAACACTGGTTTTATATTTTTGAAGTTGTAGCCATTTGGCATTGTATTTTAGAAGCATTTGCACTTTTTTCGCTATTGCACTTTATTAGATGATCGACTTACAGTTATTTTGGATTAATGAGGGTAACAGCTGTTTCAGTTATATTGTTTAAAAAAAAAAAAAAAGTTGATCTTGATGTTGGAATGATAGCTGTTATTTGTGATAAAAATGCACTTGCACTTTAATGGATATTGCACTTTAGAACCACTTGCAACCATGTGGGTTGCTGCACTTTAGGCTACTTAGTTTGCATATTGCTAATTAGAAGTTATCATATCTGCTTCACCAAAATGTTTTTTTTAATGATCTGAAGTAGATTATGTATTTTATGTACCTAATGCCTTGCTCAATAAAATAAATAAAAAAAGAGTAATCAGAGACACAGTAAAGTTTAAAACGTTTATTTTATAAACCACGTGTCCTAAGATGCAGTACCTTGGCTAACATAAGCAGACAAATGATTAAAACTAAAACCATCAGCATTACAATACCATGGAAAATGAAGGGAGAAATCATATTACAAATGATAGTGGAATACAACCACCCTCCCTTCGCTAGTAAGCTAGTATTATTAGACTAATAGAAGGTCTCTAGGTTTGAATGGGGAACCCCATACCGTAAATATCAGCTTAGGTGAATCACATCACAGGATCAGCTTTGCTCTGTGCCTGGAGAAGTTATTCTCCAGAATGTGTTTCTAATGCATGCAAACTACAATATTAAAGGCTCTCGACTTTCAGATATTTGCAGCTGTGTGCGTGTTATGGCTAGGGCGTGGCTTGATCAACCTGAATTCAAAAGCATACATTGTTTGTTGGCCCAGACTATTTCTGCACACAATGTTCACACCAAGGTCGTGGTGCACGTCTGGGGATGTGAACAACAGACAGTTCTCATGTGAAGAAAAAGCAGGCAAGCAGTTTTCATATAATAACATCTATCTGCAGTGACGTATGCAAAAGCAGCAAAAGTTGCAAGATGGCGTTTCTAACTTCTAAGGCGCTTATGCTAACATAGCAATGTGTGCATCTAAAACTCCGCCTCCACTACACTCCCACCAATACCACAAATACCACCACTATCACCAATACCACCTCCACCACCAATACCACCACCACCAATATCACCACCATTAATACCATCACTAATACCACCACTACCACCACCAGTACCACCAACACCAATACCACAACCACCACCACCACCAATACCACTACCACCACCATCACCAATACCACCACCACCAATACCACCACCACCAATAATACCCCCAACACCACCACCACCAATACCACCACCACCACCAATACCACCACCACCACCATCAATACCACCACCACCACCATCAATCCCACCACCTCCACCACCACCAATAAAACCATCAATACCATCACCACCAACACCTCCACCAATACCAACACCAATAACACCACCACCAACACCACCACCACCAATTACACCACCACCACCACCACCAATACAAGCACCACTAATACCACCACCAACAACACCTCCCACCAATACCACCACCAATTCCACCACCATCACCAATACCACCTCCAACACCAATACCAACACCATCAATATCACCACCACTAAAACCACCACCACCACTACCACCACCAATACCACCACCACTAATACCACCACAATGACCAATACCACCTCCACCACCAATACCACCACCACCAATGTCGCCCCCACTGATACCACCACCACCACTACCACCACCAACACCAACACCACCACCAATACCACCAACAACAATACCGACACCACCACCAATACCTCTACCACCACCAATACCACCACCACCAATACCACCACTGCCAATACCATCGCCAATACCACCACCAATACCACCACCACCAATACCACCACGACAACCACCACAATACGCCCAACACCGTCAATACCACCACCTCCACCACCACCAATACCACCACCAATACCATCACCAACAATACCACCACCACCAACACCTCCACCAATATCACCACCAATATCACCACCACCAATACCACCACCACCAATAACACAACCACCAATACCACCACCACCACCAATACCACCACCAATACCAACAACACCAATACCACCACCAATACCACCAATACCACCACCAATAAACTACCACCACCACTACCAATACCACCACCACCAATACCACCACAAATACCACCACCACCACCAATACCACCTCCACCACCATACCATCAATACTACCATCACCAATATCACCACCACCAAAACCAGCACCACCAATACCACCACGTCTATGACCACCACCAATGTCACTATCACCAATACCATCACAACCGCCAATACCACGACCAATACCACTACCACCACCAATACAACCACTACCACCAATACCACCATGACCAATACCACTACCACCAATACCACCACAATACCACCACCAATACCACATCCCCCACCAATACCACCACCACAATCAATCCCACACCCCCATCAATACCAATACCACCACTACCAACACCTCCACCAATGACACTTCCACCAATACCACCACCACCACCTATACCACCACCAATAACACCACCACCATCAATACCAATACCACCACCACTAATACCTCCACCACCTCTACCTCCACCAATACCACCACCAACACCACCAATACCACCACCACCAATACCACTACCAATACCACCACCAACAATCCAAATTCCACCACCACCAATACCACCACCACCACTAATACCACCACCAATACCACCACCACCAATACCACAGCAAATAACACCACCACCGATACAACCACCACCGCCAATACCACCACCACAACCACCATCAATACGTCCAACACAATCAATACCACCGACCCCAACAACACCACCACCAATACCACCCCAACAATACCACCACCACCACCAACACCTCCACCAATACCACCACCAATATCACCCCCACCAATACCACCACGACCAATACCAACAACACCACCAATACCACCACCACCGATACCACCACCACCACCAATACCACCACCACCACCAATACCACTGCCACCATCAATACCACCACCTCCATCACAACCAATATCCCCACCAATACCACCACCACCACCAATACCACCACCACCAACACCCCCACCAATCACACTACCAATACCACCACCAACACTGCCAATACCACCACCAATACCACCAATACCACCACCACCAATACCATCATCACCACTATCAATACCACCACCAGCAATACCACCACCAACACACCCATCAACACCACCAATACCACCACCACCAATGCTACCATGAATGCCACCAACAGCAATACCACCACCACCAACAATATCATCACCTCCACCACCACCAATACCACTACCAATACTGCCACTACCACCAATACCACCACAACCTACACAAATACCACCACCAACACCACCAATACCAATCCCACCTCCAATGCCAATACCACCACCCCCAATACCGACACCACCATTACCACCACCACCAATACCATCAATACCATCAACACCACCAATACCACCAAGTTAATACCACCACCAATATCACCACCACCAATACCACTACCGCCAATAGCACCACTTCACCACCACCACCAATACCACCACCAATACCACCACCACCAATAGCACCACCACCATCAATACCACTACCACCACCAATACCACCGCCACTTCCAATACCACAACCACCAATACCACCACCAATACCACCACCACCAATACTACCACCACCAGTACCACCACCAATACCAATAACACCACCATCACCAATACCACCACCACCACCTCCAATACCACCACCTCCACCACCACCAATACCACCACCACCAATACCACAACTCCAAAATGCCAACACCACCAACGCCACCACCAACACCCCCAATACCACCACCACCAATCCAATACCACCACTTCCAATACCAATACCACCACCAATACCACCCCATTAATCTCCCCACCACCACTAATACCACCACAAATACCACCACCACCACAAATACCACCAGCACCAATACCAATACCCCCATCACCTATACCAGCACCAATACTACCACCAATACCACCACTAATGCCACCACCAATACCACCATCACCAATACCACCACCACCAATACCACCACCAAAACCACCAATACCACCACCACCACCAATACCACCGTCAATACCACCACCAATACCAACACCGCCACCACCACCAATACCACCACCACCAGTACCAATGCCAATACCACCACCAGTACCAATACCACTACCAATACCACCACCACTACCAATACCAGCACCAATACCACCACCACCAATACCACCACCACCAATACCACCACCACCAATACCCCACCAATACCACCACCGCTACCAATAACACCACCACCATTAAGACCACCAATATGAATATCACCACCAATACCACCACTACCAATACCAGTACCACCACCACCACCAATGCCACCACCAGCAATACCAGTACCACCACCAATACCACCACCACCAACCCCATTCCACCACCACCAATACCAATACAACCACCAATACCACCACCACCAATATCAATACCACCACCACCAATACCACCACCTCTACCAACCCAACACCATCAATACCACCAATGCCACCACCACCTCCACCAATACCAGCACCACCACCACCAATACCAGCTCCACCAATACCACCAACACCAATACCCAGTACCACCACTACCAATAACACCACCACCAATACCTCCAATACGAATAACACCACCACTAATACCACCACTACCAAAACCAATGCCACCTCCACCAATACCAATACCACCACCTCAGTGCCTCTCGCTCACTAGTAATAGAAGGGGCACTGTACGAGGATGGAGCTGCAGCCGAGACCATCCCTCCCTCCCTCCCTCCATGCCTGCCATAAAGCACAGCCCGCCCTGCACCAGGAGGTGAAGCCAGGGCCTACTACAGCTGGAGTGTTTTTTATTAGACCAAAGAAAGCAATGACATTACGCAATGCTAAACTGTACACTCAAATCAGGGAAAGGGCATGAACTAGCCCCTCTCCTGTTTAAAGCTCGGATCATATGTAACTCTTCCTTCTGTGTTATCTACAACATTTACACATCTTCTTCACTGCACTATTTATCACTACTTTGAAGACGTTGCAGGCCGGTCTCTTTCTCTGATATTTACAATCTAACAAGAGGTTGAGAAGGCCCTTTATTGCAATGCCATAGGTCTCACATTTGCAAGAGTTTAAGTTATTAGTATTGTAAATGCCAATGCCTTTTATTCATGTTTTAAAACTCAAAACATAAATTAAAGGCATTGTCATTTACAATGCCAATAGCTCAAACTTGTGTGAATGCGAGACCTATTGCATTGCAAATGCTCGTTATTATTCATGTCTGCAATCGGACTACCTCTTTTATATGAAAGAGGAAAACACCAAGGATTTAGGCAGTGTGTGGGAAGAATGATGATGTGACCATATTTTATAAAGCATAAAGCACTCCTTGGCCTTGTTTCTCTTCATAGCCACATCATTTTATGAATCACTCTACACACCGGGATTCTTCTGTACAATGATGAAATCTCTGATTGTCTCTCTTCTATTGAAAAAACCTTTGATATGCAAATTAACTTTGACCCACTGGAGCTTGATGTTTCAACAAAGGAATTACATAATGCATTACACACACTAAAAAAATAAAACGCCCCAGGACCGGATGGTTTTACCGTAGAATTTTGTATGTACTTCTCTCACTTGCTTGTCCCCAAGCTAAACAATCTTATAACCTTTTTCACATGTAGGTACTTCCTTCGGATCCTTTTTGAAGGCTCTAATATGTCTCATACCTAAAGAGGATAAGGACCAATATTTCTATAAAAATTACAGACCCATTTCTTTAGTGAATATTGATTACGAAATTTTCTCCAAGGCCTTGGCCCTGAGGCTGGAATCTTTCTCCCTAAACTTTTGGGTAAGGAACTTTCTGGTTTTATTAGATAACATTTCCTTGCAGATAATACTTGCCTATTTTATTTATATACTTTCTAAAACATCTCATTTACCTAACTCTATGGTTGCTATTGCATTAGACGTGGAAAAAGCAATTGGTAGAGTATATTAGCCTTTTATTTTTTCAACACTCAAATGATTTGGATTCGGTCCAAAAATCATAAATTTAATTTCCCTTTTATACTCAAACCCAAAAGCAGCAATTTTTGCTAATGGTCTTACTTCTTCATACTTTAATTTGGGAATAGGAATTCGACAGGGATGTTCTTTATCTCCTTTTCTTTTTCATCTAGAATTCGCCAGAACCGAACATCTATGGCTTTGCATCCAATAGGGTACATATTAAACTGGCGGCGTATGCAGATTATATTTTATTATTTTTTTCACAACCACATTCCTCCCTCCCTACTTTTTTACAAGAAGTAACAGCCTATTCCACTGTTTCTGGTTCTAAATTAAATGATGACAAATGTGAGATACTCCCCTTAAATAAATTTACTTTTAAAGATGACTTTAAATTATCCAATTTTAAATGGAACCCCAGCACATAAAATATCTAGGCATGTATTTTACCTCATCAATCAAATCATCGATTTCATTTAATATTGGTAAGTGTTCACTAAAAATCTCTGCTCTAAAAGAGAAATGGCATTCTCGCTATCTTTCCAGGTGGGGAAGTTTAGACACTATCAAGATGATACTGTCCCCCATAGTACTTTACACTATCTCTAATATACCAACTGCTATACCTCAAAGTTTTTTCAAATAAATCATCTTGCTTTTATCGTCTTTCCTCTGGAATAATAAAAAAGCTTGAATTTTGTTATTAAAACTCACACACCCAAAATTAGAGGGAGGAGTTAACTTCCCTGACTTTCCCAATCATCACAAAGAATTTTTGTTTCATCAATCTTCTAGATGGTTATTAGAATCCACACCGGAATCTCCACTCTGGGTATTGCTCGAACAATCCTACCTTGATCCTTTTTCTTTTCAAGAGTACCTGTCTTTTTCTCGAAAACTCCCACAATTATCCACATCCATTGTTAAACACACAAGCAAATTATTAGATACAATTTTAATGGGTCAGCCTCAAGACATTGAAGCATTTTTTAAATCTATTATATGCCATAACAAATTTAAAAAGATCAAAGGTAAATCATTTTATTGGAAAACATGGAGACAAAAAGGTCAAGTATTGGTTAATCAATTGTTTGATGATAACAAGGTTACATCTTTTTCTCATGCTCCTCCTTTGTTTAATTTCCCTCTCTCCTTTCGAAATAAGTAACAATTATTACAAAATGCTTTGACTCTTGCTTTTGATCAAGCTAGCTCCATTCATTCTCCCTCCTCCACTAACACCAATCAAACCCACATTTTTCTTAGTGCTTGTCCCAAAGCTTCCACCATATGCTCACTTACGAAAGCCAAACATCAATAGAGAAATAACGAAGGTACATATCTATGGAACAAAATCTGGGCTAAAATTAGAAAAGCTTCTACACAGACACTTATCTTTATATATAATAGATTACTTCTCTCTCCTGTATCCCTACATAAGATGAACTCTGACATACCCGATACCTGCTGGTCATGTTCCCTACCACATGCAGATTTGAAACACCTACTTTTTATTTGTCCCAATACTCATAAATTCTGGAAATGAGTTTGGGATCAAATGACCCGTATATTTGATTCTGCAGTACCTTTCTCTATTCTTAATATTTCTTTAGGTGCTTTGTCCGAGGATTGGAATATCTGTTCATTAAATGTACATATTTTAGATCTACTTATAGGGGTGGCTTTCCAACAAATTGCTAAACATTGGTAAGACTCTTCTAAACTATTGTTCCAAGCTTGGTGGTATGCAGTTTGTCATAATCACAGATTAGACACAGTTTATGTACATCCTATTTACCTTGCTACTAAGTGTTTGCAGTTATGGTCCCCAGTTATAAAGTTTATTGATCTTCAAGCTAGATTTTCTTGTGTATGTACTATTTGAGAACAAGAAGTTTTGAAGACTCCTTGACATTCCAAATATTATATCTATGATTCTATGTGCATGTTTCGAATAGATACATTGTTGAGAATTTTGCTCTGTTACCAGACCTTGTTGATATCCTTATACAATCCTTTACCCTTTCTCCCCCCTCATATGGATATTATAGGCACAAATTCATGTTTGTTCTTAGATCTTTTATATCATAACATGTACTTTCTTGTTTATTTATGTTTGTTTCTTGCTTACTTTCTTCGGAAATAAACGTATTTTTGAAACTTAAAAAATGATATGGTATGCTGTGGTATTGTTTGGTTATTTGGGACATTGTAAATAACGTATTATGCAAATGTTAAGCTACTTCACTCCTATGCCACTGTCATTGCTTTCAAGCAGCCTCAGCCACTCATAAATGCAACGCGAATAACCATTAAAGATACACCTGACTGAGGTGTTCTCATTAATGCCTGAGTTTCACAAATAGACTAATTAATTAGGAAACCTACGTGTTTCAAGCAGAATGAAAAAGGTGGAGCTCTCCAGAGCAACCCCGATCATAGATGCATAACCAGTTACCCTTTAAAGGAGGTGTGACCTATGAAACTAAAGCATGCACCTCTACTAGGATCTTGTGCTTGACCAGTTCATAAAGAATTTCACTCTACAAAGAATAACCGAAATCAGCAAGCAATAAGATATTTATTTATCATAAGCAGTAAAACATTTAACAAGGTACACGCATTACAGCTCATCTATATTTACCGTAAGCAGCAAAGGCTCTTCCATGAAACCCAGGCCAAAGAGAAACATTTCTGCGGAAAGGAACATGCATGTGGGGAGTGAGTTTGCCGAACACGGCAAGTAATGAAGTGACTCGGAAATAAGGTGGAAATGACACTGGGGTCGACCGGATTGACCTCCAAACAGCTCATTCAGATCAATCTTCACATAAACAACGTAGCCCACAATACCCGGCCGTTCTAAGGACTCATCCAACTTCTCTTTACAAGGGTAAATGGGAAAGGAAACAAAGGTAGTTTACTACACTACATAAACTTTCACACAGTAAAGAACCCTTTATTGCAAAGTAACCTCCGTCCATCCACCATGGAAGACCCTTGAATTCTTCAAAACACATTTGACTCTGTCTGTGATGACTCTGAGAACAAAACGTTCTGTGAAGCAATGCTACAAAGATGGTGCCAAGAAAAATCCCACCTCCATAATATAGGAAAGGGCAAAAGAAGTAGGTCAAAACATACCTTTGGATTTGAGTGGGCATGTGTCAGTCAAACCCCAAATGTAGCTGCAGGAAACTCAACGAACTGCTGAATCGCAGGTGCCTGCCTATTTCTTGTTTTGCAGGTGGTTGAAGGACAGAGTCCATTTTCTCACTCCTGGTGGATCCGCCCCACTTAAAGCACTGCCGTTTGTATTTTTGTAATGGAAATCCACCCTGCGGGGAGAGTTTAGCTCTAAACAAAAATACTAAAAGCAAAGTGAACATTTTAGCCCAATACGAACAAAACAGTCCTTCCTTGTTTTCCAAAATGGACTTTCACTCGTTCAAAATAACTGGTAGTAATTACATAAAGGGAGAGTAGATGGAGTGTCTAAAATGTTTTTCTCACCAATGAGGACTCTAATCAATTGTTTATATTGAATGCACTTTTCTTTCAGCACCATCATATAATTGCATTGATTTGAAACCATTAACACCTCTGCTTTTTCCACACTTCTGTGAAATGTAGAAACCAGGACCTTCATTTATGAGAACTGACTCATCGCTGCGGTAAAAACCAAAGGAAATGATGGACGGAGTGTTGAACATTGCAAGCACTCACCCCCAGTCAACTGATCTGGGTTTAATCCATCACCGTTCTTTAGCCCACTCTGCCACCCCAGTTCAGACATGGCCATATGCAAATCAGTCTGACCCTGTGCCTCATGGGAACAGTCCAGCCCGAACTGCCAAGCCATGTCTTCCCTGGACCGGAAACAAGCTTCCTAGGACCGGTTTCTGGCATTTCAGCCGTCTTCAGCCAGGCTTGCTTGAATCCAGTGGCAAAGTGAGCAAGGGACTCACGTCTGAGCATACCCTGCCAACTTATGGCGAACAAAGCAAAAACCAAAGGAAATGATGGACGGAGTGTTGAACATTGCAAGCACTCACCCCCAGTCAACTGATCTGGGTTTAATCCATCACCGTTCTTTAGCCCACTCTGCCACCCCAGTTCAGACATGGCCATATGCAAATCAGTCTGACCCTGTGCCTCATGGGAACAGTCCAGCCCGAACTGCCAAGCCATGTCTTCCCTGGACCGGAAACAAGCTTCCTAGGACCGGTTTCTGGGGCTGGACTGTTCCCATGAGGCACAGGGTCAAGACTGATTTGCATATGGCCATGTCTAAACTGGGGTGGTGTAGTGGGCAAAAGAACGATGGATTTAACCCAGATCTCTTGACTGGGGGAGAATGTATGCATTGTCAGCATTCCGTCCATCATTTGTTTGTTGTAACGCTTTTCGCCCTAAGTGGGATGGGTATTCCCAGACGTGGGACCCGTGCTCACTACGCCACTGGAGTCAAGCTATCCTGGCTGATGACGGCTGATAGCCAGAAACCGGTCCTAGGATGCTTGATTCCGGTCCAGGGAAGACATGGCTTGGCAGTTCGGGCTGGACTGTTCCCATGAGGCACAGGGTCAAGACTGATTTGCATATGGCCATGTCTAAACTGGGGTGGTGTAGTGGGCAAAAGAACGATGGATTTAACCCAGATCTCTTGACTGGGGGAGAATGTATGCATTGTCAGCATTCCGTCCATCATTTGTTTGTTGTAACGCTTTTCGCCCTAAGTGGGATGGGTATTCCCAGACGTGGGACCCGTGCTCACTACGCCACTGGAGTCAAGCTATCCTGGCTGATGACGGCTGATAGCCAGAAACCGGTCCTAGGATGCTTGATTCCGGTCC
This sequence comes from Triturus cristatus, assembly GCF_964204655.1. Taxonomy (NCBI): domain Eukaryota; kingdom Metazoa; phylum Chordata; class Amphibia; order Caudata; family Salamandridae; genus Triturus; species Triturus cristatus. The sequence continues at coordinate 801,159,491 of NC_140584.1, forward strand.
AGGGAAGACATGGCTTGGCAGTTCGGGCTGGACTGTTCCCATGAGGCACAGGGTCAAGACTGATTTGCATATGGCCATGTCTAAACTGGGGTGGTGTAGTGGGCAAAAGAACGATGGATTTAACCCAGATCTCTTGACTGGGGGAGAATGTATGCATTGTCAGCATTCCGTCCATCATTTGTTTGTTGTAACGCTTTTCGCCCTAAGTGGGATGGGTATTCCCAGACGTGGGACCCGTGCTCACTACGCCACTGGAGTCAAGCTATCCTGGCTGATGACGGCTGATAGCCAGAAACCGGTCCTAGGATGCTTGATTCCGGTCCAGGGAAGACATGGCTTGGCAGTTCGGGCTGGACTGTTCCCATGAGGCACAGGGTCAAGACTGATTTGCATATGGCCATGTCTAAACTGGGGTGGTGTAGTGGGCAAAAGAACGATGGATTTAACCCAGATCTCTTGACTGGGGGAGAATGTATGCATTGTCAGCATTCCGTCCATCATTTGTTTGTTGTAACGCTTTTCGCCCTAAGTGGGATGGGTATTCCCAGACGTGGGACCCGTGCTCACTACGCCACTGGAGTCAAGCTATCCTGGCTGATGACGGCTGATAGCCAGAAACCGGTCCTAGGATGCTTGATTCCGGTCCAGGGAAGACATGGCTTGGCAGTTCGGGCTGGACTGTTCCCATGAGGCACAGGGTCAAGACTGATTTGCATATGGCCATGTCTAAACTGGGGTGGTGTAGTGGGCAAAAGAACGATGGATTTAACCCAGATCTCTTGACTGGGGGAGAATGTATGCATTGTCAGCATTCCGTCCATCATTTGTTTGTTGTAACGCTTTTCGCCCTAAGTGGGATGGGTATTCCCAGACGTGGGACCCGTGCTCACTACGCCACTGGAGTCAAGCTATCCTGGCTGATGACGGCTGATAGCCAGAAACCGGTCCTAGGATGCTTGATTCCGGTCCAGGGAAGACATGGCTTGGCAGTTCGGGCTGGACTGTTCCCATGAGGCACAGGGTCAAGACTGATTTGCATATGGCCATGTCTAAACTGGGGTGGTGTAGTGGGCAAAAGAACGATGGATTTAACCCAGATCTCTTGACTGGGGGAGAATGTATGCATTGTCAGCATTCCGTCCATCATTTGTTTGTTGTAACGCTTTTCGCCCTAAGTGGGATGGGTATTCCCAGACGTGGGACCCGTGCTCACTACGCCACTGGAGTCAAGCTATCCTGGCTGATGACGGCTGATAGCCAGAAACCGGTCCTAGGATGCTTGATTCCGGTCCAGGGAAGACATGGCTTGGCAGTTCGGGCTGGACTGTTCCCATGAGGCACAGGGTCAAGACTGATTTGCATATGGCCATGTCTAAACTGGGGTGGTGTAGTGGGCAAAAGAACGATGGATTTAACCCAGATCTCTTGACTGGGGGAGAATGTATGCATTGTCAGCATTCCGTCCATCATTTGTTTGTTGTAACGCTCATCGCTGCGGTAAGGCAGCAATGTGTCAGAAAAAGCTGTGCTGCGGTACAACAGTTTCAAATGCCATAGATGTGCCATGTTTATGGTACGGCACAATGTGTCATAAGGTCCCAAGATGCGTAAAAAAAAAACTGCAGCAGAGATAAGTGATGCATGTGCAGACCCTAGTGTCACATTGGAGTGCATCATGCATCAAAAATCCCTTAAAAAGTGATGTATTTGAAAAAGAAAATCCCAGAGATGGAGCAAGCAGCAGCAGACAGGGCAACAACCCCAACCCCAGCACAAACCAGGATGTCCAGACAGACCCACAGTGGAAGTGGAAGAGTAATTTTAATGCGTAGGACAATCAAATTCTGATAACAGAGGTGACAAAGTATGAATATCAACTTTTTGTCACCTCCTAATTATCATTGGCGAAGAAAGAGGCCATTTGGCAGTCCATTGAAGATCAACAGTGTCGGGCAAGCTTAGAGGACAGTACTAGCGTGCAAGACGATCTGACATGATTATAAGCTTAGGACTAAGGAGAAACTGGCCAATAACCTGAAGACAGGCATGCGAACTGGAGGAGGGGACCTGAGGACCAGAAGGAGCTGTAACCCTTAGAGGAGCAGGTGGCATCAGCAATCCCAGAACAGGTGGTGGCAGGAGAGAACAGTGCTTGTTTCAAGGACCAGCAAGACCTACAGGGTAAATGCCAACAAGGGGCAATATGCCCCAAAAGGTCATGCTGTGCAGCGCAGCAAGCTATGTCCTTGCACTGCGCTGTGTGCAAGGGATAGAGCAGGAATCTTTCTCATGTTCAGTCGTACATCACATAAATGTAAGTCATACTGCCCAGTTACATGTTGTACAGCTTTCATCAAGTTTCTCCATTCCATGTGTGATGTGCAGCACCAGTCCAGGTTCACCTCTGTATACTGGGACTTGTAGTGGAATGTATAACGTGAGTGACCAGGACTACAAGTCCCACGATATAAACTGATACAACCTGACAGGGGCAATGCAGGCGCCATGCACCATGAGGCTATTCTGTCTGACTTGGGCCCATGTAGCCAAATCTGGACTGTAAAGCAATGGAATGGAATGGGGGTCTCAGAGGATAAACTCCTCACTTGAGAGAGGGGTCAGCTATGGTGCATGTATCACCACATAGGAACATGCAAATAACCACGTGTATAGTCACTAGCATGAAACTACATTGCACGCAGCTATCCAGATATGTGGGTGAGAGCACACAGGTGTTGGCTGCCATGTTAGAGACAACCCTATCACCTGTCATGTACAAATTCATGCTGGGGATGAATGCAAGTGATGCACACCAGAGGATCTTGAGTTTTTGTTTAAAGAATAGATGGTGTGCTAGCCCGGTGGGGCCCTGTTAGTTCAATGCAATGTAGGTGTGGCTGAGCACAATGAACTGGCACTGTGTCTGACTGGGGAGAGATTACATAGCAAGGAGGTGAGAAGTGACATGTGCACTGCAAGGTAGCCTAAGCGATATACATGCACTGCAGTGTCGGATAGTGTCACACTTGTGTCACAGCTGGGAAGGGATGACATAGAATAGGCCATTGCTGTACTACATCCTACATATGATGTGGACCTGGGTAAAGATGTAGCACATGTCAGGAGGGAGCTGGAAAAAGAAATGTCTCACTATGCCACATTTGTCAAAGCAGGAGGATGTTTCACAAGGAATTGTGAAGTGGCAGGATGAGCTTGGTTTCCCCGACGATGGGCAGGTGTCAGGGATGGTTGGTGGGTGAGGTGTATGGGCCTAGTTGTATGGCCCACCTGGGTAAGTACATGTCACAGAATATCATCACTAGAAGCATGTGGGATACAGCTTGGACATAACCTTCAAATACAGGCAGCCATTTCGGTCAATTGGATATGGTGACTCATATTGGTGGTGTTGGTGTCACATGAGAGTCAAAGTAGGGTACCATCAGCGTGTGACAGTATGTGGAGCCCTGGGCCTAACCAAGGATTGCCAGATGAGCCATGTACAGGTACAGGTGAGCTGGGCTGTGCCAAGCGATGTGTGATACTCTGCTGATAACCAACTCTGGCAATGATGAAATGGGATTGACTTGGCCTATCCCCTCAGAGTTGGTACACAGAGAAATTTATAAAAAGAAAATTGAAAGTAAAATAAATAAAATGAAAACTAACGGTCACATCAAGTGCCATGTGTGATCATGCGGAGTGAAGAATAACTGTTATCAATACTGGCATGTGTGTTGTTGTGCAATTATCCTAAATAAGGGCACCTCTGAGGCAATCAAAGGCACCTACTCTCTGCTCCATAGATTGGAACAGTCCTTAGCCGACATTGCTGGTGTCATGAGGCGGAGGTAAGAACTAGGCCTGGGCAAAAATTTCGTTCCGTTCGCGGAAATTGCGATAATTTGACATTTTTGCGTTCCGCGGAGAGCGCGAAAATGTCAAAAATTCCGGTTTCCGCAGCTTGGCGATAATTTGTTTCTTGCTCGCGCTGTAAAATGATACATTCTCGCGCGCGCGCGATCGCCTTACCTGAATCCCTGCGTTCGCCGACAAGTTTTCTTGATCCGGTCGCGTTCTCCATGAGATGTTGTATTGTTTTTAGCCATTTGCGCTGTCTCGCGACAGTTCGCGCCCGCAGTGACGTCATGCGTCGCGCGATCACGTCTTTCTTCTCGCGATCATGCACCGCGAGAACAACTCAAAACAAGATGGCCGCGCCCGCAAGCAGCCACATGGGTAAGTTGGCGACCCGCAACCATGCAGAAAATCGCGCGAACATGCCGGAAAAAAACTTCCGCATCTTCGCGATATTTCTGCTTGTTTGCGATAATTTTAAACATTCTCGCGATAATTTGCGAAGGTTAATTCCGCAAATTCCGCCCACCCCTAGTAAGAACAGCAGCCCTGCCAATGTGACACCAGTGAGGTTGCCACCCAGCTGAGGGTTATCCAAACTATTCTCTAATCTATGGAGCGGACGGAGGACTGCTATATTGCAACCATGGGTAATTTCCACAGCAATGTTGTTGCCTTGCTGACAAGCCATCAGGCCCTTGACAGCACTGTGCTGCCTTTCTTGTTGGCACAGGAAAATGTTGCTTGGGAAAAGGGAGTCCCATCTTCTGCCCCTGATGTGTGTGTGCCTCAGGAGAGGCACAAGACACATCAGAGGAGGAAGATGTAGCCTTCACCATTTTCCGGCAACAAACTACCCAGTAACATTTGTCTTGTGCTTCTTGGCCAGTTTCCCATTTGACCTGAGTTTATCAGCATGCCACCACCCTTGTCGCCTGGTACTGTCCCCACCTGTTAATCTGATCCTTTTGTGGACTATCGATGAGGCCTACCGTCCCTAATGGAAATTTGGATCTCCTATTTACTGGAATACTCCTCTCCTCAACATATCACATGACATGTATCTCCCATGGACCCATTTGGACATCCTTTGGCTCTCAAACTATGGTGGTCTTGTTGCTGCAAAAACTGCTACTTTGCATTAGCCTTTGCCTACACCTGTACTACCATGAACCAGCGTGTTGTATGTCGGTTGCAGATAGGACTAACTAGACCATGGTGGATATGTATATACAAGCACCATGTACATCCACTGCCATGGCATTATGTGTAGGCTCATCTAACTATTGAATATCAAGGTGTGACAATGACAATCAGACACTTAACTTGCACACTTTGAAAAAGCCAAAAGGATCACAGAAATGTCTACCTTCACAAAATGGGTCATGTGAGGCAGTAACAGTTTCACACAACCACAGATATCATGCTTAGTGATCATGACAACATGATCAAGCACATATGTCAGCCTCAATGCTTACATTGAAGATATCCCATAGTACTATATTAATGCATGCACTGACAACATGCAGATACTAATGGGTAGACTCCTTCACATTTTGCATCATACCTATGCCACTGAAGGATATAGAAGCTTATTGCTGCACGTTGGATGTCAGTAAGCATGTACTACAAAAACTAAGTATTTGAGGTCCTGTGTCAACAGGTAATTGGTGTTGTAAGGCACACTGGGATATGTAGGGTCAATGTGTTCCTCTGCCCCTGAGAGCTCTCACATGCATTGAGTGAGTGTAACCACACATGACATCAGCTGTACACTATAGACACATAACAAATATTAGGAGCTAGATCATAGACCCTACACATCCCTAGGGTAAGAGGAAATGGGAGACTCATGATATACCAACTTAGCAAGTAGTTGCACAAGGTCACATTTAAGAAGTCCCCCACTTAGCATGTACTTAATGGCGAGGATGCTTGAAGTTTCCACGCAGGGGTGAACCACATTCATGCCAACTAAACAGCTAACAACAATGATCTACTGGTACAATGATGCATGGGTAAGTGCATACGTAACAGGCTCCAGTGTGTGTTCCAGCACAGCCAGGAACAGTAACTCTGGAGTCACATAACCATCCCTACTATACATGCAGCATCTCTTACACATACAATGCTACAGCAGATGGCTATCTATGTTGGGCTGCGTGCCAAGTCACATGAAGGGGACCTATGACAATGCCTAAAGAATGGTGAAGCGTCCTTAAGTGACTCAATTGTGAGGTAGACTGACTATTGTTCATAGGCCTCTCACTAAGTAACACATGTACAAACACTGTAGGCAATTGCGACCTCATGTACTCAATCCAATTTATAACATGCTAGCAAATTATAAATGAAAATGTTGACAAAGTAGTGAAAGTAGAAAAATATTTATATAAATACCAATGGGCTTATTTATGAAGAGGTTGCGCCACCAATGCGTCAAAAGTTGTGACACATTGGTGGCGCAAATTCTACTCCATATTTATAGGAGGATGCGTCACTTTTCCCACCCCTGCGTCAAGAAAACACTGTATTGAAATGGACTGCATCACGTAAGTATTAAATACTGCAAGGTAGGCGTTCAGTCATAAATACATGCTCAAAAGTGTTGCATGTATATTTATGACATTTTACAAAAGTGACGCAGCCGCAGGCTAAGTGGCGTAGCATTGCAGTTACGTCAAAATTGCTGCAATTGCAAAACACACGCTTAGGAAAGGATGCATCTATAGATATTTATAGGAGAAGTTGGACTGGATGATGCTGCAACTGGAACCATAGCATGGAGGTAGTCATTTTGCAACTAGGAGAGCGACGGAGATGACCACCACCATAAACCCCGCCACAAACACCCTCCTCACACTCTCCCTCACCCCCACTAAGGCAGCGCAGGAGAAAGGAGTGAATATTTCACTAAAGAGCACTCTGAGATACCTCAGGGAGGAGGAGGTCATCACTCTTTATCGCCTCAAGAAGCAGTCCACAGTAGACCTACTACGCATTATTGTCTCAAGGTTAGAGTTCACAGCCAACATGCTTAGCAACATACGTCCACAGGCTTAGCTCATGGCTGTGTTATACATCCTTCCAAACAACAGTTGCCAAAGTGGCTGGAATAGCTCAGCCATCCTTCGCTTCAGTCCTTCCCACTGTCCTGGACGCTACCTCTTTTTCTCTAACACTCCGAAAAGCAGATGGAGTGATTCTATGACATAGCTGGGTTCTCACATGTGCTGCATGCCATGGACTGTATACTTGTGCAATTTTTACATCCTGCAGCAACTTCACATCTGTATAGGAACCGGAAACACACCCGGAAACACACCCACTCCATCAATGTACAGGTAATTGGGAATCATCAGGGCCTTTTCACGAATGTGCTGGCTAAATACCCTGGCAGCCGACATGATGCCTTCATATTACGGCACAGCATAATAAATGCCCGCTTCAAGTATGGCCAGTATGGCAATGGCCTACATGTAGGTAAGCAAACAGTAACACCTAAAGCAGGTGCTCATTTATGATGTCCAACCCGTACTATAGAACTGCTGGAATGTAGATTTTTTGACGCTCCGGTGGCATATTGCATATTTATAATGCCACATAAAGCCAGGGTACGTGGCTTTCCATGGCCTCATAAGTATGTGGCCCTTCCAATCACAAAACTGCGTGAAAGGGGCATTCCGTGGGTGTTGCTGGGGGCGTTTCCAGCAACATTCATGGCTTTTTGACACAGCCCAAGATTTACAAAAATGATTTCTCCTCGTTTTTCCTCTTTCAATGTGCGCTGCATTATGCTGCAACCTACTGAAGAGGAAAAAGCCTCTTGTGATTGTTTTGTGCACCCTTGCATCCATGGTGCAAACATGCCTGCGTTGTTGCACAGCAGCCCATTGTGTGCTGGCGTAGGAAAAAAGACAGGTATGTGCTGTATCTGAGAGATACAGTGCATTCCTGCCCTTTCCTTTAGCCGTAGGACAGCGTAGCAAAAAGGCCTGGAGCGCTCCCCCACAGCAAAACATCCTAAATAATGTCCTCTGTGTGTAAACAGACAGGTCATGTATCACAACACACACATTTGTGTCTAATCATGGAAACTTGAATCTGACTTTGTGGCACAGCTCTCTCTTGTACACAGGTACGTATGGTGTGAAAAAATAAACAAAGAGAAAAATTAGAAGCCCATTGTGCTGCCTGTATGTCACTTTTCAAATATTAAAAGTGCTGAACCGCAGGCACATGGGTCCTGTACAATTGCATACTTATATGTCAACAAAAAAATAGGTATGTCTGAAAAAGAAACAATGCACAAGCCATATGGCCTGTCTCGTAGCATTAACTATGTCAATGAAGTGACAGTATTATATATGGGTTTCTTTTTCAGCTGACCAAGAATATGGGATCCAGCCATGGGTCATGACACCCTATGGAAACCCACAGTATCCCCAAGAAATGGCCTATAACCAGGCTCTGTGCAGGACAAGAAACATTGTCGAAAGAACTTTTGGCCTGCTGAAAGCCAGGTACAGGTGCTTGGACATTTCTGGTGGTTGTTTGCTGTACTCACCACAAACTGTCTGCAAAATGATCTTGGCCTGTGCAATACTGCACAACATATGTGTGAAGACAAATGTGCCTGGGATGATGACCTAGAAATCACTGAGCATATGGAGGATGCCCAGTCTCCAGCAAATCTGAACACAGCAGCAGGCATGCGCAGATGTGGCCACGGTGTTGGTAATTTTTTTTAACTTAATAGGAATGTGTTATTAATCCTCATGCAATCTGATTTGCGTTTGCAACAACACAATAAAAGTCTAAAACTAGTGCTTGCCTGTGTGTTTATTAGATATCAACTAAAATTCGTAATTTGTTGGCAAACAGTAGACTTGAGGAATCCATCAGAAATGTACCCTCATGCCAGATGCCAGGTGTAAACCAGCCATCAATCCAAAAATATGCGCCTGTGGTACAGGAATGTCACAGTTCAGACATTCATTTGGATCAATGTTCACAGGCATATAAACAATGCCACATAAAGCCACTTCATGTGTTTTTTAATGTCCTTGGCAATATGTGCTCCTGTCATGCAAAACACTGCGTGAAATGGGCATACAATGGGTGGTGCTGTATGTGTCCCCACACATCACCCATGGATTTTGGGACTATTCAAGATTACCCAGATATCAAAAAACGTGAAATGTGTCAAAACTCATACGCAACATCAGGGGTTGTTTAGGGAGACGCAAAAAGGAGAAGGGTTGAGAAATCTCCATCTACTTACCATTTGCAATGTGTGTGCATAAAAACAACACATACAAAGAGCTGATAGCTTAAATTGATTGATATTGTGCGTGTTGGTGTACCTTCCTCAACAAAATCAGTTACCCTTGCACAATGTGGCAAAGGTGCCTGTGATATTGCACGGCAGACCATAGTGCACAAGCGCATGTGAAAAGCACATGAATTCATTGTCTCACATGCATTACCAAGCTTTTGTCTTGATGTACGGCAGCACAGTCTCATTTTTGCAGTGATTTCCTACATCAAAAGCATTAAAATGAGTCCCCAGGTACTGCCCATTACCAAGTGTAAGTAATCCAATGTGCCCATAACATTTCTTTAGATTGAAAGCAACGAAGTACAGATTTGAAGGTGACACCATAGAATGAAAGGTCACACAACAGTTTGAACTTTAGAAATATTAAAAAAACATTGACAAGTTGGATGTAATAAAACAATTTTACAAGTGTAAATATGCAGAAACATCCACTGGGACTGTGGTGGACCATAAACTTATGTCAGGGGATGAAAGTGGAGGTGTCCGGACCTAAAAATCAATTTGAAGCCAGGTCAAAAATCACTTGCACCCAAAAATGACATTTGTGCATCTAACATCAAAACCAGAACCTTGCATTTTCGACTCACAGCCCCAAATTGATGTCGGGAGATCAAACGTCAAAATTAGCCTTCAAGTCACAAGCATGTAGCATGGTCCACTTGGACTGTGGTGGACCGTAAAATGATGTCAGGGAATGAAAGTGGAGGTGTCAGCACCTAACGTCAATTTGGGGCCTGGTCAAAAATGACTTGCAACCCAAAATGACGTTTGTGTATCTAACGTCAAATTCAGACCATTGCATTTTCAACTCACAGACACAAATCGATGAGACGTCAAATTTAGCCATCAAATCACAGGCATGTAGCATGAGCTACTTGGACTGAGGTGGACTGTAAAATGATGTCAGGGAATGTAAGTGGAGGTCTCAGCACCTAACTTCAATTTGGGGCCCGGTCAAAAATGAGTTGCAACCAAAAATGAAGTTTGTGCATCTAACGTCAAAATCAATATTGTGCTCAATGAAAAACATGCAACAGGGACATTGATGAGATACAAAAAAGTCTATGTCATCTATTCAATTGCAAAAATCAGACTCATCTGCAATCAGTTACTGCAGAAATTGTTGCATCACTAATAAATGTGGCATTTGAGTCACATTTATGTCAGCCGGAAAACACGCCTTCGTAGATTTTGTAACTTAATATTAATGTCTCAGATCATCCGTTGCTTCACAAAATTGTGACGCACATGATGAGAAATGGCGCATCGGTCAAAAACATTTCACATCCAAACAGGATATGATGTCATGGGCCTGCCATGCTGCAAACCAAGAAGTACTATGTTACTTTCACTTTCTCTCGCGCTGTCGTCTTGTCTGTGCTTGGTGGAAGAGGGTGGAATAGATTGCTGCTGATTTGGGTCTTGTGTGAAAGTTGTTTCTCTGTCTGTGTATTTTCCATTGTGTCCACCGCTGCATCCACTTTACCTTCCGGAAACCCACCATGCACCACCGCACCCAACAGATGCCGCGCTGCTGCTGGAGCAAAGTCACCGAAGACCAGCTTTCCACCTCCCTCGCCCAGAACCCACCCGCAGATCCGACCGACTCCGATACCGCCGTCCGCAACCTCAAACAGTGGATCAATGACTGCGCCAACACCCTCGCCCCCCTCAAGAACCCCTCCAACACCCACACTAGCAAGAAAGCCAGTTGGTTCACTGAAGACCTCCAGGCTTCCAAGCGTACCTGCTGAAACTCACCTGGACCTCCTTCAAAGACCGCCTAGACAACAATGCACACAACAGCAAAGAGCTCTTCAACATTGTGAAGGAACACTCCAACCCCAGCTCCAACACCAACGACATCCCACCTTCACAAGACCTGTGCGACTCGCTGGCCACCTTCTTCCATCGCAAGATCACAGACATCCATGACAGCTTCAACACCGTCACCACAACCACTGTTACCCCCGCTCCCACGACCACCACCCGCACCAACCGCCTGATCTCCTGGACCAACATCAATGACACCATCAAGATCATGAACACCGTCCACTCCGGATCCCTGGACGACTCCTGCCCACACCACATCTTCAACAAAGCCAGCAGCACCATCGCACCCCATCTCCGGAAAACCATCAACATCTCCTTCGAGACACCAACCTTCCCGGAGAGCTGGAAGCCCGCAGAGATCAACGCCTTACTCAAAAATCCCAAGGTGGACCCCAAGGACCTCAAGAACTTCCGACCCATCTCCATGCTTCCGTTCCCGGCAAAAATCATTGAAGAGGCCATCAACAAACAACTGACCAGCTTCCTCGAGGAGAACAGCATCCTGGACTCATCCCAGTCCGGGTTCCGCAGCAACCACAGTACCGAAACTGCCCTCATCGCCGCCACCGATGACATCAGGTCCCTGCTAGACAACGGAGAAACCGCGGCCCTCATCCTCCTGGACCTGTCAGCCACCTTCGACACGGTCTGCCACCGCACACTACAAACACACCTCTACAACGCCGGAATCCAGGAGAAAGCCCTGGACTGGACCTCCTCCTTCCTCTCCAGCAGAACACAGAGCGTCTGCCTCCCCCCTTTCCCCTCCGAAGCCACGGAGATCATCTGCGGCGTACCCCAAGGCTCATCCCTCAGCCCAACGTTGTTCAACATCTACATGGCAGCACTCGCCCACATCGCACGACGGCACGACCTCAACATCATCTCCTACACCGACGACACCCAGCTGATCCTATCCCTCACCAAGGACCCCCACAGCGCCAAAACCAACCTCCACGAAGGAATAAAGGCCGTCGCCGACTGGATGAGAATCAACCGACTGAAGCTGAACTCGGACAAGACGGAGGTCCTCATCTCGGATCCCCCCCTCCGCCTGGAACAACTCCTGGTTGCCGACTGCACTAGGAACACCCCCAACTCCCACCGACCACGCACGCAACCTACTCTACCCTTTCCATGACGAACCAGGTCAACGCCGTCTCCTCCTCCTTCTTCAACACCCTCCGCATGCTTTGCAGGATCTTCAAGTGGCTCCTCACCGAAACAAGAAGGACGGTCACCCAGGCCCTCGTCAGCAGTAGACTGGACTACGGAAACACACTCTACGCAGGAGCCCCGGCCAAACTCCTGAAACGGCTTCAACGCATCCAGAACTCCTCCTCACGCCTGATCCTCGACATCTCTCGCCGGCCACATCACACCCCACCTGAAACACCTACACTGCCTCTTGTCAACAAGAGGATAACCTTCCAACTCCTCTCCCACGCACACAAGGCACTCCACAACACCGGACCAATGTACCTCAACAGCCAACTCAGGCTCTACACCCCCCACCGCAGACCTCGCCCTCGCCACCGTCCCCCGCATCTGAAGAGTGACCACCAGCGGCAGATCATTCTCCCACCTCGCTGCCAAGACATGGAACACCTACGGCAGACCGAAGACCTTCTGACCTTCAGAAGTCTTCTCAAGACCTGGCTCTTCGAACAGTAGCAGCTCCCCCCCAGCGCCTTGAGACCCTCGCGGGTATGTAGCGCGCTTTACAAATGCCATGATTGATTGATTGATTGAATTGTTGCGTAGTTCTGTATTGTGAAATTGTGTGTTGATTATTAAGGGGTGTTTGTCCACATAGGGGTATTTGTTCATAGTTATAGGGGGAAGGGTTGTTATATTTTAGAGTTTGTAGTTTTTGTACTAAGAGTGATATGTACTGTGTTTGAAAGATGTTGGGCAGGTCCAGAAACCTGAATGAGCAGGAGTTTGAGGGCATACTGTGGCTCATTGTACACTATCTCCCCAACATAATTGGGAGCGTAGGCAGGGTATTCTGGGGAAACCCAACCCAGGAGAGGAAGACCTGGTGGGAGAAGGTGCATTTTTCAAAGGCAGCAGCTCTTTGGTGTGGATCGGAACCTGCGGCAATAGAAACATCGCGGGGCTGACATAGTTACCCGTGGGCAGAATCTCCTGGACCACCTGAGGCTGGAAGTATCTGGAATAGTAGGTAGGTTGACTAACACAATGAGCTTTTGGGTTATTCCTGTTGCAAAACTAAGATGTTCACATTGATAATTAGTAAGTGACATGTTGTGGAATATTTAAATATAGCATGAAGAAATCCTAACGCAATTAAGAGAATACTTCACAATAGGTGGCACATGGCTACAAGAGAAATATTATGTAAACAGCCCATGCCATGCAGTACAGTAGTAGCACACATACCAGGGCCTCTTTCATGAGGCCCCGTGAGCAGGTGGAACGTATTGCCTCATTCAAGAAACGTGTTGCGCAACATTTTCATACAGACCAGTGGCTACTTTTCTTGCGCCCTCATTGCAACACCTTGGAGGCGCTGTATTTACAGTACTTATCGCTAGGGCCCTCATACTTGAGAACTTGATGTAGGGCAGTGCCGTAAGGAATCTTGCTGTGCTGCACTACAACATAACAAAAGTGCAGGAATGTACCACTTTCATAAAATATTGTGCATTCTGGCCATTTCACCCAGTGCCCACGCACAATGGGCTGCCTTGCGCCAATGCATGCACTGTCGATCCATACTGCAATGGTCTCTGCGTTGTGGGGAAGATTGATTGTGTTCAGGAAGGAACACCTTTTTGTGCAAACCTACAAAACCATCATATATCCAATTACTATGTGTGCCGCGGAATGCAGCACAATGAGGAAAAAAATGGGAGACATTAAAAAATGTGGCCTCATTGCGCTCCATAATGCCACACCGGGGGCTACGTTAGGTTTGGATGCATACCCAGATATATGATTTCTCATATAGCTGGTTGTGTGTCAGTTTTCATGGTTGTTGTGTTGGAACACCCACAGAAGCACACATGGCACACCTCTTTCACGCAGTGTCTTGTGTGAAAGGGGCACACAGTTACACGGCCATGAAAAGTCACTTCATGTTGCTTTGCTTTGCCTTGCCCTGAACACTGTGTTAAACGGCCATTCCATTGGTGTTGCGGTGATTGTTACAACGCAGCAACCATTGAAGCTGACACACTCCCAGATCTAAGAGTGTCATCTCATTGAAATTATTGACTGTTTGGTTAGAGTTTCTCCACATACATGCTTTGCTCAGAGACATTCTTATGCAGCATATTTGCACCTCACATGTACATGGAAGCCCAAAGGAGGTCTTACTACAATGTACTCATGCCTGACTAAATTCATCTGGCCCGCATTTATGATGTGTTGACGCAGGGCAGTGCAGAAACGTTCCTTGTTGCACTGCCCTATGTCAAAACCTCATAAATGAAGCACACATTGTCTGTGACAGATATTTTGGATAATCAATGTCAGCATGATACATGAAAATAGTAGAACCAGAAATAGATGAAATAGCCAGTTACCTACTGAACACAAATTGTGGACCAAAACACATACATTGTTTGGGACACATGTCTTTTGTGACATGTCACACATAACTGGCATGACTGACACCTATCCACATGCAGATTACTGACACCTTTCCAGAAGCAGATCTGATGTAGACAGGTGCTAAGAGGTCTCCAGAGAAATCTGTGTTGTCACGTGGAGTACATTCGACATGACAACCACAGGCCTTACAATACCTTGCCTGAACCCTAAACCATTGCATCTTCTTGAAGGACTGTCAGCGTGGCCCATATTCATCCCACTCACACAGAATATTGCATGTAAATCCTGACATACATATGTAATTCATCCCATTGACAAAGTGTGGTCAGCAATCGACTGGGCTTAGCATGTGTGCATCTTCAAGCTCACATTAGTCAATGGTATCCGTGTGTAGATGCCACAATAATAGCAGTTATGTGGCATGGGTGATATTACACTTGTCAGCTGACATGAACAGTGCTAGGGTCACAGAGAGCCTGTGCTTCTTTTGTGACTAAACACCCAATATTCAGCCTTTAATGAGATTAGTTCTTGTCTGCTCATAAGATGTCACAGTTCTGAATCTCCTATTCATTGACCAGATCATCACTGAGAGTTTTGAAAAATGTTTTCACCAGAGCTGTACAGACAGAAGAAATTTAAGCAAAATGTCATGCTTGACCTAGGCAAACACATTTTTGCCAGAGTTAATTGCTGCACTAGCTATATCGTATGGGTTTGCGGCTTGGCATTACCACAAAGAGAAGTACTGTTCTGGCCTGCTTCACACCAAAAGAGCATGAATGTGACATATCAATGAGAATGAGTGGATTACTGCCATTTCCACAGTCACCATCGCACACTGGTTTGCCATCTACCAACACATGCACACTTGTACCATGGTGCAAGGAGGCCTGTGTTGGCAATTGGCTGCTGTGTGTGCATCTGTCTTTGTTGGTTTTACAGAAATGCCCCAAATCTACTTGACATGATGCTTTACACACATTTTTCATGATGCGGAGCCGCACAGTCAGCTTTCCTGTGGCATTGTCCACCAAACAAAACTCAGACAATACTCACAGACTACATGGGGGCTCATTCATTATCACTTTGCCCTGCAGCTGTATCACTTTTGGCTACTTTCCATTTGTGCAGGAGCAAGCTCAAGATTACACACTCAGCACTAAGCAATATATTTTTGGGTAACTCCTGCCTTGTCAATATCGATCCTTTTTTGTTCATCTAAGCAAGTCAGAGGCAGGCAATGGGTGTAGCTGGTGGCATTCTGAGCAACATCCATGGCTTTATAATACTGCCCCTGAGTTACAAGACATTTGAACTCTGAGGCAGGGCCAAAAATTCGTGCATCCCCAGGAAAGGCATACAGGAGTCACAATGATGAGAAATATACTTATATCTCCGATTCATTCCTTCTTCTATGTGTACTGCAGAATGCAGCATACATGGAAAAAGGCAAAACGTGGAGAAATGGAGATATTTCTCATTGTTGTGCCTCTATTATATCTACCCTGGGGAGGCACAAGTTTTTGGCCCTGCCTCAGAGTTGATATGTGTTGTGACTTAGGGGAAGTAACAAAAAGCAATGGGTCTAATTTTTGAGGCCCCTTGCACCACTGTAATCTCATTTTTGTGATGTTCTGTGGCACAGGAGCCTGCTCTGTATTCATGAGGCATCATTAAGACAAAAAAAGAGGCTTAGTTCTGGCTCGTAAATATGGAACATGCTCCTGTGCCACGGAGCATCACAAATAGTGATGTTCCAGATGCGCAAGGGGCCTCATAAATGAGGCCCAGGATGTTCAGAGAGATGTAAGGTTGTTTGCCTGCCCATGCCTCTTATGCCAAACCTAAGATTGCTTGGTTGTGAATGTGTAAATGTGTTAATGTGTAAGTGTTGACTGATGTATATGTCATCCATCTATTACAGCCAACATGACCCCAGCCGAAGAATGGCAGTACAGGATCAGGCTAGACGGATACCCCCATATTCGCCATGTTGCATTTTTTTCCACCAAATGGACAGACAATATGAGAGGGCCAATGCAGCAGGGAGTTGGATGTCACCACCCCCACCTCAATCATTCAAAAGAGGCTTAAGCAAAAACAAGCCATTGGACAGCTACCTAACCTGGACCAGTAGCAGGAGCATCAACTTCCCAACAACCAGGACCTCATCTTCACTGGCTGGACCCTCTACTGGCCAAACCTCTGGCCCATACACTGCTCCCCTACCTGGACCTTCTTCAGCCCCATTCTCTGGCCCCTACAGTGCTTCCCCACCTGGAGCTGCTGCTGCACCCTCTGACATTCTTCTAACTCAACTGTTGTCAAAGGTGAAAAAACTTGAAAAGGGCCAGCAGGACTTGAACCTCAAGCTGGCGGGTATTCAGTTGCAGCTGGCCACCCTATTGCAGATGGTGTCATCCTTACAGGATACAGTGAGACAAATGGACCAGAGGTTTTAGGCCTCCCCTCCACCATGACCTCAAACTTTCCTGCTTGTGTTTCATATATATATATTGTGTTACTGTAGGTTTTGCATAAATTTAATGATGGTTTATTACCTGTTAGTGTAGTTTTAGTGTATTAGTAGTAGGATAAGTAGGTATGTTATAACTAGCGGGTGGGGGTGATGTTTAGTATGTGTTGTAAGTATTTTAAGGAATAAAACATTTTTTAAATCTACAAAAAATATATCTTTGTTTAGCATTCCATGTTTTTGTAGTCTGTGTTTAAATATAGTTCATGTGATTCTCACGTCAAATTGTTGCATAAGGGGGTTGGGGATTGATGTTTTAGCGGTCTGTTGTGATACATGTGTATAGTAGTATAAGGTATAGTTCTTTAGGATAGGATTAGATGTTAGGATGTTAGTGTAGGTAAGTTAGTTTAGGATAGTGTAGGTATTTGTATTTTAGGTATTTATAGTGTAGTAGTTTTTAGATTAGCTTTTGGATGTTTTTACAGATTTCACAATAAACCAATGTTCAATTTTCAAAAACTGCTTACTTGTTGTAGACCTTGTAAGTGGTGACATCTGCTTAGGTCGGGTTATACACATGCTGTGTTCAGACTGTCAAGTTGGTGCATATGTCTGTCAATAGGGTGAAAGTACAAGGTGTCCGATGTCCTCATTGGCAAGCTGCACTTTACTAGTGTTGGGAGAACAGTATCTGTAGCACCAGATGAAAAGTATGGTAAGCCACATGGAGCAGACCACAGAAATACACCTTTCCTGAGTTTACAAGGCCTTTGACATTTATGGCCTGTTATTCTGCAGTAGTTTGTGTGACAGGGGTGTTCAATTTGTGATATTGCGGGTGTTTGCAAGCTACATCCATGGGCCCTTACACATTTCCAGATATACAAAGTGCCTTAAACCTGGTAAAGTGTCAGATTCTCACATCTCTCCAGGAAATGTGTAATGGAGGTCAAGAAATGTTAGGGTACCTATTGGTAGTCACGCTCTCATTTTTCAAATATGTACTGCACAATGAATACCACCATGTCAGTGGTTTACTGACTAAGTGGCTAAATTACAAGCCCATTGTGCCGCTGCAGCATCACTTTGGATATGTGGGAAAGTGACATACCAGCGACGCAAGGAGCTTGTACATGAGACTCTCAATGCAGTGTAATATCTAGAACTTGTCCTTCCCTACACACACACTTTTGCCTCTGCAACACATGCCCCCTTGACACATGGTGCTAGGCTCTCAGAGTAGGAATTGGGCATTTTGGGGTACTACAGCTCATGGATCTGAACACAGGAATGGTTCATATTATGTGCCTGATATGCATTCATGCACTTTTCATTACATGCACAACCTTCCTGAAGAAAATGCAGTTTGCCTGCTGTGCATCTATTTCTCTTTGTTTGATAAAATATATGTATTCAGTAGATTTGTTAAACCAGGTGTCAGACATATTCCAAAAGTCCAGTAAATTGTGAACCAGATTGGAGATTGAACAGACAACCTAGGGCAGCTCTGATGGTTATTTTGTAGGGTATGTTTGGTACATGTAGCACATACTATATGTTTGCTGTGGTGAATTGATAGGGTCTCATTTATGGGATTTTTTGCCATAGGGCAGCACAGCAGGCCTTGCTGCTGCACTGTCCTATGGCAGAAGAAAAGGGCAAGAATGCACTGTATCTATCAGATATGCCGCATTCCAGTCCTTTTCCCCTGCGCCGGCACATAATGGTCTGCCATGCGCCAACCAATGTGCAAAGGTGGCTGCATTGCGTGGATGATTAATTTTGTGCAGGAATGGAAACCTTCCTACACAAAAACAAACAAAGGAGTCTTTTTCCTCTTTCGATGTGTGCTTCAGTATGCCGCACACATAGAAAGACAAACAAGGAGAATAAAAGATGCTTATCCTCATTGTGCCTCCCTTACTCATCGCCTGGGGAGGCGTAACTTTTTGGCACTGCCTCAGACTTACAATTTCTCATAAATGTGGGGCAGTGTCAAAAAACCATGGATGTTGCTGGGAACATCAACACCCATGGAACGTCGATTTCAAGCAGTGTTCTGTGTGAAAGAGGCACATATTTATAAGGCCATCAAAAGCCACATAACGTGGCTTTACGTGGCCCATTAGATATGCCACTGGCACACTGCGCCACCAGAACGTCAAAAAAGGGAATGTTCCAGGGGCACAAAAGTGCTGGTAGGGCCTCATTCATAAGGCTCCTGTTGAGAAATGTAGGATGTGGTTGTAAGCACACTGATGGCAAGCACTTACACACTACAAAGGAGCAAACTGCAATATCAACACTATATTTTACATTCTAATGTGCCTTTGATATCAGCCACCTGGACATCAGTCACATATGTACATACCATTGTAAGGTCAACGATTGTAGCATAGGAAACATTCACCTATGGATGCCACCCGGAATTTCTAGCTTGCAATCTGAATAGCTTGTACCATTTACAAATTCTTTAAGATTTTTTCATTGGTTGTCATACTAACATTGTACATCATGTGATATCTTTAGAATTGCTATGCCTGTCACCCACAATGTATTCATGGCCAAAGTAGCACCATGCATGCTGAACATGAAATGTGATTTTATTGAGAAAAGAAAGCAAGGAGCAAGGTACAACTGGCAGGCCAAAAAGCAAGAACCACTTACAGTGAGGATGAACATATCCAGGTACAGTCCAGGGGAAATACATGTCATGGGACATATAGGAGAGGGAATATTTCAGTTTGGAGGAATGTACAATTGCCATCATCCATTTACATCACATAGATAGTCTACAGATATATGAGAGATAAACCAGTAATAAAAAAAAGAAGGACAGTCACCGTTTTGGGGTACACTGGCATGATGAGTAGCACAAGACAATGGAGGTTTTGTCCAGGAAATGCTAATGGGCAGTTTTCCTAACTATAGGAGTACTATCAACATCTTCTTCCTCTGATGTATGTGTTGGCTCAGCTGATGATGGTTTTAAAGGTCCCGGAGACAAAGGAGGCACACACACATCAGTGGCTGATGATGTGGAAGGCAGGTTCCCAGGAGCATTTCCCTGTGCCAACAGATAAGTCAGCAATGTACTGAGCAGGACTTGCTGGTTTGCCAGCACTGCAACAACATCACATTGGTAGGCAGCCAATGTGGTGAGGTATGAATCCTGTTTCTACTCCATGGACTCAAGAATGTTCTGGATGGCCCCCAGTCTGTTGGCGACCTCAATGGAGGCACTTAAGCAGGGCATTTGCTCATGCCTCTGCTGCATGACAAGGGCTATATCATCCAGGGCCCGGTACAAGCCACGGAGAGGAGAGTCGGTGCCTCTTCCATGCTCTGCACCGCCACAATGTGAGCTGAGACAATGACGGACTACCTCTAGGGTGGCTGTCATGGTCTTCAACCCTGTCCGCACCTCTTGTGCCAACTGACTCTGCACTTCAACGACACATTGTTCAGAGGCATTTGGCATATCCTGTGAGTCCGGTAGTTCAGATGTTATGGGGGGTGGTGTATGACAGATGCCAGACAGGTCATGTGGAGCCCCTGCAATGCAGGTTAACCTTCTTGTGACCGGAGAGGGCATTTGAATGGATTGGAACAGTTCCTGGAGGACGTCTTGGTCCAGTCTTGGCTCACTGTCACCCTCCACATGATCCTCTTCCAATACAGGTTGCTGTTTAGGAGTAGGTGTTGCATGCTCTTAAATGTGACACAATGTAGGTTGATGCTTATGTTAGAAAGCTGTTCTCAAGAGTCTAATTGTTTTGGTCTCATGTCATCATTTTGTAACTTATATTGTAGGTCAACAGAGCAAAGTTCATGCAACACAGTATTAAATGTACATTTCAGGGAATGAAAGCACCATATCCAAGTAGTTTTTGACATTTGGTTCCTCTCCCATAGCAAATACCCAGACAGACCTGGCATGGAGCACCACATGCACCCTTGCACCAAGGTGCAAGGGTGCAAACCTTTATGGGCTGATTGTTAATTGGTAGGTAGGGGAACCTTCCAGCACTGAAGCAAGCCAAATTGGCAATATACTCTTTTTATATGTGTTACACAAATCAGCACACATTGTAAGAGGAATGAACACGCAGAAATGTTTATAGTTCTCATCATTGCACCTCTCAACGCCACCATTGGTATGATGTTAGGATGTGACCCATTCCCAAGTTTGCAAGATCGGAAAACAATTAGTTATGCTTCAGATTCAGGGACATATTTACAAGCCCCTTGTGCCGCCAGTACAACCCTTTCACACATATTGAGATGGACACACAGAGAAAAGGAAACTGACACGCTTCCTCGAAGAGAACGCTGTCTTAGACTTGTCCCAATCCGGATTCTGAAGCAACCACAGCACTGAGACCGCCCTACTCGCCACCACAGACGACATCCTTGCCCTCCTGGACCAAGGACACTCTGCAGCCCTCATCCTACTCAACCTATCGGCAGCCTTCAACACCGTCTCCCACCACACACTAGTGGGCAGACTACACAACGCCGGCATACAAGGAACAGCCCTGGACTGGATCCGATCGTTCCTCACTGGAAGAAGCCAAATGATCAGACTACCTCCCTTCCTCTCCGCCCCCACGAAAACCACCTGCAGAGTCCCACAGGGATCATCACTCATCACCTCTTCAACATCTACATGGCTCCCTCGCAGCCATCGTCAGAAAACACGGCCTCAACATCGCATCCTATGCCGACGACACCCAGCTCATCCTCTCCCTCACCAGAGACCCCACCACCGCAGAACTCAACTTCCAGAAAGGAATGCAAGACGTCGCAGTCTGGATGACAAACAGCTGCCTCAAACTCAACGCTGAGAAGACAGAAGTCCTCGTACTCTGAACCACCACATCACCATAGGACAACACCTGGTGGCCCAGCGCCCTCAGAAGCCCACCCACCCCCTCAGGCCACGACAAGCACCTCGGAATCATACTCGACTCATCACTCACCATGAACTGACAGGTCAACGCCGTCACTTCCAGCTGCTTCAATACCCTCTGCATCCCTCGAAAGACCTTCAAATGGATCCCCCCGGAATCAAGCAAGACAGTCACCCATGCACTCATCACCAGCAGACTGGACTAAGGAAACGCTTTCTGCACCGGCATTAACAAGTCCCTTCCCCGCAAACTACAGACAATACAGAACACCGCGTCCAGACTCGTACTCGGCATCCCCCGGCATGAACACATCAGCCAACACCTGCGGCGACTCCACTGACTCCCCGTGGAGAAGAGAGTCACCTTCAAAATCCTCACTCACGCCTACAAATGCCTTCACAACAACGGACCCAAATACCTCAACGACAGAATAAACTTCCACGTACCCAAAAGAAACCTCCGATCTGCCAACCTCACACTAGCTGAAGTCCTGCGCATCCAGAGCAGGCGGAAGATCTTTTTCGCACTTTGCAGCCAAGACCTGGAATGAGCTACCGGCAGACATCGGATGCGCCCCCTTCCCGAATACCTTCAGGAAGACTCTCAAGACATGGCTCTTCGGCTGAACGGACCTGCGAACCCCACCCAACCCCTTCAGTGCCTTGAGACCCTCACGGGTGAGTAGTGTGCTTACAATTCCCTGATTGATTGATTGATTGATTGATTGATTGATTGATTGATTGATTGATTGATTGATAATTCCCTCCTTTTCACATGAACTTGTGTGAACTGTCAATTAACAAATGTGACAAGTTACAGGACTTCTCTCCAGACACTGTTGACAACCATACACCCACATAGCTTGACATGCTCCATGGTGCAACAAGAGTATGCATGGACATAACCAGACACTTACATGGCACCCAATGTTAGTTGGCTATGGTTAGAGTAGCTTCCATAGTGGAAAGGGGTATGACAATGTAAAATGTATCATAGCTTGCTTATACACACAGCATGAGCAAGTCTAATGAAGCAACGTATCATCCATTACTGAATAGCTTAGTGGTGACACAATATGTTGTCCTGTACCTTGCTTAACGCTGTCTCTTGAGCTGCAACTTTGACATATGTGTCATGCTGTAGACATAAGGCTACAGACTCCCTCCTACCACATATGTTATGGGCTACAATGTCCCTCACAGGGTTGATGCTGTCAGACACATCAGTGGATATGTTGATTAGCTTAAACCTGGCTAGGATACTCATGGCTTGTCAATTCCTCCATAGGCAAAATCTACACAGGCATGCACACTGCCAGTTGTATGTGCTATGCCTGCCCCTAAAGTACAGAGCAGGTACAGGGAAGAGCCATGCTCAGCAATGTGGCCTCGCATACATGTATTGGACACTGGCCTGCTCCACTGGTGATCCAGCTGTACATTCCTATGGTTAAATGTGAGATTACGATGATGCATATTTTATGTGAGGGATCAAGTTGTAGTAATTTTCACCTGTACTGGCATCACAAAGGTATTCCATGAACGAATAGCAGGCATCCTTGAACCTTGGGGGAATGTTGTATAAATTGTAGGGGAAATGTTTTTGCATTCAGGAAGGACACCATCTTTCTCAAAATATGATTCAAAAACCTAAATATACATTAGTATCTGTCTTGTTTACATTTCACTACACATGTAATCCAGGGATTGTCTGAGGATTTGTAGATTTAGCCTACCTATGAGCCTTAACATAGTCAGCTTTGGAATAGTACACATAGTA
This sequence comes from Triturus cristatus, assembly GCF_964204655.1. Lineage (NCBI taxonomy): Eukaryota > Metazoa > Chordata > Amphibia > Caudata > Salamandridae > Triturus > Triturus cristatus. Next base: position 801,183,279 of record NC_140584.1, read on the forward strand.
AATGCAGTAAATGTAGCAACAACTAGAGGTACTTGGGGGCTTATTTACAAGCCCCTTGGACCACCAGTAAATCCCTTTTTCCCATTTTGAAAGTGACACACTTGCTGTGCAAAGGGCCTTGTACATTACGCCCTTGTTTTGCTTCAGATTCCATGGGTCATGTTTGAAACACACTATGCAACACACAGACCCCACCTTTGAGACAATGAGAGTCTTGTATTATGGACAATTGTAATTAGGCATGGTAAAACAAACTGGGTTGCTTTGCATTGCTTCACATGTTGTATTGATCAATATAGACCACCAAAATATGATGAAATGTACGTTTCACACAGCATAGGTCTATGCTATGAGTTATACTGGGCCCATCGTTTCCCAGTATTTAATGTACAGCAGCACAGCAAGCTATCACACTGCACTGCCTTTGTGTCATTGTATACTTAGAATGATGTGACATCTATGGATGATACAGGACATTCCTGACCATTGACCCTGCAGCATGAAACAGGCAGTGACCATTCACCAGTAGAGGCACCCTTATGCCCTGTTGCAAGAGTGACTCAGTTGCAGGGGTGATTGGTGCTGTGCAAGGAGAGATACATTCCTAACAAATGCTAAAGGTATTATGGCCTTTCTGTATTGTGATGTGTGTTGCGGGCTGAGGCACACAGCGTGTGCCTCATTTATGAGGTGTTAGCCACAGTAAGCACCACAAGAAATCTTCCAGCACTTGCCTGCATCAAAACAAAGGGTCATGAATGTACCATTATGTTTTAGAAACAATACATTATGGTCCTTTTACACAATGACAGCACTGACTGGTTTGGCATGTGGCAAAGTAGTCACATATAGTGCAAATGTGCCTGCCTTGCAGAGCAGATTACTTTTGTGCTTGGAAGGAGACCTACATGTGTAATTAAATGTGAATGTATGGACTAGTTTGGGAATCACTTCAGAAATGTTAAGTAGTGAGGTACAGGTAGCACTGACTTGCAGGAAATGCCCCTAAGGCATTTTCAATGGTCTCTAAATGCATCAATAGACATAGTTGATGTTACGGCAAGGTGAATTATCAACATTTTTCCAAGGGGAGCAACACTATCCACACACCTGCATTGAAATTATAGAGGCACTATGAGGCAAAATTAGTTTCTTGCTAAAACTTTCTTCTGTGTTACATGTGTGCTGCATTCTGCAGTACACATCTATCTGGTAATCTGCAAATTGCAAATGAATATGAGCAGGGAGGTTTCCATTCTGGCACTGACTCAATCAGCTACACTACACAGGCACCCTTGCAACATAATGCAAGGATGCCTACATTAGCACATGGGAGCCCATTGTGTACCACACAGTGCCAAAGGTAAGGAATGCACTGTAGCTTGGAGATTGAGCACAATTCGAACCTTTAATTTGAACAAGACTCATTGCAGCACTGCCCAGCCCCCAAAACACACACATGTTGCTCCAAGTGTGTGTAGTAGACCATGGATGTTGTGTTGAAACACCCATGAGACATCACAGTCCCACAGAGTACTGGCTGGAAGGGAACCATGATGACAAGGCCTCAAGAAGCCACACAGGGTGACTCTGCATGAGCTTGGAAATGGGTGCTGAACCATTGTACTACCAATACGACTCATGAAGGGATGCACAAGTGGTAATGTGTTATTCTTCATAAAACCCTATGGAGCTTTTCCACCTGCACCTTGCACTGCTGGTGTTTCAATTTTGTGTCAAAAGTAACACTCCAGTGGCGCGAGGGGATAATGTGTGAGACCATATGTCTGTTGCAGGGTCTTGTTGGATTTGTAGTTCAGATGGGTTCTGTAGTGAAAACACCTACATGTGACAGTTCATAGGGGTGGCAGTGGCCTGGTACTGCACTTACAGACTTATATTGTTGGTTGCATGATGGATCTAGGGTGAACTGGGAAATATCTGACAGTCCAGTGTAAGAAACATTAATGTGACACTTCACTGTAATCGATATACATGACTTCCCTTTGCACGACGCATGTCGCAAATGAGCACTGGTCTCTAGGTAAATGGACTGCACAACTTTGTCATGCTAGCCACATTGCCCCTTGTTGCGACTTACCCTGTGGGTCTTGCAGTTCCTCATGCTCAGCATTGTCTTGTCCTGGATGTCCTGCCACCAACTCTTCTGTGATGACTGCTGCCACAAGCTCCTCCAGGGCATCCAGCTCCCCAGTTCTGCTGGGCTCCCTCATCTGGTCTGTATTGCTGCTATCATATTTTGGGCCATTTTCTCTTTGCTCCTGCGCTTATTGTGATGCCAGCGTTTCTTCAAATATGGCACTGTCCTCTTCGCTTGAGCCACACAGTTGACCTTAGCCAATATGGACTGCCAAATAGCATCTTTTTTGGATAACAGCAACTTAGAGGTGACAAACAGCTGGTGTTGGTGGTCAGTCACCTCATAGATAAGTATTTCATTCTCCCCACACTGAAATTTACTTTCCTCTTTCTCTTCCCCTGGGTTTCAGACTGGACATCATAAGTAGCGTGTGGGAGGTTCTCTTGGATGCTGGTGTCTCCTTCATGCTCCATGGATTCTTTAGTTGCCTCCAAAAATGAATTTTATTGTAGGTGCGTGTTTTTTGGCCCTTTTTTGAATCTTGATGCAACGAAAAAGTGGTGGAAAGCTAGTTTGTCTGATGTCGGAATAGCGATTCTGACTTATGACACTTTTTCAGTAGTTGTGGCAGTTTTTGGTATGTCAAGACAGCTGCGTCAATGTCATTTTTTAAACCTTTACTCATCACTTGCGACATGGTGCTCCAATCCATAAATCTGATGCATCCATACTGCAAAAAAGTAACATCGTAAGTAATTGTGACTCAGCTCCACTTTTCATAAATGAGGCCCCAAATTTAATCTAACTTTACCTGTGTAACCTATACTACCTATACTTAAGAAGACATTACACTATACTAACTAATTTAAAACTACCTACATTCTACCTTGCCTATCCTAACTATCTTTAACTCTACCTCACACTATCCTAACTTATCCTGAACTATCTTAACTATTCAACACAGATGGTAGGGTAAACATCTACCTCACCCACCCCCTTTAATACACATGTACAAGCACAACACGGAAGACAACCATATCCTAAACATACACTGCCTATACATTGAAATCTAAACAAATATATATATACATTTTTTCTTAAAACACACACTAAACATCAACCCCTCCATGCACTTAAAATCATACCCATCTATAAACACACCTACAATCTACTACCTAGAAAAATATTGAACTAACTTACACTAATCTACACTAACCTACACAATACCTATCCTAAAACCTATTCTACACTATGTTTAAATTACTATTCCAAATAAATAACTTGTAAACAACTGGGGAAAGGCCAAGGGAGAGTCATATCTGGGCAATGAACCGCTTAATTGCCTCCTACAACATGGCCTGAGAGTTCACCCACAATGGCTGCCATCCTAAGTTTGAGCGCCTGTAAATCCTCTAGCTCCTGTGTCTCAAAAATAGAGCCTACTACAGGTGTAGTGACCATGGCCTGTGTTGTTTGCCTCGGCTGAGCAGAGGATGGTCCTGGTCAGTTGTCCTGGTCAGTTGTTGTGCACCCTCTTGATGTGCCTTTGTCTTTGAAGGTCCCGGTTGATCCTGCCTGTCTGTCTTCTAGGTACCGGCCGCCTTCCTTCTTCATACAATTTGACCATCTTCTTGTAGACCTTTTTCACGAGCTGGATATGGGGATAGATCTCCAATCTGATGTGATGTTGCTTTGCCTCTTCTTCTGTCAGGTTGTCTAGGGAGGTATAGGAAATATGTATCAGCTAACAGTGAAATTGTACATGATTTCTGAATAATAGACTCACATTTTCTGAACATCCCATGTGGCATGTCATCTCAAACTACATATTGGGAACAATATTCCTTCTAAACACATACTTTTCCTAATGAAACAAAGCAAATGTACTCAAGTGCTGGCAGTGTAGGTCTAGGATATAGCAGTGTCAACACAAATGCATTTAAAACCATTCCGTCCGGAGACTGAGTTGCAAGGATGATGTGGTATACACATGGATTTGAACACATGGTCCACATATGGACTCTCTGGTGTGGGTTATGCAACATGCAACTGGATATTTTTGTGGTCATTAACCTATGTGAGATGAGTTATGTCAAGCAAGTAAGGTAGTGTACCTCAGCACTGGTTAACTCATCTGGCAAATACACAAGGCAACACACATTGCTGCATTGACTGACTCTGTGCCAGGTAGTCAAAACATAGATAGAGTGTGGGTAGCTATCTCCCGTAAAACAAACCTTTTGGACACTTCACCCATATTGACTCAGGCAAATACCAAGAACCCTAACAAATAGCTTATGGTATACAGTTCCAGCAATACCATGGTGACCTTAAAATATCCTAGTGTTTATCCACACGTCAGCAAGGCAGCTTTCCTTGATGCATACTAACAAAAAGCCTATCCATGTCAGGAGTGTGTGCATGCATGCTCCAAATCTCGTGTGTACAAGTACAATTTGCTGTATCTAACAGGTAACTGTCCACCATGAGCCAAGGGTGACAGGGTTGGTGCTAGCCAGTAGAAGTAACACATCCAGAAGGTAAGCAGTGTAAAGGGCTGTAAGCTGCATTTTCAGACCTGCATGTGGTCATTTCCATATTGCATAAAAATCAAGAACTCCCTACCAAGGTATGAATGTTTCCCAGAAATAGGGCATTGGTTATATGAATTAAGGAATTTAACTGCATTTCAATGTGCCACATACAATCCATATTCCATGTGCAAACTGATGACATGTGCCACGTATACGCCAACCTAATCTGTCTGAACTGAGGTAGGATTCCTTACATCCGGTCAAGATCTGCCAAGTCATATGTCCATACTTTGCCATGTGGACATCTACACTCGCAATGTGCATCAGATAGTCTGAAGATGAATCATCCAAAACCATAGTAAGATAGAGTTGCTGTCCTACATCCTTACATCCCCCATGGCATCTATGTAATTGTTCCTCTGTCATCCCATCTCATATATGTATCATATGGACTACTCTGAGGGAGGCTAATTGTGGCATAAGTGGTGAAACAAAGTAAGTGATTCCTACTGACAATGTACTTACACCCTTACATCAACACACGTTGATGTACCATATGTCTGCCGTGATGACTCTAATCAACAATTGTGAATAGCATTTCCCCTCATAACAACATATGCAGCATCTATTATAGGAAGGATTGTTAGGTTGTGATGGCTAGCCTGCTGACATGGTCACACAAGTTTGTCTGAATGTGAAATTTGACTTCACACATAGCTACTGGTACGAGTATGGATCACAAAACATTTTAGTTATTGTCCTTGTTTACTTTTTTCTTGTCTTAAGGTGGCTATCCCTGTTTATTATAAAAGTACCACTTACGGACAGAATGTTATTACTTTGTATCCACAGAGGCCCCAGAAGAAGGGCTTTATTATCCTGAAATGCATTGGGCATTACTTACAATTGGATGTAGAAGAATTCTGTAATTTCACTGTTCAAAATATTTTATTGAAATTTTATAATGAACAACAAAAACATAGACATACAAAAAAGAATATTAACCCCTTCAGCGCTCATGGCGGAGCCACTCCGTCATGAGCCACGGGTGCCGTGTGCTCATGACGGAGTGGTTCCGTCATGCTGCGGCCCTTAGCCGCCGCTCCTCCCATGCTGCGCTGATTCCCCGCCTGTGCGGGCGATTAGCGTAGTGGGCGGAGTCATGACGGAACCACTCCGTCATGAGCACAGCTCAACCGTGGCTCATGACGGAGTAGCTCCGTCATGAGCACAGTGCCACCGCGCTGCCCCCAAACCACCCCCAGCGCTGCGGCGGAATTCCCGCCGCAGCGAAGGGGTTAATAAGCTAAAATATCTAATGCAATACTTACAATATCATTTTCATATTCATTTCAATAGAAAAGAAAATAGTCATATTCTTATAAAACTAAAAAGAGGGGGGGGAGGGAAACATCTAATAACAAATTATTGTTTAAGCTATAAATAGAGCTACTATGACATATCGATTAATATAAGAACCGTAAAAAGTGGTACAAGACATAAATATACCTTTAAGATGCAAAATAAATATCAACAGGAATCCTAAAAGAGTGATAGGAAATAGAATTATGATTAACCCCAGACAAAGATAACTGAGCACCTCTTCTTGTAAAGATAACCCATGACCACCAAGCATGAACTGATAACTTAGAAACATCTTTCCAACAAAAGGTAATAGATTTTAACGCAGCAGAAATCAAAAAATCATAAAGCCTACATACAATATTACTTAGAGTTTGTGATAATGTAACTGATTTGCATATTAACCCTTTATATGATATGTCTTCATGTATATTTAACAACTTCTTAAAAATATCCCAAACTTCTGTCCAGAATTTTGAGATTAAAGGACAATCAAAAAGCATATGTCGTAACGAGCCAGGGTGTAAACATGTGTCAGATGGAAGAAGTTTAGCCTGGAATAAACGTAATGGAGTCCATAAAGAATTAAATAAAATATAGGAATTGGTTTGATAAAGTGAGACAGGTAACCAACCAGATATATTTCTGATCCATATAATTTCCCATGTATCAATAGACAATGTAAGTGAAAGTTCATTATTCCAGAAGGTTGCAATCATATTTATGTTACTTCCTAGAGTGTTAGATAATTTTTTATATAAAATAGAAACACCATGAGCTGTCATCGATATAGTTTGAATATAAACGGATAAGTCAGCTGTAACATTAGACGGAATAGCTTGCGGAAAGGAATCTAAAATTGAATTAGTTAAATATTCATATTTAATAAGATCAGATTGAGATAAACCAAACCTTGTTTGTAGATCCTCAATTGGTATAAAAGTATTGTTGGAATAAATGTCTTTAAGATAAAAAATACGAGCCTTAATCCACGAAAACCAAAAACTAATGTTCCTATTTAATTTAATGACATTGCTATACCATAATGATAATTCAACAGTGTTATACATGGCATATAGAAAAATGGATTCTAGATCATTGAAAATCATTTTAGTGGATTTTAGAATGACAGATTTATGAAAAAATGATGAATTGTTAGACATAGTTAACAGAGTTGGTAAAGGAAATGGCTTCACAATAGATTTTTCAATTTGGAGCCAAGAAGGTGAATTATGTGAAAGGGAATGATTAAACCATATGGCACTTTGTTTTAAAATAAAAGCCTTGTGATAAAGAAAAAAATCTGGGATACCAAATCCAGCAATACATTTAGACATTTTTTATTTTTTATAACTAATGCGAGGTGATTTGTTATTCCAAAGAAATTTGGAGAGAAGTTAATCAACATCTTTATAAAATTTTTATGGAAATTGAGTAGGAATCATGGCAAGAGTGTTAAAAGTTTTTGGAGCAATATTCATTTTAATAGATTCCATTCTACCCCACCATGAAAGGTGCAGTGATGCCCATTTAGACGTTTTATCTTTTATATAATCTAAGACAAAATTACAGTTTAAAGTCATTGTAGATTATATGGATGAGGAAAATAAAATACCAAGATATTTTAATTTATTCTCTTGCTAAACAATTTCATTCATGGATATCATATCAGGAGTACAATAAATGTTTAAAGGGAAAAATTCCGTTTTGTTAGTGTTTAATTTGTAGCCAGAAACCATAGAATACTTTGTTATAATCACTAATAAAGAAGGAAATGAGGATAAGGGGTCACTAATAAATAGAAGTACATCATCCTCATACGCTAAAGTTTTAATAATAATCTCATTAATACTAATTCCTTTAATATTATCACATTTTCTTATAGAGGTAAGGAAAGGTTCAATGCCAATTAAAAACAATAGCGGGGAAAGGGGACACCCTTGTCTAGCACCTCTAAAGAGGGAGAATTGATTTGAAACTTGGCCATTAATAAATAGACGAGCAGTAGGAGCAAAGTATAGAGCTGAAATCATACGAATAAAATTGTCGCCAAAGTTAAATGATGATAAAGCATGAAATAAAAATTGCCAATGCAGTTTATCAAAGGCTTTTTCAGCATCCAAAGCCATAATTCCTGAAGGAGTAGTTAACGTATGACCCTGTTCAATGACATGTAACAAAGTTCTTGTATTATTTGCAGAGTGTCTATTTTTCATAAAACCAGATTGATCTGAATGTATAATAGAATCTAATACAGGGGATAATCGTGTGGCTAATATTTTGGCATATAATTTACAATCTTGATTAATTAAAGAGATAGGGCGATAATTAGATACAAGGGTGGGGTCTTTATCGGGTTTGGGAAGCACGATAATTAAAGCTTCAGTAAAGGAACCTGAAGTAATTCCCGTAGAGCCAAACATTGTAAAAAGTTGAAATAATAAAGGTAAAAGATGGGACTGAAACTCTTTATAAAACTCCGCCGGGATACCATCAGGACCCGGAGATTAAGTTTTTTTAAGAGATTTTATAGCGGATAAAATTTCATCCTTAGTAATTGGAGAGTCAAGCCCCATTTTATCTGATGGAGAAATTTTAGGTAGACCACATGAAGATAAAAAAGAATCAACTAAAGAATCATTATGAAAGTCAGGTTTATCATATAACTTAGAGCAAAAATCCAAAAATTCATTAACAATATCTTTATGAGATAATCTAATTTTACCATTGGATCCGTGAATAGAGATGATTTGAGTTTTGTCTTTTTTGATACGTATGTAATTCGCTAACAGTCTTCCAGATCTATTTGCATTAAAACTAAATTTAGCTTTGGCTTTAGAAATCTGAATACCAGCTCTTTTACTAAGAATTGTATTAAATTCATATCGAAGCTTTTGCAACTTAACTGTATATTTAGGATCATTAGACGTAATAAAAAGTCGTTCATATTCCGCTATTTGTTTTTCTAGCTTTTTAATATTGGCATTAAAGGTCTTATTTTCGTGAGCCATAATAGAAATAGTAACCCCTCTAATATAAGCTTTAAATGAATCCCATCTATTAACCATTGAATTAGTACCTTCAGGATTAAACTGAAAAACTCATGAATGGCAGAGAGGAGCTTTGGTTTATTATGTTCATTAAGAGCTATACCAGAATTCATTTTCCATCTAGGCTGGTTAGTAAAGGTTGAATTTAAACTTAGAATACAAGAAACCATAGCATGATCAGAGACGTCAATGTTGCAAATCTTAGGGGTATTAACAGAGTTGATCAGCTGTTTTGTGACTAATATGTAGTCGATCCTAGAATGAGAATTGTGTGGGTTAAAAAAAAAGTAAAGTTTTTTTCTGTAGGGAAGTGTAGACGCCAAATATCAACTAACTTAGTGGTTTGAAGAAATGATTTAAAAGCAAAATAAACCTTAGGGGGATGGAATTTAGTACGAGATAATCTATCTAATAAAGGATCAGATATGACATTAAAATCACCTGTAACAGTTAAAGGTACATTACCAATTTTTACAACCTCAGTTGAAAGATTAGTCCAAAAAACAGGGTCATCTGCAGTAGGGCCATAAACATTTAATAGAAATAAGATAGAATCATGAACTTTAACCTTAACAATTAAATATCTCCCATCCGTATCTGTAATTTTGCTCAAAATTTGGCAATGCGATTTTTTTGCAAATAATATAGCTACACCATTTTTCTTGCCATTAGCAGGAGAAGAAACAATATTGTCAACCCATTTTTTCTTCATATAATCTAAGATTTTATCATCTATATGAGTTTCTTGTAAAAAACAAAAATCAGCTTTGCAACAACCCAAATAATCCAAAATTTTTGTACGTTTCACAGGATGGCGTAAACCTTTAACATTCAATGACACTACTTTAAAATTAGCCATAACATAATAAAAAGAGAGAAGGGGTAGAAAGAGGAAAGTCAGAAAAAGACACAAATGTTAAGAAGAAAGTAGCTCCAGAACACACAAAAGGGAGTGGAAGAAATAAAACATAGTAAAAAAGACAAACAAAATACATAAATATGAACATTGAAACGCACACACGCTCTACAAGCATGGCCGGAACCGCTGGAGCCCAAAATATTATGAGTTATATAAATCTGTCAAAGAAGATCATACAGGAAAAAATCAAGTGATAGGGCCATGGGTGTCCATAGCTTGCTGTAATTGTTGATCTAGAAAATGTTGCAGATCTTCAGGACGCTGAAAGGATTTTGAAAAATTATCTTTCCAAATGCGCATTGTTGAAGGGTCAAAAAGGCCGTATTGGTATCCAAGGCTTCTTAATTGTGGGCGAAGATCAGTAAATCCCTTACGTATTGCAACAGTTTCTTTGGCAAAATCTTGATGAATAAAGATTTTGTGACCATTGACCATCAATGCAGGAATTTCTCTAGCTGCTTTTCTGATCAGAACCAAATGATGGTGACGAAGAACTTTAAATATCATTTGTCTAGGTTTGGTATGTTGAGGATTGCGACGTGCAGGAATTCTATGAGCCTTATCAATTTCAAATTTTTCTGGAAATTTGATATTTAAAAGACCAGGAATTAAGTTCTCTAAGTATAGTTGACAGTTAGTTCCCTCAACCTCTTCTGGTAAATTAAATATGCGAAGGTTGTATTGTCTATTGCGATTTTCCATGTCCAAAAGATGTGAGCACAAAGGTGATATTTTCGCCACAAGTGGAGTAAAAGCGTCGACTTTAACTTTATTATCCTGTATTTTAATTGAGTTAACTGATATTTTCATTGACATACTCGCCATTTCTTTTCGTACATTTTTAATTTCAGTCGCAATAGTTTCTGTATTAGCACGAAGAGCCTGAATTTCCTCTACAATTAAAGAAAGCGAAGGTTCAGATGACTCCACTACTTTTGATTTTATTGGAGGAGGTGAAATCTGCTGTCTTCTTTTATTGTTGAGAGGATTTTTATTATCCATTTTTGAGAATAAATAATGAAATTTGAAGAAAAAGAACAGTTGATGAGTAAAAAGAGCAAAAAATGCAAAGCAATCCTCAAAAAGACTGGTGCAGCAGCTAAACTGGACTAGGGGTGTGGCTAGGCACAAGCCAGGCCCTTTCCTGAAGTATGCTCCGCCCCCCTGACAGACTAACCAGGCAGTACCTCAATGCAGAGCTCGGAGCAGGAACCAGGGAGCCAGAAACACCACTTCCCACGACCAAATAGGCTTTAAACCACTTCACAATGCAGGTGAGCCTATTATTGCAGCAGCGACCTCCTTTTAGACGAAATTATGACAGACTTTCGTCGTTTTATATTTAAAAATGGGCGAAAACGCGGAGGAGCTCACCGGGTCTCCTGAATTCTGCAATTTCAAAGATCGTCTTACATTATATATATTTTTGTGAAATACATTGAACATTATCATAACTGATAGTTTTAAACTGTTTAAATGTGTTGCAGCACACAACCAATTTCTTATGACATTAAATAATGTCTGGAATGTAACAGAAATAATTTCATGGTGTAATTTTGTATATCCGTGTATGAATGTTGATCATGTGTAAAGTTTGATTTAAGCTGTGTAGCCAGATATTGAGTGAAGAGTCACTTTTTCATACCATATACAGCATGTTAGACACGGAGCATTTGGCAAAGTAGAGATGGAACAATAAAGGACAGATATACGCCGTAAAGAACAGTTTAAGGACAATTACTGAATAATAATGTCACTGGTGCACAGAGTGCAGAGTAGGTGCAAAGCAGTCTACCTTGCAACATGGTGCAAGGGTATATTCCTTTGATGGCTGAATCAAATTCCTATCTGGAAAGGGCTGCCATATGGAAGTAATTACATTGGCAGGGGCATGACAAACTCTGTACGTGTGCTGAAAAATTAAGCACACATTAGTAGGTCAACATGATAGGTCACTGATTATTACTTTGCTCCTTACATGTCACCTGTGCAGGATATTTCAACAACAACTGTTAATGCTCTGTACAAGCATGTATGTGAAGTCAGATAATGTATAAAAATACATGCTTGTGAAATAATTTGTTGAGACTCCAACACCTTGTCCAGCCAGTGGCGTGACAAAACGTGAGGGAGCCCCCCTGCAACATACATGGAGGGGGTCCCCAAGCTCTGGATCTTGTCTTAAGCTCTCAGGCCAGGGGCCTACCATCTCTACACAGTGCCCTAGGGGTGCCCCTGGAGCTCTGGGGAACTGCAGAAGTTATTGTTATGCCACAGTAAACATCCCCCTGGGGCATAGTGTTCCAATTTTACAGATTTACTCTGTATTTTGGCATCCTACCCTTCAAATTATCTGCCCCTCACCGTTAAGAAATAGATTTCAAAATATTTTGGTACACACACAACGACATGCAGATGGTAAATATGTATTTACGAACAGGGTCACCAACTTCCATGCCGAGGTGGTCTAGGAGATCTGCTTCACATCAGCGCTTTAGTTGGTGTGTGGAGCGAGCGACACCAAACACCCTGGTCATGTCTCACCGCACTCTCTACCATCGCTCCTTGAGCTCCTTCATGAGGTAGCCCTGGCTGACCCTACCCCCATAGCAATCATGTTGGACACATAAGGTGCCAGCAGCCAAAGCAGGCCCCCAAACTCTCCCTCAGAAAGGTTCCTGGGTCTCCCCTTCCACTACATGACCCAGCCTGCTCTATACCCCTATAACACTATACAAATACCCCTTAACCTTACCCCTACCACTAAATATGAAATCCCTAAATTGACAAACATCCAACAATACAAACATCCAACAATACAATGGCAAAACTAATACAATTGCCAAAATAATACACAGTTAACACAATTGGCACAACACAGGGTCAGCACAGACCAGGTCAAGACCAAAATACTCCACAAACACCTCCGGCAGCCAGCACAAACTAACAGACTGTCAGTGAAAGTAACTTTATACTTCCTAGTTTGCTGCCTGCCACATCCATTGCGCGATTCCCTGTGTGTATCCCACCCGTTTGCGACAAATGCATAATTTTTTATGATGTATCGGTACAGAAATAGCCAATACGTGATTAACGCACAACACATGCTACTGCAGAATACATTGTTTTCAACACATTGGGTTGATGCTCGGCGTCCGACCAATGCTACAGGTTCAATGTAATGTGCAAATGGGTCAATGGTGGGTTCTGACCCATGCAGCTGGCCTATTGTCTGTGACACACTGTAGTAAATTGTGCAATGGAGGTAAACACACCTTGGGCTCCCTTTCCTTGCTCCTGTTTTCTTACCTAACAGTATTGATATCTTCAGAGAGTGTGGATTTTCAGTGGTAAAAAAAGTGAGTTTTTGCCTTCATCGTGATGACATATTGAGTGCAATATATTTATGTAGAAAACACATAAATATTGTGATGTGAAGAGATATTCCAAACTTGTTGTTGCTTTTCGATTTTGTGGTATGTCTGGGTGAACAGAGTAGGCATCTTTTATGTGAAATATATCGCATTTCTATGCCTATGAAATACACTATTGTGTACACTATTATGAACAATATGTAAGTTCATACAATCTGTCTGCATTTCTGCCATAAGACATGTTACTGTTGCAATACACACTCAGGGAAGCACAGAGACTTGCTGGTTCAGCCAGCCTACAGTGTATGTGGCATCCTGCACACTGATTAACTGGATAGATATGAAAGGTATGGTGTTAGGCCAGTACGACACCTGTGACTGTCGGACAGACACCAATTAGCACACTAAACTAGCCAACTTCCAACATGGGACGTTATGATATAAACACAGAGGGCCCGATTCACAGAACTAACTTAAGACAAAATCCTAAACTTACTACCATTTTGGTATTCACAGAAGGCCCTTACTCATTTCGGTATTCACAGAAGGCACTTACTCATTTCGGTATTCACAGAAGTTAGGAGTCCTAACTTTAGGACTCCTAAATGCCTTCTGTGAATACCGAAAGTCTTAAAATTATGATTTTTCTCAGTTTAGTAGTAGTATAGTTAGGACTCCTAACTTTTGGACTCCTAAATGCCTTCTATGACTACCGAAAGCCTTAAAATTAGGATTTTTCTCAGTTTAGTAGTAGTTTAGTTAGGACTCCTAAGTTTAGGACTCCTAAACTGAGAAAAATCCTAATTTTAAGACTTTCGGTATTCACAGAAGGCATTTAGGAGTCCTAAACTTAGGACTCCTAACTTCTGTGAATACCGAAATGAGTAAGTGTCTTCTGTGAATACCAAAATGAGTAAGTACCTTCTGTGAATACGAAAATGGTAGTAAGTTTAGGATTTTGTCTTAAGTTAGTTCTGTGAATCGGGCCCATATGCTGTCTGGCCTGAAGGGGAGCGCTTCTCTTTTCCTCATTTTTTCTTTATGTTGAGCAGTAATTAGTGCATGTTGGGTGCTGTTATCAGACTGAGCTGCCCGCTCTGTTCTGTACTTCTGTAGGGCAGAGGAAGCCTCACTGTGAGCGCAGCCCCCTTTGGTGAGGAGATCGCACCGTGAGGTTGTACTGAGGCCGTTGCTGTACCGAGGCCCCCACCTCCTGGAGTTCGGATTGTGTGTCTGCTAAGGAACCTCATATCTGCACTGCTGACTAGAGGCTGCAGTGAGCAGCTGTTCTCCTCCCAGCTGCACCACCAAAGATTGTTTTGCGTGGCACGCCCCAGTCGAAAGGAGGAGAGCCAATCCCTGTGTGGTCCTGAGCTCCCCATGGGTACAATGCTGCAAATAATGTGGCAGCAGCTTGTGGCCTAAGGAGGCCATGCAGGGCTGGATCCTGAGGTCCACCAACAGTGCTGGAGCCTGTTCCCCGCCCTATCCTGGTCCTGTGAGGCTAATTGAGGCCGGGGATGGGAGAAGGTTGCCCATGCTCCGTGATAGTGGTCCAGCTGCCAGAGGGATGGTATCGACCTGTTGGGGAGTGCTGGGAACTGAAAGTGGACCTCCAAGGTCCAATTGGAGCTTTGTCATACTCAAAAAGGGGGTGGCTCAGTTAATTTTCAAAGTTGTATGTGGTTCCTTGAATGCGGGGTACCTGAGGAGGTCTCCCCACTGGATTTCACAGTGTGTCTCTTCATGTGGCATACTTTTGGGGCCAGTCACAACTCAGCTGGGAGGATGAGAAGGGACTCTCAACAGAGCTTAGTCTATCAGTTACCATAATCAATGTTGTAGGTGGGCAGGTGCCCGGTAACCTACGTTTGGGGGCACAGCCTACCACAGTTGGTAGTATGTAATGACCTTATCCTCCCTGATGTCAATTAAAGAAGTCCGTTCTCCTGTGCTGCATACATGGTGTTGGTGGTATCCTCACAACTCCCAATTGCTAAATAATCACCTCCATGTCATAGCTGAACTTGCCAAACTGTTTTCTGAGGTTTGTCTTTATGTACCACAGCCAGTGCATCATTTCATATGCCTGGGTTGCTGATGCCTAATTATTTTGATGCATCTCAGGCTCTGTGCGACGCTTGCCAACAATTTGTCACACATAGTCAAAACCATAAATATCCCTGCATGGGTTTTAAACTGGATTTTACAGGGGAATGCATTCCTTGCATATTTCATTCTGTATGTGGCGCAGCCAGTTCTGGGTGCAGGTATTTCCCAACACAGGCCGATAAGAACTGACACATTTGACCACATGCGTCGACTTGTAGATATGGAGGACTGCCTGTTGGGAAGTCTTTCAATGCATCATCCACCAGCTCTGCAAAGACCATACATTTTAATATTACTCTGAGTCCTAAGCCTCCTCTCCAGCGTCAAACCACAAACTTTATTTTTTGAATTTGTCTGCCTCACCTCTTATACACTGTTCACTTCAGGAATCATAACATCCAGTGATGGCACTCCACATTTTGAAGAGGTGAAGCACTGAGGCAAGGATAGCGCAGTGCATGGTGCACTCACATTCAAAATCATTTTGTAGAGGTTGGCACCAGTGTACCTTTCTAGAGCTCATATACTGTGGATTGGTTGCTCCAAATAACAGTGACCTCGTACAGTGCTTCCCAATTGTTTTTAGAACCACCTCCACTTTTTAGAACAACTAACATTTGAGCCACACCTAACTTTAATGGACATGGGTTAAGCATTTTTTTAATGTAATTGTAGACATGCTTTCATTATGCTGTGAATTACCGCAATAGAATACTATTTACAATTTTTTGTGTTCCACTCTTACTGTAATTGTTTGTAAATGTCACAAATGTTTCCATGCCCTTCTATATGTCCTTATTGGACAGCGGCCAAAATATTAGTCTGCCCATTAAATTAGTAGATAGTGAACTACACTGGAGCTGGAACACTTTTCAGAATGAGGTGCTGGACAGTGGCATGTGTTCACTGAAATCACAATGCTTCTGAACATTCTTGGTGTTGATTCCAGTGATTTTAGCACATTTGAAAAGCCCTTCTGCAGCAGAACAGCCTCATATCCATTTTGGTGTTAAAATAGGTCCCAGTGGTGCATTTAGATCTCCATTCCATATAAATAATGTAATATGTGACGTCATCAGCAGTGCATTGCGAGGGTGCGAGTTATAGTTAGCTGAACTAACTATAATGGCCAAATTTCTCTGGTTTTGTACGAGTAAAATGTCCAACTAACTATAACGTCCCTGAAACCTGTGGTTTCTTCAGCGAATTTCAAAGGTTTTTTAAATGCAAATTTTTAACTCTAATGTCCAGGAAACTTATAGTTTTTTGGATTTTTTGGATTGAAAAAAAAAAAATATATATATATATATATATATATATATATATTTATATATATATATATATATATATATATATTCACTGAAAAAACCATAGGTTTCACACATGTTATAGTTAGCTGGACATTTTACTGATAAAAAACCAATGAAATTCCCCCGTTATAGTTACTGTAGGCAACTATAACTCACGCGACCGTAATCCTCTGCTGATGCTAATACTGTATTTAGACACTTATTTGCCCATGTCTTCTTCCATTAAATTTTAGCTATACATATATTACAAATATTTTTTTTTCATAAAGACACATATGTCATCAGCAGAGGATTACTGTCGCGTGAGTTATAGTTGCCTACAGTAACTATAACGGGGGAATTTCATTGGTTTTTTATCAGTAAAATGTCCAGCTAACTATAACATGTGTGAAACCTATGGTTTTTTCAGTGAATTTGCAAGGTTTTTTAAATGCTAATTCCTAACTATAACGTGTGTGAAACCTATGTTTTTTTCAGTGAATTTGTACGGTTTTTTAAATGCTAAGTTACTTTACGCCATTTGTGGCGTGCGCGCCCACTTAACGCAGTTTGTTCCGTGCGCGCACGGTGCGCTTCGCGCACCGTGCACGCACAGTGAGCACACGGTGCGCCCCACGTTACGCTAGATGGGCCATGAACGCACGATGCGCTTCGCGCACCGTGCGCACATGGAGGACATATGATGAGCATCGTTGTGACAGGTAAAATATATGTTTTGTTTAGCTCTATTAAGCCATGCACAAAAGGTGCCCTTCGGGCACCATTTGCACACGGGGTGGGGAGAAAGTGGATTTTTTTTTTTTTATTATTATTTCTTACCGTACGCGTACGGTAAGCGTAATCGGCGAAATTTTCGAAAAAATTAAAATTGCCTTTTTTCACTGGGGGATCGTTGGAGACTCCCTCGACATGGCTAGGTGCTTGGGAGCTGTGTAAACAGCCCCTTTACATGTTTTTGCACTTGGTTTTTCAACCCCCTGTCAGAGTGCGAGAGAGAAAATGGCGGCCGCCGCTTCCTGGTTTCGACCGATTCGAATGTTTACTAAGATCTAAGGGCCAATCAGAATCGCGCTCGCGCACGCCACCGTACGCGTACGGTAAGCGCACCGTAAGCGCACCGTAAGCTGGCTCAGATATATATATTGATTTAAAGGCTATTTTCTCAGAATCTACTGAACAGATTTACACCAAACCTACAAAAGGCACTTCCTTGACCTGAGGACTACCTCTCTGCCAAATTTCAAGTAATTCTGTTCAGCCGTTCGGGCTGTAGCTGTGTCTAAAGGTCCTATGGAAAAATGCATGGGAAAAACGCGTTTTGGGACCCCCCTTTTATCTCAGCCCCCGCTTTACGAATCCCCCCGAGACTTTCAGGGTAGGAGCGGAGCGTAGCGCCCCACCTATTTTGAAAAATTCGCGAGGATTCGTCAACTGGCGCCAAAGTTATTCAAAATAGAATGTTGCAGATTTCCTATGGAAACGTGGTCCTAACTATAACTACCTACTGGCGACCGCCAGTAGGTAATATATATATATATATATATATATATATATATATATATATATATATATATATATATATACATACATATATATATATAAATATATTAAACAAAGGTTAAGAATAATTTATACTCAGCAAAACTATGTTATTATAAGTTTTTTTTATTATTATACATAAATCGCACACCCAACGCAACTCTACTAGATGGGTGCGCGCACCTTGCTAGTGTGCATTTCAGAAGTCGCGCTGGGGTCCGACTTCGGCGTAATTTGAAAAGTATGAAATATCATTTAAGAAATTATCAATAAAAGTTTTGGTTAAAGTGTTGGACTAATTTAATTTAGAAATCTATTTGTAAACTGTTTTTTTCAGTGTACTATTAACAATACGAAATTTTGCAACAGCGCAACGTATGTGTGTACGGTGCGCGACTCCTCCCTGCACGTATTTCCGGGGTCCGCCAGGATCGCGCCGGGGTCTATACTTTGGCGTATTTTCAAAGTTTGAAATATTACTATTGAGTAAGACCTCCGACCCTCGGTCTAGGTCCACTCTCTCTCCGCAGCTCCGCTATGCCGTCTCTTGCCTCCAGACCATGACCTCCTCCTTGGGAGGTTCGAGGCTGCTGCCCGCTCCTGCGCCTGCTGCTCGCTCCAACTGGGACCAGTCTGCCTGCAACCACCATAACCTTTCTCAGCTGTTTATTTCCTTAATTAATCCTTGTTGTGCCACTGTTATTGTGCCCATCTGTGTCTTTCTCAAATTCCACCACTGTTTTTATTTTCTCGTGCCTGCCTGTTCCTTTCGCCTTTTGCCATTGCTGCCCTTGCTGGAATTCCCCCAAGGAATTCCCCCCTGGAATTCCCCTGCTCCCCCCGCTCCCACCTCCCAGCCTCTCCTCCCTCCCACCTCCCCTACTTACTGGCAGCCGCTGTGCGGACTCGCAGTGGACACGCCCAGTGGGCGCACTGCTGGCACACCGAAGACGCACCAAAGGCAAGCCCATCTGCGCCTGTCCGCGATACGACGGACCGCAGCCAGCGCCAGGAACCCTGGACCTCCCACTACCCATCGCTACGACATCACCACCCCCCTCGCACTCAACCCTGGAAGACTTAGAGAATGCCAACAGTCCTCGCCCAACATGACCCACGGGCAGTTCTCCTGCCTCCACTGCCACCAGACCCTCACCGCCACCCCGGCCTCCAATTCAGCCGACGCCAGCACCGGTGACACCCTAAAATGCATCCTCCTCAACGTACGCTCTGTATACAAACACGCAATGGAAATCTGGAACCTACTCGACTCTCTCTCGCCCGACATCACCTTCTTCACAGAGACCTGGACTAACGCATCCTCCGCCCCGTCATCAGCACCGCCATCCCAGACGGATACAAGATCCAGAGGAAAGACCACCCCAACCACCCAGGAGGGGGCCTCGCCATTGCCCACAAGAGCACCCTCTGCCTCACCACCTCCAGCAAAACCTTCCCCTCCACCGAACACCTGCACTTCCAGATCCAGACCACCCCCAAAGCCATACTCCAAGAAACCCTCATCTACAGACCCCCCAGCCCCCAAACTCCCTTTGCCATCACCATCACCGACTTCATCGCACCCCACGCCATCGCCTCAACAAACTATATATTCATTGGAGACCTGAACTTCCACCTTGACAACCCCAGCGACCCCAACTCCCTCATCCTTAATGACAACCTCACCAGCATCGGACTTAAACAACTCGTCAACACACCGACCCACAGAGCAGGACACACCCTCAACCCCATCTTTGCGGCAGGAAACAGCGTCCAATTCAGCCACACAATGCAGCCGCCATGGACCGACCAACACTGCGTACACTTCACCATCAACAAACCCAAGGCACCCAAACCAATCCCATGCCCACCATGAAGGAACTGGAGCAAGGTTACCGATGAGCAAGTTAACTCCACCCGAGATAACCACACCTGGGCACCCAACGCAAATGACGCAGCCAGAGAACTCCACACCTGGATCTCCAAATTCGCAGACAAGCTTGCCTGCTATGCAACCCCGACAGACAATGCCCCAGGAAAGCCACCTGGTTCACCACTGCTCTCCAAGAAGCCAGGCGCACCTGCAGACGCCTAGAGAAGAACTGGAGAAACACCAAGACAACCGAAAACCACACCAACTACAAGGGCGCCATGATAGACTACCACATCCAGATCAGAGCCACCAAGAGGAACTTCATCCAAAACAAAATCCTGGCCAACTCCACCAACTCCGAGGAATTTTTCAGTGTCATTCAAGAATTCACCAACCCACGCAGTGAAGCCCCAGACATCACCCCATCCCAAGACCTCTGTGACAAGCTTGGAACCTATTTCCACCTCAAGATCAAAAACCTCTACGACAACTTCATCGACCATCCACCAGGCGCCACAGATAGCCCCTGCCCCCCAGAATCACCAACCAGCCCACCATCTCCAACTGGACACTGATCACAGCCGAAGACACCACCTCAACCATGAAAAGCATCCACTCGGGGGCCCCCACCAACCCCTGCCCACGTCGCCATCACACCCGAACTACAATGCACCATTAACACCACCTTCAAAACAGGCACCTTCCCAGACGACTGGAAGCGCGCAGAAGTCAGACCCCTGCTCAAGAAGCCCACAGCTGACCCCACCACCCTCAAGAACTATCAACCCAACTCGCTCCTCCCCTTCACAGCCAAAGTTGCAGAGAAAACATTCAACAGGAAACTGACATGATTCATTGAAGAGAACGCTGTCCTCGACCCCTCCCAATCGGATTCTGAAGCACCCACAGCACAGAGACCACCCTACTCGCCGTCACAGACGTCATCCACACCCTCCTGCACCAAGGCCACTCTGCAGCCCTCATCCTACTCGACCTATCAGCGGCCTTCGACACTGTCTCCCACCGCACACTAGTCGCGAGACTACATGACGTAGGCATAAAAGGAACAGCCCTGGACTGGATCCGATCATTCCTCACTGGAGGAAGCCAAAGGATCAGACTCCCACCCTTCCTCTCCGACCCCATGAAAATCACCTGGTGAGTCCCACAGGGTTCATCCTTGAGCCCCACCCTCTTCAACATCTACATGGACCCCCTCGCAGCCATCGTCCGACAACACAGCCTCAACATCGTATCCTACGCCGACGACACCCAGCGCATCCTCTCCCTCACCAAAGACCCCACCACTGCCAAACTCAACTTCCATAAAGGAATGCAAGATGTCGCAGTCTGGATGACCAACAGCTGCCTGGAGCTCAACTCTGAGAAGACAGAAGTCCTCGTCCTCGGTACAACCTCTTCTGCATGGGACAGCACCTGGTGGCCGACCACCCTTGGAAGCCCACCTAACCCCTCAGACCACGCTAAGAACCTTGGCATCGTACTCGACTCATCACTTACCATGAAACGACAGGTCAACGCCATCACCTCCAGCTGCTCCAACACCCTCCGCATCCTCTGCAAGACCTTCAAGTGGATCCCCCCTGAGTCAAGGAAGAAAGTCACCCACGCACTCATCACCAGCAGACTGGACCATGGAAACGCACTCTACACCGGCATCAACAAGTCCCTAATCCGCAAACTCCAGACAATACAGAACACCGCCGCCAGACTCATCCTCGGCATCCCCAACATGAGCACATCAGCCAACACCGACAAAGTCTCCACTGGCTCCCAGTGGAAAAAAGAGTCACTTGCAAAATCCTCACTCACACCTACAAATGCCTACACAACAACGGATCCAAATACCTCAACGACAGAATCAACTTCCACGTACCCAAAAGAAACCTCCGATCTTCCAACCTCGCACTGGCCGAAACCTCACGCATCCACAGAGCAGGCAGAAGATCCGTCTCTCACATTGCAGCCAAGACCCGGAATGAGCTACCAGCAGATATCAGACGCGCACCCTCCCTGAACACCATCAGGAAGACCCTCAAGACCCGGACCCTTCGGCTAAACAGATCTGCAGACCCCCCCTCAGCGCCTTGAGACCCTCACGGGAGAGTAGCGAGCTTACAATTCCCTTATTGATTGATTGATTGAAAGTTAGAATATCATATTGGAATAAACACTTTTACTAATATCCCTTTTAAAATATTGTAAAAACATTTATTTATAGTTCATAATTAAGTATACCATATTTTACGGGTGCGTGATGCATAAGCGACGGTTGCACGCACCCTATGCAACTTCGTGTCAGCAGGAAAAGAAAGAATCTAATTGGTTTAAATCATTTTCATTGTGAAAGAGGGAGGGTCCATCCTTATGATATTCCTCCTATTATTTGGCTATCTTGGTGACAAGACCTGCTGCTTGTTTCTTTGTACTTTTTTCAAATTTTGTGTGTTTCTTGATTTTGTATCAACATTATGGCATCCAGTCATGCAGACATCGATCCCTTGGATGTGGAGGAGGACAAGATTGTGGAACCTGTGAAAAAGAGGAAGGAGAGTGTTGTGTGGGCCTTTTTTACGGTTCCAGATGGCGAGAAGAAAGTGAACACTTGCAAGGTAACCTGCACAATCTGTAAACGGATTTTATCAAGGGGCTCAGACAAAAAATACTCATGCGGGACCAGCAGCATGAAGAAGCACCTTGAGACCTTGTTCACTTGCCTAGAGAAGAGAGGAGGAGACAACTGAACGAAGCGGCAGAGCAAGACCTAAATGCCCCTTCTACCTCTTCTCAGCAAGTTCCTCCACCACCAAGACCCGATATCGTCCCTGAACTCTTTGAAGTGGCCATAGTGTCCACAAAGTGCAACACTAAACTTTGAATTGCAGAGCAGTGCATGGACGCTGTGACGAGTGCCATCGAAGCACATAAATGTTAATTTTTTTATAATGTGCCTTTGTTTTTGTTAAACAGCTCATTTGGTGTTTTGAACTTTGTTCTGTTAAAAAAAAAATCAAAAACACACACAAAAAAGGTTAACAAATACAATTTTTTTCAAACTGTTCCCCCCCCCCCCCCCACAAAAAATGGTTCTTACGGAACCACATCTATTGGTGAAAATCAGAAAAATTACCTGAGTGATTGCATGAGAGCAAGGATTGCTGTGTGGTTATTTTATGAGTTTTTGGGTAGTGACGGAGTGATTGAATGAGTGTATGAATAATGGCTGGGTGGTTGAAGGAGTGCATTATTAGTGCATGGGTGATTGAAGTAGTGTATAAGTTGTCCCTGGGTTATTGCATGAATGCATGGGTAGTGGCTGGGTGATTGGAAGAGTGCATGGGTAGTGCCTGGGTGATTTCATAAGTGCTTGGGTAGTGACATTATGATTACATGAGTGCTTGGGTACTACCTGGGTGACTGGACGATTGCATGGGTACTGCATGGGTGATTGCATCAGTGCATTGGTAATGCTTCTGTTATTGCATGAGTATATGGGTACTGCTTGGGTGATTGGAAGAGTGAATGGGTAGTGCCTGGGTGATTTTATAAGTGATTGGGCATTGGTGGAGTGATTACATGAGTGCTTGGATACTAACTAGGTGATTGGAGAATTGCATGGGTACTGCATGTGTGATTGCATAAGTGCATGGGTAATGCTTGGATTATTGCATGAGTACATGGGTAGTGTTTGGGTGATTGGAAGAGTATATGGGTAGTGTCTGGGTGACTGCATGAGTGCATGGGTAGTGTCTGGGGATTGGAACAAACCCAATACCACCAGACACAACTTTCAAGAAGGCATGGAAGCTGTCGCCAAATGGATGAAAAACAGCTGCCTACAACTAAACACCAACAAAGCAGAAGTACTCATCATCATCAATGCCTGGAACGACACCTGGTGGCCCCCTGCCCTCGGAAGCCCGCCCACTCCCACGGACCACGCACGCAACCTGGGAATCATCCTGGACTCTGAGCTCAAAATGGACCACCAGATCAACTCTGTCTCGCCCTCCTGCTTCCACACCCTCTGCCTCCTATGTAAGACCTTCAAATGGATCCCCCTTAACCACAGAAAGACCGTCACTCACGCCCTTGGTCACCAGCAGACTCGACTATGACAACGCACTCTATGCCGGAATAAACAAAAACCTCACCCGCAAAGCTACAGAACATCCAGAACGCCACCGCAAGACTGGTCCTCGACCTGCCAAGACACTGCCACATCTCCCAGCACCTGCGCATACTCCTCTGGCTCCCCATCGAAGCTATAGTCACCTTCAAGATGCTCACCCACACCCACAAGGCCCTCCATGCCACCGGACCAGTATACCTGAACAGCCGACTCAAATTCAACGCACCCCAGAGGACCCTATGATCAGGCCAGCTCTCCTACGCCGTGGTCCCCCACACCAGAAAGACCAGATCGGGAGGCTGCTTCTTCTCCTTCCTCGCAGCCAGAGCCTGGAACGCCCTTCAGCTCCACCTCAGACAGACAACATTGCTCCCCATCTTTGTAAAAAACCTCAAAACCTGGCTCTTCGACAGACCCCCCCTTGATGGACTGGAACCTGCTACCCCCTGCCCCCTGCGCCTTCTCACCCTTACGGGTGGGTAGTCATGCTTTAAAAACGCCTGATTGATTGGTTGATTGATTGATTGGAGCACTGCATGGCTACTGCCTGGGTAATAAAAGGAGTGAATAAGTAGTGTCTGTGTCATTTTATAAGTTCATGGTTAATGCCTGGGTGCTTGCATGAGTGCAGAGGTAATGTATGGGTGATTGAAAATATTCATGGGTAATGCTTGAGTAATTGCATGAGTATATGGGTAATTCTTGGGTGATTACATGAGTGTATGTGTAGTGGCTGGGTGAATGGAGAAGGGCATAGCTACTGGATGGGTAATTGAAGCAGTGAATGAGTAGTGTCTGGATAATTACAGGAGTGCACGGGTAATGCATGGGTGATTGGAGCAGTGAGTGCGTAGTGCTTGGATTATTGCATAAGTGCATTAGTAGTGCCTGGGTGATAGCAGGAGAACATGTGTAATGCCTGCATGATTTTCTAAGTGCATGGGCATTGCTTGGTTGATTTTACAAGTGCATGCTTAATGCCTGGGTAATTACATGAGTTTATAGGTAATGTCTGGATGATTACTTCAATACATGGTTAGTGCCAGGGTCATTGCATGAGTACATGGGTACCGCCTGGATGATTAGAAGACTGCAAAGATAGTGTATGGTGATTTTATGAGTACTTGTGTATTGGCAGTATGATTGGGTAAGTACATGGTACTAGCTAGGTGATTGTAGGAGTGCATGGGGTACTGCACGAGTGATTACAGCAGTGCATGGGTAGCACCTGGATTATTGCATTAGTGCATGAGTAGTGCCTGGGTGATAGCAGGAGTACATCTGTAGAGCCTGCATGAGTTTGCGAGTGCATGGGTATTTCTTGGTTGATTTTACAAGTGCATACTTAATACCTTGGTAAGTAAATGAGTTTATAGGTAATGTCTGAATGATTGCTTGAATACATGTTTATTGACTTGGTCATTGCATGAGTACATAACTACTGCCTGGATGATTAAAGGGCTGCAAGGATAGTGCATGGTGATTTTATAAGAGCTTAGGTATCAGCGCAGTGATTGGGTAAGTACATGGTACTGGCTGGGTGATTGTAGGAGTGCTTTGGGTAGTGCATGGGTGATTGGAACAATACATGGGTAGTGCCTGAGTTGTTGCATAAGTGGATAAGTAGTACCTGGGTGATTGGAGGAGTACATGGGTAGTGCTAGGGTGATTCTTTAAGTGCATGAGTATTGCTTGGATGATTGCATGAATACATTGTTAGTGCTCAGGTGATTATATAAGTGGAAGAGAAATATCTGCATAGATGAAGGACTGCAAAGGTAATAGAAGGGTTATTGCAACATTCTACAAGTAATGTGTGGGTGATTTTAGAGCTGTATGGGTACTACCACATTGAATAAAGGTGCATATTGGTAATGCATAGGTGAAGTACAGAGGTTATATTAAAAAAAAGATTGAAGAAGAGCATGGGTTCTGGTATAGTAATTTGATGAATGAGATAATTCAGTTTTACAAAATGAATGACTGCAATAAAAGTGAATGTAAATATTAATTCATAGCATTATGCTTATTACATTACTATATCTTACCTTCTTTATTGAAGTAGATATTAAACTAATTGAAACAATTTTGCAGTTGTTTTATTATATTCAACAATTAAAATATTAAAATATTTTGAAACTTTAAATTTACTTTCTGTAAAAGAGAAGAAAAATTAATTTTATTGCATATAATATTATAGTTTGAAGAACACAACATATTTTTTTAATTACATAACATATTCAGTTTGCCTTTTTTGCTGTTTTCAGATTCTATTGAATTTCACTATACACAGTGATTTCAATCTTGATCATCATGTAACAGCGGGCAAAAAAATACAATCAATAAGATTGTTAAAAAAAACCAAATCTGTGTCAAAATAGTTACAACAAAATCAAATATCTGTTCATATTTTCAACATTAAACACTCTCATTAACATTGTATACTATACAAAGATCAAATATATGAACTGCGTCTTTCAAAAACAATTTTCTAAATGCAATATCAAAAAACGGAAACAAAAATTCAAACAGAAATTCTTGACGTCTTCCCAATAGGCCAAATGATGTTTCTGAAATCATTTGCATTGAAAATATCCCAAATAATAGGCCGAATTATGTTTTCAAAACTTTCGCACCAAAAATATCAGATATGAATTCAGTAATTTATTAGGCAACCGACATTTGAATTCCAAGTGGGCATCATTACAATATATCCATCCTTTATTGAATTTTAAATACACAGTATAGTGTCCAGATGTTGTAGAAGGTCCATCGTGGAAAATAATAGCCACTGCTTTAACAGATCTTCCTGAAATTAACAATTGACTTGCCACAACATTTTCAATGTTGGTTTCCAATTTTCTTCCATCTGCTCTACAACGTTCTAGCATTAAAATCACATATTGTCCAAATCTTTCTATAAATAATGTTGATAACATTTCAGCTTTGCAGTGAGTACATTGTATAATTTGATTAGCTGATTTTACTAATTTGTTAAAAGACACTGTTTTGCAATCTGGTATTGTCAAATATATGAATCGTTCAGTGTCTATTTCAGTGGTAGAAGAAAATTATCCCATCTGTAACATCGTCCAAACAGATTTTCAATTTGTTTACCTTTACCTTCCAATACTGCAAGCATAAACATAAGAAATTCTTGATCATCTTGCTGTACATTAAGGTGCCGATTCCGATCCGTTTAAAAAAAATTCTGTACGACTCGTATCCGTATTTTTTTCCGTACGAATCGTACAAATCACGTCCGACCCGTGAAGTACGATTCGTACGGGAAAAAGTACATACGGATCGGCCCGATCCGTACGAATCGTAGCGGGAAAAGTTGTACGAGGTGTACCCGGACACTTTTCCGTACGATTCGTAAAAATACAGTCTGAGCGTACAAGTACGATCCGGACCGGCTATCCGATTAACGAATCGTACAGAAAACATCCCGTACACGGGGAATGACTCTACCTGCTACAAAGCGAAGATTGTATGACTCGTAGCCCGGGAAAAGTTGTTCCCGGGGTACGAGTTGTACAGGCCCCCCGCGTATGTACGCACCGTACCTCCCACCCGCGTATGTACGCACCATACCCCACCCGCGTATGTATGCACTGTACCCCACCCGCGTATGTATGCACCGTACCCCACCCGCGTATGTACGCACCGTACCCCACCCATGTATGTACGCACCGTACAAACACGGGTGGGGTACGGTGCATACATACGCGGGTGGGGGGGTACGGTGTGTACATACACGGGTGGGGTATGGTGCATACATATGTGGGGGTACGGTGCATACATACGCAGGGGGGACCTGTACGACCCGTACCCCTGGGGACTCAGCTTTTACGGCTGTTATTGGCTCCCGTAAAAAAAGAGCCGTACGGAGTGCCGTAGGGACGAATCGTACTTGCTGGGCCGTAAAACGCTGCTTACATACGTACAGACGTCGCGTACAGGCTGTTCCGGATCAGATTCGTAGTTTTTTTTTACCC
Source organism: Triturus cristatus (assembly GCF_964204655.1). Lineage (NCBI taxonomy): Eukaryota > Metazoa > Chordata > Amphibia > Caudata > Salamandridae > Triturus > Triturus cristatus. The sequence continues at coordinate 801,211,607 of NC_140584.1, forward strand.
GTACGGTCTTTTGTATGATTCGTATGGAAATAGGCTTTCTGTACGAATCGTACTTCCTAGGTTGAACGGACAGTTTACCGGGTACGAATCGTATGGAGAAAACGCTCCATACGACGATTCGTAGGGCCTTTTTACAGGATCGGAATCGGCACCTAAGTGTAAATTGTGAAGAACCAGAACATATATCCAGAAGGTGTGGAATGCCAGAAGCAGTTTAGATTTTAGCTTTATCGGTTGTCAATTTTGCAAAAATATAATGCAACAAAGAACAAAATATTTTTCTTGATTCTCCATAATTTGTTGATGAAGATTTTCTAGAAAACATACGACGTTCACAGTTACATTAGCATAGCAGTTGATACCTGAACTATTTTCTAACTGATATCCTACAATATCATCAACAGTGTCCATTTTCATTTTCTTTGGATCCTCAACATTCTCTTGATTTTTTTTCTTCTTTCCAACCTCACTACAGTGTTTCTCTTATGTTCGTTTTGGACATACAAAATGCTTTTCATATACGGGATATTCACCCAAGTTGGGAGCATACAGTCTTCTTAACCGATTATACTCTCTTACACAATTTGCATCTTTCTCTCATCAAAATCAATCAAATACAATCCAGATAATGTTCTTACTCGAGACAATGCAACATATGCCATGCTCTCTTCGAACACTGTACTTCCAATGTTTACCAAAGCACTGTCTACACTTAAACCTTGAGATTTATGAATGGTCACCGCATATGCTAAAGAAAGAGGAAACAGTTTTCTATGAACATACTAGTCTTTAACAAGCAAAAAACAGCACTACGTCGAATCTGTTTTACCTCTTCAATCTGATCAAACTTAATCTTCAAAAATTCAATTCCATCTCTATTTTTATAATTAACAAAATCAACAACTTTCCCCATTGCTCCATTTACTAAACCTTTTCCCACATCCAAATTACGCCGAAAAATTGCCCGACAGTTTTCACATACATATAAATTCTTTTCTGAACCAGCAGTCTTAGATATAGATTTTTCCAGATAATCCAATTTTGATTTACATTTTTCTGACAAATTAATAGTAATTCCTTCATGTTCTATTTTATCAATGGCTTCCATTTTCATTATTTGTTGTTTTTCCATCCTCAAAACTTGTTGATTAAATGTATAACACTCTTGCAGTGTTGACATTAGGCAAATGATAGATTTATTTTCTCCAAATTTTTTTGTATATTATTTCGGGAGCAACATTTTCATTTGGAAACAAGTTTGTAAGTAGCCAACTTTGCAAAGATCCTTTACTATGTTTTGTCAATACATCAATTCTTATATCTTGTTCCATAATGTTCATCCCTTGCTTGTCGCATATTCTTAATAAGTTCTTTATATTCCAAATAAGATCAAATGTTGACATTTCCAATACTTCCCATAGATTTCTTGGTGTCTTCATGCACAAGTGTTTTAAAAAGTGGTTGCCCTTTTACAGGAGTAATTTGCAGTAGGTCACCGAATACAATCACATGTTTTCCTCCAAATAAGACATCATAATCTGTTTTTAAAATCTGCTGTATTGTTAAATGTACAAAGGCAAGCAATAAGTTTGAGACCATGCTCACCTCATCAATTATCAGAAGTTTCATTTCTTTAGCACTCTTGAAACTTCATAACAAGCTTCTCCAGATAGCTTGCGATATTCCAACTTGTTTTCATGTTCAACTGGTACTATCAGTAAACGATGTAACGTAATCCCTTCAATGTTGTGTGCTGTTAACCCAGTTGGAGCGGTCACAACACAAGATAAATGTGATTCAGTGGTTTTCAGTAGATAACTGGTCACAACTTTAATTAACCATTTCGACGCTTGTGACGGAGCGGTTCCGTCATGCGCGTCGGTCGCGCTGTGCGGATGATGGAACCGCTCCATCACAGCCCTGCCCGTGCACGAACCCTTCAGCACAGCGCGGTAATCCGCGCCACGCTGAAGGGGTTAAGAAACTTTTTCCTGTATCAGCTTGACCACTGATATACATTAGGATTGTTTCATGATGTGCAGTTACATTTTTTTTTCATGAAGTAAACCATGGTCTATCTGTTATGTAACTTGTTGATATATTTCTTTCTGTTCAATATTTAGTTGTTCTTCCAAGTTTCCCTACTCCATAATATCCTGTTGAGCTTGATGCATTGCTGTTTCTACTTCACTCATGGCGATTGTTGTCGCATTTTCAAAAATTGGTTCTCCTAGTGTATCTTGACTCAGTGGAGCAGAACCTTGACTATCTTGAGAACTGTCTCTAGCAATTTTAGCTGCAATAGCAGCTTCTTGTTCAATCTCTTCAGTCAACATTTGTAGATAATTCGGAAAAACTGTGCATTCAATGCTATCTTTACATGCATTAAAACAATCTTCATAGCACTTTTATCTGGAGTATCACAACTGAGTTTCCTGTGATTAATGATATTTCCTGTGGTATATTTCACCAAACATCCATCACATACAATGACTGTATATTTTTCTTCATTTATATTTTCTGTAATATTTCTCTTAAAGCTGTAATATTGCAGTACTTCATAGAGACATACGTTTTCCAGAAGTAGACTTCTTTTAGGATAGTACGTATCCAACATGTTTGTTTCAACAATATCTGTACTTTCTGGTTCATTTAATGCTAAGTATTCATTTTCTTGTACAGATTTCAATACTCGATTTTGTGTTGCAGCAAGACCTAGACTTACCCAAATGATTCCTCTTGACTTTGAATATAAACTTGCAGATGTCAGCTGGTCCGAACATTCGTAGGATCCAATCTCTCAATGGGAAAGCATCTTCAAACTAAAGCTGTACAATTTGTTACTAAGAGTCTTCTCTTGTGCAATTTCTTCCCACATTTTTTTCAACTCAGTCTTTTCCGATTTTGTTATGTATGACGTGACATAACGAGCAACAGCAATCGAATTATCTGCAACATACTGGATATCCATATTTGCATTCCACATCATCAAAATTACTGGATTGTGATCATTAATATACTTTGAATGTTCACTTCTTTTTATATTGTAAGTATGTTTTTGAGATTTCCAAGTTATAGTATGCCCAGTGCTTAATTTGGGCCGGTGCTTAGCACCGACACTAATTTCTTAGGGCCGGGTCTACAGAGTACAGTCCTGCCAAGTATCACGCATCAGGCGCCGGCGCCTCTGACACCTGTGTGCCCTGCACCCGGCCCGGGCGCAGCAGACTTCACTTGGCGGCAAGCTCAGTATTTAAAAGTTAAAGAGCTGACGTGCACTGCTCTCAGTGCTACAATATTACTTTTGATCTGCCCTGCTGCCTGGAGATCCGGGTGGGGCCTGCCCTCCACCTGACTGCCCGCAGTTAATTTATGTATGGCAACTTGGCTGTGGCGCCATGTGGGGACGCGACGTCACGTCCTGCAGACAGGTTGCGCGCCGAGATACATTTTTGAATGAAATTATTGGAGGTGTCGGAGGCCATCTACACAACCGTTAGTGGGCGGCGCCAGAATCATGGGGCTCAGCTGCCCAGCAAGGCTGATCGCACCCAATACAGCACGGCCGTGCCGTCTGAGCTGTGGGGCAGAGTATTATGACTGCCGGCGAATACTTAAAGATGGATAAAAACTCACGGGTGTAATTCCCGTACTTTCATGGTAGCTGAGAATGCATGAGATCGGTGGGTGCAACTGAACGGAAGAATAATTGTCGATCCACTCGCCTCAAGTACGCTACGGCGCAAGTGGGGAGCGGCGGCTGCAGTTTAAATAAACTAGTGGCTTAGGAGTGGCAATGGCAGCGGTGCGCTACTGACACCATGACCGTCGGAGTTGTTATTTCAGTCAAACACCCGAGGGTCCCGACCGGCGGATCAGCTGAACTCCGCACGGACTGTGGCAGCCTCTGGAGTTGTTCCCCAGCAGTACACCAGCCCCTCCTGTGCAGCTGCTGCTGAGCTACACAATTTAATCATGCGCGGGCCAGTGCTGGCTGCAGTGGGAGTCGTTGCAGCGAGGTGCGGCCTGCACAATTGACGTTACTCAAATCCACTCATAAAGTAAGTTGTGCCTCAGCGAGGTATCTCTCTTTTCAGTGTACTTTACATGTTATTAGCGCTGGCGCACCAACAGTGCTGCCGCTCCTATTACATCACGTGGACAGTGCCTGCCAGTGTGTGTCGGTGTAGTTGCCCTGTGATAGCCCATAACTGAAAACAAATATGTGCAGGAGCCCCTCTGTTCATCTGGGCAGCGTGCGGGATCTGCATTCACATTTCATTATGTTAATGCAAGTTAGACGAGTTGCAGATGGCGGCCTGCTTTGAAATTGTTTAGTAGTGACACTAGCACATTTAAATTGATTCGAGCCCCTCTCGTTATGCACATGCTCTGACTGTATCTGATCTCCATGACGGCGTTTTTGTAGAAACGTTTACATTTTATTTTCAACAGACTGTTTTCTTTAGTGCATTATGGCGTCTAGAAGTCACCTAAAAGCGCTGGGAGTTCTGGAGTCAGTTTTCATCTATCAGAGTGTTGGCATCCGCACGTGGTGTCCTGCTCTCCACAAGCGGCCTAAGTAGCATATTGATGTAAGACCTGAACGCTTCTGGTTTAATAAAAGTCCAAAACAAAAACATTTTTTGAAAAGCAATATGAAGACGGAAAAGGTAGAAATGGTCGAATCTTAGAAAGGCCAAGTAGCTTAGTAACTTTGCAATTCAGTAGTTTTGCAACAGCTTGAAAGTCTTTCCAAAGCTTATTTTAGTTTTAAAGGGCATCATTTCTGATATTTAGCCTTTTCCATGGACTTGAGTGCTAGGTTTTATTTCGGGGGAAAAATGTCTCTGTCACTGAGAGCTGCAGTCACGCAGTCTGTCTCTGGTTAGTGCACTTCCTTCCATTTCTGGTGATTTGCTGCAGTTTTAAGATCTTCTTAGAGTTTCTTGTTACTCAAATGGGTGTAATTTCTGACATTTATCTGTTTCCCTCGTCTTCATTGCTTGATTTTGCTCGTGAGAAAGTGTCACTCATAGTCACTGAAATATCACTCATGATTACACTGGCATTATGAAAATGTCCCACATAGCAATCTGAAACCTTGGCAGCTATGAGAGTACAGTGAATGCAATAATGATGTATGCTTTATAGTGTGAGATAACGGTCACCTCCCCACACACGGACCACCAGAAACTGTTAGTGAGGTGATGCGACGGTGACGTCCCTGCTTCAGCTCAGCGTACGTTCTAAGGGCCCGATTCACAGAACTAACTTAAGACAAAATCCTAAACTTACTACCATTTTGGTATTCACAGAAGGCACTTACTCATTTCGGTATTCACAGAAGTTAGGAGTCCTAACTTTAGGACTCCTAAATGCCTTCTGTGAATACCGAAAGTCTTAAAGTTAGGATTTTTCTCAGTTTAGGAGTAGTAAAGTTAGGACTCCTAAGTTTAGGACTCCTAAATGCCTTCTGTGATTACCGAAAGTCTTAAAGGTAGGATTTTTCTCAGTTTAGGAGTCGTAAAGTTAGGAGTCCTAACTTTACTACTCTTAAACTGAGAAAAATCCTAATTTTAAGACTTTCGGTATTCACAGAAGGCATTTAGGAGTCCTAAAGTTAGGACTCCTAACTTCTGTGAATACCGAAATGAGTAAGTGCCTTCTGTGAATACCAAAATGAGTAAGTGCCTTCTGTGAATACCAAAATGGTAGTAAGTTTAGGATTTTGTTTAAGTTAGTTCTGTGAATCGGGCCCTGACAGTCTAATATACGAGAGCAGCAAAATTTGCATCTTTATGTAGCATTCCTTGAGCTTGCCAGGCTTTTGATTCTTTGACTCAGAACTACTGTTGTCAAAATATGGAAAAGTTGGGGATTGATAGGGGTTTGATATCTTAAATTGGGATGTTGTGCAATCATACCTCAATAACTGTACCCATGGCCTGGGGAAGGGATTTAGTTATTCTCAATATGATAAGGAAGGCGGTGGGATAGGGCTGTTCGTGTGCTTCTGTTCTTTTTTTCCTCTACATCACTGAATTTTCCCATGGGGAGAAATGATTGGGTTAAGGATGTGTCCATGTAGAGTAACAGTGATGCCCTCCTCCATGCATATTATGCAGTCCAGGGTTTGCATTAAGGATACGGTGCACTGTTCTGTGCCGCCATGCACAATTAAATCTTTGTGCAGAAGAGGACAGATTCAGAAGAGGCACATTTCTGCAGTGGGCTGCTGGGCAACATTGTGAGGGGCAGACAGAGAGGATTTAAAAGTGGTACTATATTATTATACATTAATCCATTGTAATTTTGCTTCTGAAAGTATCTTTCAGGATTGGTGGGTCCCTCAAACTCTTTTCTACACCAGTTGAGGATGTGGATGGAGCCAATAAAGTAAGTGGGTGGAGCCAGTCGAAGAAGTAGGTGGGGCCAGGGTAAGTAGGTGTGGCCTCCTACAAAAATTTGAGCACCTGGACTTAATATTTTACAAATTAAGCACTGAGTATGCCTCACTGCTGACATGAAACTGTTGACTCTTCCTTTGGAAATTACTGAGCGTGGGAATCCAAAACGACATTCTGTATAAACATTTTCCTTTGACTTGTATTTCCGTCGACAATATTTCCCACATCGGTGATCTTGAAACCGTAAGACTTGTTGTCGTAAGGTATTTTCTTCTCCTGTTTTTGGAATACCACATGTCACATAGTCTTCAATGAAATATAAAACAGTTTCATCAGAATCAGTTCCAAATTTACGTGCATCCTTGATCCATGGAAGCATATGTATATGAGGAGCACCTCTAGCTTGGTACTCCTTTCTCCAAAAGAAATCAATAACTTCTCCAAGAGGTGGGTTCTTTTAATTGCAAATGAAAGACATCGTAGCTTGAAACATATGATTAAAATATCTGCACACATTTATAGGAACGAAGGAACACAGTTTTCCAGGTGTCTTGAATTCAATGTTTTTAATATTTGAATTTGCTTCTCGAAGAAATTCAAGTAAATCGTCCCATGTGTATTCAGCACAGCTTAGCGTAACAAACCATGTAGGGATTCCTAAGTTTCTTAACATACATTTAAATTCTTTATGACGACGATACCAATACTAATTAGTACCACGTTGACACACCATCAAATTAATCAATTGAGATTCTAAATGATCGTCTCTCTGTTGTACTTTGTCCATGAATTCCTTTGCAGAAACATGTTGAAGATGAAGTCCTGTTTTTAATATGTGGTTCACTGCAAATGAAAGTCCAGACAAGTCACTTTCAAACAAAAGATGAAATATATATGGAATACATTGTCAAAATCTTGGATCTTCTGAGTACAATCTTGTTGTACGATATTCTGAAGCTGGAATCTGTACGGGTCGTTCATCATATCGTCCACCTTTTCCAGTGGGGGAGAGCTGTGGAAAATAACAGGCTTCTAAACTTCTTTCCCAAACACTCATAGGAGTTCCCTTCGCTGTCTTCATTTGGAATAATTCAATAGTATTTCCAATCACTTCCTTTGAATGTAAAGGATGTACACTATAATGTTCATACATTTCTACACTCTTGAAGATGTCCACTTTTTCAATTTGGCCACTGGAAATTTCACTATCATCTCCTAAAACTATTTCTTTATCTTCCACATATACATTTTTGTAATGAAGATTGTTTTTATGATATATAACATAGCCTTTTGAACTTTAGTTACATCTGCTAACTCTTGCCATATTTTCCGACTCTTTGTTGGAACACCATTAACTAGAGTAACTACAGGTTCAGTTTCCTCTCTCTCTACGCCAATAGTTTCAATAGTTTTCTTTAAATATAAAGGTAAATACTCAACTTTTTCTTGTAAGCCTCTTTGTAAATCTGACGGAGGCAGCTTACCTGTTTTAGGCTCCATACGAACAATAGCCTGAAATGGGTGTACAGATTCAATCAAAATGGACTCACGCATATTTAAATCTACCAGTTCTGCAGGAATAGCTACCAACGTTAGGCTATTATGTACAGCTCTAGCTGGCATTTTGTTCTCTTTTAATTTGTTGTAACGATATTTGCAAATATGTTGATCAATACCCAACTTAAAAACACCTTCAACAAACAAATAAGTACTAAATTCCTCCCATTTATCATTCTTTTCTTTTTCACTTTTTAAATACAGATCAACATTCCTAGTTTGACTTCTATAGTGAGCATGTCAACAACAAATACAAACATAGTTTGGTTTTTCACAATAAATTACCTTAAACTTTGTAATTTCTTCTACAAACTTCTCAGTAGTACTATCTTCCACCTCCTCTTCAACACCTTCACTTATCAAACTCTTAATTTGTGTACACTCTTCTCCAGTACTGAAGAAACAAAACTCAATATCATCACAAACTTTTATAACATCTGATACTGTCCCATGCAAAACAGCAGTGTTTATTTCATTTAAAAATAATGCAGGACTGTTTACATAGTACAATCTTCTTACTAACTTCCGCATTGCAGAGTAATGTACTGCTAACATTCTTAAATGATAGAAAACACTTTGACACACTTTTCTTGAAAGACAAGCCAGAGAATGACCTTGCAAATCAGTATTTTTCTCACTTTACAAGGATCTAGTCCTTGCAACATCTTAATCATTTGTTTAATACTTTTTTTAGTATACTCTCGTAAGAAATTTCACAAAATATCCTTAGACTCCAGTCGTAGACTACAAATACTACTACAATCCCATGTATACACGGGGGCTTGAGAACGTCTCCCTTGAACTTCTTCAGCTATCACTTCTTCAACATTTCTAGGAACCATCTTTTCTTTTTCAATTGCACAACTGTTCTTCACTTCATAAGCACGACCACTGGTATCAACTGCGTGAACTAATGTATTGTTTTGAAAATAGCTCTCTTCATTGAAAAAAGGTTCTGAACTATTTGTTTTACAAAAGTTAGTTCTATTAATTAGTCTTTTCCTTTTCCTTTTGTCCTTCATAAAATGCGTTGGTTTATCTAATGTTCGCATTCTCTTTTAAAACTAAAATGAACAATCTTCTTTTCTATTCAAAAGCCTTTTGGACTATACTTTCAATCTGTTTTTTTCTTTTTATAAAATGCAGATCTTCTTTTATATTTCTTGACATCTTTCAATACATTTTGTAGTACTCTACTTTTATACATACGTTTCCTTATATCATGATATTGTTTCATCCTTCTTTCAACTTAGATTGTTTTATCAGAATGTGATTTGCCATTAATTTGTCCTTTTTTCATTTCATTCTTCTTCATTCTAGAACTATTTGTTCTATTTTCTACATTTTGAAAACCCTTTCCAGTCCTTGAAAGTCTTTTAAAAAGTTTTTTTTTCGCTTACTGCAAGATTTTTTCTTTTTTCCCACATGTTGTAGTTGATCTAATTCCTGCTTTTGTCTCTTTTTAAAATAGTACTGTTTCTTTTCTTGTTTTCTCTTTTCCGTTTTTTTTGTCATGGAAAATTTTTCTTAATAATAATAAAGAATATGTGTAAACATTTTTGAAAAGAGTTTAATATTATTTAAATAATTATATAGAAATATTCTTATCTATTACTAAAGAAACACCTTCTATTTAAATGCTACAACAAATGCATATATGGTTTTCGGAATATGGTCACAATTACACATCAGCTTCAAAATAAGTGAAGAGGGGTACAGAAAAAACACATGCAGCAGTAATGTCTGAATGATTACAGCACTAAATATCAAGTGCCTGCATCATTGTAAGACTGCATGACAACTACTTTGGTGTTTTTATAATTGCATGAGAGGGGTGCAGAGATGGAGAAAGAAGCAACAGTAGTGTAAAAGAAGCAACAGAGGTGAAAAGAGGCAAATGAGGTACAGAAAGAGGCAAGAGAACTGCAGAAAGAGGCAAGAAAGTTGCAGAAACAGGCAAAAGTGGTATAGAAAGAGGGAACAGGTGGGCACAGTGAAGCAGGAGAGGTGCAGAAAGAGGGAAGATGAGTGTAGAAAAAGGGAAGAGGGGTGGTGAAATTTAGAACAAAGTTGCAGGAAGAAAACAAAGCAGTGCAGAAAGAACCAACATAGGTTTACAAAGAGGAAAGAGGGCTACGTAAAAAGGCAAGTGAGGTGCAGAACAAAGTAAAAGAGGTGCAAAAAGAACCAACAGAACTGTAAAAAGAGACAACAGGAGTGCAGAAAGGGGTAGGAGATGTGCAGAATGAGGCAAGAGGGTTAAAGAAAGAGGCAGATGGGGTGCAGATAGAGGAACAGAACTGCAGAAAGAAACACCAGAGGTTGTATAAGACGCACAAAGGGTGCAGAAACAGACAAGACAGGTGAAAAAACAAGGAACAGAGGTACAGAAAGAGGCAAAAGTGGTGCAGAAACAGGAAAGAGAGGTGTAGAAAGAGTAAAGTGCAGAAGGAGACAAAAGAACTGCAGAAGGAGGTAATAGTGGGGCAGAAACAGGCAAGTGACATACAGAAAGTAAAAGAGGTTTGCAGAATGAAAGAAGAGAAGTGCAGAAAAAGAAACAAATGTGGACAAAGAAGTAATAGAAATGCAGAAAGACACAACAGAGATGTAGAGAAAAGCATCAGTTGCTTGCAAACAATTAGTACGAATTTAACACCCACATTTAGCAACAAGTATTAGATGGCCATTCTACACTTGCAATGGGCCTTTCATCACACTGTAACACTTGTTACAGCATTTTTGTTAATGCTTGTCCATTTGAGCTAGAAACAAGGCTTTTTTTGTTCACATATGCAGAATAGAATACAGATGATACATTTTGTGCCTAATGCAGATAGTGTATAATTATACAAAAGTTGGTGCAGCCAAACACTCGTACAATACCAGTGGGTTTGTTCATACCTGTGATTAGGTTCACAAGTGCTCCTCAGTGATTATCCCCATATTGTTTAAATCACACATCCATAGGTGTCTACCTTTCCAAATCATCATGATATGTTAAAGAAACATATATCTACAATATTTCTGAAATAGACTAAAACCTAGACACTGAGACATGTACTAGATCTGCCTGAGCGATTCCAAAACTTCAAAGGTAGTGCTTGGGTGATTGAATGAGTGCAAGGGTAGTCACTGGATAATTGCAGGAGGAGATGGATAGTGACTAGCTAATTGCATGAGTGCAAACATACACATTGACTGCATGGATAAGTGTATAAATAGCACCTGAAGGGATCGATGAGTCATTGAGTACTGCTTAGGTGAGTAGATGAATGCAAGAGAAGGCCATTGGTGATTCTACGACTGCAAGGGTAGTGTGTAGGTTATTACATGACTGCATAGGTACAGCCTGCATGATTGCATGACTGTAGGGAAAGTACATGACTAGACCCTGGATAATGACATGCTTGCAAGGCTAATTTCTGTAGAATTGGTGAAGTACATAGCAAGTGAGTGGATGATTTTATAAGTTCATGAGTACCGGCTGGATGTCTCGTGAACTATTAAGATGCTGCCTGACCAATTACAGGAGTGTAAAGGTAGTGACTGGATGATTTTAAAACTACATAAGTACTGATTGACTGATTACATAAGTACAAGAAAAGTCTGTATGTGATTGTAAGAGTACAAAGGGATTAAAGGAGTGTGTGGGTAACACATCGGAGATTGCATAACTGCATGGATAATGTCTGGGGATTTACATGACTACATAGCAAGTGACTGGGTGATTTTATAAGTGCATGGGTACTTCTTGGATAATTGCAGGACTACTGAGGTAGAGCCTGAGTAAATAAAAGACTCCAAAAGAAGTGCCTGGATGATTTCATAACAGCATAACTACTGGCTGAGTGATTACAAGACTAGAAAGATAGTGCCTCCGGGATTGAAGGAGTGCAGCAGTAGTGCCTGGGTGAATATATAAGTACATAAGTTATAACTTAGTGATTGTATAACTGCATAGATAGTGCCTAGATGATTGCATCAGTGCAACAGCAATGGCTGAGTGATTACAGCACTGCATATGTGTTGCCTGCATCATTGTAAGACTGCATGGCGGGTACTTGGGTGTTTTTAAAAGTGCATGACAGTTGGGCCTAGCCACATAAAACGCAGCACACTATTACATGACTCAACTATAAGTATCCCCATATTGTTAAAAGCACACATACATATCTGTCTACCTTTCCAAATCATCATGACATGTTAAAGAAATATATATACAATATTTCTGAAATATAATAAAACCTAGAAACTGAGACATGTACTAGATCTACCTGAGTGATTCCAAAACTCCCTAGGTAGTGCTTGGGTGATTGTGTGAGAGTAAGGGTAGTCACTGGATAATTGCAGGAGAAGATGGATAGTGACTAGCTAATTGCATGAGTGCAAATATACACATTGACTGCATAGATAAGTGTATAAATAGCACCTGAAGGGATCGATGACTCATTGAGTACTGCCTAGGTGAGTAGATGAATGCAAGAGAGGGCCATGGGTAATTCTACGAATGCAACGGTAGTGTGTAGTTTATTACATGACTGCATAGGTACAGCCTGCATGATTGCATGACTGTAAGGAAAGTACATAACTAGACCCTGGATAATGAGATGCTTGCAGGGATAATTTCTGGAGGATTAGTGAAGTACATGGCAAGTGAGTGCATGATTTTATAAGTTCATGAGTACCTGCTGGATGTCTAGTGAACTATTAAGATGCTGCCTTACCGATTACAGTAGTGCAAAGGTAGTGACTGGGTGATTTTAAAACTACATGGGAACTGATTGACTGATTACAGAATTCCAAAAAAGTGAGTACATGATTTTATAAGTTCATGAGTACCGGCTGGATGTCTAGTGAACTATTAAAATGCTGCCTGACTGATTACAGGAGTGCAAAGGTAGTGACTGGGTGATTTTGAAACTACACGAGTACTGATTGACTGATTACATAAGTATAAGAAAAGTGCGTATGTGGTTGAAAGAGTACAAAAGGATTAAAGGAGTACATGGGTAACACCTCGGTGATTGCATGACTTCAGGGATAATATCTGGGGATTTACATGACTACATAACAAGTGACTAGGTGATTTTATAAGTGCAAGGGTACTTCTTGGATAATTGCAGGACTACTTAGGTAGAGCCTGAGTAAATAAATGACTCCAAAAGAAGTGCCTTGATGATTTCATAACAGCATAACTACTGGCTGAGTGATTCCAAGACTAGAAAGATAGTGCCTCTGTGATTGAAGGAGTGCAGCAGAAGTGCCTGGGTGATTATATAGCTACATAAGTTATACCTTAGTGATTGCATAACTGCATAGATAGTGCCTAAATTATTGAGTCAGTGCAACAGCTATGGCTGAGTGATTACAGCACTGCATATGTAGTGCCTGCATCATTGTAAGACTGCATGGCGAGTGTTTTTGTAGGTGCTTGACAGTGGGGCCTAGCCAAATATAAAGCAGCACACTATTACATGACTCAACTATAAGTGTCTCCATATCGTTAAAAGCACACATACATGTGTGTCTACCTTTTCAAATCATCATGATATGTTAAAGAAATATATATACAATATTTCTGAAATAGAGTAAAACCTAGAAACTGAGACATGTACTGGATCTCCCTGAGTGATTAAAAAACTGCTTGGGTGATTGTATGAGAGCAACAGTAGTCGCTGGATAATTGCAGGAGAAGATGGATAGTGACTAGCTAATTGCATGAGTGCAAAGATACACATTGACTGCATGGATCAGTGTATAAATAGCACCTGAAGGGATCGATGACTCATTGAGTACTGACTAGGTGAGTAGATGAATGCAAGAGAAGGGCATGGGTGATTCTACGACTGCATGGCTAGTGTGTAGGTTATTACATGACTGCATTGGTACAGCCTGCATGATTGCATGACTGTAGGGAAAGTACATAACTAGACCCTGGATAATGACATGCTTGCAAGGCTAATTCCTGTGGGATTAGTGAAGTACATAGAAAGTGAGTGGATGATTTTATAAGCTCATGAGTACTGGCTGGATGCCTAGTGAACTATTAAGATGCTGCCTGATCGATTAAAGGAGTGCAAAGGTAGTGACTGGGTGGTTTTAAAACTACATGACTACTGATTTACTGATTACATAAGTACAAGAAAAGTGCATATGTGATTGAAAGAGTACAAAGGGTTTAAAGGAGTACATGGGTAACACCTCGGCGATTGCATAAATGCAGGGATAATGTATGGAGATTTATATGACTACATAGCAAGTGACTGGGTGAGTTTATAAGTATGCTCCTTGAGTGATTGCAGGATTACTGAGGTAGAGCCTGAGTAAATAAAAGACTCAAAAACTAGTGCCTGGTGATTTCAAAACAGCATGACTATTGGCTGAGTGATTACAAGACTAGAAAGGTAGTGCCTCCGTGATTGAAGGAGTGCAACAGTAGTGCCTGGGTGATTATATACCTACATGAGTTATACCTTAGTGATTGCATAAGTGGATAGATAGTTCCTAAATGATTGCATCAATACAACAGCAATGGCTGAGTGATCACAGCAGTGCATATGTAGTGCCTGCATCATTGTAAGACTGAATGGCGAGTACTTGTGTATTTGGCCTAGCCATATATAAAGCAGCAGATTATTACATGACTCATCTATAAGTCTCTCAATATTGTAAAACGCATGCATACATATATCTGTACGTTTTCAAATCATCATAATATCTAAAACAAACATGTATACAATATTTCTGGAATATAGTGAAACCTAGTAACTGAAGCAAATAATAGATCTGCTTCAGTGATTGCACACTCCATGGGTGATAATTTCGGGGGAAGGAAGATGGCGGTTTGATGCCGCCGCTGAGAGCTTGCAGCCGTGTCAGCTCCCGCTCCCGCTTACAATCATGATTCACTCAACATAGCCGATCCTGCTAAAGACCCAGACAACAACTGAGCAGCCTGGAAGGAAGCTAGAGGCAGGAAAAACTCGATGATAATTGCCGCTTGCCGTCCACTGCAAATCTGCAGAGCTGCGAGGAGGCCTTCGCAGGTGACGCGACGAAGCTCATCCAGTGCTGGTTTACACTGCTGGCCGAGATTACACCATCTGTGTGCAGGTATGGCTCCCCCTCGAGGCCGAAACCAGTGTGCTCCAGCCATCTCTGCTGCTACTCCGGAAAACAGAAAAACTAAGCCCTCTGATGTGCTTGACCAGCGCGTACTCAGCGATGGGAGAGGAGAAATCTCTCAACTGGGGAAATCTGTCTTTAAATTCCTCCAGTCCAGCAAGGCGGCTGGTGTTATACAGGCCTGTACCCCTTCCTCGCTAGAACAAACTATGGCTGTTGCTGTGATGGAAGCAGTGCAGACAGAAAGAGGCTGCGAAAGCAACTATGTTGTAGCTTCTTCCTTCTCTCCCTCCAAAGATCAAAGCAATGGCTTGGCGAAGCTCGCAGCGATACAAGGTAATGCCTCCTTATTACAATTAAACTGTGTGCAAAGTCCAAATCGAATAAATAGTCTGGCTGCTGAGACTTTGCAAGATGCTGGCCTTTGTAATCAGCATTTAGATCTCAACGCAACTGACTCTCAACAAGGAGCCATAAGCGTAGATAACTGCAATAATTCAGCCACGATCTTCAATACACAAAGAAATGAATGTCTGACCGCAATCAGCCAAATCGCTACTACACCGAGTGGTAAAAAGGGTGCTGGAGGGGGAGAAGGTGATATTAAAGTTGAGGGAAATGACTAACCTTGGGAAAAGAATTCTACAGAAAAAGACCTTGCACACATGGCTGATGGGGAAGCTTGCCGCATAACAACGTCGATAGCAGACCACCAGGATACGGCTGTGCTAGGAGATGCTATCGCTGATAAGGGTATGCTAGATACTTCCCTCTCAGTCTCTACCCCTGATATAACGGGGGGTCCGAAATACAACACAAGAGTAACTGGTGCTCTGAAAAATAAACGGACGGATGCTGTTACTGGGCTCAATAAGGGGGCCAAGCAGAAAAAGAAACAAAAACCCAAAGAGCAAACTGCAGCATATTCTAATGTCTCAAAACTAGCAGACAATGATGACTGCTCTAACAAACTTAGCCCCCTCCGAAAATGGGTTACTGCTAAAGGGGATGTTAAAGCTCTTATATCAAGACTATCTGGTTCATTTCCTAGTAGCGAAGTGCTATCATCTATCAATATTAGCCCCGGCTCGATCAATCAAACCGGCACCAGCTCTGGTGACCTACATTTGGCTGGAAGCACGGTAGCTGCTGGACTAGAACCTTCTTCTTCTTCTGCAGCAACCCCTGTTACCTCTGTTACCTCTATCATAGAAGGAGAGCAACGGGCTGCTAGCACCAAGGCGCCTTCCTTATCCACTATCCTCCAAGTGCTTCATGAACAAAGAGCTGAAATCCAAAGCAGCTTTAGTCAGGCCAGATCAGACAGCTGCTTGATACACCAGGGCTTGTCAGAGGTCTCAGCTAAGGTAGCTGCTCTCACACATGAAATAACAGAGGTACAACAGCGTCTGTTGAATTCTGAAGATACTGTTGCAGCAACAGCAAATACAAATGAAATTCATGAAACTCATCTTTCGTCTCTCAGAAGCAAGGTTGAAGACCTCGAAAATAGACAAATAAGTTACAACTTTTTGGCATTCCTGAAGAAAAAGAGGGGGCGGACCCTCGGGCCTATAGTGTCTCCAATTTTTCCAAAAGTCATTTCCTGATCTCTCTGACTGCGATTGGGATTCCCAGATCCAACGGCCCATAGATTTCCTCTATTTCTGAGCCAAGATGCACAAGCAAACAGACAACATCCCAGGCCTATGATTGTCTGTTTTAGGAACTTTTTGCTTAGACAAGCCGTTTACTTTTGAGCTCGCCCAGGGATGACTAATTCATTTGTATTCTCCGTGAGTCAGACCTCTGCAAGGAAACAATGGAACAACGCTGGACATTACGTCAACTGATTGACCCTATGAAGGCAGCTGGTGCACAAGTGTTCCTTCAGGACTTAAAGTTATACGTGGTGGACACACCTGGATGTTCCATACAACTGAAGAGGCTCAGCAAACCCTTAATTCTTGGAAATCTTCTAAAAAAACGGACCCTTAAAAACTGAGAGTACGCTTATACCGTCCTCTATCGGCGCTCTCAATCTCTTTCTTCTTTTTTCTATCTTATCTCTGTTCTTTCTAGGCCAGGCTCTGCTTACTGTCTTTATGACTACTCTACACGAAAATATATCTACGAACGGCTGCTTCACGGGGTCTTCTTCCGTTTACGACAGGGCCAATGTTAACATGTAGCAGGTAGCTCTCGCGGATGCAAAGCTCTTGTTGGCTGTCAGGTCCATTGACAGCCTGGTTAGGGTGATTCCTACAGGGGGGGGTGGGGTTGGGTGGGGTTGGGTGGGGAAGGCCTGGGTCTGGCTCTGGGTGGTTTGGTTAGTGGGGCCAAAGATAAACATGCCAAAAGGAGTAAACATTTGAACAATGTTTGATCTGAGCTTCAGTGCTAATAACTATAATATCACTAATATGTATAGTTTAGGATCTTATCAAAGCACTGCTAAAGTAATTATATGTCTGTTTAAAGCCATTGAGTGAACTCTAGAACTTCCCATAAGAGTGTCAGAAAGGGCATTCATTGGTAAAATTTATGATTTGAATTCTAATGTTTATAACTATAGTATTGCTGGTATATATAGCTTAGAGGTCTACAAACCCCTGGGCGTAAAGCTCTTTTTGTTGTGTTTTGATGCTAAAGATAACTTGCATAGATATGCTATGTGGGCTTTAGGTTTTTATATGATTTATAAATGGGTCTAATCAAGTTCCTATGTTGAAATTTTGCCGGATTGAACTCAATGAACAAACGGCAGTTGGTACGGGCAGAACTCCAGAACTTCAAACCCCACGTCGTCGCTCTGACTGAAATACATTTAGCATATAAGGACAGGCACTGGTTAAAACAACTGGGTTATAAGACAGTTGCTTGTACATCGCAGATGGTGTCTATTAGAGATGCTGCACTGCTAGTCGATAAAAGGCTTGACTATACTCTGCTCAGAACTTCCTATGACAACCGAGGCAGATGGATAATTGTGCAGCTGCTTATTAAGGGCCATAGGCTCGTATTATGCGCTGTTTATGGTCCAAACTTGGATGATCCATCTATTTTTGAATCACTATTTCTGGACCTTTTTGAGTGGCATGGGGACCTGATAATCATGGGTGACTTTAATTGTACCGTGAACCCACATATAGATTCAACATACCAAGGGCCCTCAACCAGAATGAGGAAGGTCAGGGCTGCTATTATGGAAATGGCTCGACTGCCTGATCTGAAAGACGTATGGCGTCTATTGCATCCTTTAATACCTGGTTACACTTATTATAGCATACCTCATCGACAGTACTCAATATTTGACATGATATTTGTTACTAACTCTATTCTTAATATAGTTAAATGTGAAATCTGTCCTAAGATAGTTTCAGATCATAATCCTTTGACACTGACACTCACATCTAACTCATCCAACAAACAAACGTGTCAGTTCTCTTTCCCTCGTTATCTGCTGACTGACATAGAGTACCAGTCTTTTATTAAGGAGAATATTAACAATTTCTTAAAGGACAATGAAGGCTCTGCTTCCCTTTTTTCTGTTTGGGACTCGCTTAAAGCTTATATAAGAGGAGCTACTCAGCAGTATGTTTGGAAACAAAACCGATATAAGAATCAGAAAAGCGAAGATACTAGAGCAGAAATCCAACAACTAGCAATAGTACATGCTGATGAAACTAGACAAGGGAATACTCAAAAGACCTCAGCTCCTACATACTCTCAAACATATTTACTCCTAATCGAGAAATGTGCTGCATTAGGAGGGTCCCTAAAAGATAAAACTGCGGCTAATTATAATAAAAATATAGCTCTCCAATATGAGTATGGAGAACAAGTAGTTAAAGCGCTTGCACACCAACTCTCTGATAAAAGGGCGGGTGAATAATAAAGATCATAAGAGGAGGTGGGGGTTACTCCATACACATCCAGAAGAGATATTAGAGCAATTTTCAGATTTTTATCAGGCACTCTATAGTAACTCTAACGTATTTGATGAAAGGAAATTCATTGAATATATGGATAAATGTAAATTCAGTGAAATTACTCATAGATTAGAAGTAGAACAGATACAAGTCCTTAATTTAGATATTATAATCAATGAAATATCCGATACTACTGATGTACTCCCTTCTGGAAAAGCGACAGGAGAAGATAAAATACCACTGGAATTCTATAAAATATTTAGGACTAGCTTAGTTTCTATTATGTCTGAGATTATGAATCATATTGGTGTAAAGGGGGCGGTCCGAACTCGTGGGATATGACAAATATCGTCTTCTTTCTGAAAAATAATAAGCCGAGGGAAGAATGTGGGTCATACCGACCGATTTCATTAATTAACGCCAACGCCAAAATATTCACAAAAATACTGGCTATGCGTCTTGCACCTTGCATGGCACAATGAGTTTCTGATCAACAACATGGATTCATACCCAATAGGGATACAAACTTGCATGTGAATACAGCTTTAGTCATCTTTGATGCTGCTTCTAAACTTAATAAGGATTTAGGGGTGATCATGCTTGATGCTGAGAAAGCATTTGATCGCGTAACGTGGGATTGTCTTTGGGCTACACTCTTAGCATATAATATCCATGGCCGCTTTTACGATTGGATACGAGCTCTGTATAAAGCCCAGTAGCTAAATTGATTTACCTAAATCATCAGTCTGCTCCTTTTTCTATATTGAGGGGTACTCGGCAAGGGTGCACTTTATCACCTTTACTATTTGCTCTATATATAGAGCCAGTTATTAGATCACTAATCATTAACCCACATATCCAACCAGCCTTATTAGGCTCTGAAGAGCTAAAAGTGACGGCTTATGCTGACGACATTGCTGTTTTTTCTGCGGATCCAGTCAGGGCTATAGAGGTTATTCAAACTGAAGCTGGCACTTTTGGGGACTTTTCTGGATATAAATTAAATCTTAACAAGACCCAGATTATTCTTAATTTTCAGACAATCAGGGCGGTGACCGGGATCGTTACGTCAGTAACGTATGGAGTACAGATTACCGCAGACCTGGGACAGGTCATAAAACTGAATTATGAGTCCTTATTTAAATATATGGTTTCTAAAATTAAGGAATGGCATAAACTTCATATTAATATTATAGGATGCTGTAATATTATTAAAATGATTATTCTGCCCAAGTTTAATTATCTATTTAGAGCAATACCGTTGCGTGTCCCAAACTATTTTATTTTAAAATTGGAGGGGGCTATTAGCAGTTTCATATGGAGTTATAAACAACCGAGACCTGCTATAACATTTTTAAAACTACTCTATAGATATGGAGGATTACAGCTACCCGATTTTAAATTATACTTCTGGGCCTCTTTTGAAGGACGTCTCCGCGATCTTCTTGCTCCTAACAGGCAATATTGTTGCTATAATCTCGCTGTTGGTAATGACAGTACTATGTTTTTATATAGGATTCATGACCCAAACTACTTTAAAAGAGTAAGGTTCAAGACACTGAGGACATAGTGTACAGGTAAATTTACTTTACCTCTGACGCATTTCAGCATGCCATTATGGAGCAACCCGATGCTTCCGGAAATCTTTCATGATATCCAAGTTAAATCCTGGAATACATATGGTATTAATCAACTTCTAATGCCATTGGTTTCCGTACGCTTTTAGATCTTCAGAAGCTATATGGTATCCCCAAGAAAATGTTCTATAAATACCTAGGGGCAGATTTATGAGGCCCATTGCGCCATCGGAACGTCACTTTTTGTGACGTTCCGTGGCGCAGAAGCCTACGTGATATTTATCAGGCAGCACTGAGCCACTTTTTGTGGCTTAATGCTGCCTCATAAATATCAGTCCCTTTAACGCAGTGTTCTGCGTTAAAGGGGCGTGCAATGGGTGTTGCTGGGGGCGTTCCCAGAAACATCCATGGCCTTTTGACACTGCCCCAGATTTATGAGAAATCGTAAATCTGAGGCAGCGCCAAAAGTTTACGCCTCCCTAGGGGAGGCGTAAGGGAGGCGCAACGGGGAGAAATATCTTTATTTCTCCTCGTTTTTCCTTTTTCTATGTGTGCTACATTCTGCAGCACCCATACAAAGAGGAAAAACCTCTTGTGAATATTTTTGTACAGAAAGGCTTCCCTTCCTATACAAAAATATTCATCCCCGCAACGCAGGCACCCTTGCACCATGGTGCAGAGGTGCCTGCGTTGGCGCAGGCAGCCCATTGTGCGCCGGCGCAGGGGACAAAGACAGGAATGCGCCGCATTTTATAGATACGGCGCATCCCTGCCCTTTTCTTTTGCCGTAGGGAAGCACAGCAGGAAGGCGTGCTGCGCTTCCCTACGGCAAAACCTCATAAATCTGCCCCCTACAGATTAGAGACTGTCTATGGGGTGCAGAGAAATAAGACATCCCACGGGTTCAGATATACTGACTTACCTACACTTGGAGGGAAAATTGACTATCAGCAAGGCTTACCAACTATTCTCTCAAAAAATGGGAGAATGTCAGCCTTAAAATAGCATCTAAATGGAGCGAGATATTGAGACAAGATGTAAGCCCTGGGGATATAGAAGAATCATTGGAGAGTTTAGATACTGCAATATGTTCTATTAACTTAAAGTTGCAACAGCCCAAAACTGTACATATGCTCTATTATACCCCAGAACGTACAGCTAAGTGGACAGATCCCATTGGTATAAATATGAATGACAAATGTAAATGCGCCAAGTGCGGACTGGTTGCTGCTGACATCCTGCATATGTTTATTACTTGTCCAGGCTTGACTGATTTCTGGAAGGATGTCTTTTGTATAATAACTAATCGCTTAAAAATTAACATACACTTAACGGATAAAGAACTGATACTTGGCAATAGGCCAGATGTAGCTTTGGGATTAAGTCCCCTTATATCAATTATTATAGCAACAGCAATACTTTGCATTGCCCGCGCATGGATATCCAAACTTCCACCCACAGCTTATGAATGGTGGTCAACGTTACGTTAGATCTTCAAAAGGGAGATGTCTATAGCCAAAAGTACGCTCTGACGTACGCTCTGGAAAGAAGTTTCATCGAATCTGGTGTCCTATGTTAAATTAGACTAAAACAGTACTGTAAGCGCTCTTGTAAAAATATTGTACTTTCTTTTCTCTTTCCCCCTCCTTCTTTTTGTTCCTATGTCTCATATGTTTATTTGTATAATGTAGTATGATTCCCTCAGAAGCTCGGTTCTTTCCATGTTTTCCTTTTGTTGTTTACTTCTTATGACAAATAAAAAAATCAAAAATAAATAAATAAATAAACAAATAAATAAATAAAAAACAACAACTCCATGGGAAATGCTTGGGTGATTGTATGAGTGCAAAGGTAGTCACTGGATAATTGCACTAGAAGACGAAAAGAGATTGGCTACTTGCATAAGTGCTCACATAGACATTGAGAGCACAGATAAGTGTATAAATACAATCTGAAGGCGTAGATTAGTCAATATGCATTACATAGTTGAATAGATAAGTGCAAGATGCCTGCAAGGGTAATATCTGATGGATTACTTTTGAGCTACATTCTTTCTAAAATTATGCGGCATCATTCAACTATACCTTTCTACAGAATAGAAAAAAGAAGCCTAATTAACAACACCTTTTATGAGCATCTTTTAAACCACACTTTTATGCTATATTTTCACCTTTTTATCTAAAATTATACGGCATCATTCAACCATACGTTAGTACAGACTAGAAAAAAGAAGTCTAATTAATAATACATCATGTGAGCATCTTTCAAAGCACACTTTTGTGGTGCATCTTCACCATTCTATCTAAAATGATTTGGCATCAATTAACTATACCTTTGTACGGACTAGAAAAAAGAACCCTAATTAATTACACCTTATATGAACATCTTTCAAACTACACATTTGTGCTGCATCTTCACCAAACTATCTAAAATTGTGCGGCATCATTCCACTATACCTTTGTACAGACTACAAAAAAGAAGCCTAATTAATAACACCTTATATGAACATCTTTCAAACTACACATTTGTGCTGCATCTTCACCAAACTTTCTAAAATTATGCGGCATCATTCAACTATACCTTTCTGGTTTCCTCACACGGCGAAAACGAAAGTGACGAGTACATTTATAGACTTAGGTCTCATGCTGGCCCAGAGAGAAATTACGTGGCACTGGAAATCCCGGGGGGGTCCGTCATATGGGAGATGGCTGGCTGAGCTGCTGAAGTGGGCTCCCTGTGAGAGTGTGATTAGAAGGCGACAGGCGACCAGGGCAAGAAATGAGAAGGGATTGGAATGGGTGAGGGCATGGGAGCTGATAGTACAGGCTGTGAAGGATTACCGGCTGGAGAGTGCAGAGCGGGATGACCCGGAGGGCGGGGTTCCATGAGGCCAGTGAGATACATGCAAGGTAGACAGCAGTGAAACCAATGCACCAAATTTCATGGTCGGGACCCATGCCAGCAGTAGTTGGGGGGTGGGCAGGGGGGGGGGGAGTTTCTGGGATGTTGTAGCAGGGTGATGATGGTTCACAGGGGACTGAGGCGAAGGGGTAAAAAAGCAGATATTATAATGAGCTGTTGACCTGCTCATCTGTGCAACGATCGACACGACATTCAGAATCTTTACATTAATGGCTCGGCCTCCGGGATGTGGGCTAAATGGCTGTGTATATGGTTGCGACGAGGGGTGGGCGCTGAGGTATCATGTGTACTTAGGTTGACGTCACAGAGTTCTCATTCTTAATTCTGCAATAAAAACACGTTTAAAAAAAAAAAAAAAAAATCATTCAACTATACCTTTGTAGAGACTAGGAAAAAGAAACCTAATTAATAACACCTTATAAAAACATCAGTAATCCATCTTGCAAAATACACATATTACTAGGCCTGGGCGGTAAATTCCGTTCCGCTTGCGGAATTTGGGTAATTACGCATTCCGCGGAGAACGCGGAATTGCCCAAAATTCTGCGTTCCGCGGCTTCTTGGAACTTTTTGCTTGTTCGCGTTCTCAAAATGGGTGTTCGCGAGATATTTCCCCCTGAGCACGCAAACAACATTCGCGTACAGGAAAAAAGCATCGCGAACAAGCAATTCCACGTGTTCACGGAATTTCTGCATGCTCCCGGAGATTTTTTACATTTTGCGGAGCTTTGCGTAGCGCGACTATGCAAATTCCGCCCACCCCTACATATAACTATACAGATTATTTTTTAAACAACATTTAAGTACAATAAAACAAACTACAATACACATCTCTACAAACTCTTACAGGATTTTCTTTTGCACACAATTAATATAATGCACCAGACTCAGCAAAGTAAAACCAGTAATGGCAAAGTTTCCCTCTCTTTCTCCACACAAATACATATAAGTATCAAATCAGATTGCTTCCTAGATTTTTTAAAATTGTAAAACACATTTCTATTGGTTACACATATTAACCCTTACCAACTGACTTCTAAAACTGCCGAAACTGTTTCTACAATTTTTTGGAAGTCACAGCTCCGTCGTGCTCCACCGCAATGGGGTCACAAATTCACAGAGGGGTTCATAAAAGATATAAAAAATACATTTTACACTATTTTTTCATAACACACCACTTCTAAAGTTAATACTGACTTGGGAAATATCATTGTAATAACATATTACTAATATATAAAATGCAATTTCATATTTTAAATCCACAGTTAAATTTCAAGCCTTCCCCCATTCTGCTTAATGCCAGTTTCCATAGTAACAGTTCATGTAACACTCAAGTTAACTTACAGGTCACAGGTTCACCATATTTTCAAGTTCACCACACAATGTTGCAAATGCAAACAGCAGGTGTGGTTGACTTTGCAAAATATGATCTTATCCTTTCTATTGTACCTTTCAAACATTTTTTACTAAGCAATTGGAAACATGCTTTTTTTAAAAATTAAAATGCACCCTATTTTTGAATCTACAATGTTCTTAAACAGCCAATAAACTCTCTACTTTTTTAAAAAAACTGCCTCTTGTCCACCATTTTACATACCTCTCATTCTACCAACTGACTACCTCAGCTCCTGACATCTTTTTATTACTTCCAGACATCCCTTCAAGATGCTTACAGTGTGGATTGTTGGGCACAGCTATGTTTTCTGGTGCAAAAGGTATAATGAATACAGAGGTATTGACAAAGATCTAGCTTTACAAAATGTGGATATTAAGTGGATTGAACGGAGAGGATTAAAGTGGCACCAATTGATGCCTTTGGTTAAAACCTTTTTGCATCTCCAACCCCCTGACCTCATGATTGTGCACTGAGGTGGCAATGACCAAGGCAGATTGACTGAGATAGGTTTGGAAATGCTAATGAAGGGCACCTTTGCATAATTGATGTTGCTTTTACCTCAAACTGTCTTTGTATACTCTAACCTATGCCAAAGACAGAAATGGAAGTGGTCAAATCAATTTTGTCCACAGATTGAGAAAGCTAGATTTTTTTTAATAAAGCTGTTTCTGCTTAGCTCAGAGACCACAGTTTGGGCTTCATATATAACAACAATCTACGTTTTGATATGGATGTCATCTACAGGAGTGATGGAGTACATTTCACAGTTCAGGGAAACAGAGTCTTTCTCAACAACCTAAAGTTCTGCATCGGCACATACATGTAGCTACAACAGAGTCACGATGAAAACAAGGGCTCTCTTTAGAGCCACTCTATCACATAATACTGATTATAATATTTTTAACACATACTTAAACAAAAAAAAATTGAATTCACAAAACAAAAGCACAAACTCAATGTTCTACAACACAACACACTTTTCAACTTTAAATATTATTTTTTAATTGCATATATTTTTAACAACGCTTATCAATTGTAATCTTGTTATTAACTTCAAGCACAATACCTCTTTAAAAAAATGTCACATACACAACACTACCTTCTATATCATACACTACTTAATTATTTATTTAACATGTATTCGCAAACCCATCGCGATTACACGGGGAGCCGCGCTGGAGTCGTGACTCCAAACTTGATCGGAAACAAAACAATCCTTTTCCATTATTTTGTATTCAGTCCCCGGGGCATGACCTCTTTTTAATTTTTTTTTTAAATGAATAGGGAACCTTACAGGAGCCGGGCCTGGGGTGTGGCAGTCCTCAGGGCCATCAAGGGCTCCAGGAGGGTGGCTGCGTGGCCCCCCTCCCCACGTTTGCAAGCCCCGGGGAGGTGGTGGACCCCGGGTCCGTAACGGAACCCCATATTTACATATAGAGTGCCTCGGGGAGGTAGCGGTCCCTGGGGCTTGAGGGGGCTGCAAGGCCCCCTGCCCTTATTTACATGAAGCCCAGGGGAGGTGGTGGTCCCCAGGGCTTAAGAGGGCCCGCGAGGTCCCCACCTCCTATTTGATAATGCCCTGGTGAGATGGCGGTCCCCGTGGCTGCTGGGGCCCCCGCAGGCCCCCGTAACATAATTTGAAATGCCTCCGGTACCTGGCCCACCGGGGGCTTAAATACAATGAGCCCTCACTTTGTTTTTTTCAGCAGGCCTAGGCAGTCAGGGTGTTTCTACCCTGCCCCCTTTTCTTGTTTTTGAATGTTTTTTTCACTGTTTTCTTGTGACTCGGTTACCATGTCACAGGATGGCTGCCAACACTTCCTGGTTTGGAGTGTTGGCAGCCAATCAGCAGTCAGCTCGTGCTACAGAATGGATTTACACCATTTAAAAATAAGGGCTCTTTCTGAACCAAGACCTACCTTTGTGCCAAATTTGGTGTAATTCCGTTCAGCAGTTCAGGCTGTAGCTTTGTCTATAGTTCCTCTGGAAATTAACTTGGGCAAATGCGTTTTGGACCCCCTTTTTTTCTCAGCCCCCACTTGACAAATCACCCCGAAACTTTCAAGACAGGATCTGGCCGGAGCACCCCATTAGTTTTGCAAAATTCGGGAAGATTCGTCAACCGGAACCAAAGATATTGGCAAAAGAAAAAACGCTTTTTGAATAGAAACAAGGTCCTAACTATGACTACCTACTGGCGACTGCCAGTAGGTAATTTATATATATATATATATATATATATGTATATATATGTATATATATATATATATATATATATATATATATATATACACTATATATATTATCTACTGGTGGTCGCCAGTAGATAGTTATAGTTAGGACCTATTTTCCATAGGAAATCCGCAAAATTCTATTGGGAATAACTTTGGCGCCGGTTGACGAATCTTCGCGAAACTTTCCAAACTTTTGGCCAGCTCCGCTCTGCTCCTACCCTGAAAGTTTTGTGGTGATTTGTCAAGCGGGGCCCAAGAAAAAAGGGCGGTCTCAAAACGCGTTTTCCCCATAGGATCTGTTGTCGCAGCTACAGCCCGAACTGCTGAACGGAATTACACCAAATTTGGCAAAGAGGTAGTCCTCAGTTCAGACTCGTGCCTTTTGCTTAAATGGTGTAAATCCGTTCAGTAGATCCTGAGAAAATTAGAGTTAAAAGTACATAAATATATATGGCCGGGGAGGATCCGCGGACCCTCCCCGCACACTCCACGAACCCTCCCGAGCACGAGCTAAATGCTAATTGGCTGCCAACACTCTGAATCAGGAAGTGTTGGCAGCCATCTTGTGCCTCGGTAGAACCGAGGCACAAGAAAGCACTAAAAAAGGCACAAAATGCGACAAGGGGGCAGATTTGAAACACCCTGACCCCTAGGCCTGCTCAGGGGGTCCCACAAGGACCCCCAAGGCCCAAAAAAAACATTTTTTTTAAAAACAATCGCGGGATGCGCATCCCGCTAATGAAAAAAAAAAACGTAGCGCGGGCCGTGGGGGGATTGGGGACCCCCCCATGGCCCCCAACGGAGGCCAGGCCCCGGGGGTTGGGGTCCCCGGGGCCATAAGTGACCTGGGAGGGGGGCCACGCACCCCCCTCCTAAAAAAAAATAATAATCAAATTTTAAATAAACGGCCCCGGGGGATGGGGTCCCCGGGGCCACAGGTGGCCACAGGAGGGGCGCTACGCAGCCCCCCTCCATAAAAAATAATAATTTTTTAAAAAAGGGCCATGCCCCGGGGGATGGGTTCCCCGGGGCAAATTGAGGCCTAAGGAGGGGGGCCATATGGTCCCCTTCCCGTTTTTTTTTTTTTAAATCAAAATTTGGGGCAGGCCCTGGGGGATGGGTCCCCAGGGCCAAAAAAAAAGAAAAAGAAGGGGGGCTACACAGCCCCCCTTCTAAAAAACAGAGGGGAAAAAAAAGGATTGGGCCGGAGGCCACGCCCCCTCCTTACACCACTCTGCAAACGCGCCCCCTGTCATGAGTGATGTAATATGTGATGTAATCAGCAGTGCATTGCGGCGCGAGTTATAGTTAGCTGAACTAACTATAACGGGGGGAATTTCTAGGGTTTTGTACGAGGGAAATGTCCAGCTAACTATAACGCCCCTGAGACCTATGGTTTTTTCAGTGAATTTCTAAGGTTTTTTAAATGCCAATTCCTAACTATAACATGCATGAAACCTATGGTTTTTTCAGTGAATTTCAAAGGTTTTTTAAATGCTAATTCCTATCTTTAACTTATCTGTGAAGATATCATGTTTAATGATTTTGATTGGATTTCTATATTTTTCAAATTCAGTGTGTCAATTTCATTATTTTTCTTTTTTTTTTAAATACTTTTTCATCACCATTTTTTAAACTTATTGTTTCAATTAATTCTTTTAAAAATTAAAAAATATTATTTGAATTTAATGGGTTTTTCAAACATATTTTTTTATATTTTTCAAAATATTTTTTTAACTATATGTTTAAAACTTTATTTTATATATTTTTTTCCATGTTTTGGGATCCGCGCACCCTAAGCGCACCGTTTCCGATCCCTACCCGATAGCATCCGCGCATGGTATGCATTGGGTACGTGTTTAGAGCGCGATCGCAATGCGACAGGTACGCGACTCCCAGCCTATACGCGACACGTTCAATGTACTTAACGCAACGTTTACGCGCTTCCGCGATTCGTCATCTGCGAAATATTTAACATTTAAAAAAACATATATATATGTATTTCATGTGAATATTATTTGAAGACAAACTCTAAACTAGTCTTAAAACTAATATATTTTTACATCTAATCCTATAATTTTTTTTATTCAATTACGCGGATGCGCGCTGGGTGCATGCTGCGTAAGTGCAGGGTGCGCGGATCCCATGTGACCTGCAAAGAAAGAGATTTGATTGGTACATTATACTTCCTATTCTAACTATTGAAAGACCCCATCCATTTCAATCATTATTTGAGCTTCTTTGGAGCAACATCTCACACCTTAGAACTAGAAGAAACTTTTTGGGGAAGAGTTCCACAGCTGCAATTTTTCTGAAGACAATGGCTTCTGCACACAGCCACCATCAGAATCAGACCATTCGCCCGATGAGGAATTTGTTGTGGAACCTCCACGCCCAGAAAGATACACCTCTGTGGTGTGGAAATTTTTTTCCTTCCCAGAAGGACAAAATAAAACTAATTCAACTAAAGTGACATGTAAAATATGTCAAAGAGTGCTTTCCAGAGGAGATCCATCAAAAAAATACTCTTGTGGGACTGAAAGTATGTTAAAACACCTGAAGACTCTGCATCCCGTGTACCTGGCCAAGCAGGAATGCAGAAGACTCCGACAGCAGCCTCAGCCAGCAGTGGCAAGCACTTCTGCAGCATCACCATCAAGCACTCACACGGACATACGTCCAGAATTTGGAAAACTAAAAATGTGTTGCATTAAATGCAACAAACTACTATGTTACGGCGAGCAGTCAATTGAACTAATCTGCCGAGCGCAGCAAAACCACAAGTGCTAAACTTGTGTTTATTATTTTTTTTTGCAGAAGTTGACTGTTTTGTTCCTCCTGTTGTCTTTTTATTCTTTTGAAAAAAACAAAAAAATAACAAAATTGTTCCAAAAAGTACAAAAATATTAAAAAACAAAACAGAAGAAAAAAAAAGTTCTTCTAAGAACTAACTTTCCTGGTTTAAAAAAAGAGCTAAATTTCTTTGTTAGTGTGTGAAAGTTTTGATGAATGTATGTGTAGTACGCAATTGACTGAATGAATGCATTAGTAGCGTATGGTGAATGTATAAGTGCAGAACTATGAGGAAGTGCTGCAGCATCACACAGTAACCTCTTTAACTGCTGTGTGCTGTAGTACTTCCAAAGCACAGGGATGCAACATATGTACATAAATATGTTGCAAATCTATGCTTCTCTCTGCACGGCTGCTTAAACTGCAGCCATGTGGTGACACATACACCCTTGAACCATAGTGCAAGGATATCTGTGTCATGTGCTGTTTGTTTTTCTACAGGAAGACACACCTTCCTGCACAAAAACAATAAGAGAATGCATTTTTCTCCTTCAATGTATGCTGAACATTTCAGCATACATTAAAGATAGAACAATGTGGAGAAATTAAAACAATTCACCTTGTTGTGCTTTCCTACACCAATTTTAGAATGGTGCAACATTCACACACATATCGACATTTATGATTTAGGATTTCTGATAAATCTAGACATGTGTCTTGTTCTATGAGTATTAAGTGCAATCATGCACAACAACACTTATAGAACACCCTTTCAACACAAAGTGGTGTGCATGCTGAGGTTGTATTTACATGGAGCATAAAAAGTGCACAGTGCCTTTTCCTTTCTTTGTAAATATGAAAGAGTATCTTGCACAATAACAATGTTACAAAAAGTGACATATTTCCGTTTTTAAAATTCCTTGCGAATGATAGAAGGTAAGCACAGAGTTTTGTCTGCAAAGATGTTCAAAGAAGAATGATTGAAATGATTGCGGTCCTTCAATAGCTAAAATGGGAAATATTATGAACCCCTCAAATCTCTTTTTTTGCAGGTCACATGATATCTGATTATGGTCACATTTCAAAACTGCATAGGTATAAACAGAGTGTTTTTAGAAATGTGTTTCAACTTTGTAGCTTCTTACAGATCTCCTCATTCTGCATATTGAGACTTAGTTAAACTTACCTTCACAGTAATAGGAATAAAAAATGGTATACATTCATTTCAGAATTTCCTCCCTCTAAATTCATATAAATTGCTTTTTTTTCAAATTTGGATCTGTGAAAGAAAAGGAAAAAAAATTATATTATGTAATAATAATTTTTTTACAACACAGCATAATTTCCAAAAAGTAATTTGTTTGCCTTTTTTGCTGTTCTCAGAATATATTAAATTTAAAAAAATATAGTGATTTCAATCGTACTCATCATTTAACAGCGGGCAGAAAAAAAACAATCACAAAGATTGTTAAAAAAACAACAACATGCTATTCTCAACAAAATACCACAAGATACAAATCACAGATATATAAAATGCTTACAGCTAACAACATGTTATAAGTTTAACTTACAAAAACTGTAAACGTTGTCGCTTTAAAATATTCACCGAATCTAAGGATGAATTTTTGGAGGACGCACCACACCCACAACGTTTTCCTTCAGTGGTGTGGACATTTTTTACTGTTCCCGAGGGGCAAACAAAGACCAATGCCACCTTGGTCACGTGCAAGATTTGCAAAAGAGTTCTGTTGCAAGGGGAATACTCATACGGCATGGCAAGTATGATGAAACACCGAAGGACCCTTCATCCAAACAATCTTGCACGAGAAGAGTGCAAACAGATGAGAAACACTCCTGTTCTGTATCTATAAAAAAGAATCACAAATTAATGTATATTAATAACTTTCAAATGTATACTTTTCCATTACTGTTCAAACACATTTTATATAAAAACTGACTAAGAAACTATAGCCCTGAACCACAAGTGTGACGATCGTTAAAACACTACATGCATAGTGCATACTACTTTGCAGCAGTTCATGCCCTAAAGCATACCTCACTAAAAGACTACATGCTAACTGACTGAATGATTACAGTACTATAAGGAGACACACTGGGTGAGTGACAGGGTGTTTGCTAGAAGTGTATGAATACTGACTGGGGAATTGAAGGTGTGAAAGACAACTGTGTAGGTGATTAGAGGCCTGCATGCATAGTGAATAGGCATTTGAAGCAGTCCATGTGCAAAGGCCTGGCTCACTGCATGAGTACGTGGGTACTGACTGAATGATTAGAGTACAGCAAGGAGAGTGCCTGGGTGAATTTATAAGTGGTAGGCTTTTGGCGCAGGGACTGGATTAGTACTTGGTACTCAATGGGTCACTAGAGGAGTGTAAAGGGAGTGACATGATGTTTGCTGGACTGTATGGATACTGACTAGGGAATTTAAAGTGTGAAAGACAAGTGTCTAGGTGGTTAGCAGACTGCATGCATAGTGGATAGGGGTTTGAAGCAGTCCGTGTGCTAAGGCCTGGCTCAGTGCATGAATACTTACGCACTGACTGAAAGATTAGAGTACTGCAAAGAGAGTGTCTTGGTGAATTTATAAGTGTTTGGGTTTTGGCACAGTGAATGGATTAGTACATGGTGCTGAATGGGTCACTAGAGGACTGCAAAGGGAGTTACAGGGTGTTTCCTGGAAGTGTATGGATACTGACTAGGGAATTGAAAATGTGAAAGACAAGTGTATAGTATGTTAGAAGACTGAATGCATACTGCATAGACATTTGAAGCAATCTATGTGGTAAATGTATGGTTCACAACATGAGTACTTGGAAACTGACTAAATCATCAGACTACTGCTAGGACAGTGCCTGGGTAAAACTTTAAAATTTTCAGTTCTGGCACAGTGAAGAGAATAGTACATGGTACTGCACTTTTTTTGTCAAACCCTGACTCATTTTATCAATGCATAAGCAAAGAATAGCTTCTAAAGCTACTAAAACTTGACAACATGACCGATTTTAAAACGGTTATCTGTTTGCAAATACACTATGTTACCAACTGCTTCTCTCACAATGGTTCCCAAATGCACACAGACTCACAGTGTGATTCCAGACAAGCAACACTATCCCTAGCAGCTTACCAAAACTCATTCACTACTGTGGAAGGGGTAAGGGGACTGCACACAATCTACATATTTCAGTACTGCACTTTAGTGTCAAAGCATGAATCATTGTATCAATGCATAACCAAAGACTGGCTTCTAATGCTACTAACATTTGACAACATGACAGGTTTAAAACAGTTATCTGTCACCAAATACACAATGTTACCAAATGCTTCTCTCACAGTGGTTCCCAAATGCACACAGACTCACAGTGTGATTCTAGACAACAACCACTATACCTAGGAGTTTACCAAAAATCCTTCACTACTGTGGAAGTGGTAAGGGAACTGCACACAATCTACATATTTCAGGACTGCACTTTTGTGTGAAAGCCTAACTCATTTAATCAACGCATAAGCAAAGACTTGCTTCTAATGCTACTAAAACTTGACAACATGACAGGTTTTTAAAAAGTTATCTGTCAGAAAATACACGATGTTACCAAATGCTTCTCTCACAGTGGTTCCCAAATACACACTAACTCACAGTGTGATTCTAGACAAGCACCACTATCCCTAGGAGTTTACCAAAACTCATTCACTACAATGGAAGTGGTAAAGGAACTGCACACAATCTACATATTTCAGGACTGCACTTTTGTGTCAAAGCCTGACTCATTTAATCAAAGCATAAGCAATAACTGCCTTCTAATGCTACTAAAACCTGACAAGACAGGTTTTAAAACAGTTATCTGTCAGCAAATACAGGATATTACCACATACTTCTCTCACAGTGGTTCCCAAATGCACACAGAGTCACAGTGTGATTCTAGACAAGCAACACTATCCCTAGCAGCTTACCAAAACTCATTCACTACTGTGCAAGGGGTAAGGAGACTACACACAATCTACATAATAAAGTACAGCACATTAGTGTCAAAGCATAACTTATTTTATTAATGCATAAGCAAAGACTGGCTTCTAATGCTACTAATGCTACTAAAACTTGACAACATGACAGGTTTTAAAACAGTTATCTGTCAGCAAATACACAATGTTACCAAATGCTTCTCTCACAGTGGTTCCCAAATGCACACATACTCACTGTGTGATTCTAGACAAACAACACTATCCCTTGCACTATACCAAAACACATTTCTTCATCTAGAAGGAGTACTACATTGTAATATAGAAACATAACTCATTTCACAAATTCATAAACAATGACTGCTTTTTAATTCTACCAAAATATAAAAACAGCACAGTTATCTGTCTGCAAACACATGAAAAACACAAATGCTTATCACAGAATGGTTTCTACATGCACACGCACTGTCAATAAGATTGTAGAGAAAAAAAGTACTTCCTACACTTTAGCAGGAGAAATACATTAGTCTGATAAAAATCAAAATAGTCTACATACATCCCCTCACAATTAAATAACTCACCTTTCAACTTGTTTTATAGATTAAGAAGTATATCAGTCACACACCAGATTTTCTTTTACAGAATCTCTGCACTGTGCACCTCTCAGCAAAAACAAAGAATGGAAAAGTTTCCCTTTCATTTTCCACACATATACATGTAAACATCAAATCACAATCCTTCACACATAAACTCAAAAGCAAACATACATTTCTATTGGTTAAACATTTCAACCCTTTCCAATTGAAATACATTTCAACCCTTCCCCAATCTGCCTTCTGCCTGTTTCTTTTTTTTTTTAAAAAGGGGGCTCCGGGGGGTCCTTCTGGGACCCCCTAAACAGGTCTAGAGCGTCAGAGTATTTCCACTCTAACCCCTTTATATGTTTTACACACTTATTCCCCTTGCTTCTTCAGCCTCGCTTCTACCGAGGCAGAAAATGGCCGCCAACAGTTCCTGGTTTCGAATGACGAAAGACACTCGACAGCCAATTAGCATTCAGCACGCGATCGGGAGGGTGCGTGCTCGGTTCGGGGAGGATGCGCTTACGGTGCAGGTAGGGTCAGCGGATCCTCCCCGGCCATAGATATATATGTACTTTTAACTCTAATTTTCTCAGAAACTACTGAACGGATTTACACCATTTAAGCAAAAGGCACGAGTCTCAACTGAGGACTACCTCTTTGCCAAATTTGGTTCGGGCTGTAGCTGCGACAACAGATCCTATGGGAAATTGCATGGGGAAAACGTGTTTTGGGACCCCCCTTTTTTCTCGGCCCCCGCTTGACAAATCACCACAAAACTTTCAGGGTAGGAGCGGAGCGGAGCTGGCCAAAAATTTGGAAAATTTCGCGAGGATTCATCAACCGGCGCCAGACTTATTGGGAATAGAATGTTGCGGATTTATATATATATATGGGCATCAGAGCACTTTACATGAGCACCAGATTAAAATACTTAAGGTCAGATTCACATTAAGGACGGAGATTAAGTGATTTGCCCAGAGCCGATGCCAGGTTGCCTAGTTCCCCATATCCAAAGTCAACAGCTTTGGCCATTAAGCTATATCCCTCTTTCTCAATTGTATGTTTGAATTTGATACACAAGTAGAATGATTGTGTATGATCACATATAGCTAACACATTTTCTGTTGAAATGGCTTTTGAAGTGCAAAACTAGCAGCAAAAAAATACTTAAAGGTTCACCTGGAGTCTTGCTTGGGAATACTTGCAAAGCTTTGTTTTAGACCTGGAGTTAGGGATATAGTTCAGTGCCTCTGAACCAGTGGTTCTGAAACAGTTTTCAGAGTGTGGGTGTGACATCAATGTTTAATCACTGAAGTCATAGGGATTGTTAAAAATCAGAGCTTCACATAAAGTGTAGCACATGTATTCAGCAGGAGAATGGTAAGGGTGTAGTATGTAGCAGTTGCTACTAAAGCATTGTGCAGTAGTGCATTGTCTCCAAGTGACAGCTGTAGGCCTTTCAAGATGTGCACATGCCTGGAATATCACCTCAGTGAGAATGGTGTCAGGACATGTATATTCACTCCCTCATCCACCTAACCACCTATTCATTTCTCTCTGTGAGATAAACATCACTCCTAAGATTTTTGTCCGTAATCTACATTTCACTTATTTTTACTTGCTTATTTGTACATATTCCATGAGTGATGAAAGCCTGCACTAGTCTCCTTTACCGAATACATTCTTCAGGTAATTAAAGATCACATTTGCTACCTTTTCTGAGTGAGGAAAGCTTGATTTGTACTGTCCCGCTGTAACTGTTCTGTGTGATAACAAAGCTTGTACTTCTTTTGCCTGATTTGTGTGTGTACTGTGATTGGGAAAGTAGGGAAGCTTTCACTGCTTCTGCCCAAGTTGCATCTGTTGTATGAAGAAGGGGTGTTTCCACTGCTTGCATCATGTAATGAAAGGATAAATTGAATGCATGTGTAATGCCCTTCGAACTAGGAACTGTTTCACAGTATTTAGTGTGAGATACGACATATAGTCCTGAAGAAGGTGCGTGACCTGATAGGAACAATATTTGGGAGCTGAAACATGCCAGGAAAAAAAGGAGAAGCAGGGTCCATTGCTTGAACCTCCCCCTTTTAATCTTGTGGTTAGGCTACACCAATGAAACATCTGGAATAGCTCACCCACATATTATTTTAATATAAGTCTGACAGATAAACAAAGAGATAATGTACATTTTGAAATAAAGGACATGACCTCACCTAGCTAGGAAACTCATAACTAGGAGACTGTCCAACCAGAGAAAAGCAGTACTGTTGGAACCCACTGTTGAAGCATACCAAACCACGTAGGTAGGTGAGGGGTCATCATCCTATTTGAGTGCATGAAATAGTAGTAATTTCATAAGAGGTTTGACTGTCTCTCCCAGGAGTTTTGTACTTGCATATTTATGCCTGTTTAGAGAGAGCATAATATACAGCCCTTAACTTCCTCTCACTCCCTGTTTAGTGGGTTAGCTTCCCTAGTTATATCTCTACTGTAGGTGTGAGAGATACCTATGAGGCTTCGCTTGCTGCAGCCACCTGTCCATTGCTTATTCTTTGCGTAAGGTAAGAAATCGCTGTTGCTGGCCATTTTCTACTTTGTTGTTTTGTGAAGCTCAGTATAAACATGTTTCCCCACATAGAATACAAAGTGATTTGAATTGCCAATGCTGGTTTTAATAGATGAAGAGACTGAAAGAATGAACCCTCACAAAATATGTGAGCAAAGTTTCTATCTGCTTTTATGTGTGAAACAAGCAGATTTTGAAATGGAAAGCATGACTTTTATAAAATTTTAAAACAAGATGTGTTTCTCTCTGATGTATAAAACCTTGGACCAGTTCTAGCCTTTTATAATAATAATAATAACTAATAATAATAATCCATATTTGCAAAGCAGGAACATATCACCCCTAAAGGTTTCAAGGCACTGGGGGCCATCTGGGAGATTAAGGGGAATATTTACAAGCCCCTATTGCCACCACAATATCACTTTTCATGGCGTTGTGGTGGCGATAGGGGCTTTGCCTTATTTACAAGGCAGCGTTAAGCCACTTAATGTGGCTTAACGCTGTGTTGTAAATAAGGCACCGTTTCATGGTCTACTTAGCGTGAAATGGG
Source organism: Triturus cristatus (assembly GCF_964204655.1). NCBI lineage: Eukaryota > Metazoa > Chordata > Amphibia > Caudata > Salamandridae > Triturus > Triturus cristatus. The sequence goes on from NC_140584.1 coordinate 801,249,231, forward strand.
CAGGCAATGGGCGTTTCAGTGGGTGTTTCCTCCCAACGCCCATTGATTTTGTCGCTGCCCTATATTTACAAGGGTGGCATAAATATAGCGCTGCACCAAAATTAAGACCAGGGAAAACCTGGTCTTAACCTGGGACAATGAGGAGAAACGTTTAATTTCTTCTAGTTTTTCCTGTTTCCATGTGTGCTGCGTTGTGTAACACACATTCAAACAGCAAGACCCCATTGATTGTTTATGTGCAGGAAGGTCCCTTCCTGCGCATAAACAATCATTAAAAAAAATGAAATTTTGGAACTTCTATGTGTGCTGCATTAAGCAGCACACATTAAAGTTACAAAACACCATTTAAAGATGATTATGGGAAGGAAAGGTCACTTTCCTGCACATAAACAATCTTCTCCTGCAACGCAGACACGCTTGCACTATTGTGCAAAGGTGCCTGCATTGGTGCTAGGCAGCTAAATTTAGCACCAGCGCAGGGGGAAACGCAGGGCTGCACCATATTGTTGTAAATATAGGGCAGCCCTGCGTTTCAGAAATGGCAGAGCACGTCGTTAAGCCAAGAAGGCTAACACCACACTCCGTCACTTCTATTGTAAACATGCCACTAAGTGAGCGATTGCCCAGAGTCATATGATGCTGAGCTGAACTGCACTGTGCATGCTGATGTTTAGAATCCATAGTTACAGTATTAAACGCTGTCCCAGTGATGGGACTTCCATGGCACGATCATGTCACTCTCATTGAAAAATAATTAACTTATCATCTTGGTGGTACATCTTGGCATAATAGGGGCATCATAGAAACTTTGGGGCCCAACCCAGACAAAATGCTGGAATGGGATTATTGGTAGCACTTAACATATTATTTTGTCGACCCCTTATCTAGATTCTGGTAATAGAGACACTTTGTGGTGCATTAGATGCAGGCAGGGCATTGAGGTGCTCACTCCTTAGGAAAATGTGGGCCTGGAATATTGATAATAATTGGTACAGTAAGGGGGTATCAGCAAACGTTAGCCCAGGGCTATTGGTTTATTTATGTCCTGTTCAGAGACATTGATTGCCTCAAATAATGATGTCCATCCCTTGGCTAAATGCTGGCTTGGCATATTGGTGATAATTCTAAGCTAATTTTGAGAATCTATGACAGGATTGTTATCAACGCTGATATAATCATGGCTTCTTAATCATATTGGTAATTCCTGCCCTCTTGTGGGCATGCAAGCCATTCTTGGCCTGTTGCTTGGCATTTTGGGAGTAATTCTTTGCATGAGATGGCGATCAGTGGCCAAGCAAGGGTGAATCTTTACATAAGTGTCAATAACGCATGTCAGAACTTAACAATTCCCAATTGATATTTGGGGACATTACACGCATAAAAAGGTGGTATTTCAAGACAAAGCTATTTTCTCATCATGAAAATGCTAACATTTTGTTTTGGGGAATCACGTTTATTTATTTGAAATGAAAATCACCTTTTGGATAGCAAAATGATTGCATTTTCATGAACTGACTAGTTTATGTTTAGGGACAAGATTATCACATTTCCAAATACTTATTTAATGGACATATAGGAACAATCAGAATAGTCCTATCCAATTAAATTAGTTTAATGCTTCTGCTGTTCAAACTTGGCTGGGCCCTAACTATAACTACCTACTGTCTTTCTTATGCATATATGTATGTGTGCACGTGTGCGTGTGTGAGCTGTTGCTCAGATTATGGAGAATGGATATATATATATATATATATATATATATATATATATATATATATATATTTTTTTTATATATATATATTACCTACAGGCGGTCGCCAGCAGGTAGTTATAGTTAGGACCTGTTATCCATAGGAAATCCGCAACATTCTATTTGGAATAACTTTTGCGCCAGTTGACGAATCTTCGAGAAATTTTCAAAACTGGTGGGGCTCTCCGGTCCGCTCCTATTCTGAAAGTCTCGGGGTGATTTGTCAAGCGGGGGCCGAGAAAAAAGGGGGGTCCCAAAACGTGTTTTCCCCATGCAATTTTCCATAGGAACCGTTAATCGCAGCTGCAGCCCGAACTGCTGAATGGAATTACACCAAATTTGGCAAAAAGGTAGCCCTTGGTTCAAAGTCGTGCCTTTTGGTTAAATGGTGTAAATCCGTTCATTAGTTCCTGAGAAAATCAAACGTATATCTATGGGCGCGGTGGATCCGCGCACCCTGCCGAGCACGAGCTGTATGCTAATTGGCTGTCAACACTCCAAACCAGGAAGTGTTGGCAGCCATCTTGTGCCTGAAAACAGAAGAAAAAACATGCAGAACGCAAAAAGGAAGCAGGGTAGAAACATCCTGACCCCCTAGGCCTGCTCAGGGGTCCCAAAAGGAGACCCAAGGCCCAAAAAATATTTATTTTTTTTAAATCGGCAAAATTCGTGCTGGGTGCGCGGATCCTGCCGATAGAAAAAAAAAACAAATCATGGGCTCCCATGCTTCGATGCTAATTAGCCTCCGGGGGGCCAAATCCCGGGGGCAGGTTGAAAATAAAGTGTGGGGGGCCCAATCCCCCCCACACTGCCCCGGGGATCACCACCCCTGGGGCAAAGTATGAATAATTGCGGGGGGCACATGGCCCCCCTGCAGCCCCGGGAACTGCCAAACCCTGGGGTGTAATAGTTTAATGTTGGGGGGCCTCTGGGCGCCACCCCCTGGGGCTCGACTTAATTTACCGGGGCTTTTTTTTAACAAAATACCCTGTTTGGGGGGCTCAAGCCCCCCCACACACCCGGGGACCGCCACCTCCTCGGGGCTCTAACTATGTAAATTGGGGGGTCCGTGAAGGACCCCCTCAGCCCTGGGGACCACCACACCCAGGGCTTTGGAAATTGGTGGGAGTGGGGCCACGCGGCCCCCCCCTCGAGCCAATGATGGCCCTGGGGACCGTCACCCCCTAGGGCCGGCTCCTGCCGTGTCCCAGGGTGCTCACCCCCGGGACACTGCTGTTTGCTATGGCAGGGAGGGAGCGTTGCGACTCCACTCGTAGTTGCGACAATTATCTCACCAAGTGGCCCCCTTTAAATAGGGGTGGTGCATTCTCTGCGGCAGGACGGCTGCATCATAATATCCTCTTATGAAGAATTATTTTAAAATGCGTCAGGCACACAGTGCAGCTGGTTAATTGCGATTGGCATTTGGACTCTGTTTGTACTCAATAAATGCTACATGCGAACTCTGCAACTCGAGTGCTTCTTTCCTAGCATTTTTCCATAGGACCTTTAGACACAGCTACAGCCCGAACGGCTGAACAGAGTTACTTGAAATTTGGCAGAGAGGTAGTCTACAGGTCAAGGAAGTGCCTTTTGTAGGTCTGGTGTAAATCTGTTCAGTAGTTCCTGAGAAAATAGCATTTAAATCAATATATATATCTGTGGCAGCTTACAGTGCGCTTACCGTGCGCTTACGGTAAGCTTACCGTACGCGTACGGTGCCGTGCACGAGCGCGATTCTGATTGGCTGTTAGATCTTAGTAAACATTCGAATCGGTCGAAACCAGGAAGTTGCGGCCGCCATTTTCTCTCTCGCACTCTGAAGGGGGGAGGAAAAACAAAGATTGATAACATGTAAAGGGGCAGGCTAGACAGCTCCTAACCACCTAGCCTTGGTTAAGGTGTCCCAAAAGAACCCCCAAGGCCAAAAACTCATTTTTTTTTTTTTTGAAAAAACGCCGATTGAGCTTACCGTACGGAAAAAATTAATAATAAAAAAAAAATAATCCACCTTTCCCCCCCCCCGTGTGCAAAAGGTGCCTGCAGGGCACCTTTTGTGCATGACATATAGGACAAAGGAACATTTAATAGATTACCTTTCACAACGAAGCGCATAATATGTCCTCCGTGTGCGGATGGTGCGCGAAGCGCATCGTGCGTACATGGCCCATCCAGCATAACGTGGGTACGCGGTGCGCGTAGCGCACCGCGTGCCCACCGTGCGTGCACGGCACTAACTGCGTAAAGTGGGCGCGCAGTGCGCGAAGCGCACCGTGTGCTCACTGTGCGCGCACGGTGCGCGAAGCGCACCGTGCGCACATGGAACGAACTGCGTTAAGTGGGTGCGCACGCCACGAGCGGCGTAAAGTAACTTAGCATTTAAAAAACCGTACAAATTCACTGAAAAAACCACAGATTTCACACACGTTATAGTTAGGAATTAGCATTTAAAAAACCTTGCAAATTCACTGAAAAAACCATAGGTTTCACACATGTTATAGTTAGCTGGACATTTTACTCATAAAAAACCAATGAAATTCCCCCGTTATAGTTAGTGCAGGCAACTATAACTCACGCGACCGCAATCCTCTGCTGATGACATATGTGTCTTAATGAAAAAAAAATATTTGTAATATATGTATAGCTAAAATTTAATGGAAGAAGAGATGGGCAAATAAGTGTCTAAATACAGTATTAGCATCAGCAGAGGATTGCGGTCGCGTGAGTTATAGTGAATATATATATATTTATATATTACCTATTGGCGGTCGCCAGTAGGTAGTTATAGTTAGGACCTATTTTCCGTAGGAAATCCGCAACATTCTATTCCCAATAAGTCTGGCGCCGGTTGACGAATCCTCCCGAAATTGTACAAACTTTTGCCCAGCTCCGCTCCGCTCCTACCCTGAAACTTTCGTGGTGATTCGTCAAGCGGGGGCCGAGAAAAAAGGGGGGTCCCAAAACGCGTTTCCCCCATGCAATTTCCCATAGGATCTGTTGCCGCAGCTACAGCCCGAACCGCTGAATGGAATGACACCAAATTTGGCAAAGAGATAGTCCTTAGTTCAGACTCGTGCCTTTTGCATAAATGGTGTGAATCTGTTCAGTAGTTCCTGAGAAAATTAGAGTTAAAAGTACATAAATATCTATGGCCGGGGAGGATCCACGGACCCTACCCGCACCGTAAGCGCACCCTCCCCGAACCGAGCGCGCACCCTCCCGATCACGCGCTGAATGCTATTTGGCTGTCGAGTGTCTGTCTACAGTCGAAACCAGGAACTGTTGGCGGCTATTTTCTGCCTCTGTAGAAGCGAGGCTGAAGAAGCAAGGGGAATAAGTGTGTAAAACATATAAAGGGGGCAGAGTGGAAATACTCTGACCCTCTAGAGGTGCTTAGGGGGTCCTAGAAGGTCCCCAGGTTTTTTTTTTTAAAAACGGTGGAATGCACGCACAGTGCACGCATTCTATCGCGTTGGGTGCACGGATTCTCTTGCGTTGGGTGCTTGGATCCACGGATTTTTTTTTTTTTAAAAGACAAGAAATCATTGGTTGTATGACTACTTTCTACACTGAAAGGTAGGGTGTATATTTCTGTTTTTTAAAGGTATTATTCTTATTGGTTGACAAAAACAGATTGTAAGGAACATTATATATGATAAGCTGATATGTTGAAAAGTCAAGCACACTTCCTGTCTTGTTTAGCAACATTGTGTGCTGAACTTGTAACCTGTGTGCTCAGTGCAGTGTTCCATGAGCTGTTTCTATGGTAACAGGTAGAAGGCAGATTGGGGGAAGGGTTGAAATGTATTTCAGTTGGAAAGGGTTGAAATGATTAACCAATAGAAATGTGTGTTTGCTTTTGAGTTTATGTGTGAAGGATTGTGATTTGATGTTTACATGTATATGTGTGGAAAATGAAAGGGAAAGTTTTCCATTCTTTGTTTTTGCTGAGAGGTGCACAGTGCAGAGATTCTGTAAAAGAAAATACGGTGAGTGACTGATATACTTCTTAATCTACAAAACAACTTGAAAAGTGAGTTATTTAATTGTGAGGGGATGTATGTAGACTATTTTGATTTTAATCAGACTAATGTATTTCTCCTGCTAAAGTGCAAGGAGTACTTTTTTTCTCTACAATCTTATTGACAGTGTGTTTGCATGTAGAAACCATTCTGTGATAATCATTTGTGTTTTTCATGTGTTTGCAGACAGATACCTGTGCTGTTCTTATATTTTGGTAGAATTAGAAACCAGTCATTGTGTATGAATTTGTGAAATGAGTTATGTTATGTTTCTATACTAAAATGTAGTACTTCTTCTAGATGAAGAAATGTGTTTTGGTATAGTGCAAGGGATAGTGTTGTTTGTCTAGAATCACACAGTGAGTATGTGTGCATTTGAGAACCAGTGTGAGAGAAGCATTTGGTAACATTGTGTATTTGCTGACAGATAATTGTTTTAAAACCTGTCATGTTGTCAAGTTTTAGTAGCATTAGAAGCCAGTGTTTGCTTATGCATTGATAAAATAAGTCATGCTTTGAGACTAATGTGCTGTACTTTAATATGTAGATTGTGTGTAGTCTCCTTAGCCCTTGCACAGTAGTGAATGAGTTTTGGTAAGCTGCTAGGGATAGTGTTGCTTGTCTAGAATCACACTGTGAGTCTGTGTGCATTTGGGAACCACTGTGAGAGAAGTATGTGGTAACATCGTGTATTTTCTGACAGATAACTTTTTTAAAACCTGTCATGTTGTCAAGTTGTAGTAGAATTAGAAGCCAGTTTTTGATTATGCTTTTATTAAATGAGTCAGGCTTTGACAGAAAAGTGCAGTCCTGAAATATGTAGATTGTGTGCAGTTCCCTTACCACTTGCACTGTAGTGAATGAGTTTTGGTAAGCTGCTAGGGATAGTGTTGCTTGTCTAGAATCACACTGTGAGTCTGTGTGCATTTGGGAACCACTGTGAGAGAAGTATGTGGTAACATCGTGTATTTTCTGACAGATAACTTTTTTAAAACCTGTAATGTTGTCAAGTTGTCGTAGAATTAGAAGCCAGTTTTTGATTATGCTTTTATTAAATGAGTCAGGCTTTGACAGAAAAGTGCAGTCCTGAAATATGTAGATTGTGTGCAGTTCCCTTATCAGTTCCACAGTAGTGAATGATTTTTGGTAAAGTCCTAGGTATAGTGGTTGTTGTCTAGAATCACACTGTGAGTCTGTGTGCATTTGGGAACCACTGTGAGAGAAGCATTTGGTAACATCGTGTATTTTTTAGCAGATAACTCTTTTGAAACCTGTCATGTTGTCAAGTTTTAGTAGCATTCGAAGACAGTCTTTGCTTATGCGTTGATTAAATGAGTCATGCTTTGACACTAATGTGCTGTACTTAAATATGTAGATTGTTTGCAGTACCATTACCTCTTCTAGACTAGTGAATGAGTTTTGGTAAACTGCTAGGGATAGTGTTGCTTGTCTAAAATCACACTGTGAGTCTGTGTACATTTGGGTAAGGATTGTGAGAGAAGCATTTGGTAACATAGTGTATTTGATGACAGATAACTGTTTTAAAATTGGTCATGTTGTCAAGTTTTAGTAGCTTTAGAAGCTATTCTTTGCTTATGCATTGATAAAATGAGTCAGGGTTTGACACTAAAGTGCAGTACCATGTACTATCGTCTTCACTGTGCCAGAACTGAAAATTTAAATGTTTTACCCAGGCACTGTCCTAGCAGTAGTCTGATGATTTAGTCAGTTTCCAAGTACTCATGTTGTGAACCATACATTTACCACATAGATTGCTTCAAATGTCTATGCAGTATGCATTCAGTCTTCTAACATACTATACACTTGTCTTTCACATTTTCAATTCCCTAGTCAGTATCCATACACTTCCAGGAAACACCCTGTAACTCCCTTTGCAGTCCTCTAGTGACCCATTCAGCACCATGTACTAATCCATTCACTGTGCCAAAACCCAAACACTTATAAATTCACCAAGACACTCTCTTTGCAGTACTCTAATCTTTCAGTCAGTGCGTAAGTATTCATGCACTGAGCCAGGCCTTAGCACACGGACTGCTTCAAACCCCTATCCACTATGTATGCAGTCTTCTAGCCACCTAGACACTTGTCTTTCACACTTTCAATTCCCTAGTCAGTATCCATACAGTCCAGCAAACATCCTGTCACTCCCTTTGCACTCCTCTAGTGACCCATTCAGTACCAAGTACTAATCCATTCCCTGTGCGAAAAGCCTACCACTTATAAATTCACCTAGGCACTCTCCTTGCTGTACTTTAATCTTTCAGTCAGTACCCAAGTAGTCATGCAGTGAGCCAGGCCTTAGCACATGGGCTGCTTTAAATGCCTATGAAGTATGGATGCAGTCCTCTAATCACCTACACAGTTGTCTTTCACACCTTCAATTCCCTAGTTAGTATTCATACACTTCTAGCAAACACCCTGTCACTCACCCAGTGTGTCTACTTATAGTAATGTAATCATTTAGTCAGTTAGCATGTAGTCTTTTAGTGAGGTAGGCTTTAGGGCATGTGCTGAGAGAAGTATGTGGTAATATCGTGTATTTGCTGACAGATAACTGTTTTAAAACCTGTCTTCTTGTCAAGTTTTAGTAGCATTAGAAGGCAGTTTTTGCTTATGCTTTGATCAAATGATTCAGGCTTTGACACAAAAGTGCAGTCCTGAAATAAGTAGATTGCGTGCAATTCCCTTACCACTTGCACTGTAGTGAATGAGTTTTGGTAAACTCCTAGGGATAGTGGTGCTTGTCTAGAATCACACTGTGAGTTAGTGTATATTTGGGACCTACTGTGAGAGAAGCATTTGGTAACATCGTGTATTTTCTGACAGATAACTTTTTTAAAACCTGTCTGGTTGTCAAGTTTTAGTAGAATTAGAAGCCAGTTTTTGATTATGCGTTTATTAAATGAGTCAGGCTTTGACAGAAAAGGGCAGTCCTGAAATATGTAGATTGTGTGCAGTTCCCTTATCAGTTCCACAGTAGTGAATGATTTTTGGTAAAGTCCTAGTTATAGTGGTTGTTGTCTAGAATCACACTGTGAGTCTGTGTGCATTTGGAAACCACTGTGAGAGAAGCATTTGGTAACATCGTGTATTTTTTAGCAGATAACTCTTTTAAAACCTGTCATGTTGTCAAGTTTTAGTAGCATTAGAAGCCAGTCTTTGCTTATGCGTTGATTAAATGAGTCATGCTTTGACACTAATGTGCTGTACTTAAATATGTAGATTGTGTGCAGTTCCCTTATCAGTTCTACAGTAGTGAATGATTTTTGGTAAAGTCCTAGTTATAGTGGTTGTTGTCTATAATCACACTGTGAGTCTGTGTGCATTTGGAAACCACTGTGAGAGAAGCATTTGGTAACATCGTGTATTTTTTAGCAGATAACTCTTTTAAAACCTGTCATGCTGTCAAGTTTTAGTAGCATTAGAAGCCAGTCTTTGCTTATTCGTTGATTAAATGAGTCATGCTTTGACACTAATGTGCTGTACTTAAATATGTAGATTGTGTGCAGTACCATTACTTCTTCTAGACTAGTGACTGAGTTTTGGTAAACTGCTAGGGATAGTGTTGCTTGTCTAAAATCACACTGTGAGTCTGTGTACATTTGGGTAAGGATTGTGAGAGAAGCATTTGGTAACATAGTGTATTTGATGACAGATAACTGTTTTAAAATCGGTCATGTTGTCAAGTTTTAGTAGCTTTAGAAGCTATTCTTTGCTTATGCATTGATAAAATGAGTCAGGGTTTGACACTAAAGTGCAGTACCATGTACTATTCTCTTCACTGTGCCAGAACTGAAAATTTAAAAGTTTTACCCAGGCACTAACCGAGCAGTAGTCTGATGATTTAGTCAGTTTCCAAGTACTCCTGTTGTGAACCATACATTACCACATAGATTGTTTCAAATATCTATGCAGTATGCATGCAGTCTTCTAACATACTATACACTTGTCTTTCACATTTTCAATTCGCTAGTCAGTATCCATACACTTCCAGGAAACACCCTGTAACTCCCTTTGCAGACCTCTGGTGACCCATTCAGCATCGTGTACTAATCCATTCACTGTTCCAAAACCCAAACACTTATACATTCATCAAGATACTATCTTTGGAGTACTCTAATCATTCAGTCAGCGCCTAAGTATTCATGCACTGAGCCAGGCCTTAGCACATGGACTGTTTTAAACCCCATTCCACTATGTATGCAGTCTTCTAACCACCTAGACACTTGTCTTTCACACTTTCAATTCCCTAGTCAGTATCCATACAGTCCAGCAAACATCCTGTCACTCCCTTTACACTCCTCTAGTGACCCATTCAGTACCAAGTACTAATCCATTCCCTGTGCGAAAAGCCTACCACTTATAAATTCACCCAGGCACTCTCCTTGCTGTACTCTAATCATTCAGTCAGTACCCAAGTAGTCATGCAGTGTGCCTGGCCTTAGCACATGCACTGCTTTAAATGCCTATGCAGTATGGATGCAGTCCTCTAATCACCTACACAGTTGTCTTTCACACCTTCAATTCCCTAGTTAGTATTCATACAATTCTAGCAAACACCCTGTCACTCACCCAGTGTGTCTCCTTAGAGTACTGTAATCATTTAGTCAGTTAGCATGCAGTATTTTAGTGAGGTAGGCTTTAGGGCATGAACTGCTTCAAAGTAGTATGCACTATGCATGTAGTGTTTTAACCATCGTCACACTTGTGGTTCAGGGCTATAGTTTCTTAGTCAGTTTTTATATAAAATGTGTTTGTACAGTAATGGAATAGTATACATTTGAAAGTTATTAATATACATTTATTTGTGATTCTTTTTTACAGATACAGAACAGGAGTGTTTCTCATCTGTTTGCACTCTTCTCGTGCAAGATTGTTTGGATGAAGGGTCCTTAGGTGTTTCATCATACTTTCTGTGCCGCACGAGTATTTTTTGTTAGGATCCCCTCGTAACAGAAATCTTTTGCAAATCTTGCGCGTGACGAAGGTTTGTTTGTTTGCCCCTCGAGAAAAGTAGAAAATTTCCACATCACTGAAGGAAAACGTTGTGGGTGTGGTGCATCCTCCAAAAATTCATCCTTCGATTTGGTGAATATTTTAAAGCGACAACATTTACAGTTTTTGTAAGTTAAACTTATAAAATTTTGTTAGCTGTATGCATTTTATATATCTGTGATTTGTATCTTGTTTTTTTTTTTGAGAATAGCATGTTGGGGTTTTTTTAACAATCTTTGAGATTGTTTTGTTTTTTACCCGCTGTTAAGTGATGAGTACGATTGAAATCACTATTTTAAGTGAAATTTAGTATATTCTGAGAACAGCAAAAAAGGCAAAAAAATTACTTTGTGGAAAATATGCTGTGTTGTAAAAAATGTATTATTACATGTTATAATGTTTTCTTCCTTTTCTTTCACAGATCCAAATTTTAAAATAAGCAATTTTTATGAATTTAGATTGGAATGAAAATGTGAAAAAAATGTGTACCATTTTTTATTCCTATTACTGTGAAGGTAAGTTTAACTAAGTCTCAATATGCAGAATGAGGAGGTCTGCAAGAACCTACAAAGTTGAAACATGTTTCTAAAAACACTCTGTTTATACCTTTGTAGTTCTGAAATCTGACCATAATCAGATATCATGTGACCTGCAAAAAAAGAGATTTGAGGGGTTCATAATATTTCCTATTTTAGCTATTTAAGGACCGCAATTATTTCAATCATTCTTCTTTGAACATCTTTGCAGACAAAACTCTGTGCTTACCTTTTATCATTCACAAGAAATTTTAAAAATGGAAATATGTCACTTTTTGTAACATAGTTATTGTGTAAGATACTCTTTCATATTTACAAAGAGAGGAAAAGGCACTCTGTGCACTTTTTATACTCCATTTAAATACAACCTCATCATGCAGACCACTTTGTGTTGAAAGGGTGTTCTATAAGTGTTGTTGTTCATGATTGCAGTTAATACTCATAGAACAAGACACATGTCTAGATTTATCAGAAATCATAAATCTCGATATGTGTGTGAATGGTGCACCATTCTAAAATTGGTGTAGGAAAGCACAACAAGGAGAATTGTTTTAATTTCTCCACATTTTTATATCTTCAATGCATGCTGAAATGTTCAGCATACATTGAAGGAGAAAAATGCATTTTCTCATTGTTTTTGTATTGGAAGGTGTGTCTTCCTGTAGAAAAACAAACAGCACATGACACAGATATCCTTGCACTATGGTGCAAGGGTGCCTTTGTCACCACATGGCTGCAGTTTAAGCAGCCGTGCAGACAGAAGCCTAGATTTGCAACATATTTATGTACATAAGTTGCATCCCTGTGCTTCGGAAGTACTACAGCACACTGCAGTTAAAGAGGTTACTGTGTGATGCTGCAGCACTTCCTCATAGTTCTGCACTTATACATTCACCATACGCTACTAATGCATTCATTCAGTCAATTACGTACTACACATACATTCATCTAAACTAATACTAACAAAGAAATTTAGCTCTTTTTTTAAACCAGGAAAGTTAGTTCTTACAAGAACTTTTTTTTTCTTCTTTTATAATTTTTTTTGGGGTTTTCTGAACAATTTTTACATTTTTTTGGTTTTCTGCAAAAAAAACCAAAAAAAACAGGAGAAACCAAACAATGAACTTCAGGGAACAATAAAAAAACAAAAAACAAAAAGTAGCAAATGTGACTTTCTTGCCGGCGGCAGATCAGATCGATCTACTGCTCACCATAGCACAAAGTTTCATTGCACTTAGTGCAGAGCACTTTTAAAAATTGAAATTGAGGACAGATGTCCAAGGTTTGGGCTGATGGATGCACTCTTGATGTGCTCGGCTGCGATGAGGTGGATGGCGCAGGAGCAGGAGTGATTCTCATCCGTCGGCACTCTTCTCGTGCAAGATTGTTTGGATGAAGGGTCCTCATGTGCTTCATCATACTTGTCGTGCCGCACGAGTATTTCTTGTTTGGATCCCCTCGCGACAGGACTCTTTTGCAAATCTTGCACGTGACCAAGGTGGCATTGGTCTTATTCTGAAGTAAAACATTTCCACACCACTGAAGAAAAACGTTCTTTGGGTGTTGCCTCCTCCAAAAATTCATCATCAGAAGTATGAGGAGAGGCAGGTAATGCCTGCTGCCCTGAAGCCATTTTTGGTTGAAAAAAGTTAGACCTAAGTGTAAACTTAGTCTAAAAAAATCTTCTTCTCTCCTTTTTTATTTATTTATTTATTTTTATATTTTATTGCTTGACAACAGTACAAATACAGAAAGCAAAAAGTGAAGACACGGCAAATATGGTCAACATAAATAAAATAGCATACGCCTATTCAATGGTCCAGAAAACTATACCTTACAAGACATATACAATAGAAAAAAAAAACATAGATTGAGCCAAAGAGAAGAAAGAAAGAAAACGAGGCTATACATTAATCTACACCTCCAGCCACTCCCGAACAGGAGCCCAGATCTTATGACCCAACTCAGAACTCCTTCTACCACGCCTCAAATAAATTGCAGATTCAAGACTATAGAGGGCTAAGATCCGTGATCTCCAATTAAAAAATGTTGGGGCTTCTGGACTAAGCCATTGTGACGTGATGCAGAGCCGAATTAAAGACATTGTTTTAAATAAGAAAGCTGAGCGATGTCTTGTCCTTTCAGCTGAATCACAACCAAGCATCACCATCTCTAAAGAAATATTAAGGGGAATGCTTAACCTAACGTTTATGAAATGTTCCACATCAGATAGGAAGCCCGCTAGCTTTGGACAAAAATAAAACATGTGGGTATCATTGGCCGCCTGGAGCCCACACCTAGTGCAAGAATTACCCTTGCAGCCTCCCCATTTTGAAATTTTGGCCGGTGTATAATACAGATCGAATAGTGCCATGTAACTCTGAGTACGAAGGCTCCCTGGAATTAGGGCATAGCTTGCTAGCTCCAGTGACAGACTGATATCCAGTCCGACTTTACCTAATTTACCCTCCCACTTAATATTCTGTAGTACCAAATCATCAGGGAGGTTAGATATTAAATATTGATACAGACCCCAATTCTAGCCCTTCTTTGGATCATTTCAAATAACGTAATTTTCTACAAAAAGATTTGGCATTTGGTGCTGTTTTTTAACTAAAAAGCTCCTGATCTGTAAATATTTTAAAAAGTCATGGGTTTTAAGAGAATACCTCCCTTCACGAGAGAAAAGGGGGCCATTTGTCTATCTGAACTCAAATAATCAATTACAGCCAGCCCTGATGACTGCCACCTGTAGACAACCTGATCTTGAAAAACAGCTGGCAACAGTCGGACAGCCGAGAACGGGGTACAGAAATTAATATTTGGGATTACACATTTATGGCGGATTTTACGCCAGATTGAAAACATAGCCCAGATAACATTAAATTTTATTTTTCTGTAATAGCTCGGCTCCAAGATCCGCAGAAGCACAACCTTAGCAGTCTCGCCAAGGCCCAATTCATAAATAGTAGGTCTACAGCAAATCGGTACCTCCTCCCTATTACCCAGCAATGGCAGCCCCAGATGTTGAAGCATAGCTGACCAATAATACAATATAAGATTGGTGACTGACCACCCCCCACGCTCCCTAGAGAGACACATCCATTTTGCTGCCCTACGGGGGCGGCGATATCCCCAGAGAAATCTTGTACAGATTCTTTCGGCCCTAACCATGCTTTGATGTGAAAGCTCCAATGGGATAGTTCGAAATAAGTATAAAAACTTTGGGAGAACCATCATCTTCAGGACATTGCATCGCCCATAAAGGGAGAGCTGTAGATTATCCAGTCTTTTCAGCTTAAGATTGACTGAATCAATAACCGGAAGTATATTTAAATCTGGAATATTATCAACTTGGGCAGTAATTTTAACCCCTAAGTATGTTGCATCAGGAACCACGGGAGCTTGAGAGGAGTTCATATTCCGGGTTTGAATGACTTGTGTTTTTGAAATATTAAGTTTATAACTTGATAAATGTCCGAACTGTTCTGCTAGAGTTTTTAAGGCAGGACAGGCAAGTGCAACATTGCTAGTTAGGACCATTATATCGTCAGCATAAGCCAGCGTCTTAAACTCTGCACCATTGACCCTAACTGGAATAATATCCAGAGCAGCTTCGATCTTACCCAGAAAGGGGTCAATGTACAAAGCGAACAACAAAGGCGAGCAAGGGCACCCCTGCCTAGTGCCCCTACTAATTTTAATAGGTGCTGATACGACCCCAGAGATCCGGAGGTTTGCTACTGGAGAGATATATAGTGATTGGATAGCCTGAATAAATTTAGCACTAAAACCCTTCCAGCGAAGAACTGCCCATAGAAATCCCCAGGCGACCCTGTCGAATGCCTTTTCGGCATCCAACAAGATCACTCAGAGGGGGGACTCTGTTATTAGAGCCCAGTCCAGCAGTGCAATCACCCGCCGGATATGATCAGCTGTGTCCCTAGCTGGAAAAAAAGCCATGCTGACGCAATGATACCAGCGGAGTGATTACCAACGCCAATCTAGTTGATAACATTTTAGAATAAATTTTGCTGTCAGTATTTATCAAGGAGATCGGTCGAAACAAAGCGGGGTTTAGTTCCGGCTTTTCTTTTTTTTTAAATAGGACAATGGTGGTTTGATGCCAAGAGTCTGGTATAATACCCCCTTGTGCTGCCCTGAAGACTAATAAAATATCCTGACGAATCTCCTCAGAAAATATCCTATACACTTCTAGCGGAATTGCATCTGGACCTGCAGCCTCACCGTTGGCCAATGAGTTAATAGCTAGCTCAACCTCCTCCCACTCTATTGGGGCAGACAGAGTTCCATTTTGCTGAGCTGTAACTTGGAGGGTGTCCAAATCCTGAAAAAAATCCCCAACATCTGAAATATTAAGAGAACTGGGGCTGGAGCTTTCCTCTGTATAGAGGACAGTGTAAAACTTATGAAAAACATCCATGACACCCTCCTCTGTTTCATAGAGGTGGCCCTGATCATCTTGAATTCTAATAATTCGATTAGCAAGGCTCTTCTGCTGGAGCCGTTTGGCCAAGGTTTTACCGGAGTTTTCACCATATTCATACAGCATTGATCGATATTGTAAATACTTAGCAGCTGGATCTTGACCAAAGAAATCCAAAAGTTTGGATTTAATTATGGCAACCGATTGCTGGCTTTGACTAGTATCAAGCCCCATCTTAATCATGTGTGTTAGCTCCACCTCTGCGACCCTAAGCTCCTCAATACGCCCATTGATTTGTGCTTGAATAGTTTTCCGCCTAAAAGCTGCAAAGCTCTTGGTTTCACCACGGATTGCAGCCTTAAGTATAACCCACACTATGCTATTAGAGGCAGTTCCCCTATTGATACTTAAAAATTCAGTCATCCACTTCCTCATATGATCCCGATAATCCCGTTCTAACAATAATTTCCTTTCAAAAGTCCAAACCCTAGGGGCTCTTAACGAACATACAAAGGGACATTTTACTATCAGAGGATTATGGTCAGAGAGAGTTCTTGGGGGAGCAGAGATGGAAGCGACTTCTGCTAGCTGGTCTGAGATAAAAAAATAGTCCAAACGGACCATTTTATTATGTGTGGCAGAAAAGTATGTATACCTGTCTTGATCCTTATTATGACGGGACCAGAGGTCGGTTAAGCAATGTTCTTGTGTAAGCGCCTGGAGAGCCCTAAAAACCCTAGGTTTCCTACCTGAATATTTTAGTACACTACCTATATTAAAGTCGCTTAACAAATTGATATTTAAATCACCAGAAAAACAGATAGGATGTGGCCATAATGCTAGTTCTACATTTAAGAAATTTAAGACCTCCGGATCGTCCAGGTTTGACCCATAAACAGTGCAGATGGTTAATGGTCGGTTGTTTATTACCAATTCAGCTATTGCCCATCTGCCCACACTAGATTGGCTAGATTTCCTACAAATTCCCACACCTCGTTTCAGCAGAATAGCAACACCCCTTATCATAGATGACTGACGGGAGCATCCAACTAAATCGAAGCCAGGAATCTTCAAATACTCCCGTTTGTCCCATGGTACGTGCGTCTCTTGTAGACAGAGTATATCTATCTGCATAGACAGAACAATTTTAGAGAACAAAGCCCTTTTCTTAGGATTATTAAGGCCACATATGTTCCAAGAACATAATCTTAGTTTACCTAGCCCCATTCAAATTCATAAGGAAATCTTCTCTACAGCAAAACACGATGACCATTTTAATCCAGCCAACTGAAAAGATACAATAACTGAAAATGACAAAATAACCATACATGCCTCGACTGAAGTTCTCAATCAAGCATTTAAAAAAAAAAACCTCCCTCCCCATCCCCGTCCCCACCCCTCCCTACAACAACCCCACCCTGACCCTGAAACCCCTCCCCAAACCCCTCACCCCCCTTACTAGGCAACAGGACTAAGTCCTTGTGATGGGAGAAGCTGGCTAGCTCCCCCGCTCTCCCCTGGCCTTGGACTGAAGACTCCCAGAATCCCAGAATGCCAATGAATTACTTAAGGATATACCGGAAAGAGAGAAAGAAAAAAAGGAGAAAAAAAGGAAAATCACAGGAAAAAGAGATACAATAAACAGGCAGCGACGAGCAGAGCCTGCAATAGGTGAAAATTGTATCCTTATATCCTTATATCCTTAAATCCTTACAAAATGGCACAAATAGCTCAGGCTCTTTAGCTTTATTTTTAGCTTTATCTTTAAGAGACTTGACTCCTAGAACAAGAAATCCACTCTCAAAAGAGGGATAAAAACAAAAAGTGGACAGGCATAGGCAAAGAGAAAAAGAAGAAAAAAGAAAAGAGAGACTAGATTGTATTTAAGAATTCCTTAGTTGGAATTTCAGATGGTCTTGTGTGAGTGTCTATATAGGTGTATAAATGCATATGATAGTCTTGTACGGAGTGACTGTAAGTATGAGTGACTGTAGGAGGTGTATGTAGACCTAAGAGTTAATGAGTGGGTATGTAGTTATTGGTATTGGAGTATCTATGGTTTTCAGAATGGACGTCTGAAATTTTGAGTTGGTGTATCAACGGTTAAATTAGGGTGTGAGAAGATGCAGTAATTTATCACATGGATGACGTCATCAGTGACGTCATCAGTGATGTCATTTGAGATGTCATCAGTGATATCATCAGTGATGTCACTGACCATGTCATGAGTGATGTAATATGTGACGTCATCAGCAGTGCATTGCGGGGGCGCGAGTTATAGTTAGCTGAACTAACTATCACAGGGGAAATTCTAGGGTTTTGTATGAGGGAAATGTCCAGCTAACTAACTATAAGCTAACTATAACACCCCTGAAACCTATGGTTTTTTCGGTGAATTTCTAAGGTTTTTTTAAATGCCAATTCCTAACTATAACGCCCCTGAAACGTTTGGTTGTTTCAGTGAAAATATATATATATATATATATATATATATATATTTTCCATAATCTGAGCAACAGCACTGCTGTACGTGGCTTAAATCTGCCTTGCTCTGGGGGGCATGGTCTGGAGCCCAAACAAGATTTCATCTCCCGAAGTGAGCTCTGCTGAGCCCTCTGCTCTGCACTTTGACTTCTCACCGTCTACCTGGCTATAATTCCCACTAAACACAACAAGGGATCAAACAAGTGGCAGTGCATGTACTTCCCACACACTCAAAACAAATCCTTGTGGACACTGCTAGGGTTATCCACCAAGTTGATAAAAAGTATTGAAACATATTTAAAATTCCAACCTCTTACCACTCTGGAATTGTAAAAGAACTTCAATTAGTTTGCCATCTGTGAAAGTGGTCAGTAAAAGGTATTTCACTGGTCAGGCACCTGTACTCTTACTCCAGACCACTGTCGTTTGTGGAACTTCAACACTCAAAAAATTAATCTAATCTAGATTTTTTATACCTTTTTTTAAGGTAAAGCTGAGGATTTGTAAAATTGGCCTGCTCCATGAGCGGGAAGTAGACCCTCTTTTTCTGAAATGTGCGGCATCCGGCCATACCGCTTCCAAAATATATAAGCTAATACATTTTTCTGCCAGTAAACCCTGTTCTTCCCTACCTTGTAAGTGACAAAACACTTCAAGATTTTGGATAGCTCTCCAGATTAGGTAATTTGAGTCAACATTTCCTCTAAATCTCAGCAACATAATATTCTACACTCACTGGCTCAAACAATATTATTCACACTGCATCTAACCTACTAGACTCTATGCAGATTTGCAAAGCTTAAATTAATTGAATCCAATACATTCTGAATTTTTTAAGAAGAACCAGGGGATCAGGAACACATATTCTTTAGTTGTAAAATAGCGAGGGCTTTTCGGAGCCAGGTGGCTGACTGATTCTCTAACATTTTCAAACATCTTATGTTATTGGACTTCCCCACATTGATCCACACTCCGAACCATTTAGAAAATGACTTACTAAACCTACTTTTAACCATCGAGGTCAAGCAGATTCTTTTGGACTGGAAATCAACTAACCCCAGCCCCTACCAGACACGGTGGGTTTGGGTGAGGTACATCAGAAGTGTGAATGTCTCACAAAATCCACAACCGATTCATAGTATATCTTACAATATCTGGAACCCACTCGACAGATTTAGTGAAGATGCTGCTGGTTCTTAACCAACCTACTCCAAGGAGTTCTTACACATAGGTTGCTTGCTTGTTTGCTCTACACTTCCTAAACTTCCTCCCCTATTCTACTTCTCGATCTTGCAATCCTGTTTTAATTTTCTTAGTTTATTTTGTTTCTGGATCGCCTCCAAGTGTGTTCATAAGTGAGTTTACTGCTCTCTCTCTTGTTAAATTTACATCTTACCATAATAAGCTGCGGTGGGCTAACTCCTTGGCTGAGATATTTACAGCCATCCTGGCAGAAGGCTCTACGCCGGAAAGCTGGAAAGGTTCAATCATACACCCCGTCCTTAAAGGAGGTGTCTCCTCATCACCAAATAACTATCATTTAATTGCCCTATGGATGTAGATGTCAACTACTTTTCAATCTTGATTCTTCAAGATCTCAAAGCATGGGCATCAGAAACAAAGAGACTCCCTCTAAATCAGACAGGATTTATGAAGAAGCGAGGCACGTTAACAAACCAGATGGCAGTAGGTTTCATCCTCAGTACAGCAAAGGCCCCTGGCACATCACTATTCAAGTGCTTTGTTGACTTTAGTGCAGCATTTGACAGTGTTCCACGCAACAAACTATGGCCAAAGCTCAAGCAGTGGGGTATTCGGCCTAACCTGTTAAGGGCTATCAAACAGCTTTACTCGGACACTTGGGTCAAGATTAAGATCGGAGATGGCACCCATCTGTCAAGAGAAATGAGATGCTCGATTGGCTTAAAACAGGGGTGCGTTCTTGCACCCCTCTTTTTCAATCTATACCTTTCAGAACTCTCTCCAGCACAAGACGAGTTGGCCTCACATGCCCTGAGTCTTGGTGGGCACCAATGTCAAATCGTAAGAAGACGATAGTCGTCTAGTTAAATCGCTGAATTATAAACCAAGGTAACTGTTACCTTAGTCGAGCTAAGATTGACGAGACAGCTGCTTCTGTCTATCTAGGCATTAAGATTGATTTAAGGGCTTTAATCGCACCTCAAAAAGAGGTGATCAAAGAAAAAGCACTAGCCCAAAACTTTGCAATCTCAATGTTAGCAAAATCCCTTCAGGATGACAACCTCCAACCATTGTAGGCAGTAATGAAGGCAAAATTAATACCTACCCTCTCATATGAAGGTGAAATAATGATGGGTGCAGAGGCTAGTTTATTGGATAAAATCTTGACAAGAACTTCTAAGCAAGTATTTCAGCTGCCGAGATCTGCATCACTTGCTTAAGTCAGGCTAGAGTATTCAGTGCCAAAATAGTCCCTCTGCGGGCCCGGACCATTTGCCAAGTGTTGCCACAAGATGAGATCTGCTGCGGAAGGCTTACTTGCCAGCTTAGTTTGGACCGGAATTAACCTCCAAAGATGGAAGGGTAAATTACAAAAATTCCTTGAAAGAAGCATAGCAAAACTTTGGTTGAGTGAACTATGGGCCCTAGATATACCTGCCCAAGCATTCAGTAAGGCGCTAAACAAAAGCATGAAGCTGAAAAGCTGGATGGAGGACAAAGAAGCAGTGGCTAAGCAGTGTCACGGATGGCTGGTGCTGAAATTCTATGATAATCAAAAGGATCTCCCTTTGCTGGAGGCCATCTACTCCTTGGAGGTCAAACAGAGACTACTATCGCAGGGGCTGGGGGAGGTTATCCACCCTGGACTTTATACCAAAGTGGTACGAAGAAGTTCAAAGGGGGGACACAAATTGCCTTTTGTGTCACCAGACAATTGAGACACTGCAGCGTGTCCTACGCATTTGTCCCTGTCTAGTCCATCAAGGGAGATCTACACTGAAGAAAGAATTAAAGGCACCCGTGATCAGGACATGTAGATCTGCAGTAAGAGTCATTGGACCCACAGAACACAATGCTTAACATCCGACTAGTGCAATTTAAAAAAAATGTTAAGGCCCTTTTTAAGAAGAATCCACATGTCCAGATGGGGGCCGAGACAGTTAGGCAAGGGAGACCACTACAAGGAATCTGGATCACTGGCTCCCTATTCCACCACATGGGGGTGTTGCCCTCACCATAGTTCGATTTCTGCACTATTTGCACCTTACGCATAATTTAGCATACTTGGGCATGGTTTAGTTAGCCACATACTGTCCAATTGCTTGACACTGCGGCTATTAACCCTTCACCATCTGTTATCAACTTTTAACTATTGTAATTTTTATTATGCACTCCCGTTGTTTACTCCCCAGTTTTCCATGCCACATAGAGTGTTGACTCCGGTACTACTGGACACCCACTTTGTTGCACTTTGTGTGTACCTTGCACATAGGGGCAGGGCCTAGTGAGCCATTTTTAAGTATTTATAGAGTCTTCTGCATCGCCCCTTTCAGCAAGTTCTACCCTGCCAAAAGCTGACCAAGCACCCTGATACATCATTACGCAATGGCGGTGGGGCGGCGATGGCTAAAATCTGAGAAGGAATGGACTTGGGCACTTTATGGATAGTAGGCACCTTGGCCCTGTAACAATGAAAGCTCATGGGTAAGGGAAGCTGGTCTTATTATATTACCTAATGTGACTGTATATTGTATATCAATTTTAACGTTTTCTTTTCTGTATTTTAATTGTGTATTTTTATCCATGTTTATGGTTTTAATGACCTAATAAGCAAAATTTTCATTCATTCATTTCATACAGCTAAACAATTCTTATTATCATCATCTCAATTGTTATGTCTGTCATCTTTCTATTTCATACCAAGCCACACATTGACCTGGTACTTCATCACCTGTCTGCAATGTAGATCTATTTATTATATTAGTAATTGTTATATAATATTCCGTATTATATGTGTTCATACTATGGCATTTTCTCTTGTGTATACAAAACTTCAATGAAAAGTGATGAAATAAAAGAAAATCTGCCTCGCTCTGTTGTATTGCCTGAGAGGACAAGATAAGTGTATTTACTTTTACAGCCTTACCCTTCCAAGGGGATTCTCAGCTACAACCCTTGATTGGGAATCAACTTAGAAGAGGCAGGAATGGCAAAGAAAACACAGTGACGTGTAGGTACGTATATAGGTAGGCATTTATGTAGGTAGGTAGGTGTATTGATAATATTTTCACTTTTGTGTAACATAAGTGGTAGAGCGGGTATAGCCGCAGAAGATGCTTAATTCCTAGATATAGTACTAGCTAAAATGAGTTTCCAGAGATAAAGCAGTCACCTGTCAATACTTTCCTGAATGGCCTATAAATATATGGTTCACTATTTCATATGTATACCTGGAGTGTGGGAATCATTAGTGGTTGGTCCTATGGCTGCATTTTGCGAATTGAAAAAAAGTTAAGAAAAGATTCAAAGACATATTTAATATTTGTTTAAAAAAAAAGCATTATGGAAACTATTTTGTGACAATCACTATTATTGAAACATTGCAATGTGTGTATTTATAAAATATACATTTAATTATAGATATTGGTGGCCTTTTGACAAAGTCAATAGGTCTGCTGTCCTATATATGTTGATGTGGTCACCTCCTGATAAAGTCTGTAAGCCTGCCTTTTATATTTTGATGTTCTGACTCAGGGCCGGCTTTAGCACTGGTAGCGCCCAGTGCGACAATGTTTTTTCGCACCCCCAACGACCACCTCAGTCACGGATACCCACACTACCACCATTTGACAGTCTCCATAACCTCTCTCTCAGATGCATTTAATTAATTTTATAGCATCACTCATAAAAGTGAAGGGTGTCAAAGCATTTTAGATAACACACGCATTACACAGAGATAATCAATCGTAGGTCTGTAAATCAGTGTATAGTAAATGTTGTGGAAGAGTACTTGGTCTGGAGAGCACAAATTCTGAATTTAATATGTAACACAATGGATTGGGGCTCTCTTTAATAGCAAGAACTGATTTGTACCCAAAATGAACCCTTTTTGCAACATTACAATAATGAAAGTCTGGGGGAAAATCCATAGCTCTAATTTATACATTGAAGTCTGCACGCAGTTCTTTGATGACAGTTAATAGTAGGCCTGGGCTAAAAATCCGTTCCGCTCGCGGAAATTGCGATAATTTGACATTTTCGCGTTCCGTGGAGGGCGCGAAAATGTCAAAATTTCCGCAATCCGCATTTTACCGGAAATTTTTTGCTTGCTCGCGCTGTAAAATAATACATTCTTGTGTGCGCGCGATCACCTTACCTGAATACCCGCGTTCGCCGACAAGTTTTCCCGATCCGGTCGCGTTCTCCACGAGATGTTGGATTATTGGTAGCCATTTGCGCTGTCTCGTGACAGTTCGCGCCCGCAGTAACGTCATTCATCGTGCGATCACGCCTTTCTTCTCGCGATCATGCACCGCAAGACAAGTGAAAACAAGATGGCCGCGCCCGCGAGCAACCGCATGGGTAAGTTGGCGAGTCGCGACCACGCAGAAAATACCGCGAATGGGCGGGAAAAAAACTTCTGCATCTTCGCGATATTTCCGCGTGTTTGTGGAGATTTTTAACATTTTCGCGATAATTTGCGAAAGTGAATTTTGCAAATTCCGCCCACCCATAGTTAATAGCTCACTGTAAACAGAAACCAACAAAAGGAAGTCTCTGACATAAGCAGTAACCCACTGACCTGTTTACATTATATTCACATTGTGATCTGCATGGTACATGTTATTTGCAGCAGGCATATTAACCCTCTGCGCTACCTTCAAAACTTCCACTAAGACAAAACTCCGATCTTGCCTGAACGAACATTAATCACTGGAGTTTTCTTGACATTTTAATTGTTGACTGAAAATTGCTTGAGGCAGGAACGCAGCAGCAGGTGCTTTTAAGCAAACAGGCGCCCCCATGTGAAGTCAGCACCCAGTGCGGTGGCACCGGTCACACCGCCCTAAAGCTGGCCCTGTTCTGACTCATTGACAAGCCAGCAGGTCTGCCTTACTTGAAATGACACTCCTTAATATTATTACTTACATTTAAAAAAAAAACAGAAATTGACTGAAATAAAAAAAATGTGATATTATAGTTGGGTCTGTTAATAATATTTTACTTTACATTAAAGAAGCACAGAAATTCACTGAAAAAAACAAATGTTAAATTTATGTTATGGTTAGGTGAAACGTAACCTTTTAAACTCTAAAAAAACACTGGAATTCATCAGATACAGTTAACTGAAGTAACTATAACTCATGTTCTCGCCATGCACTGCTTATGACATCATATATTGCTTCACTCATAACATGTTATATGGCATCATTCATAACATCACAGATGACACCTAACTTCTAACATCTTCTGTTCATCATTGCCATGGCCAAGTGGCAAGCATTTTAATATGTCTGCATTTAATGTAAATAACACATGCACATCTAGGCATGCACAAACACAGGTTGCGTGCATTAGCAATTTTCTAGGCATATTGGCAACACATTTTGCTTCTTTCTGTACTTTGGTGATTAGTGCACATTTTACTCCTGCTGCAATATATCCAGCAAAACCATTTTTTGGGACAGCGTATATCTGTGTAATGCTAGATGGTTCTTTCCTGACCACAGCAATGGGTGATTAAGTGCATTCATTGGTGGATTCTAGGTGTGATGCATCTGGATGCTTCCTGCTGACACCATGCTTATGTGAACCATGCTATAGAATGGATTGTTGGACCACATTTTCGAAACTCTCTTGGAAGGAAATCCACCCACCAAATCCATTGAGACAGAGGTTCACTCACTGACTGTTATTCGGGACAGGTATTATGCTGCTTTCAAAGATCATCGTCTGAGCCACAGGCAAGCAGAATATGCAGGGCAAGGGTGCAGCTTTGAAGACTATGTGACTACAAGCACCCCATCCTCCTGTCTTGAAGCTCATGGGTCCTGATTTTGGCATCTAAAATATCTTTTGCAAGAAAAAATACCAATTAGGTATGTATTTCATGTATTTCTTTCCGTAATATTTATTAAGAAGACCAAGGTGGTGTTTTTATCAGGAGTGTTACATGGGATCATTCACTTGTTCCTGATGAAAAGGCTTAGGGGATAGGCTTGAAACATGTTGACCATGAGACACACACACATTGACGTGTGTTTCTCCTCTCCCCATTTTTAATAATACCAGCTACAGGATCAAATAAATATTTTGTTTCCCACATAGCCAGGTATTTTATAACCCACTAGTCTGACCCTCCCACTCTTATACCATTATTTACTTTATAGTCTACACCCTATAAAGGGCTCCCAAATTATAACAGACAGTTGACCCCACTTTCTTGTTTCTCACCTGAATGAATAAAAGTAAAAAGGAAGAGTAGTGTTAACACAGCAGCTCTTTTTCTGCTGACTGCACCACAATCTTTGTGGTCCAATAATTCTTTTACACTCTCCCCTTTACAACTCTTCTTCCCAACAATTTATACATTGCCAGTAACATCAAGGGAATCCCACTTCTTTTCAGTGACCTTTAAACTCCA
This sequence comes from Triturus cristatus, assembly GCF_964204655.1. Classification (NCBI taxonomy): domain Eukaryota; kingdom Metazoa; phylum Chordata; class Amphibia; order Caudata; family Salamandridae; genus Triturus; species Triturus cristatus. The sequence goes on from NC_140584.1 coordinate 801,275,113, forward strand.
TCATCTACCCTGTAATTTTCCTCTGAATTTCGATGCCCTCAGTTCATGACTTTGCTCTTGACTGCATTGAACACATGCCGCTGCTACCAAGAACATCCGTGAATCTTTTTTAAAATTACAGCTTTATATTACACTTTTGAATTGCTCATACCACAGACCATTTATCAACTGTAAATTGGATTATTCCACCTATAAGTGCCTCTACGACCACACAAATTAATACATTTTACAGCCCATGTGGAATGCCTAGAACTTAAGTTCTGAATTATTTGAACAACAACCTGACATCTACAGTTTCCCAGCTCCTAGTTCAATTTAAATATGTGGATAATACTCCAAGACTGAAAAGACTTCTGTGTACAAAAGTATCAAATATAAAATTGTAAGACGATCAAAAATACTGCACTTGTTTCAGATATTTCCAAAGTCACCACTTCGAATAAATAAAAAAGAATTAATAAGAGGTATTTGTATCGAGTGCTCCACTCTTTTCAAGAGCTTGGAATATTCTTTCGTATTCTGTCCTTTGGAAATACGTCTATTCATTTACCCAGCAGTGGCCCCTCCGCTATGTCGGAGCAGCGTCACCACCCAAAAACGTCAGGAAAGGAAAAATAAAATGACGTTTTATTTCTACTTTCTTGCCAAGTCTTGGTGGCAGGTCATGAAGGGTGACAGCACTGAGGGGAGTGGTAGAGCACTCCCTTTAACGTGCACAAGGGTTTGGCTGGCCGTCTCAGGCCGGCCAAACCATCATGGGAGGTGAAGCTCTCGCCAACCCCAGCAGCATTGCTGAGGTTGGAGAGAGCAGGCACAGACTCCCTGTCTGTCCTGGAACGCTAATCGTGGCACTCAGTCCAATCCTGAAGCTACTTTCAAGTGAGAGCCGCTTCAGGATTGTCCGCAGAGCATTTTGGGAGCCTGTACAAAGAAGAGGAGCAGAGGAGCACGATGCGCGACACAGCCGGCTGAAGGTATGTTTTTTAAATGTCTTTTTTGCCCCCCTTCCTTCGCTACACCTATGTCCCCTCTCACCTGCCCCGCCCCTCGTCACAAGCACAGGCCGCTACTGCATTTCCCTACCATTGGTATTAGATCACCTTTCAGTTACCGGGCTCCAGCAACATGCTATTTTTTGGTAGCGTTAGCACCTCAATTGTTTTTGGAAAGTTTGGACCTAATTTAGATATTGGCAGACGTGTTACTCCATCACAACAGCGAAGGATATCTCATCCGCTGATATATGGAAATCCCATAGGGTATAAAGGAATTTATATTACGACTGACTGGATAGGAGTATCCCATTTGCTTCAATCTAAATCAGGCTGTTTGGCCCTAATTTAGATTTCGGCAGAGAGGTATTATGAGCCCATTATATCCTATAAGGATCGTAGTACGGGGATAGGATATCTGTCACATTGGTGACAGAGTATTCCCTCCGCAAAGATCTAAATTAGCCCCTTTGTCTTTTTCTCAGGTATGAGCCTGTGAATCCTCATGAGTAGTGTATTGCAGTACAATATGTTACAAGATGTAAATATGTAGGACATACAAAAAAAATTAATTAAATGCCAAATGATAATATATACACTATAATCTTCATGTAACAATGCATTTAAAGGCTGATTTATCATTCAATTGCGTCGTCCTTTCGCCACTCAAGGGGGAACATGGGCGATGCACCTACTAAGTCAAATGTATCAAGCCATGCACCTTGCGTGGACCTGCGTGGCTTGGTAAATGTTGAGCAATGCAACACAGCTATTTGCGCTGCATTGGGTTCCTCTGCCCAAGGGAGGCGTTCCATGGGTGGACCATGGGTGTTCCCACATAGCCATCCATGGATTTTTGCGCAATCCCATATTTACCATCAGTGGTAGACCTGTGAATGCATCAAAAAGCGACACCTCCCCAGGTGAAGCGTAACAAGTAGAATATCTTAATTTCTCCTCTTTATTTCCTCTTTCTATGTGTGCTGCACACATAGGGCCCGATTACGATGGGGTAAGAAATGGCTCCAACCGTCGGTCGAATCCATTCTTACCGCATCGTAATATCCTGTTTGGAATAATTTCCAACCGACCCATTTTGATGGAGTTGGTCGGAAATCATTCCAAACAAGAGTTCCGAAAGACTTTCAACGGACTCAGAGAGCCCGTCCGCCATTTGGAAGGCCTACAGCAATTCCTTGGCTGAGGAATTACGATGGCAGTTTCCCACTGCTTTTCTGTGCCGGCCTTTCCGACAGACAGAGAAAGGCTTTGGTAAACTGTGTTTGGGGGATCTCAGCAGGGCCCCCATGGGTGCAAGGCTACCGAATGGTGGCCTACGGGCACCATCTCTGCGCTAGGTGGCAGGCAGCTTGAGGTGCCTGCCACCGGGTGCAGGGATGAACTGCACCTCGGCTATGAGAGCATGCATTCCATTCAGAATGCATGCTCCCATAGCAAAGTATGGGATTCTGACTGAACAGGGTTCGGTTGCATCCTAATAGCCAGGCTGTAACCGGCGACAGGAGTTTGTTCGGTTCCATTTCCAGAGTGATGTTGTACGGACTTTGGTCCGTCCGACATCGCAATCGGGCCCATAGAAAGAGGAAAATGCCTCAGAGGATTGTTTTTGTGCAGAAAGGTGTTCCTTCCTGCACGACAACAATCCTGACTGCAACGCAGCCACCCTTGAACCATGGTGCAAGGGTGCCCGTGTTGGCACAAGGCAGCACATTGTGCACCAGAGCAAGGAAAGGACAGGAATGTGCCGTATCATGTTGAAGATGGCGCATTCCTGCATTTCCCTTTAACGCAACACAGCAAGGTGACTTGCTGCGCTGTGTGAAATAAATATGTCTGCCCTTGCATTTCTAAACATTAAGGTTAGTTTTTTAGAGACCGAATTGTATTTTAAAAAACTTTCCACAAATAAACCCACAGATCATGGGTAGCTGCGCAATAACAAAATGAACCATATTAAAGTTCAGAATATTATCAAACAATAACACAAATGTACAATATACAATTATAAAGTTATAAAAGAAACAAAGAAAATCCCTAAAAAAGTGAAAGCGGATTAAAAATTACTAATATATTGACAGTGCTACACCTTCGAAAGTAAACAGACATGAAAGCAAAGAGTTAAGGTATTTTCACCTACTCTTCTGGAGCATGGCATGTCTGACACTGGGGAAAAAGAGAGTGGGGAGAGGCTTCCTCAGAGTTGGGATCAATGGGGAAAGGGAGGTGAGTCTAGAGGTAGAGTTATACCTTCCACCTGCCAGTGGGAATACTCAAAGGGGTAGGGGGCTGTGAAAATTTGATGCCATCCCAATGTAAGCTTTCCTATTTGAGGGCAGATCAGATGTGTTGGAGACCTTGCACTCCCCTGATGCCTCCTCAGTCTTTCTTTCTGCCTCACGAGGGAGACCCCTAGAGTCAGAGATGTTCACACCATAAAAGCCCAATTCAATGATAAGTGTGACTGAAGGACGAAGAAGAGTGAAATAAAGAATGGCAAGAGGTCTCGCAGCTAAATAAATAAAGTAACTTGTGAAGGGACTTCTAAGGCAGGGCCAGCACCGTGAGACACTGGTATAGTTTTATGCGGCAAGAAGGAACTAAAAGGGAACTGAAATTGATTTTTTAAGTGGATTATCATACATTGAAGGTGTAATAAGACTCCTCTGAACTGAACATACTCATGGGCTCATGAATCGTTTTTTTCACAAGAGGACTTAATAATCTTGGCATGCATGTCAACTTGTGCTTGAAGTATGAATGACATTAAAGTATTAGCCAGTTCATCTGATGCTCAAACAAACTTTGACTTTACCATCTCCAGAGACTGTAATGATTTGACATCAACCCTCGCACTGAGTTCATTGCTAAAGAGATGTACCATCTCAGATGGTGGGACCTCAGGATTTCTAAAAGCCGCCTGAAAGCAGAAAGAATTCTGCTGAAGTTTGGAGAAAATTTGTGAATATTTTAGGTAAACTCTGCAAGTATATGCCCTAATGGCAGAGTGCCCTAAAAGGGGCAGTAACTGGCATTCAAATAAGAAAACCCTCTGCTAGGGAGTTGCACATCTGTCTAAAGGGATTTCTGGAGGAAGAGGCTGATGCTGCCTACTTCTCTTGTAGGCTGTAGGCTTATGGCCTACTGTTGTGTATTTCCTACCAATCCGTAGGACCTGCACATTTTTCAGACAACATCTTGGTGTCAAGACTGATTCCAGACACCCCAGCAGGATATGTTGGCCTATAGACCAGTTAGATCACAATGCCACCATAATCCCCCCATACCTACCAGAAAGCGAATGGTTTATGGCAACCACTGAACATGACAGAAACAGTAAAGAACCTTTCGCTCAGTCACTCATGTTCACTTATTCCTCAGAGAAATATACAGAAAATACACACTGGGAAGATACAAAAAATATTTATTGAACTAATGTTATTCTCCATGAAATCCGTGCGCTACAATGTTTAGTAGACAGAAGCAGATAAATGTGATTACAAGCACCAAGAGTGTAAATAGTAGATACAGTTTTACCATGGTGCTAAACAATTGTATATATGCAGGCATAGAGACAAGACAGTAATCTAGTGTACTCCTAATATGCACACCCTACTCCAAGTTTACCTAGATGGTGTGTAGGTGTGAAGCCAAGAATCCCCAATCACATTACCTGATGGGATAGAGTCAAGGACCCTGTCTTGGTCATGAACTGGACACCCCTCATGAGATGTCAGGTTGCTGCATGATGATTTCTCAGCATGCAATGACCCTCTGTGTCAGTGGAAGTACCTCCTCTACTAATCTATCGGGATGCTCATCTTTTATAAGAGAAAGCAGCCTTGTGATGTACGCATAGATTAGTGATGTTGCGAATATGTAGATAGCTCTGTCACCCCTTGGATGAAGATAGTGATGACATTTGTACACAGTAAGGAACAAGACCTTTATATGATGTTCAGGGCGTTTGTGGAATGTTGTTGAAAGCTAGATGTAAAACAAGTGTAGTTTCAGAGAAACTAATCCAACATTGTTGTGCATGCAAATGTATGCAAAAGATCACAGCCTGGAAAGTTATCTGTGAGAACAATTTAAGAAATAAGCTGCTTCGCTACATGAGAATAACCCTGGAATATATCAGTACCTTTAGTCTGTTACCAGAAGTCTGGTGTATCTGAGGAGGAACAACACCTTCCTGACCTGCTGTGTTCGTCCAGAAAATGCATTGCCTTCTCTTCTTAGTTCTTCAGCCTGCTTACTGTTGTTACCACAAAAGGTTCCAACACTTTCATATATTTCTCCACATGTGTTAGCAGGAGGATAAAGCCAACAATCTAGGTAGCAACTCAACCCCACTAAAGGAGGGAAAGCAGCCATTGAGGGGGCCCAGAACCTAGAACTTTTGCAGGTTTTGCTTTGAACTGCATATATATTTTTAGGCTTAGTAAGAAGCTTAAAAAGGGGAATACTGAGCAACTTGAATATCAATAAATAATTATACAAGAGAGGGTAAACCTTAATCGTTGCCATCCCTTGACTCTAAGGAATCAGTTTGTAGGGCCTAACATATCATAAGATTAATGCAGGATCAACACCCAGGTAAAATAGTGGGATCGAGTCATGTCTTAGATATATTAGTAGGATCCTCACCCACAAGTACTATCTGTGGCATGCTTCATCACTGGATCCTCACCCACTGCACCTAGTGTAAGTGGGTGGGTTTGACGCAGTTTGAAAGCTGAGCTCTTAACTAAGAATCAGAGATTTTAGGTGTGGATTAAAATTGCCATCCGGATCCTAACTCTGTTTTAGGCCCTTTGGCAAAATTAAAAACAAAGAGATGTTCTGGGGTGTTGTGACTCATAACATCAGTGGGTCTACATGTTTCAGCCTTCTGTGTGCCACTCAGTTTCCGCAGGCTTTCTTCAGGACCAAAAACTTTGTCTAATCCTGACACGTCGTCGTTGGGAATACAAACACTTTATCAAATATAGTGAACATACAACATGAAGCATGCATGCGACTTAAAGACCAGAGAGGACCTTTTCCTCTTTATAGTCTCTAGACTTGGAAAAGGAAGATACATTTATATACCTTCACAAGGGTTTTAATATTGCTCCTTTACATAATAGTATATTATTCTCATTGCACAACATGCTTTGGTATGCATTCAGGCATGCAATCATGTGAGGTCACTCCCCTATAACGCTGACAGGACAGCACCCTGTGTTTGAATTACATGAAAACCATTTAAAGAAGGGTTCATCTTTTGACCTCCGTGTAATATATACTTGTTAGACATCATAAGACAAAGGGGGCGGGCGATCCCTGTTGTCACACGCTGAGGAAAAAGGAGATAATGGAATAAAGGAATAGGGAACTTGCATTCATCCTTCAGTTCCTGTTGGTCCCAAAGTGTAAATGCCCCCAAAACTTACTTCATCAAAGGACATCGTCCTCCCTTTTCACCTACTTGGTTACCCACATGCCTTGGGTTCATGGACCAGGCTGTTTCGGTTTCAACGAACTCTGTCATGTAACCTTCAAATTTTGCGTGCCACAGGGACACGGGCGGCTGGGAAATGCAGTTCTGCATCTTGCGATCCTTGTTAATATAAGGTCATTGCCCTAGAATTTGTAATTAAAGTCCGGTATATGATGTGCTGCATGGGAGAATGGACAAGGCTATTCCATTACCTGACCTCTATTTTCTACGGTGTGCTGGTTCGTAATGTGATCCACGAATACTGCGCATTACGGGACATGGGCTGCTGGGAAATGTAGTCCTGCCCAGGGTCGGATTGGGAAGGCGGGCAGTCGGGCATTGGGCGAAGGATCGGTGCCTCAGGGTCACCTAGGGGCCGTTTTTTTGGCCTCTGTAAACCGGCCTAGAGACTTAATTTCTTCCCCAGTCCCGGTCAGGCAACTTTAATGTGGCGCCAGTATCACAGGGCTCTCCCCTGCAATGCTGTAAACAGGCTGGGGTCCAAGTGTTGCTTTAGCCCTTGGGGCATTCTCACCCAGCCCCCCTGCCTTGTGTGGCCTGCCCGGCCCAGAAGCAATGTTAACCCCCACTGGGCCATAGCATTTAGGCCATGATGGGTGTGGGGAGGGTGGTAGTATGCATGGGCCTCGCTGGGGGAAGCAGGTGATTTTGCACCATTGGGCTATTCTAACATAAGTCCCCCTCGAGCCGCAGGGGCAGTGTGCTTTGCTTGACCCCTCCCCTGCCAGATCATCGCCCTGGGGCTATAGTCAGCTGGGTATGGGGCGAGTAAGAGAAGTGGCCTCTCTAGGGGCCAGGTGTTGTCACCTGGGCCCCAGTGTATTTTAGGCCGTGTCGGGGAGGGGAGAGTGGGGGGTTGCATAAAATTTAATGTGGCATTGTGGTTAGAGCTGCCGACGTAGGAACCAGGTTCGAGTCCCAGTGTCAGCTTAACAACCTGTGATTCTGAGCAAATCACTTAATCGCCATACCTAAAATTGAAATTAATTGTGTAAGGTAATTGGTGCTCATGTACATCGCTCTAATGCCTTAGGGCCAAGTTCACACTATATGAAACTACAAAAAATTAATTTACAAAAAACAACTGGCCAGGTTCCAAGACACTAACAGATGGATGATCTGTGAATGTGGGCCCCTTTTTTGGGAGAGCCCGGGCCTAATTGTGATCCCTATCTGACCCTGGTCCTGCCTCCCGCATTCTGTGTTAGTATCCATGGTGAGATTGGTGAGGCGGGCACTCGGGGAGCAATGGGGCAATGGGCCTTATATCCGAGTTCTAGCTGTGGGCTGCTTTTTTGGGCAGCGTGGGGGCCAATATGGGCTGGGTCTGTGCAGTTCAGATGCCGCAACTGGCCCAGTGGGGGCCTGAGCGGCCTTTTCCGGAGGCAGATGGGCCTCTTTTACCTACCTTTTTCCAACGGGCCAGAGGTGTAATTCCGAGTATCTCGCTTTGCCGGTTCATTAATGTATGCAGATTGTGCAGGGGCGGGGGCCTGAGCAGAAGTGACCTCACTTATATTCGGGTGTGGCTCACCATTGTGAACTAATCCATAAAAGAAAAGACCTGGCAGCATTTACATTTTTTTTTATCCTAGTGAAGTTAAGATAACATGCCTCTTTTATAGAAACTCCCCTCCTCTTTATAACACTTAAATCACTGAAGCAGTGTTTTGAAAAAAGGACGGCATATGTGGGCCACATTTTTTTGGGTGCCCAGGCCAATGTTAGATCCCAATCCAACCTTGTGGGTATCACTGGATATGTGGCCACGGTCTGTCCTTCAACACGGGGTACGTGATATTAGCCGCAGCCTGTGCAGGTAAGAGGAGTGGGCCAGTGGGGCCCGGTGGGGGGATTTCAACGGATGATAAGCAAGGGAAAATTAAATAAATAATTAATGTTCCCTCACTGTCGTCTGTTGAAATGCCTCTCCGCCCCACTGCTCTTACCTGCACGGGCCGCAGCTTTGTGATATATTAAAATTCTGGGGCATATCAACAACAACCGGCGATAATTATCGCTCAGCGCTCTTACCGTGAGGATAATTATCGCCGGCTAGCGTGAATTTTTATCGCTGAGATAGCGTGCTATTAGCAACGCTTATCTCAATAGCGATAAAAATCTACACGCTAACAGGCTAACGTGAGATTACCGCTGGAAACCCAGCGATAATCACACGTTACCTTGTTGATGGGGACAGGCAAACTTAGCCATGATATCCTCCTTCCATAGGATATCATGGCTAAGTCTGAAAATTAGCAGACGTAAAAAAGCAGCGTTAACCGCGGTTAGCGCTGCTTTTTTTGTCTCTAACAGGGTTAGCGACATTCTTGATAATAGGAGAAATGTCGCTTAGCGACATTTCTCCTATTATTTTACTCTGGAACGCCCCCTTTGCATCTCATTAGAGATGCAAGGGGAAGCGTAGAGTAAAAGGGTGCTAACATGCAAATTTGTGTGTTAGCACCCTGTTGTTGATAGGGCGCTAGTTTTATCTCTGCTTTTTTGGCTTTTAAAGCCAAAAAAGCAGAGATAAAGCCCTTGTTGATATGCCCCTCTGTGTTTTGATAATAATAATGTTGCTTAGTACTGTGCGTGAACACAAAACAGGGGAAAGCACAGTGGAGTCCAGTCTTTTCAAGAATCTGCTGTATGTTATACTCCTAGTGGCTCCCTAGGGTTGAGGTCAGAAAAGTGATTACCCATCTATATGCCACTGGCCATGAGTACCTTTGCCCCCTAAGTCTCCTGCGCCGTCCTCCACAGATATTCATTGACTTGCACTGAATGTGGGCCACCAAAGGAGCTGGGGCCCCTTGACGTTTTGGGGCCCTCCACCCCACCACCCGCACTGTAAGAGCTGGAAGACCTGTATTTCCCCCCTCCACCGCAAATTCGTATTTAGCACTGAAACATTCTTGTGTCATTGACATTGAGCACACATCAAGTTGTGTTACTCTGACAGCAAGGGCCTGAATGGTTTTGGAACTATTCGAGTCGCAGCAATTTTTAATTTTTTTCTGTTGGTTATTCGGTTTTTTGTGAAATTATATTTGGGACACTGCCGATTATGGGACCAGTATTCTTTAAACAATGCGTGATTTTTGTGACACAACTCTGCTTGTATAATCGCACCAAGAGTATTGACCAATAATAAGAACAACAATCACTGTAGTGTGCTTAATATAAAACAATATTGTAAAATTGTTATCTAAAATAAAAAGCTGCAGGGTGCTATCCTGAATGCTGTCTCTGCAAGTCGGGAAACACAGCTCCATTCATCATTGAAGTGTTCTATGGTGGTTATTGTACCTGAATTTTAAGTGACTCAATTTCCAGCATTTGTCTGCTTTCTTTAAAATAAAATTGCTCGTTTTTCGTTTTGTTCTTCTGTGACTGTAACGTGATCTCAGAAATACTGTGAATGCAAGATTAAAAGACAAAACAAATGATGATAAAAGGCAGACACCAGTAAAAATGCAATGCACAGTTGGCCATATGAAAGTAATTACAGCAGCCAGGAATGAAATACGTGCGGAGCAATTCCAAAAGAAATGATCAACGGCTAAGAAATTATCATAGATACAATCATGTATTTAGAGCAGGCGCATTTAAGAGAATTGAAGCACGTGTGCAAAAGCAACAGATTGGTAACAAACATGTTTGCAATTTGCACTGACATTATGCAGACTGGCAGCTTTTACAGGGCCTCAACTACTTTAAGCATCCTAGTTTTGATACTGAACAGTCTAGTGACTTACTTGACGACTGTGTATCTAAGTTCTAATTTCTGTTTTTTCTTGTGGGCGAATTGTGTGATTCTAAGCAAATCAATAGTCTCTGTCCCTAGTCTACTAGACGTGATACCATCTGAATATAGGCTACCCTCGTAGAATTAAGCAATACATAACAACAAAACATTTAAGTAAGGAGCTATTGTGCAGAGCAACATTGTCCATTTTTTGTAATTGAACAGATCTTTTTAGGTCTCGACTGAGACATCGCTTGAGCTGTCACTTACAAGACATTTTGGTGTCTTAAATTGGGCTTTGAGACGTCCATTGCTTACCATTGGTTGGCTTCATCGTCACTCTTCTTTGCTTGCTTCTCTTTCGTTAGCCCATGCCATCTTCACCTACTCTTCATGTGTTTGGCACTCCACTGGAGCATGGCCCAAGTATTCATGTCCTTCCACTGCATGTGCTTTTGGAGCTACATTTTTCTATTTGTTGAAGCACTCCAAAAGAATGCATGTGTTTGATGACTGTATCCTTCATGTGCTTCTCTCTCTCATGTCGCTTTCTTTTACTCATGTGCTTTTGTCACCCTCCATGTTGTTGCTTGTCCCCACCTACCCTCTGTATTGTTTTTTGCCCCACCCATCGTCTGTGTTGTTGTGTGCCCCCACCTGCTATCAGTGTTGTTGCTTGCCTCCACCGCCTGTCCATGTTGGTTACTTGCCCCTCCAACCCTTCCCCCTCTATCCATTTTGTTTCCTACCCCCTCCCGCCATCATTGATTTTGATTGCCCCTCCCACGAATCATGGTGATGCTTGCCACCTCCCACCGCCCTGTTATTTCTTGCCCTCCCTGTGGTTGCTGGCCCCCACCCACTCTCCCTGTTTTTGCTTGCTCCCTCCTGCCCCTGTTGTTACATGCCCCTGCACCTGTGGTGTTGCTTTCTCACTCCTGCCCCGTTTTATGGCTTCCCTCCTCCCACCTTCTGTTTTGTTGCTTGTCCCCTCCTTCCCTCTCCAGCCCCTTCCCAACCTCGTTGTTGTTGCTTTCCCCACCTGCCCTCTCCAACCCTCACTCACCCTCTCTATTATTGCGTGTCTACTCTAGCCTCCTCCCACCCTACTTGGTCCTGCTTGCCCTACCCACCCCCTCCCACCCTATGTGTCTTTGCTTGCAGTCTCTCGTCCTCTGTGTTGTTAATTGCCCTCTCCCAGCATCCGTGTTGTTGTTTACCTCTCCTTCCCCTGTTGAAGTTGCTTTCAAATGTGCAATTTTAGGTAACAAATAATATGTGTGTACTACTGATTTTTGTGCTGAATATAGTTGCAACCAATGAATTATTGATGTTACACGTAAAATAATTTTCATGATTTTTGGATATGTGATCATTAACATAGTTTAGTTATGTCACATTTGGTCAAGACTCCATTTTATTAATATTGATGCATATTCTAGTGTTTTGTTCACCCTGCTAATTCCATCTCCCAATCAATGTCTCCCTGCAAGTCTTTCCTCTCCACAGTTTTCATGGGGCACAGCACACTGTGATGCAATTGGTTCTTTCCTTTAGAAAATATGTATTGTGAATTAAGCTTTCCATCATGTTCCTGATGTATAATTCTGGAGGACAGCTCTGCCAGAAGTTCCAATGCTGGCTTGTAAGCACATTAGTGTATTAGAGCCTGATTTAGAAGTCTGTGGAAGGAATACTCCGCCACAAAAGAGACGAATATCCCATCCGCCATATTACCATCCCCATAGGATAGAATGCGATCGTAATATGGCAGATGGGATATTTGTCACATTTGTGTTTCTAAATCAGGACCTTAGTCTTTGTTTGAGAATGTTTCATATTGTATTTTACATCTCCAGACTGCTGTTGCTGTGGAAGCTAATGGACGATTCCTTACTACGTTAGAAATGGGGTCGTGTTATGAAACTTTTAATGACAATCTCACTTCTGAATTGTCTAATATGTTCTATCATCACTCATAGTATGCTGAATCTGCAGATTTGCTCATTGTTTATGTGAAAAATGTGTATAAAAACCCCTGGTTTTGGGGGGATCCAGAGCTGACATCTGATTTTCTATAGCTGCTGTTGGTTTCTTTATGATTTCCCTTGTTTCTTTTGGGTATGCTGAGTGTTCTATTTATGATGTTTGTTGTTTAATGGGGCTTTATTTAATTTCTCATTTATAAATATGCACTCTCTGTCTGAGCCTTCATGGCCTTTACTGCATTTCTCTGTATTATCTGTTCTGAGATGTTGTAATAACAATGTTTAACCTTTATTTGAGCTAGACCTCAGTTATTGAGTTGTCCCAGTAACTATTTGATTTACTCTCCTAATTTTGTTGGGCTTGATGTTGTAGAGGATAGTGACTCTTTTTGCTAGATCAAGGATGGTAGAGCTGAACCAGCAGAGGTAAATCTTAGGATGATGGACATATTAAGGTTCAGTGAAATATTAGTTTTCCGGTTCCCACACTCCCTTCTGCCCTATATGCTGTTTCTCGTCCCCCCTGACTTCAGTGTTACCGCTTTCCCCTTCCTCTGGTCGTGGTCAACTATACACCAGCCTGTTACAACAAAGAAAGTGTTGTGACACGCTTTTAAAAAAATCTTTCAAACATGCACCACCCCCCACAATACTTTGTCCTTGCTTGCCCCACCCACACACCATAATAAAATTAAAATGCTAAGGCACTCAGATCAAATGTTTTAAAGGAGGTATTTCCCTACCTCACCAGGTATAATAACTGAAAGCTTTGGGAGCTTGCATACAGATTCATGTCTCTCCATCCAAAGAGACTGAATTCCATTAAGGGTCATACAAAGTTCATGACTCGGGGCCTGGATGGTCTTCCTACTAAATTTGTTTGATTAGAAAGAACCTTAGACCTTAATTGATCAAGTAATATGACAAGATACTAATGTGGGTTAGAATTAGCTCTGTTACACAATGAGATGGCTTTGCCATGGGTCGATATTTCGATATTGACACTCACTATCAGACAGTAATCCCCACATTTTCATTGTAGATGTTCATAGCAAGGGTGCCATCATTTCTGGATAGATCTTTCTTGCCCCTGATTTTGTGCTTTTCTACCTCAATGTAATGCCTGACCATGTGGGAGAATTGAACTGTGGGTCCGCTTTACTATAAGTACTTCATTTTTGAAAAATGAAACTTACTATTTGGTGAGAAAAATGCATGCCATTGCTGTTAACACAGATAACATTTATACCTATGATTATCAATCTTATTACTGCTTAGCACCTTTCATAATTATCATGGTGGGAATGCTTAGAAACAATGAAAATGACAATGTCTTCTGTCTTTACATACACGGGGCATGCTGTCTATAAATTACAACATTTGTAGTTTAGGTCCATTGATGAACTAAAAAATGTTACAACATGTATAATTGAGAGACCGTATCAGATAAAAAAATATGATAGACTAAACAGACAGTAGTATGATGTCGAGAGAGAAATACTACACTGGGTTGATCTAAGATCTGATTGACAATGCCTTACGCCAATGATAGATTGAGGCTCATCCAAGTAAGTCTGTGGTTACAGGAGGCTGACCCAAAGTCCACTCTTTCTATATTGTAAGCAGTAGATCAAACAGACAGTGCACTGTCAAGCCAGACCTTAAGAGAAAGGGCATTGGGATGCCCTATACCACTTCATTGCTGCCTCAGAGTTTGCGGTGACCACTGAAGCATCACGGAGATGGGCCCCGGGTCTGCAGTAATGTCTGAAACTTCCTTGATCAACTGGTTTTCCTTTTGATCCCACTCTTGACTGAATTTGCTGCTGAACTTCAGAAAGACTTTGCACATCTTGCCACAGCTTTCTAAGGCACAAGGAACCCCTCCGTGATGGCTCTTCCTCCGTTTATTTCCGCTTCCCCTTGGTTACTATGCTACCCTTTTATGATCTTGATACTTGATATGGCCGACTGTGCTTTGCTTCTCTCTTTTGAGGAGCAAGCTTCCATTTGTTGAGCTGGGTTTGACCGGGAACTTATTCTCCATGTGACCACTAAAAGGCTCTTACCCTCACTCTTCATTTTTCTCTCGATTTCACTACAACATTGGAGGGTTGTATTCATTGACCCGACTCATAACTCCATGCCTATTTTCCATAGGATAGCAAGTTACCACTAGCTTCCAGACTCACTGTCTAGCTTGGAAATGCAGTTTTGTCCCTTCTGAGAGGCTATTTGTCCTACCATTTCAAGAAACTGTACCTAGCAGGACACTATTCATGGTATATCACGTTGCAGTAGTCATGTTCTGTCGGCTTGCAGTTAAAATGGTGTTATTGCCATGTCTTCTATCCCTTTCAGTCCATCTTGCCCTTCTGTATCATCTCAAGCACTCTGATTATGATCTCAGTTCTATGTCTGCTTCTGCTGCTACTACTGAGGGGTTTACCGCAGGTTCCTGCAGCCCTGCAGGGGGGACCCAAAACCCTCAGGGCACCCAACCCTTTAGTATGGCCCCATTCAACCTAAAACCAATGGATATCTGTGAGCTATGGGAGACTTGGGGGCCCCTCATCATATTTCTGCTTAGCGGTACCATCATTTTGTGTTTTGTCACTGCTGCCACTTCCTTATACTGGGCCATGTCAGATCAGTAGCCTCTAGAACAATTCTACTGTAACACATTTTGTAGTCCGTCATAAAGCACTGAGGGTGCACATGCCATAATAAAAATATAATTTCCCCATTGTATTAAAAAGTCCTCAGTTCACGCTGCTCTCTGTGTGTTTCTCAATGCAAACATAGGGCACAGTGTGCTCCACACACTGGTTCAGTGTCTCAGCAATCATAAGCAGTTAGCGAACTGAAAATTAGCTGATGCCAGTAGCAGCTTCTACCAGACAGGGGTGGTGAGGCGGAGGGCAGTCAGTTAGGAAAAAAAACACCTTGGAATAGCCTGCAGCTGCCTCCCCTGGGTCCGCTACCATCTTCCTTTCTCCAGACAGGCCAGCTGGCAGCAGGAAGTACCCGGCACACAGTCTCCCCGGAGCCAATCACAACGCTGCACTGCAGCGTTGTGATTGGTCTGAGCACCATGGTTCAGTGCTCAGATGGGAACAGGGAGCCTGTGCATGTTCCTCACTAGGCTGTGTAATGCAGGCTGGTGGGGAACATGCAAAGTGCGCATGAACTGTTTGGTCGGCCCAAGAGCGCCACACTTAGCGAGTGCAAACCACTACTCCCCTGCTCTGGCCAGCCCCACCATGCCCCACATTGAACAGGGTCACTGACTGCATGTATTAGGAAAAATAAAATGATAATAACGATACGTTATTGTCATTTTATTTTTCCTTTTTGTGCAGTGGGACAACGCTCCTCCGCCTTAGCGGAGGAGCCGCACCTGACTGATGCTAAAACTTTTTGGAGATTGAATTTCTGCTCTGTACAGAGAACGGACTTGTTGGCTTTGGAACCGACGGATCTTGACGATTAAATACAGATGAGGTCCTTGACTGAGTTTTAGCCGCGCATGCGCCTCACCCACCTGAAGCTTATCTCCAAGGCCTAGGCTGTCTTCCAACCTCAGTCAGCGCTATACTACCATCTCCATGTATCACTCCTGCGTAAATCAATGTCCAGCGACTGACAAGGACCAGGCATCTGCTCGCACTTTTTAGCCTCAAGGCCCTCAAGCCAACATTTTCCAAGATGTATGAGTTTTAAATGGGATTTCCCATGGATCTTTGCGGCTATTGATTTACATAGCATCAATGTGGATGGTATGGCCAAGCTGCTGAGCCAGTAGCCTTGGGTTACAGGGCTTGTGCTCGCTGCAGAGGACAGTGGGCGATAACTCATGCTACACGCCCAATCAGTCTCAGAACAGCCAGGCTGCATCATTTATGCCGCAGACGTCTATTTGAGGCTTCGGCGAAACTGCCACTGTCTGCAGAAAAAGGACTATTAGTGGGAACGAGAAACTGTCTCTCAGTTGCCACTCCAGTCTTACATTTTCCCTGATTTGCGGAGCATTCGATTATTTTCACAATTTGTATTTATTTGTATCAAAACAAAACATGCGAAGAAGCTAATTTCCTTGCATAAAGTGCTTCCATTTGTCCAAATACAAATCAGCACATTACAAGAAGAGTGATATGCGCTTCTCCGACGTTTTACTATCTAATTCGTCGAGAAATATAATAAATCTGTATTAAGCCCTCGCGACGGTCCACTAAAACTTGGGAAGAGGGAAGAAAAGCATCATTCTAATCTACCTATTTGCGCCCTTCGTGAAATGTCACTGTCAGGCAGAAGAAATTACACAAATACAAGCACACCCCCAGGCATTGAATCCTTTCAACCATGCACACAACTCATCTCTCGTGCCATGAAATATCCGCCTTAGACATACAGATACGTCAGAGTTAACTGCCACAACCTGTATGGTAACTTTTACTGGGACAGCAGCAGGGCACGAGTCGAGGGTGCATGCAGCTAGACAATGTCTACTCAACCTTTTCACCAGGTGGACGCTGTCTTTTCTGCCAGGAAGTTGGGCCCCACAGAAATATGCTGAACACATCTCGGTGTTCTCTTCAGACATGGACACATTCAGCCGCGCCTGCACATTGTATGCTTTCATTCCGAGCGAAAGGTGCAGGCCGGGAGGCTGAGCCCCAAAAAGGCTGAAGTTAAAGTGCTATCAGGCCTCCTTTGGATTGTGTATCCTGGCTGGGAGCTATCTGGAGCCTCACACCTAGCTGCATACGCCGGGGAGGGGAAAGAAAGGCTCACAGCTTTTTATCACTTCACAGGTATTTAAGAGAGGCATGCTTCTGACGCTGTTTACTCCCTGTATATAAGACATATGCATGTACTGTAAGAATGTCAGATGTTTTGTTCTGTCACAGCACACAAATAGGATGTAGCCTTACGGCTAGAGCGGTTGACTGGAAGCTGAGGAACCGGGTTCGAGTCTATGCAACGACGCTCAAAATCCTGTGATATCCTGTGATTGTGGGCAAGTCACTTAATCTCCCCATGCCTAACAAAAATTAATGTGTCCTGTTGTAACGAAACTGGTGCTCATGCAAAGCGCTCCGATATCCAATATATTTGGGTCTAGTTTGCGCTATATAAAACTCTAAAAAAAAATAACAATTTAAGCCCCACTTGTTTTTACAAGAATAACCCCAATCCAGGGGCCGGAGTGCTTTACATCAAACATACACATTATACAGTGACAAAAAATCATATTTGTGTAAATCAATGTACAGGATGTGTTAGAAGGTGTAGGAGTCACATGTCCTTCATATCTCACTGTGCTATATTAGGAGGATTACAAGTTATGGACTGCAAGAAACAAAAGGATCTCTGCACTAAAAGCAGTAACCCAATTACCCATCTACATACACTAAACATATGTCATCTGCGTGTCACATGATGTGCTTTGCAGGAGACAAATTAATCCCCTATGCTCCTTTGACTCAAAACTTGGACTAGACAAAACACACATCTCTCCAGCAAGTGCATTAATCTCCAGAGTTATCTTACCATTATTATTATTCTCTGACATTCATTGGGCACACAAATATCTATGCAGCAGGTGCCTTAACCCCATAAGATATTTTAATAAAGGACTTTGCAAACAATTAAGCAGAAACAGATTTACTGCCACATTGCTCCTTGTTGCCAATTTCTTTTGTGGCAGAGTTTTAAAAAATAGATGTATAAATTGAGGCCCAGATTTTTCATCAGGTTTGTATCACTTTTTACTTTGTATTCATGACAGACCTACTAAGCATGTGTAAGAGGTCTTCAGATATGAATCACTGACAGAATATCGACTACAGAAATATCGACAACAAAAATATCGGAGTTAAAATATCGATGTCCGCAATATCAAAGTCCTAGCTACATTATGATAAGTACAAAAATATCGTTGTCAAAAATATTATTGTTAAAAATATCGTTTTTTTTTAATGTTTAGAAAATCATGTAAAATAAAGTAAATAGTACATATAATTAAAAGAAACATAGTTAAAAATATTTTAAAATGTTTAAAATGATAACATACAAATAATGGAAAAATAAATTAAACATATATACGTATAAATATAATATATATACTTAATAATATATTTATAAATAATTATTTTAATAACTTATAAATTGTTAAAAAACATAAAAAATCATAAATGCATACATACAAAAAAACAATATAAATGAAAATATAAAAAATATATATACACAAATTAAAAGATTACAATATTTTAAATCTTTTTTTAATAAATTAGACATTACATTAACTAAAACAGTAGAGAAAATATTGGATAGGGGAGGGGATAAAATTACTGTTCCCACTCCAGAGAGTTTAACAGTAGGGAAAGTGTTGGATAGCGTAGATGTAAACATTACTATTCCCACTCCAGAGAGTGCAACAGTAGGGAAACTGTTGGATAGCGTAGGGGTAAAAATTACTACTCCCACTCCACTGAGTGCAACAGTAGGGAAAGTGTTGGACAGCAAAGGGGTAACAATTACTATTCCCACTCCAGTAAGTGCAACAGTAGGGGAAGTGTCGGATAGCGTAGGGGTAAAAATTATTATTCCCACTCCAGAGAATGCAACAATAGGGAAAGTGTTGGATAGCGTATGGATAAAAATAAGTATTCCCACTCCAGAGAGTGCAACAGTAGGCAAAGTGTTGGATAGCGTAGGGGTAAAAATTACTATTCCCACTCCAGAGAGTGCAACAGTAGGGAAAGTGACGGATAGCATAGTGGTAAAAATTACTATTCCCACTCCAATAAGTGCAACAGTAGGGAAAGTGTTCGATAGCATAGGGGTAGAAATTACTATTCACACTCCAGATAGTGCAACAATAGGGAAAGTGTTGGATAGCGAAGGGGTTAAAATTACTATTCCCACTCCAGAGAGTGGGAATAGTAATTGGAAAGTGTTGGATAGCGTAGGGGTAAAAATTATTATTCCAACTCCAGAGAGAGCAACAGTAGGGAAAGTGTTGGATAGCGTAGGGGTAGAAATTAGTATTCACACTCCAGAGAGTGTAACTGTAGAGAAAGTGCTGGATAGCAGAGGGTTAAAATGAACATGCTTATCAATTTTTTTAAAATTAAATAACCAATTAATAATTAATTAACAATAAATTATTTCCCACCCTATTCCACTATAAACCCATAAACCGCTCATTATAATAAATTAACAGAATTAATATAATTATCAATTAATACAAATTAATTACCAATTCATAATTAATTAATAAATTAATTATCAATACCAATAAATAAAAATAATAATTACTTTATTATAATTAAATTACTTCCCACCCTATTCCCCTATTAACCCTCAACCCGCTCCTAAAATAAATTAATATAATTAATATAATAATCAACTAATCAATTAATAAAAATGTATCACGAATTAATAATTAATTAACACTAAATTAATTATTAATACCAAAAAATACAAATCAATAATTACTTTATTATAATTAAATTACTTCCCACCCTATTCACCTATTAACCCTCAACCCGCTCCTAAAATAAATTAATATAATTAATATAATAATCAACTAATCAATTAATAAAAATGTATCACCAATTAATAATTAATTAACACTAAATTAATTATTAATACCAAAAAATACAAATCAATAATTACTTTATTATAATTAAATTACTTCCCACACTATTCCCTCATAAACCCACAACCCGCTACAGAACTAAATCGCAAAATTTAATTAAAAATAATTAATAATTTCTAAAAATTATTATTTAATTCACTATAATTAAATTACTTCCCACCATATTCCCCCATAAACCCACAACCCGCTACGGTAATAAAACGCAAAATGTACTAAAAAAAAAAATTACTAACTTCTAAAAATGTAATGCATATATTTAAAAAACAATACAATATTCAACAAAAAATATAGAACACATACATATAAAATACATACTAAAATACATAACACTAATATACACATTGATACTATTAACAACAATATTTTTGCAAATGATATCACTGACTTCGCTATTAACAAAAAATATATTTCTTACCTTCAGGTCGATATTCTGGTCACTTATATTCTTGATGTCAATATTTCCAACTTGATATTTCTGCAGTTCGAAATAAAAATCTCAATATTATGTCCGTGCACCTTAAGATATGATGTTGCTTATTGTGATGTCACTTCCTCTGAGGTCATGGGTTATGATGCCACTTGCTGTGATGCCATATGCAATGTCATGTTCTGTGATGTCACTTGCATACTGCTTAACTTGGTTAGTCCCCCTCCCTCTTTTATTAGGACTGCATTGTACAAGTGTACTAAACGAAGACACATTTTCAGGCATTTTAAAGCATTAAGGTGATATGTACAGAAGGAATTTATATAGTCACGTTCTCCATATTCTTCAAAGAAAACTGTCCACTTGGAAGGAGTGAAACAACATGGGAAACAGATGAAGAGAAGGGAGCTTGCAAAAACCATCAGTGAGTGACCTGATATGTGATATACTCTTTTTTCAAATTGCCTGAACAATATATATTCTTTCTAAATGTTACAGGGCTACATATACCTTTGGTAATTGAACTACAAAAAGAGGAGTTCTTAAAAGGGGTAAACACAACTCTGATTCTGTCCTTTTGGGCACTACAAACACATGACAAACATAAAAAAAACAGATATGTAAACAGGTATAAGTCTGTGTCTAAGGATTGTCATGACAAGCATAATGTTTTGGGATGGGTGGTATAAATTGCACTCTACCTCTCTTTTGCATAATAGAGATTTATGTTACATACTTTTGGAACCACTGGTTTAGGTGAATTTCTGGTGTCCTAACTTTTGGCATATGCGGACATCGCTAGCAAACTAGGAAGTGAGTATATACTAGCAACCCAATGTCAAACATTTGGCACTAAATATATGGATATTTATGAGTCCTAAAGATAACCTTTTGTGTGCTATGATATTCTCTTCACAGAATATTGGTCACATCTGGACTGTGAATGGCAAATCACTTTGGAGCAATAGGAACGTTATAGTCACAGAAAAGAATACTTTCGATGAGGTTAGTGACTAGAAGTTTCACGCACTAGGGATTGACGATCTTTCATGGTCACTTAGAACTTGGTGAACGGTGAGATAGTGGGTCTTTGTTTCTTCTCTGCAATTTTCTCTCTATCTTTATTTGGCCAGTACATCTTGGTGTTTCTGGGAAAACAAATCCTTTTCTCTGACTCTTGGGCACCTCCTTCTTTGTTCTTGACTCAAACACTGTTCTTTATTTTTAAAGATTCTCAGTAAGCCCCATGGTGGAAGTGATCCCCTAGAAATGGGGCTATCTGTTACATATTAAAATGAACAGTATACATGATATTATGTTATTGTTTTCACAGCCTTGAGAAAGTCACTTGGTGTGATGAAACACGTGTCGGCTGTTGCGTATTCGGATCAAGACTGTAAACCTACAAAATCCCCTCTATGAATAGTCTCCTAAATGTTATGCTTGTCTAGGGACAATGGATTTTTATGGTCGTATTTGAAAAATTGTGATGTTTTGTACAATGTCTTGTTTATATTAAAAAGATTTTTTTTTGTATAAACCCATCTTTGTTTATTGCCAGTGATGTATTGATCTAATGAAACGTAGTTTGTCCATAATGGCCGTATACAGGTTACAATAGCACATTACTTTGTAGTGCCGGGATACTTGTATATTATATTGACTTGTAGAGATGCTGTTTGGGTAATCCACGTTTTTGATAGAAAACAATCGGTGGATTTCTGTCTAAGCGTTGTATGGGTGATTGCGTAGCTTTGCACAAATTTGCTTTTATAATGGTAAGGTTGAGAAAACCTTAGATTTGGTTTATGATAATGTAGTATTATTTATTGGTTAGATTGCCTGTTGTTGTTTAATTGCATTTTGCTTTGAGTTATTGATATTTATCATAAATATTGTGAGTTCATAAGCATTACATTTGGGTGCCGATTCCGATCCTGTAAAACCCGGGTACAAATGGTCGTACGGAGCGTTTTCTCCGTACGACTCGTACCCGGGAATTTCACCGTACAAACCAGCAAGTACGATTCGTACAGAAATACCATTTCCGTACGAATCGTAAAAAACACCGTATGGCTAAAAAATACATACAATTCCGATCCTGGACAGCGCGTACGCGACGTCCGCACGGAGTCAGGCAGCGTTTTACGGACCAGCAAGTACGATTCGTACCTACAGCACTCCGCACGGCTATATTTTTACGGGAGCCAAAAAGTGCCGGAAAAGCTAAGTACGCTGCGATGCACGAGGAAAAAGGGTCCCGCTACGCGACGTACACGCCATCACCCACATCGTACGTGTCATCATGTACGGTGCGTACCCCAACATGGCATATGTACAGCCCGTTCCCCCCACCCCCCCTATGTACAGCCCGTACCCCCCAGCCGCGGATGTACGGCACGTACCCCCCCAACCCCCGTATGTACGGTGCGTACCCCCCACCCACGTATGTCTGCACCGTACCCTAAGCGTACCCGCCACCCGTGTATGTATGGACCGTACCCCAGGCGTACCCCCCACCCGTGTATGTACGGACCGTACCCCAGGCATACCCCCCTCCCGCGTATGTCCGCACCGTACCCCAGGCATACCCCAATCCTCGCGTATGTACGGACCGTACATACACGAGGATTGGGGTACACCTGGGGTACGGTGCAGACATACGCGGGTGTGGGGTACGCCTGGGGAATGGTGCGGACATACGCGGGTGGGGGGTACGCCTGGGGTACGTGCGGACATACGCGGGTGGGGGATATGCCTGGGGTACGGTGCGGACATACGCGAGGATTGGGGTACGCCTGGGATGCGGTGTGGACATACGGGGGTGGGGGTACGCGCCGTACATATGCGGGTGGGGGGTACGCACCGTACATACGGGGGGGTGGGGGGTATGCGCCGTACATACAGGGGGGTGGGGGGTACGGTGCGGACATATGCAGGAGGGGTGGGTGGCTGGGGGGGGCCGTACGACTCGTACCCCGGGCACAAGTGTACTCGGGGTAGGGCTCGTACAAAGTTTGCTCCATACGGAGCCTTTTCTATGCGCTTGTGTTTTCGGACGGGCGGTACGGATCGTACTTGCGCGCTCGGACTTCAGTTTTACGATTTGTATGTAAAACTGTCCGGGGACGTCTCGTTGACTATTCCCGAGGCGATTCGTATGTATTTTTCACGTACGAATCATACTTCGCCGTTTGTACGGGACTTATACAATTCGTACGTAAAAAAATACGGATACGAGTCGTACGGGAAAAGAAAAACCAGGATCGGAATCGACCCCTTGGTGTGCAAGTTAATGTTTGCATAGCTGTCGTTCGAGTTAAGTATTGTGCTACTAACCATAGTTTGCAAATTGCAGTTGTTTGTCAATTTTAATCTGTATCCATAACTTAATTTTAACTGTGGTTTTTCAATTGAGGTCTTTTAGGTTTTACTAAAGACAGTACATGTGTTGTTGCTTGCGAGACATTGTGATTACTTACTGGAAGCTTAGAGTCCACACATTTCTTACCACTTGTTGGCTTCATGTCACTCTCATTTTCTTGCTTAGTGTGTGTCGACTTATTTCCCTAATTCATGTTTGCCACTCTCTTGGAGCATTGCCCAAGTACTGCTTCCTTAACCAGTGTGTATCATTCCACTGCTCATCTGACTTTCGAGGTACTTTTTGTTTTAGGGTCGAGCCTGCGATAGCATGTACTAGTGCATGCATATTACTTTCAAGATACTACTGTCAACACTCTTCTTTACAGCCTAGTATTTAGTTACTGCAGGTTCAGCATTTTCATCCCTCTACATTCTGTGGAGCAGGGACCAAGCACTGATTGATTCAACTTAGTTAGGCCCATCAGCTACTTCTGACATGATCGTTCTTAACTTCCAGTGTTATGCAAAAAAGAAGGCGCGTGACTGCCAAAAACGTGCCCAGCAGGACAAACAAAATTGCGACGTTTTATTTTCTATAGTTTTCTTTCTTTTATTTTGCCAAGTCTTCTTTTCTCACTTTGCACTCATGTTTTGTTTAGTTTTTGCTCATGGGCGATGTTCTCAAAAGATAATGATTATCTTGTTCTAAATATTGAAAAATGTGAGGATCTTGGAGTACTATATGATAGGGCTGTGGGTCCTTTTCGTAGAGAATACTCGCAGATACCGTCTTGGGTCTAGTCAGTATTGTTTACTTAACCTTAGCTCAAACCTGGGTGGATGTGGCTGAGAGAAGTAAGGCTTGGTAATAGAACTTAGTGTGAAGCATTTAACAGCACCAAACAACAGAATAAGAAAATCACACTAATAAAAAGACACAACAGCAATTTATAGAAGTAGAGGGTATTTTTCATACATTTTTAGAGACCATGATCATTAAAATCCACCGGAGGGTTCCAGATATACAAATTTTAGAACTTTTTATGACTGTTAAATGCAACCACAAATAAGCATTGGCAAACATAAAGTTTGAAAACATTTGAAAAGTTTGAAAGGGTTAGTGTGAGTACTAGCTGGGCTTGGATGGCCAAATCTAGCAGAGATGAGATCTAGGGGCCAGAAAGGACACTTTGAATAGTTACTTGGCCACCAGATAATTGTTAAAGCATTTCTAAACTTTACAGGACAACCGCCATAGAAGTCAATGGAGTGGTCCTGATTCTGAGGGATGCACACAAAGATGCTTAAAGGAATGCTTTGGTTGTGGTACGGTCAAATGGGATGTCTTGATGGTGGATTCTCAGACCACGGGTGATGTTGCGCTATTTTGGACATGGTGATCAGGTTCCTCGAAGTCCTCTATATTACAGAAGTCCAAAAGATTATGTTGCACCTCTGATTACATTACACTGCGGTTGGATGCAAATTCTTTGGGGAGGGCTCGTGTCCCTTTCATTCAAAAGATCTAAACTGGGACAGCACTCCCGGGTTTGGCAGACTCGGTGCAGGTTTTGACTATTTCAGATTTGTCCTTTTTTATGTCCGATGAATGGCAGTGGCAAAACCTCTGGGGTGGCTACCAACTTGTCCATTTGGGCTCTTTCAGCTCTTGTTGCCCTGGAGCGGGTTCCAGGAGATCAGCAGAGTGATCCTCGGAGTGACTGGTCTTGGTGAAGCTGGGAAATCATCGTTTCCTTAGGTCAGGAGCCGAAGGCACAGTCCCAGTTTTGGTAGACCAAAAATGCAGCTGGTTCAGTCCTCTCAATAGTGCAGCCTATTTTTGAGCAGCTCAAGGGCAGTAGGGCAGTCCATCTTCTGTCCTCTCTTCTTCTCCAACATGAACTGAGGGATAGGGTGCCATAGGTGCCCTCCTTATCCCAGGAAAGTGCCCTGAGAGGACCACATGGTCACTAGCCAATGGGCTACAGGGTCCCCTCCTCTTTAGTGACAAAGATCCTGTGATGTGTGTCATCTGGTTATTCCAGAGTGCCCCATTATTGCCCCCTTTAAGATGACACAACCATTCCTTGGCGGTCGGGAGCAGGACAGCCCAGCCTAGTGGTGTGGCTACCAGTGGGCTATAGGCCCATGGGAAAACCAGTTTGGACACAGGTTTTCCTCCTTTAGAGCTGTCTCCTAATTGTCTGCAGCAATCTTCACCAATGAGTAGTTTGTAAGCTCCTGGTAGCTCTTCATCTACCTGTGAGTAGTCCTCCTGTGTGCAGTGTAGCCTAATACATTAGAAGCTTTTGTTTTGTTGGATTAACATATGTATACCAAATTGAAAAGTGTGTATTTGATATGAAAATTTATGTATTTTCAGAAACCATAATTTCCAAAAATATATTTAAATTTGATATTTGAATGATAAATCATGCTGCCTTGAGAGACTTATTACAAATATTATTACTTTGGTGCCTGGGGCATTGCATCTGTGACTGGTATCTATTGCCCTTGTTGAAGCATTCAAAACTGACTAAGCCTTTTTTACATTACTACTGGCAATCCTGCACTGAGGAGATCACGGCTGGTAACCTTGCGTTGGTTGGTTATAAATGTAATCTTGTCTGATGTACGCAACACTAATATAATTAGTAGCTCAGGATGATTTTCATTGAATATAAGTAGCTCTTTTTTGTGAAAATGTTGGATACCCCTGATCTGCAGGAACAAAAGGCATCCTGCTCAAGGATGTTTTCACAAGAGGCCATCCAAAAGCAGCTTCACCTTTGAAGCCTCTCTTTGGGCTAACACCCTTCCTGGCTATCTTGGGAGAGGAGGTAACACCTCACTCTGCAGCAACTGCCTTTGTTCCCATGCCTAGGAGTCATTCACATATTTTCCCAGGCAATCAGAAACCCATCTATGTACCAGTGCCTTTGTGGGGCTACTGGACTAGGTGGAATGCAGAGTGGCAACTCTCTAAAGGTTGCTTAGCTTTAATAGTGACTTAAAATTTGGCCTGTGCATCAGGTCGGGTTTAATGTCACAATTTATTTTATACCTTACTTGACTTTGTTTGCCAGCTGGTAACCCTGTGTTAGCCAATGGGGCTCTTAACATTTCCACAGCAAAATGACATTCTCGAAGTATTGCTACTATAGCATATCAAAAATCATACGTCTTTCTTAATAATATACAGCTCCCTGCCATAGGACTCTAGTCCTTCTCTACGGAAGGCTTACATATATTACTTAAGGGAAGTGATGGCTTTGCCATTAGATGTAATGGCCTAGTCGAACTGACAGTGTCACACACTGCCCTATCAGTCTGCAGTGGCAGACTGAGTACCATTTTGTCTCTGTCACTTGCAGAGTGGCACAAGCTGTGCGTCAGCCCTGGGTGAACACTCTGGTGACGATTCCGATCCGTTAAAAATTTACCCCGTACGAATCGTATCCGGATTTTTGTCCGTACGAATCGTACAAGTAGCGTACAAACTACCAAGTACGATTCGTATGGGAAAAAGTCCATACGAATCGCATTGGGATCATTTCCCCACACGACCTCGGGTCGGAAAATGTGTCTGACACATCCCCGGACGATTTAACGTACGAATCGGAAAATTGAAGTCCGACCGCACAAGTACGATCCATCCCGTGCTTCCGATTTTACAACCGTATGGAAAAAACACCGTACGGACCGAACTCCTATAGCAACCATGGAGACATGTGCCCGCATACGCGCCGAACACCCCACCCCAGACCCCGTATGTACGCGCAGAACAACCCCCAGCCCTCGTATGTACGTGCCGAACACCCCCCCTCAGCCCCCGTATGTACGCGCCAAACCCCCACCAGTGTATGTACGGAGCGTACCCCCACACGTGTATGTATGGAGCGTACCAACACCCCACCATTGTATGTACAGAGTGTACCCCCACCCGTGTATGTATGGAGCGTACCCCCACCCGTGTATGTATGGAGCGTACCCCCACCCGTGTATGTACGGAGCGTACCCCCACCCATGTATGAATGGAGCGTACCCACACCCCACCAGTGTATGTACGGAGCGTACCCCCACCCGTGTATGTATGGAGCGTACCAACACCCCACCAGTGTATGTACGGAGTGTACCCCCACCCGTGTATGCATGGAGCGTACCCCCACCCATGTATGTATGGAGCGTACCCCCACACGTGTATGAATGGAGCGTACCCACACCCCACCAGTGTATGTACGGAGCATACCCCCACCCGTGTATGTGTGGAGCGTACCAACATCCCACCAGTGTATGTACGGAGCGTACCCCCACCCGTGTATGTATGGAGCGTACCCCCACCCGTGTATGTATGGAGCGTACCCCCACCCGTGTATGAATGGAGCGTACCCACACCCCACCAGTGTATGTACGGAGCGTACCCCCACCCGTGTATGTATGGAGCGTACCAACACCCCACCCGTGTATGTAAGGAGCGTACCCCCACCCCTGTATGTATGGAGCGTACCAACACCCCACCAGTGTGTGTACGGGGCGTACCCCCACCCGTGTATGCATGGAGCATACCCCCACCCGTGTATGTATGGAGCGTACCCCCACCTGTGTATGAATGAAGCGTACCCACACCCCACCAGTGTATGTATGGAGCGTACCCCCACCCGTGTGTGTATGGAGCGTACCCCCACCCATGTATGTACGGAGCCTACCCCCACCTGTGTATGTGTGGAGCGTACCAACACCCCACCAGTGTATGTACGGAGTGTACCCCCACCCGTGTATGCATGGAGCATACCCCCACCCATGTATGTATGGAGCGTACCCCCACCCATGTATGAATGGAGTGTACCCACACCCCACCAGTGTATGTATGGAGCATACCCCCACCCGTGTATGTATGGAGCGTACCAACACCCCACCAGTGTATGTACGGAGCGTACCCCCACCCGTGTATATATGGAGCGTACCCCCACCCGTGTATGTATGGAGCGTACCCCCACCCGTGTATGAATGGAGCGTACCCACCCCCCACCAGTGTATGTATGGAGCATACCCCCACCCTTGTATGTATGGAGCGTACTAACACCCCACCAGTGTATGTACGGAGCGTACCCCCACCCGTGTATGTATGGAGCGTACCCCCACCCGTGTATGTATGGAGCATACCCCCACCCGTGTATGTACGGAGCGTACCCCCACCCATGTATGAATGGAGCGTACCCACACCCCACCAGTGTATGTACGGAGCGTACCCCCACCCGTGTATGTATGAAGCGTACCCCCACCCGTGTATGTATGGAGCATACCCCCACCCGTGTATGTACGGAGCGTACCCCCACCCGTGTATGAATGGAGCGTACCCACACCCCACCAGTGTATGTACGAAGCGTACCCCCGCCCGTGTATGTATGGAGCATACCAACACCCCACCAGTGTATGTACGGAGCGTACCCCCACCCGTGTATGTATGGAGCGTACCCCCACCCGTGTATGAATGGAGCGTACCCACACCCCACCAGTGTATGTACGGAGCGTACCCCCACCCGTGTGTGTATGGAGCGTACCCCCACCCGTGTATGAATGGAGCATACCCACACCCCACCAGTGTATGTACAGAGCGTACCCCCACCCGTGTATGTATGGAGCATACCAACACCCCACCAGTGTATGTACAGAGCGTACCCCCACCCGTGTATGTATGGAGCGTACCAACACCCCACCAGTGTATGTACGGAGCGTACCCCCACCCGTGTATGCATGGAGCGTACCCCCACCCGTGTATGTATGGAGCGTACCCCCACCCGTGTATGAATGGAGCGTACCCACACCCCACCAGTGTATGTACGGAGCGTACCCCCACCCGTGTGTGTATGGAGCGTACCCCCACCCGTGTATGTATGGAGCGTACCCCCACCCGTGTATGTACGGAGCGTACCCCCACCCGTGTATGTATGGAGCGTACCAACACCCCACCAGTGTATGTACGGAGCGTACCCCTACCCGTGTATGCATGGAGCGTACCCCCACCAGTGTATGTATGGAGCATACCCCCACCCGTGTATGAATGAAGCGTACCCACACCCCCCCAGTGTATGTACGGAGCGTACCCCCACCCGTGTATGTATGGAGCGTACCAACACCCCACCAGTGTATGTACGGAGCGTACCCCCACCCGTGTATGAATGGAGCGTACCCACACCCCACCAGTGTATGTACGGAGCGTACCCCTACCAGTGTATGTATGGAGCGTACCAACACCCCACCAGTGTATGTACGGAGCGTACCCCCACCCGTGTATGTATGGAGCGTACCCCCACCCGTGTATGTATGGAGCGTACCCCCACCCGTGTATGAATGGAGCATACCCACACCCCACCAGTGTATGTACGGAGCATACCCCCACCCGTGTATGTATGGAGCGTACCAACACCCCACCAGTGTATGTACAGAGCGTACCCCCACCCGTGTATGTATAGAGCGTACCCCCACCCATGTATGTACGGAGCGTACCCCCACCCGTGTATGAATGGAGCGTACCCACACCCCACCAGTGTATGTACGGAGCATACCCCCACCCGTGTATGTATGGAGCGTACCCCCACCCGTGTATGTATGGAGCATACCCCCACCCATGTATGTATGGAGCATACCCCCACCCGTGTATGAATGGAGTGTACCCACACCCCACCAGTGTATGTACGAAGCGTACCCCCACCCGTGTATGTATGGAGCGTACCAACACCCCACCAGTGTATGTACGGAGCGTACACCCAGCCCCCCCCTGTATGTACGGTGTGAAACACCACCACCTATGGACGGTGCGGACCAACACCCTGCCCGTGTCTGTACGCACCCTACCCCAGGCCCCTACACCAGCACCCTCACCCAACATCGCGCATGTACGAGTCGTACTAAGCCATAGCAAAGGTCAGCACTGTACAACAACATGGTCCATGTACGCACCGTACAGACGCCAAAAACACTCGTACTGAACCAGGACAAAGCAAAACAACACAAGGAGAGTCAATTCGATTCGCACAACACCACAAAACATGTCCAACAAGCCCAAATACATCCTATACACGGACCTGCAACTGCCAAACAGCTAAACAGAGGCCCAAAACACAACCACTCCTTATATCACACCCACCCAAAGTTCAAACACAGCCACACCCACAAATGGACCAATAAAAAGGCCCAACACACACAAACTATGATCCTTTGCAACAGATCCACTACTGCCAGACCACAGAGACAACGCACTGCACCATACTACATCCATCAATACACCTTACACTTGCACGCCTTCACACAACCACCATCACAAACACCCCCTCATCACATTCACACACACACACCTTCACAACCACACTCACACACCCACAACCATCCACACCCACACCCCATACCATGCCCACTAACAAGAATCCAAAGTTCACAAAGGAGGAGCTGGAGATCCTTATCGACGAAATCATCAGAGTCGAGCCACAGCTCTTTGGAACATTGGTCAGACAGACCAGCATAGCAGCAAAATCAGCCATTTGGCAGAGGATTGTCAATTCTGTGAATGCTGCTGGGGCCACCAGAAGGACCAGGCATGAGTGCCAAGCCAGGTGGTACGATCTGCGGAGGACGGTCCGCCGCAAAATGACGGACGATCACAACCAGGGGAACATCACTGGAGGAGGGCCGCCCCGCAGACGGGTACAATACCATCCCTGGGAGGAGAAGGTGATGGCCACGCTGCCGCCGGTGGGAGTACACGGACTAGAAGGAGTCCGAGACCCTGGTGAGTACACAAACAACTCACCTCACATGGGGGGAACGCCATACACAACCAAAATCCCAATCATGCACGCAACCCCCCCAAAGCCAGCACCGGACACAACCACACTCCAAAAACACACACATGCCACTAGCGCCTCCATGCTCCATGCACAAAGCAAGGCCATGCCAAGTCACAGGCCACACAAAACACCAACACAAGACAGGATGTCCCCAATGCCGGGAGGGTGGGCCTCAAAACTAACATTGAGCAACTCAGAAGCACACAACAATGCCCTCAGCCCATATGGCCTAGGGCACAGCCATACAAACAGTGTGTCCCCACACAGTACTGTGTTGCCTGCAAATGGTGGCCGCGTAGCAGGATGACATGGGTATGAAGGCACAATTTGCACATAACAGCAGCTAATGAAGATGCATCACTCTGAAAGAGTGTCAGCACACACCGCCACAGCAGCAGCGCAGACTCAGACACTCCGCCCAATGGGTGCCCGGAGATTAGAAACAAACCCACATGAACAAGCCAATGGCCTTTGAAAGACCTGCACACTGTGTGTGCCCAGGAAGCTGGGCTGAGGTGACAGAGGGTGACACACAGAGGGAGGGAGAGGGGTAGAGAGAGGGAGGGAGACAGAGTGGGACACAGGGAGACAGACAGAGGGAGGGAGGAGTGTGACAGAGGGAGGGTGAAAGGGAGACAGAGGGAGACGGACAGAGGGAGGAGGGTGACAGAGGGAGGGAGAAAGGGAGACAGAGGGAGACGGACAGAGGGAGGAGGGTGACAGAGGGAGGGAGAAAGGGAGACAGAGGGAGACGGACAGAGGGAGGAGGCTGACAGAGGGAGGGAGAAAGGGAGACAGAGGGAGACGGACAGAGGGAGGAGGCTGACAGAGGGAGGGAGAAAGGGAGACAGAGGGAGACGGACAGAGGGAGGAGGCTGACAGAGGGAGGGAGAAAGGGAGACAGAGGGAGACGGACAGAGGGAGGAGGCTGACAGAGGGAGGGAGAAAGGGAGACAGAGGGAGACGGACAGAGGGAGGAGGGTGACAGAGGGAGGGAGAAAGGGAGACAGAGGGAGACGGACAGAGGGAGGAGGCTGACAGAGGGAGGGAGAAAGGGAGACAGAGGGAGACGGACAGAGGGAGGAGGGTGACAGAGGGAGGGAGAAAGGGAGACAGAGGGAGACGGACAGAGGGAGGAGGGTGACAGAGGGAGGGAGAAAGGGAGACAGAGGGAGACGGACAGAGGGAGGAGGGTGACAGAGGGAGGGAGAAAGGGAGACAGAGGGAGACGGACAGAGGGAGGAGGCTGACAGAGGGAGGGAGAAAGGGAGACAGAGGGAGACCAAATCACCCTTGGGTGGTGTGGCCATGTCTGCTCGTCAGCAGGTGGACTGTGTAGCATGTAGACAAGGTTTGGCAGTGCATTAACCCCCCCTTTTCCTTTGATAAACAATGGGCCATGTGTCAATCTGTGCAGGAGCTGCAGGCACAAACCTAACCTTACACCCAGTATACCCACCCACTGTGTTTGTTAGAACCCTGTCACAAATGCTTAAGTTACCTACCTGCATTCTCAAATAGCATGGAAAAAACACCATTTGGCCACGTACAGTGCAACACATAAGGCGGCTCTGCATGGCTCGCTACGCCCGCTCACTACACTGCTGACTGCGTTCCAAAAAGATGCATCAACTAAGATTGTGTCACACATAGGTAAAGTGTCGAAAGCTGTGACCAAGGGACATACCCATGCACAAGTGCACTGTGAGAGGAATGCAAGACATATCCAACTACCCAGAGGAACTGTGCCAACTCAAAAATGAATGAAACATGGATGTCGCATGTAACACAATTAACAGGTCAACGTCGTCGATCTCCCCCCAACACTGGGGGGGAAGACTCACAGGACCAGGCTCTGCATGAAGAGGACCCCACCGGCAGCGACGACTCTCACCACTCCGTAGATGACCCAGACCAACCTGGCCCCTCTGGTGTCCAACCACCTGCAGCACCTGCGTCAGGTACAACTGTGCCAACCACCACCCCCATTCCTGCCACATCCCAGGAGACACCCAGGAGCCCTGCCCGCACACAACAACACAGCCAGGCTGACCAGGAGGGACAAGGTTCTCCGGGCATCCAGGAGGAGGCAGGCGACACCGCAAATGCCATCCCTCAGGGGTCCCGGAGACCCGATGTGCCCACAAAGGCAGGCCAGGCGCAAGTGGGCAGGGGTGGTGGGAGTGGAGGACGGCGGAGGCGCGAACCTGACCAGTTGGCTCAGGAACCGGTAATGTCACACATCAGCAACATCCTGGACACATACCGGCGTGACACCAGGGGCATGGGCCAGGTGGTGGAGACCCTCAATGAGATTAATAACATGCAGGCCGAGCAATATGCCAGTCAACAGCTACACCAAGGACGGATGGAGGCAAGACTGGCTGAGCTCGTGGCGGTGCAAACGGACATGACCCGTGTACTCCGTCGGATTGCCGAAAACATGGGCAACCCTCCCTGTGCCACCAGGCGAAGAACATCACCAGCCACAGGGAGGGATCAGGAGGAGGAGGATTCATCCGACGGAGCATCACAAGCATCGTCACGGCCTGCTTCTGAGGGTCCCCGCAGGAAGGTGGGTCGTCCACTCAAAAGACCGTGAGAGTCAGCGGAACATCACCATCTCCCAGGTCACCTGGCCTGGCACCTGGCCCTCTGGCCCAACAGCAGCACATCATCACATGACATTCTCTGGCACATGGACTTGCTGGTCACTATCTGACCAATGTTGACAAAGACTGTAGCATAGACTCTGATGACTACCAATGGCAAGGATACCAACTCCCCCAGTGAACTTTGGATTCTACACTCCCGCCAAGCACCTCTTGTCATCCCCCCAAACACGTACCCCACCACAAATAAAAATCATCACAATCACGAGATGATGCCGTCATTTTGCATTATTCCACTACATGTGTGTGTTGTAAAGTCAAACCATGCCTGATTTTAAAAGTAACTCCAACCATCCATACCCTGGGGTCTGAGTCTGGCACAGGACACACATGGGTCACAATGTATCATCCAATACAGCCATGGAGCACCATACTCACCCGTGATGGGCCCAACCAGCTGAGGGGGTGCCCGCACAACTGTGCCTACAGACCTATTTAGAAGAGCAACAGTCATGCGCAGAGGTCAGGGATCATGTGGAGTGTCCTGGGGTGCAACTCCCAGGTATGTGTAGACAGGTGGCAGAACCATGTCCTGCATGCTTGAGTCAGGTGGATGTGGAGAATGGTGGGCCGGCCAAGGTTGGATGCATGGAGATGGCACAATGGGGTCTTGGATCACAGTGCCACAAGGTTGTGTTGGGGTTGTGGGCTGCATCCTGAGTGTGTGTGTGGATTGAGAAGGTCATCCTGCAGCTGGCAGTGATCCATTCCCCCCATCTCTGTTGGACGTTGATGTGGCTTGGTCGCCGGATGTAGAAGCAGAGCTGTGCAGATGCACCCTGGATGTGGACAAGTATCATGGGAGTTGTAACGCACATGTCCGTGCAGGGTAGGATTAGACACTAATGTTGTAGTTGACCTTGGGAATGGTCTCTCTTGCCTTGAGGTGGATGGAACTGGGGATCTTGTGTATAATGCAGAGTGTGCTGCAGCATGAGGCACAGATGCTGCTGATCAACATAGCACATGTCAGCAAGCAATCCATGATGAACACCAGCTCGTTTGCGTGGACACTGAGTGCCCTTGCTGCAGGGCCTGCAGCAGCATGCACCATGTCAAGAAAACAATGCCACAAGTTGCACACAAAGACAAGGATCTCAGGAAGGAACTATGCAAACGGTGTATCTCAAGGAAGGAATGTCTGGTTCAACATGGCACACACACACACAATGGATGCACATGCAGTACAGTGGCCGTCATGGAGACTGACATGCCACAATACCTACACAGCCATGGACATCATGCACAATACAGATTCTAATCCCTGACAAACAGCTTGCAACTTGCTACTCTACACATAGACTCATATGCACTATCTCTGATAACTATGCCAGACATGCCGCATGCACAGTGGCAACAGACCACCATTGACAGAGATGAGGCACCTTGGAGGCAGAGGGACACCTTTATTAGTCATGTGTGTCGGAATGCTAATGCAACTCTGTCAACACATACACAGGTCAAGTGGATGAACATGTGGGACCAACACTGGCACCCCCCTTTACACCACAGATGCTGGAAATCCATAGAACTGGCACACAAGTGACGGGTTACAGCTAAACACCCCCTGCTGCTCACAGAGAGGCTGCTATACACCATTGAGCCTCTAATGGGGAATTCACACACCATGTCAACCCGGTGCAACCCGTATGTTTCCGAGGGCAGTGTTACACACATTGATGGCTTCATCACAATCCACAATCCCATTACAGATGACTGTCACCAAGTCTGACCATCAATTCAGGTGAATTCAGCTCCATGTCATGTGCCCCATGGTGATTCTACATGTATGCAAAGTAACCAAACATGAACAGGAGCAGTGCACACACATTCATAACAAATACCACACCCAAAAAGCCGTGCTGCATCCCTTACCCTAAGGAGATTTTCAAACTTGTCCGTGCATGTAACGCTGATTCAGCACATGTTGCTGTGTTCATGAGGAATAGCAGGAGCACAACAATGCCACCAGCAGACAGCATGCGCACGTATCTGTGGATGAGAGACACACAAGAAGTCAGCCAAAAGAAGCACATCCGCATGCATGTGCATGTACTCGACACGTATAAGGTTGTCAACATGCTAGGTGACAATGATGACTCTGGAAAAACATTCTTCTATTGCACCATCACTCGAGTGACACATCCAAACACACCTCTGACTCACTTGGCAGACATGCAGATGGACACACACATTGCAACACATGCCACACACGGCCCAATGTGTGCACACTCAGACACTGGAACTCACCAAAGAAGTCGCGTATGAGCCGACTACGGATGTCCTCTACCGCCTCCTCCTCCTCCACATCACTTGCCTCGTCACCAAGCCCTTCATCCTCCACGGGTGGATGGTCTTGCTCATCCGGATCCAGGATGAGTGGCACAGCTTTCTCCACTGCCATGTTGTGCAGCATGCAGCACACGAGGAAGATCTTGCAGATCTTCACCGGTGCATATGGGAGTGCGCCGCCGGTTTTGTGGAGGCAACGGAATCGGCTCTTCAGGAGGCCAAACGTCCTCTCTATCACTCGCCTGGTCCGCCCATGGGCGTTGTTGTAGTGATGCTTGGCAGCCGTGCTGGGGTTGCGGAGAGGCGTGATCAGCCATGGCATGTTGGGATAGCCAGCGTCCCCTACATGGAAACATCATGGACAAAAGTGGGTCAGGAGAAGCAGTAAGACAGGAAGATGACGCTAAATACAGGACTGCCAGAGTATACCCACCAACAATACATGCTTGTTCGTTGCACAGCTGCAGCATCATTTCAGGCACCCTGCTACGCCTCATGATGTAGGCATCGTGTGCTGATCCTGGAAAACTAGCACAGACATGTGAAATCACCATGTTGGCAAGACACACCACAAGGGCATTAATGGAGTGGTAATGCTTGCGGTTCCTATACGCTACCTCCTGTGCCTGTGGTGGTACCAAAGCCACATGTGTTCCATCTATGGACCCAATGACATGGGGCATCCCTCCCAGGGCATAGAACTCATGCTTGACACCTGTCAACTGCTCAGGAGTTGGGAATTTAATGAACTCATCCAGGTGATCCAACATGGCCTCTAAAAAATCATGCAGAACACGGCTGAACATGGTTTGGGACATGCCACCAACATAAGCAATGGTATATTGGAAGGTACCCGTGGCAAAGAAATGTACGGCTGCCATCACCTTCATCTTGGGTGTCAGTGCAGTAGGATACCTGTGGAGCGGTTGGAGGTTTGGTGCCAGCTGTGTCATCAAGTTCTCAATCAACGGTCGGGGGAAGCGGTAGCGGCGTATACAGTCATGTTCCCTCAGGTCAGCCAAGTCCGGAATTGGTCGAGGGAGAGGCGGAGCCCTGCAGTAAATTTGAAGGCACAACGAAGAGTGAGTACAGTACACCACCAATGTCAATGTACTGAGCACATGTTCAACAGGCAATACACATATGCTACATACAGAGTCATGTCTGTGCAATATGCCCTGGACACACATGCCAGGCAGGTGACACTCCTATCAAGAGCCAGCTACAAACGTCGATTCTCAACCTCAATATGCCATGCCATGAAACTAGCTGTGGGCCAGTGTAAGTGAACAGGCAGACGCATCACAGGAGTTACAGACATCCACATATGTGCAGAAGAAGGATGTTTATCGTACAGACAGGTTGCGGAACACTAGATGCACAGGTCACATGTCATAGAAAAAGGACAGACCACACACCTTGCCATGAAGGAGTACATGTCAAGACTGATCACACATACATTGAGAGTATGCAGATATGTCCTTGTTTTAAAACTCCGTGTCGATGCATACATACACACCTTACGTCGGATTACACATGTGGGCTGGTGTGCGTAACAGTGTGCCATGCCCATCTACACACAGACACATGTTGGTTGCAGCAACTGCATATGCATTTGACCAAACACCTACAGCAAACCTATGGGAACACATGACACACACATGACATAGTTACAGCGTGCAACGCGGGCATTCACATGTCAGGTGTAATATTCCATGTACCTGGCATCAGGGGACAGTTGCGGGTGTCGGTGACTGTGCCATGCCAGTGACGCATGGCTCAACAAGTCTGTACTACATGTACACATGTCAAAGGAGTGAAGGGGATGTGTGGTACATAGTGCACCATCACACATGACATGTGTACACAGCTCATCATACATTGATTTGCTTCTCACCTCAGGAGTAATGTGCCACATCACAGCCTGACACACCTGTGCCCGACACATGTAGTACTGCACAGACAATGCCTTGATGTCCAGCCTTGGCCAAGTATGACAGCTCTATTCCTGTCTGTGTGCCGCCTGTCACCACTGTCAGGTGTGAAACGCACCGTACATACGCTCTGAGGGCGTGTGTAGGGTCCCTATCACTATGGGAGTGTTGGCGTATGCATACGCCATAGTAATACAGACCGTACATGCGTGTGTAGGGTCCCTATCCCTATCACTATGGGAGTGCTGGCGTATGCGTACACCATAGTAATGGTGTACGGTCCGTATTACTATGGCGTACGCATACGCGAGCACTCCCATAGTGATAGGGACCCTACACACGCCTGTACGGTCCGTTTCACTGCATTTGGAGTGCCCTAGGGCCGTGGAACGCACCGTACCTGTGTGTAAATATTGAAATAACATAGGGGACACATGAGGGACAAGTATAAGGGCCTAAATGCATGCTGGTTGTCATGGAGACCGAGTTTAAAGTTTGCATTTTTGCATCAGGTGGCCAGCAGAAGTCGGTTGGAAACAATATACTTTGTTGCAAAGTGGTTGTTGACTTGACATCATGCTCAATTTTTAAACCATGCAAAGCCACTCACTGGGGTAGGTTTAAAGGGATTGGAGGAAACGTAGGATGCTAATGTGACTGACCAATCACTCTGTACTCCTGTAAATGAAACAGGCCAGCAAGGCAAATATAAGGCAGCCAGGTCCCATGAGAGAGCACTTGCCTGCACATCCTTTCATTCCACAACACTGCTGCTGCTCGTGATTCCTCTGGCACCATGTCCAGGTCTGTGGAGAGGGCCCAGCCATTCACCATGGAGGAAAATATGGCGTTGGTGGATGTGATCCTCCCACAGTACACCATGCTGTATGGTCGACCAGGGGAGCAGGTGAGTGCAGACTCCACTAGCTTAGACTGTGCCCCTTTTTTGTGACTGTGACTTCTGGCATTGTGTTCATGTGTGACAGACATGCAATGTTGTTTAGAGTGGGTCCCAGGGTGGGGAAGGCCTCATGTCTCCCATGCAGAGCATGCTGTAGTTCCTGTGTGCACTCCTCACTTGCATAGTGCTTACTGTGACAATCAATGCATGGTGCATGCCAAATTCTGCCTGGCTCCTCCTCCTGGGAATGTTGTTTCTACAGTCCTGATGTGATTCTGTGGTCCCCCCAGTGTGACAATTGACAGTACCCATAGATGTGTGTTTGTTTAGTGTACCTGTGCTGTGAGTGTCCAAATGATGTGTTCGTCCCCTGGACATTGGTGTGTGTGTGTAAGTCCCCTGTCATGTGGGTGAGTACATATGGGGAGTGTTGCACACCAGCTGCATGAGGGATGGATATACCCTGCCCATCTGATGTGAGCACGGCAGTGCTGTGTGACTGCCGTGCTGAGCCAGTCCCACACCTGTGACACCCCCCAGTCTAGTGGCACATGGGCAGAGTGAGGTTTGTACCCGCAGTTGGCAATGGCAGGTGATTGTCCTGTGCCTGTGTGTGTCTGTGTACTCTGCTGAGGTTTCGTCAGTGGGCTGGGGCATGTGACTGCTTTGAGATGCTGTACATAATACCTGGTGTAGCTTGTGATGCACAGTGTGATCCAGGATCATTGTTTGCGTGGCACCCCTCATGCCACCTGTGTACTTTCAATGCCACGTAGTGCATTTGGCCTTCCCCAGAGGATAATGTCCCTATGACAAAGGTGCAATGAGTTGCCTGCATACCATGGCCTGCTCAAACAAGACAAATTATTAATATGGGTGTCTCTGTGTCATTGCTCAGGTGTATTAAAGTATTCTCACTTTTGCATCCTCACAGGTAGGCGTCCATGCCAAGGGGGAGATATGGACCAAGCCGTCAGTGCCGTGAGGAAGAGGGAGGGTCGGAAGCGGCGCCTAGCCCAGGTGAGGAAACGCTGGCAGGATATCCGGTGCTGGACGAGGAGGATTGCACAGGTCCTGCCGGGGGACTCACCTGAGAGCCACAAGAACCGTGGGCGCCGGCGTCTGACCCACATCCATAAGTGTGTGCTGGCGGTGGTCTTCCCCGACTTGGATAGGCGCTTACGGGAGAAGCAGCAGCAGGAAGGGGGTAGTTACATGTGTGTTTGTTGTGTGTCACCAGCTTTTGAAAGTGCGCAGTTGCATGGATACACTGCCAGGGTTTATATGTGCAGTGCATGACCTGTTCCCCAAAGTAAACCGGTGCTGTTTTTCCTCCCTTCCCCTCCTTGCCATGTGTTCCCTGATCTGTGTGTAGTCACTCTTGCACAAGGTTATCTAGGCTGGCAGTTAATCCAAGTGCCCAATGCTTGCAGCATCATGTGTGGGGGTGGTGTGTAACAGGTTTTGGGACCTTGCCTGTCCCTAGCCAGTTCAGTCATTGTGAGGTCCATGTCAGTTGGCACTGATGGTGAGTCCCGACATAGGAGTGTGTCTTAAAAGTGTACTGCCTTACAGCATGCATGTCCAATGTTGTGCCCTCTGACATGATGTGCATGAGTGGGAGTAATGCATAGTGCAGGGACGGTTGCTTCAGTTGCAGTCATATCCATCCAGGACCATGGAGGAGTGTGGCCACTACCGTGCCCTGGGGCACCTTTTCCTAGTTATCATGTGTGTCATCCAACAATGTGGACATTCTCTGTGTCTTCGGCATAGGTTGGGCTCTGTGGCATTGTACCCTGGCCTCATCTGTATTTACGTAAACTGTGCTACATGTGTCCACTGTACAGTGTGACCCAATTTTGCTTGTGCATACTCACAGTGGGCAGTGCCTGTGTGTCTTGGTACGACAATCTGATGATGGTTGATTGTCAGTGATATATGTGGACAGGCGCACCAGGGGTAGTTTGTGTACAATCAGGATTTAGTGCAGGCCATGTGTTTTTATCCCAGAGTAAGAGGTGTAAGTACTTCCTCTGTCTCAATCACATTGTCTCAGGTAGGGGGTGGTTTGTGCGGGCAAGGCATACATGTAAAAATCTGAAGTCTCCTTGCTAGGTCTGGCCTGTGTGTGATGTTTGTCTGGACATACACTCAAGGTGCAGTGACCCAGTCATGTTGGGCATGGTTTAATGTATAAGCTTTGCAGCATGTGCAAAAAGTTAATAGACATGGTTCCTGCTCATCCCTTTTTTGGCAACGCTGTGTGGTGCAGATGCTGTGCACGATTGTCCGCAGAGCCTGGCTCCTCTGTCCAATTTGATATCAAGTAATTTGCTGTTGTGTCATGCTCTCCATTGTTTCTCAGTGGCATGGTGGGTCAACCAACTGTGTGTTGCAGGGCCTACATATGTACCTTGTATTGTAGATGTTACTCATGTTGCTTTTCAGGCTATGCAATGTGACCTATGTAAATTTGACTCATGTGACATATGTATACAGGTGTCTGATTATTTCCTGTCTCTTCACCTTGCCCACAGCATCGTCGGGGGACTCCGAGGGTGACACTGGCACGGACCGTGAGGAGGGATCGAGCACCAGTGCTGTCTTGTCTGGCGCATCGAGTGGCACGGAAGCCGAGGGGAGTGAGGCGGAGGACCTGTCCAGTCCTACCACCGACTATGACGCTGACGGGTCCGAGGCTGAGATCCCAGAGGGGGCGGAGGCTGCTCCCACAGCTGAAAGCAGCACTCAATCTCTACCTGCCCCCTCCATTCCCATCACCGGCCTCCCACTTGCTCAGGTCCCTTCCCGCCGTGCTAGGTCACCACGTGTCTCCTTCTTGCCAGGCACCGCACCCCCTGCCCCTGTCTCCACTGCTGCCGTGAATGCTGAGTCTGTGGACATCCTGCGCCAGTTGAAGGTTGGTCAGACTGCGATGCTTAATGTCCTCCATGGCCACACCCGAGTGCTCACCCAGATGGAGGCATACATGGAGGGCATCTCAGCTGCGCAGTCTGACCAACGCCAGTTGCTGAGGTCCATAGACTCGACACTGACTGCAGCAGTGGGTCTCCTGCAGCGCTGCGTCCCCCCCTACCCCTGCACCATCCACACTTCCCACTCCCATGCCTGTCCCAAGCACACCCAGACGTACCCATGCACGCACCCCACCAGACACAGGCACCACACCACCAGGGAAGGCCAAGCGCACACCTCCTGTCACGCACACACAGGGTGAAGTAGGCACACCCACTGGGTCGGGGGGCAAACGGAAGACACGCAGCCACAGTGGCAGTCCACATTCCTCACAACACTCCCTCCAAATCCACTCCCCTCAGCTCTCCTGGCCAAGATTCAAACAAAGATTCCTTCATGGCCGCTCTGTCCCTGAGCCCCAGTGTGTCACCACCCCGTAAGCGGTCAAAGGAGTCCCCGGTCAGGGTAGTTGAGTCCCCCCCCTGTCCACACCCTACCCCAGTAGCGCTGTGACCCATCCCTCCGACCCCCCCCCCCTCCTTGGGGCCTGTGGTTCCTTCGGGTGCAGGGGAGACGCTGGGGGACCTTGCAACCGTGTGCAGCGCCTTTCTCACCACCACCTTTGGCGCTGCCCCACGCCCTATGGTGGAGTCGTCCGTCCCTGCACCCACAACAACTAGCCTTGCCCCTCCTGTCCCTGCGGTGCCTGGTCCTTCCCTCCCCACATGATGCCCCCCCGTAGAAGCAAAGGAGGTATGAACTGTGCAGGCAAGCTAGGGGACACGCGTCCCTATGTGTCCCCCACCAGGAATTGGACTATGGACTGCCCTATGGGCCTTGTACATAGTGAACTTTTATTAACCAATTTTTTTTCATGCTGAATAAAGCAATGTTTTTTTTCCTTTGAACACTACTGTTTTTCTGGTATTGCTGTTGGTGCTGCTGCTCCATGATTTGGGGTGGTGATAATGTGTTAGGTGTCTGGGAAATGTAGTAGTGTGCTGCTCATGGGGTGG
Source organism: Triturus cristatus (assembly GCF_964204655.1). Classification (NCBI taxonomy): domain Eukaryota; kingdom Metazoa; phylum Chordata; class Amphibia; order Caudata; family Salamandridae; genus Triturus; species Triturus cristatus. Next base: position 801,318,465 of record NC_140584.1, read on the forward strand.
ACCCTGGTATCTGTGTGCCATCACAAGGTATTTGCGAAATATCTTTGTTCATGTAAGCTCTTACTGCATGGTGACATTGTCCCAAGGTGTGTTCCTTCCTCTGTGGCCCCTGACATCTTCACTGCAGGGTGTTCCCTAAATGTTGTGCTGAGCTGTGTCTACATTTCCTTTGTGTGTGATGGATCCGTTCAACTTTGCCCATGCATGCTGGGCAATGTCTCGACCTGCATCATTAGTGGCATCCTTGGTGGTCACTGTACTTGTGTATGGAGTATATTGACATGACTTCATGTGGACATGTTCCCTTTTACACACTATGCATGTGTGCACTCCCAGCCTCGCACACATGTGTTACGTGTTCTGCAGGGTCTTTGAGCACCTGACTGACAATTGTGGGCATTGTATCTGTGGGTACTGCACCCTTTTATTTCCATGGGCACTGCTGGGGGGACTCTGCACCCACCCCTCCTGTGTCTGGGCACTGCTGGGAGGACTCTGCACCCACCCCTCCTATGTCTGGGCACTGCTGGGAGGACTCTGCACCCACCCCTCCTATGTCTGGGCACTGCTGGGAGTGATAGGCACCCACCCCTCCTGTGTCTGGGCACTGCTGGGAGGACTCTGCACCCACCCCTCCTATGTCTGGGCACTGCTGGGAGGACTCTGCACCCACCCCTCCTATGTCTGGGCACTGCTGGGAGTGATAGGCACCCACCCCTCCTGTGTCTGGGCACTGCTGGGAGGACTCTGCACCCACCCATCCTATGTCTGGGCACTGCTGGGAGGACTCTGCACCCACCCCTCCTATGTCTGGGCACTGCTGGGGTGACTCTGCACCCACCCCTCCTGTGTCTGGGCACTGCTGGGAGGACTCTGCACCCACCCCTCCTATGTTGGGCACTGCTGGGGGGACTCTGCACCCACCCCTCCTGTGTCTGGGCACTGCTGGGAGGACTCTGCACCCACCCCTCCTAGGTCTGGGCACTGCTGGGAGTGATAGGCACCCACCCCTCCTATGTCTGGGCACTGCTGGGAGTGATAGGCACCCACCCCTCCTATGTCTGGGCACTGCTGGGAGGACTCTGCACCCACCCCTCCTATGTCTGGGCACTGCTGGGGGGACTCTGCACCCACCCCTCCTGTGTCTGGGCACTGCTGGGAGGACTCTGCACCCACCCCTCCTATGTCTGGGCACTGCTGGTAGGACTCTGCACCCACCCCTCCTATGTCTGGGCACTGCTGGGAGTGATAGGCACCCACCCCTCCTGTGTCTGGGCACTGCTGGTAGGACTCTGCACCCACCCCTCCTATGTCTGGGCACTGCTGGGAGTGATAGGCACCCACCCCTCCTGTGTCTGGGCACTGCTGGGAGGACTCTGCACCCACCCCTCCTATGTCTGGCCATGTATGCTCGGTACATACACGGGTGGGGGTACGCTCTGTACATACCCGTACCCATGCTCTGCAGGCCAGGGTACGGCCCGTACCCATGCCTTTGGAACGTGGGTATGGTGCGTACCCCCATTGTTGGGGTGCCGTAGGGGTCCGCATCGTATCCAGGCCTTCTGAGCGTGGGTACGGGTCGTTCCACACGTACCCCTACGTCACTCCAACAATGGCGGTACGGCCCGTACCCACGCTCCTAAGACCTGGGTACGGTGCGGACCCCCAATGGGGTGCCGTATGGGTACGCACCGTACCCAGCCCTTCAGAGCGTGGGTACGGGTCGTACCACACGTACCCCTACATCACCCGAACAATGCTGGTACGGCCCGTACCCAGGCCTTTAGAACGTGGGTACTGGCCGTACCACCATTGTTGGGGTGACGTAGGGGTGGGCATGGTACGACCCGTACCCACGCTCTTAAGGCGTGGTTACGGTACGTACCAGAATTGTTGTGTTGCCGGTTCGCATCAACATCCACCTCCGTTGTGGCAGACGCATGCTTTGCTGGACACGCCCCCACCCCCTCGAAGTGACCAGGCCCTGTAGGTCAGGTATGTCCAGGGCATGTAGGATTTGTGACTTGGGTGGGGGTTATGTGTCCTGCCCCTGCCCCCCCCCCTTTGCCCCTGGGTGTTGTTCTGACCTTCTGCGGCATCTGCGTCGGTTCCTGTAGAGCAGGTGGACTGCTATGAGGGCTGGGATGACACGTAGGTTCGGGTCCATGGCTGTCCGTTGCGTACAGGTGCTCCTTGTGCGCGTCGTCCTGATTTCCCAGCAGTTTTTGGCAGCCGGAAAATATAATCCGTGCGGGGTGACGTCGGTCCGGATCGTACTTCCTGGTTCGTGAAACGCAGCCTGAATGCGTCCCGACGTCACGTCGGCGCTTTCCCGGATCACATTTGTATGTATATTTTCGTTGGTCGGTGTTTTGTACGATTCGTATGGAAATAGTGTTTCCATACGAATCGTACTTGCATTTTTGTAATGTTTTTTAACCGGGTACGAGTCGGACGGAGTAAATGCTCCGTCCGACTGTTCGTACCCGGTTTATCCAGGATCGGAATCGGCCCCTCTGTCTTACATGCACTGGGTACCATTCACTAGGGACTTATAAGTAAGCCAGTATTTGCCAATTGAGTGTATTCAATTCAATATAACTTGTATAGGGTTACAACACTGGCACTGGGGTCTGTTCAGCAGTTCTCAGTGCACTCTCAGAGTCGAAAAACTAGCAGCATCAGTCCAAAAATGTGGGGTTGAACATGCAAAATAAAGACTTTCCTCACACAAATAAACATTGTTTCTTTCTTATGTGTATTTTTCAAAATAATGCTGTGAACTATAATATCATGCAGTACCTCCCAATCCGCCCTACTCCAATCCACCCCACGCCAGGCTTATCCACCTCAATCCAATACAATCCACCACGCTCAATCCAATCCACCCCAGACCAATCCAATCCAGACTAATTCATTCCAGCACCCAAAATCCACCCCACTCCAATTCAATCCAAACCACTCACCCCAATCAAATCAACCCACCCAGCTAAAGCCGCCCACACCAATTCAATCTACCCCACTCCCACCCGCTCCATTCCAATACACCACACTCCAATCTTCCTCACTCCAGACCTATCCACCCCAAACCAATCCAATCCACCCCACTCAATCCAATCTACCCCACTCAATCCAATCCACCCAAATCCAGCCCACCTCAGACGAATACAACCCACCCCAGACCAATCCAATCCACCCAAGACCAATCCAATCCACCCAGACCAATCCAGTCCATCCCATTCCAATCCATCCCATGTCACTCCAATCCAATTCAATCTAATCCACTCACCCCATCATGCCCCACACTAAGCCTCCCAATCCACCCCAATCCAATACACCTCATACCAATCCACCCCAATCCAGTCCACCCCAATCCAATCCATCTCACTTCAATCCACCCCAATCTAATCCATCCTACTCCAATTGAATCCACCCAATTCAATCCAATCCACCCCACACCAATTCAATCCACACCATGGCTAAAGCATCCGCCCTACTCCCAAATCCAATCCAATCTAGACTACTCAAGTCCAACTCGCCCGCAACAATTCACCCCACTCCTTTAGACCCCCACTAATCAATCCCAATCCAATCCGTCCCAATCCATCTCACTTCAATCCACCTCAATTGAATCCACCCAACTCAGTCTAATTCAGCCAAATCAATCCACATCATTCCAATCCATCTCGTACTACTCAAATCTACCTCACTCCAATCCAATCCACCCCACTCCACCCCAATCCACACCACTCTACCACAATCCACCCCACTCCAATCCTCCATATTCCACCGCACACCAATCAAATCTACCCCACAGCAATCCAATCCACCCCCTCCATTTCACTGCACACCGGTATAATCCACCATACTCCAATCCACCCCAATCCAGTCCACCCCACTCCAATCTAATCCACCCCCCTCCAATCCTCCCATTCCAATCCAATCCATTCCACAGCAATCCAAACTACCCCAATCCAATATAATCCACCCCATTCCAACCCGATACAATACACCCCTCTCCAGTCCAATCCACCCCACTCCAATCCATCCAGTCCAATCCATTCCACCCCACTCCAAACCAATCCATCCCACTCCAATCGAATCCACTACAAAACAATCTACCCACCTCACTCCAGTCCATCCCTCTCCAGTCCACACCAACTCACTCACCTCAATCCACCCCACCATTCCCTAATCCAATCCACCAGACTCCAATCAAATGTAACCACTCCACCCTCATGCCAATCCATGCCAATCCAATCCACCTGTACACCACTTCAACCACCCACTCCAATCCACCTTAATATACCCCACTCCAATCCACCTTAATCCACCTCACCATACTCCAGTCCGACCTACCACACTCCAATTCTATCCTTCCACTCCATACCCACACCAATCTAATCCGCCCCATGCCATTCCAACCACCCACTCCAATCATCTTAATCCTTCTCACTCCAATCCACGATAATCCACCATACCCCTCTTCAATCCACTCTAACCCAATCCACCCCACTCCAACCCAACCCCAGTCAAATAAACCCCACTCACCCCACTCCCAAAAATCCACCCCACTCCAGTCCAATCAAATCAACCTCACTCTAGTCCTATGACCCTACCCCAAAAAACTCACCCCAATCTACTCCACTCTAATCCATCCCACCCCAATACACCCCATTCAATTCAACCCACCCCACACCAATCTACCCCACTCAATCCAATTCACCCACCCCATTCCAATCCACCCCACCCAACCCCTGCTACTCCAAATCAATCCACCCCACTTTAGTCCAATGCACCACATCCCAAATCCAATTCACCACAATCCACCCCGCCCCACCCCACTCCTATCCAATCCATCCCACCCACATCCACTCCAATCTACCCCACCCTACTCTATATCACCCCACTTTAAATAACCCGACTCCAGTCCAATCCACCCAATCCAATCCACCCCACACCCCCTATCCCTCACCAATCCACCACACGCCATCCCACCCCACCCCACTCCAATCTAATACATCCCACCCCACTCCAATCCAATCTACCCCACTCCACTCTACCCAATCCAATCCACCCCACACCAGTCACCCTCAATCAAATCCATCTCATTCCAATCCACTCCACCCTGTCCCAACCACCCCACCCACCCCACTCCACTCCACTCTAATCCACTGCACTGATTCCAATCCAATCCACCCCACACCACCCCTATACACCCAATCCAATTCCCTCCAATCCTATCAAGCCCACTCCAGTATAATCCAAACATTTCTACCCTAATCCACCGTACTCCAATCCAATCCACCCTGCTCCAATCCAACCTACTCTACTCCTCTCCACTCTACCCTTCTCCAGTCCATCCCACTCAATCCAATCCACCCCACTCCAGTCCATTCCACCTCACTCCATTACAATCTACCACAATCAACTCCATTACAATCAAAACCACCCCACCCCACTCCAATCCAACCACCCCAATACAATTCACCCCACCCCTCTCCAATCCACCCCAATCCATCCACCACACTCCAATTCACTCCTGCCCAATCCAGTCCCCTCTCCCCTCCCCTCCATTCCATTGCAATCGAGTCTACCCTACTCCACTCCACCCCACTCTAGTCCAATTCAATCCACCACAATTCTCCCTACTCCACCCAACCCCACTCTAGTCCAATCCAATAAACATAATTCTCCCCACTCTACCCTATCCCAACCTACTTTAGTACACTGCAATCCATCATAATTCTCCCCACTCCACTCCATTCTACTCCAATCCAATCCACCTCATCGACCCCAGTCCAATCACTCCAATCCAATCTACCCCACCCCAATCCAATCTACCCCACCCCAATCCAATCCACCCCACCCCACCCAATCATTCCAATCTAATCCAACCACCCCAATCCACCCCACCCCACTCCAGTCCACCCCACTCCATTCCACACACTCCACTCCACCACACGCCACTCAAATCCACTCTATTCCAGTCCAGTTCAGACACCTCTATTCCAAACCAATCCATTCCTTTCTACTCCAATAAAATTCACCCCACTACCTCAATGCACTCAAACCCCCTCCCCCCTATTCCACTCCGCTCTACTCCTCTGCATTCTAGAATACTCTTCCATTGAACCACTGAACTCTACTCCACTCTACTCTATACTATATGCCCCTACTCCAATCTATGATGCTCTAGTCCAACAAATCTGCTCTACGACACTTTAATCCCCCTACTCCACTCTACGACACTCCACGCCAGTAACTTTTAGCCATGCTGAACAGCAGCCACACTGGTGTACAGCATGGTTAAAACACATTGCCAAAGACACAAGCTCTTGCAGAGGTGCGACCAATTGGCTTTGCCAATGCTTGTTTCTAGTTACATCAGTCCATGTGTTTTGTAGGCTATCTTCATTGTTTTCTGTTGCTTGCCCCATCATTTTCTTGTTGCTTGCCCTGCCATTGTTCCTTGTCCTGTTGTTGTTGCTTACTCTGTCATTGCTTGCCCATTGTTGTTTGTTTCTATCTTTTCCTTATTGATGTTGCTTGTCCTGTTGTTGTAACTTGACTCCTACACCTGCTGTTGCATGCCCTGCCCCTGCCACCAGAAAAGAAGTGCAATGGATGGCCATCACTGGCCATCTTCTGCTGATTGTTTTCCACCTTTTATCCCAGTTGTACAGCAGCAGCCATGCTGAGGCTAAGGCATTGCCTAAAGGCACCCACTACCACCAAACGTCTGTTCAACGAAAGGCTCCCCTGCATAAACAGACCATGTGGGCTGCTGTGACCCAGTGCATGTTTTGTTTTGTTCACATGATCAGATCCTGCTCTGTACATCACATTGAGTACATGTGCGTGGGAGCTATTATTTCCAGAACTTGTTTACGACCAATTATCACTTGTTACTGTGTACTGCATACAATATGTTGTTCTGTACTCTTTGCCTGAACATCTTGTTATAAATGCAAGGTTCATTTTTAGATTGGACATAGGATCATCTCTAACTACTTAGAGTAAACAAATTTTGCTGAAACGCAATGTTAACAATGAGAATTAATTGTGCTCGCGGTTAAGAAGGGACCACTGCCTACTCAACAAATGAAACAGAAATGTTTCATCTTTCTTTTTTAAATGGATCCTGTTTTCCTTTAAGGAAAATGGGCTTTATTTAAAACAAAAACCTGCTTTATTGAAAAAGCAGTCACAGACATGGTAATCTGCTGACACCAGCAGGCCACCATCCCTGTGAGTGCCGGCCATTTCCCAATGGGTCGCACATTGCAACCTGCCTCATGAACATTAATGAGGTAGGCAATTTGTGACCCCATTAGGAATCGCAAACAGTGTCTGAGACACTGTTGTAAATTTCATTTTGCGAGTCGCAAATTGCGAATCGCAAAATTGACGCAATTTGTGAGTCGCAAAATAGACCCTTAGTGTTATACTCTATTATCTATACTGACAATAACAATTAATGGAAGATCAACCCATTCTATCTCACCCTTTTTCTGAACAGCCAGATCCACGTTCACTCCTCCCTTTCAGCTGTCACCTGCCAGCCCCTATATCCTTGTGACCACACACTGTGCTGACTCTGCCACACCCTACACAGCCTCTGCCACAACCTACACAAACTCTGTCACACCTTAAGCACCCATCAGACATGCTCTGAAAACCTTATTAGTACCTTACCTAACCAGTGACGTGTAATAAAGCCTCAGCCATATTGTAAAAATGAAACATACTCTGCTCATTCTTCACCAAGCTCTGCACACCCTCTTCCACACATAGAAAGGATCTCCAGCAAAGAGTTCCGTCGAGGGCCAAGTTGGGAATTGCAGTCCCCGCCCAGTGAGGAGCATGGACTAATGATGAAGCATGTCACTTTGGTGAGTGAGGGGCTGTGCATTTAAAAAAAAAGATGCTGTCCTTTGGCCTGTGTGGTGGTGTTCTTTTCATAAACTGATTTGAACTTCCCATTTGAAACAGACACCTCAGACATTACTATTAGGGCATGCTGTTATGCTTAAAAACATAAAACATGCAAAACAGCTTAAAACTGGGCGGTATCTAATAAATGAATGTGGTGTGGAAGCAGCATTAATCCATCCGAGGATGAGGTTAAACACAGAGCAGCGGACACAATGCTACTCGAATGTCAACCACACGTAGACATGAAAAACGATGGGGAATGGATGGTAAACCCTGGGGTAAGGAAATAATGGTGGCATAATGATCTGCTTGAGGAGGAAACAATGCCTAAAAGAGGGATCATAGTAAGAAGATGTGGCTCTACTGCCAGAGCTGTCGACTGTATAAAAGGGGAACCAGGTTTGAGTCCTGGCATTGCCTCAACATCTTGTGATTCTGGGCAAATCTATTAATCTCCCAGTGCCTACAATAAATACATTATAATAAATATTATCTTATATAATGGAACTTGTGTTCATGTAACGTGTTCCAATGCCATTGGGTCGAGTTCATGCTATGTAAAACTGCAAAAAAGTAAAAAAATGAAGGTATGCTCTCAGTCTGTAAATATGTAATGGACACTGTCCTCACATTTTAGGTGACCACTTTACAAGTGATGCAAAGTGTTGGTAACTATGAATGTTACAGTTCATCACTGTTAGACCTGGCACCTTGGCGTGGGTCTCCCTTCCATTTTTGCTGTTGCCTCATGTGTTTTTGCTGGTGTTAGATGCTTTGGGAACTGTGCCACTGCTGTCCAGTGTCACAGTGCAAGTGCTCCCTATTGTAAATTAATGTATGAATTAGTGATTCCATGATTGGTTGGTTTGGTTTACCTGTCAGACCCTTGTGCAGTGCACCAGGAATGCCCAGGGCTGGTAATCCAAATACTACTGGTGGGCTTGCAGCACTGGTTGTGCCACCCACAGAAGCAGCCTGTGTGTCTAAAGCCTGCCATTGCAGGGCCTACGTGCAGTCTGGTACTGCCATGCTGACTGGGCAAGTGCACCCACTTGCCAGTCCCTAAACCTTCCCTTTTCTTCATAGCAGACACCCCTATGGAATGCCCAAGGGCTGGGTGCATTGTAAGTATGAGGTAGAACATGGCCTGGTGTGTGTGCCATGTTCTAATAGTGAATTACAGCCATTTTCGTTTTTCACTCTTGCAAAGCTACCTGTTCTCCATAGGCCAGAATGGGAAGTTTGATTATGACATTATATAATCCTAACTGACTCAGGGAACATTGTAGAATTTAGTATGCTTGAACTCTTTTAGAAAGTAGGTATTTTCTTGTCTAACCATCCAAACCTGCCTCTGCTAGGCTGTGTATTCCTTGTCTGGAGTTTGAGTGACGGGGGCTGGGGGATTCCAGGAGACAGGGTGAGTCAGCACAGGGCTGAATAGAGAGATCTGCATCTAGATGGGTGGGAGGAGTTGCACCTGGGACCTGAATAGGGCTGTGGTCTCCCTCCACAATGCTGGCTCCACCTCCTGTGGTGCGTCCGATGTCTCTGCCCTGCACTCTGAAAAGAAAGAAGGAGTCATGTAAACAAAGTGCTCCAGGACTGACCAAAACTGGTTTGGACTAGGCAAAGGCCTCTCTGCCTTTAGAGAACAAAGAGAAACTTGGTATAAATATTGGGACCCAAACCCAAGAACTTTAGATCACTTTGGGAAAGAAGAAGAAATCTTTGCTGAGGAGTGGAACCAGAAGAAACTGAGGAGAGACTATCCCTAAGCTGAAGTGCTGCTTGGGGGATTGGTCTGCAGTGGTTGCCTGACTGCCAAAGAAAGAAGAAAGGACTTTGTGTGCATTTTGATTCAACTTGTGAAGGATCTCCAAGGGCTTGGAAAAGAGCTTGCCTCCTGCTGAAGTCTCAGGGACAACAGCCTTCACCCACCAGCTCCCAAAGAGTTCTTTTAAAGTGCTTGCAGTTGTGCTGGACTTTTTGAGGACTTGCATGTCGCAAGGGGCTGGAAGCGCGACTCAAGAGCAAGAAGTGTGTCGCCGAACTGCCGCTGCAGCTTCACAACACGAAAAGCCTCGCATTGCCGGAGAAGAGGATCGACGTCGCAGCAGATGCTGCAGCATCTCCGGGAAGCTGGTCGCAGAAGAATCGTTGAGTCAACGCAGGTCCACCGGAGCGCCTCGCATCGCCAGGAGAGAGGATTGACGTCGCCGCAGATGCCGCTGCATCACTGGGAAGCATGTCGCAGGGCCTGTCGCGTCTCATCACCGGAAAAGAGGGTCGACGTCACCGCAGATGCCGCCGCATCACCGGGAACAGGGTCGCAGGGCCTGTCGCGGCTCGCATCGTTGTGGAAGCAACTCACATCGCCAGGGGAGAGGATCGATGTCGCTTCAGATGCCGCCGCATCACTGGGAAGCGTGTCGCAGAGCCTGTCATGGCTCGCATCATGAGGAAACATCTCGCATCACTGGAGAAGAGGATCGACGTCGCATCAGGCGCCGCCACATCACTTAGAAGTGTGTCGCATCAAGAAGAAAGCGCCATCTTTGTTTATTTGCACCGGATCTTCAACGCATCACCATCCTTGAAACACTTTCGTTGCCCTGCGTGTCGCATCTTAAGGTACATTGAACTCAGAGTGTCGCAGTTACTATCTTTAGAGAACTAAGCTAAATTCTACCATTTTAAAGTAACAGTATTGTGTATTTTTTATGTTTATGGTCTTGTGATGAATCTATATAAAGAATACTTTTGATAAAACTTGTGTGGTGTCCATCTGTAGTGTTGTCACTTGATTACTGTATGTGTTCACAAATGCTTTACACACTGCCTCCGAGATAAGCCTGTCTGCTCGTGCCAAGCTACCAAGGGGGTGAGCAGGGTTTATTTTAGAAGTGTACCCCTTTACCCTGACTAGTTGCAATGGTCCCTATTTGTCACAGGTACCTACCTATGCCAACTAGAGACCCCCAAATATAACATTGGTGGGCAGCGTTGAGGATTCTGGAATTGCATTTGTGACTTATGTACAGTGATTGGTGAACACTACTAGTGAGTGCAGACCAAAACGCAACCACATACTTTCGATAGATTGTTTTTCTGGGACTTTCTATTTTTGAAAGGAACTGCCAAGTTTAACCACCATGGAGAAAGCAACATCCACAGCATTTGTTGATCTTGATTGGGAAGAGGAGAGGCTAGAATGCTACACTGTTAACCAGCTCAAGCACTTCTGCAGGAGGTTCAAAGCTTCTACAACCGGTATCTCCAGATAGGAGGATTTCCAAAAGGCGCTGTGGGCCTGGTTTTAAGCAAGGAGCACCCCTGAGCATGTGGAGGGGGCAGATAATGCAGATGAGTTGTTAGGTGGGCCATTGGGTCCAGGAGGGAGGAGAGTAGTCTCCCCAAAAGGTAGCAGTGTTTCTGCCAGAGGCCTGTTCCCAGAAGAGCTGGCAGACTGGAAAGAAAACAGGATGCATGAGATGGAGCTGGCCAAGCTCAAGTTGGGTGGGCAACTGGAGTTAGGAAATAGGAAACTTGCCCTAGAGGAAAAGAAAATGCAGTTGGATCATGAAAAACGTTTGAGGGAGTTGGAATTGAAAGCCACGAGCTTCGAGATTGCTCCCTCTGGTGGAGGCACACCGTCATTGCCTGTTGAATCTAGAGTGTATATTCCCAAGGATGTGGTGAAATAATTTTTCAAGAATGATGATATTGGGCAGTGGTTCAAGGCCTATGAGGTAGCCATGTCTTCCCACCAGGTCCCTGAGAAGGATTGGGGAGTGGGGTTGTGGGGGCGGTTCCTTAGTGAGGGGCGGGACACGCTGTTAGACTTCCTTTCTGAAGTCTATAATTCATATCACCACATGAAAGATGCATTAATGTCCAGGTATGGTTTAACTCCTGAATTGTACAGACAGAGGTTCAGGGGTTGCAAGAAGATAGAGAACAGTACCTGGGTGGATTATGTCACTTTTTTCCTGCAAAGCATTGGATGGTTGGGTGAAGGGTAGCAAAGTTGATGATTTTCAGGGGCTCTTTGATTTGATTGCAAGGGAGCACTTGTCCAGTATTTGTTTTCCAGAGCTACACCAGCACCTGATTGATAGTAGGCTGACTAATCCTAGGGAGCTTGCTGAAGAGGCGGACCGCTGGGTCAGTACCAGGGTCCACAAGGGTCACGTGGGAGATTCACCCAAGAGTGGGCAGGGTCCCCAGCAGAAGAGTGGGGGGACAAGGGTAAACAGAGGGAGTTCCAAGGAAGGACCCAAAGTAATCCCCAAGTGAACCAAAGGAAAGGTTCCCAGCCTCCCTAACAGAAACCATCAGGGGCCTGACAGGTCCACCTGTTCAAGGGGGACCCCTGAGATGCTAAAAAATGTGGGGACCTGGGTCATAAAGCGAATTATCCCAGGTGCCGCCAGTTTGTGAAGACAGCACCCCCTAGTGCAGCCCCCCGGCAAGTGGCTAGTGTAGCCCAGGGTGAGGAGAGGCTTGCCCAAGGTGGGTGGGGGCCAGCAGAGATGTCCCTTGTCTCTTTAGGAGACTGTGAGGTGGTCCCCAGGACCCAACTGCCTGAGAACACTAAGAAATACAGGCAGTGGGTGGCTATCAATGGCCATAGAGTAGAGGCTCATAGAGATACAGGAGCCAGTGTGACAGCTGTCAAGTGTCACCTGGTATCTCAAGAGCAGGTTGTCCCCAATGCATTCTATCCAGTTGTTGCCGCTGACAACACAGAGAGCCACTGCAAGGTGGCTCAGGTTCCCTTTGAGTAGGGGGGGTCTCTGGTACTCTTCAGGTAGCTGTGAGGCCCGCCATGCCTGTTGACTGTTTGTTAGGGAACGATCTGGAGAGCTCACCTTGGGCAAAGGTTTAGCAGAGTGCTCATTTGGAAATGTTGGGTCTGCCTGACTGGGCGTGTGTCACCACACGGTCCATGGTAGCCAGTAGGGGTTCTCAAGAGGACCTGGAGCCTGAGAGGGGGGCCCAGGACCAGCCTTAGGGAGAGGAGGCAGGGGGCGTGGGAAACTGGCCCGAAGTTCCCACGGTCCAGGAGGGAGCAGACCCTGAGGGGGATGCCCTGGAGCCTACAGGGGAACAGGTAGCTGAACTGGGAGACCTACCTGAGCTGACCCATTGGCAGCAAGAAGGAAGACCCTCCAGGGAAGAGTTCTGTGAGGAGCAGAACAAATGCCCTTATCTCGTGGGTCTGCGGCAGCAGGCTGCAGACCAGGCAGCAGGTTATCAGTCTGGGTCACATTGGGTCTACTGGGAGAATGGTCTCCTGTATTCTGAGCCTAAGGTTGCTGAGCCTGGGTCAGCCCGTGTGCTGGTGGTACCCCAGCGCTTCAGAGCATTCCTACTGGGGATGGCTCATGATGTGCCATTGGCAGGACATTTGGGGCAGGACAAGACCTTTGAGAGGCTTGTCACCCACTTTTATTGGCCCCAAATGTGCAGGAGTTCAGACACTCACTGCAGGACATGTCAGACTTGCCAGGCAAGTGGAAAGAGTGGGAGGAAGTGCAAGGCTCCTCTCCAGCCATTCCCTGTGGTCAGCACCCCCTTTGAACAGGTGGGTATTGACATTGTGGGGCCACTGGACTCCAAGACAGCCATGGGCAACAGGTTCATCCTGGTCTTGATGGACCATGACACCCGGAAGCCATACCTCTGAGGACAGTGACGGCCCCTGTAGTGGCATGAGCACTGATGGGAATTTTCTCCAGAGTGGTATTCCCTCACGAGGTAGTGTCTGACCGAGAAACTAACTTCATTTCCAAGTATATGAAGTCCCTGTGGCAGGAGTTTGGGGTAACCTACAAGTTTGTTCTTTTTCACAGGAGAGAGTGAGAGTAGCAGCACAGTTGCACTCTCCCAAGGATTATGCTATCACTAGAAGCAACTGCTGTTGTTACTGTTTTACCGAAAGTATACAGTACTAGAAAATCAGTTAATTACCGGTTGATCCTACAACAGACTAGTGTATCCCGTAACCTCTTTATAAACTGGAATATCCAAATATATTGGAGAAGACACCTCACTCACTAAATAGTGACATGCTTCATCATAGGCGTCTTTCCACACCCAGGTAAGATGATACTACCTAGGCGGACTCAACCAAAGATGTTCTGGAAGTTCTTATATAAAGTTTTACTGGTTAAGCAGGGAACCAGATAGGTGATATATTTAAAAATACCTCCAGGTATACCCAAAAATTCTATATTTTATTCGTAGGGTACATGTGGTATAGAAGAAAACCGTGAAATCAGTGGGGTTTGTTTGAAAATAATTGTTTCAAATGTACCCTCTATACTGCCAACATGTTTCAACCCTCGGTAAGAGCTCTACCGGGTTTGGGGCTCTCTTCAGTGCTAGAATGTCTACTCTTAAAAGTCCCTGCTTACTGTTAAGCAATAATTAATGTGCATGACACAAATGAGGCCTACTGCACTCACCTAAGTTTCTTATTTTTATCTAGTAGTATTTCTAGAAGACAAAAAAGAGACAAGGATATACAAAGACTTGATCAGTGCTGAGGATCAGAATATACTCAAGTGAACATCTATTAGTCACTTAGTGATATTACTAAAAAGGGGACCCCCCAAAAAGGGTGATTATTGGGTTAATACTATTGTGAGATTCCACAACATCACCAATATTACTAACTAAAAAAACCATTATTTTTTCATCTAAAAATTTCCGTGATTACGTTAGTTGAGATTAACATCAAACAAAGTAAGATGTAGTGCTCACTATACTCTCATCTTTATTCACAGTGTTTCATGAACATTCGTGTCAGTCTTATGAAAAGCGTATGCTATTGTCTAATCACTCGTGTTCCAAAATAACCTGCACACATGGTGAAGGTCTTCATCCCATATCATGCAAGAGTGGGTGTCGGTGTGAGCTTATATTAGGACTGTTCTCACCTACGGTATGATGCTATTAAGCACCATGCGGGTCTCATGTGTTAAGGTGCCATCTTGTAGTCACACACTGAAGGTAAAGAAATTTTTTTCTCATGTTCTGAATAAAAAAGTTTCTTGTATTTTTGCAACCTTGAATTTATTTATCCATGACGTTATCAGATTAAGTTTATTGCATCTTCGATGGGTGATTGCAACTGTTTTGAGGCAACCGATCACTCTATTACTTTGTATGGTGAAGTTGGGCGTTTATTCCAAATGTTGCTAGAGTTGCAACTATCGTTACCTAAACTTTTTTGTATTTTATTAACGTTCATTACTTGCACCCATTCTTAATACATCCTGACTTATTTCAATGGTATATTTCCTTGTCAAATTATCGCGGTAAATTACAACGTTGTATTTGTAAGAAACCTCATGTTTTGTGCAGATTCATACCGAATGTATACTTTTTTTATTGTTACAATGACCAATCAGACGGCCTAGTACTGGCGGTTTATTGCTTGTTCGCGATTACGCAAACATGCCTCTGTTTACTTGTGCTACCCTAGAAATCGTATGAGACCAGGCGTGTTCACTATCAAATTCGGTTGGTAAAGGAATCTTAGTGATGTTTCGTTTTTTCTATACGGGCACACCTAACACAATTTACACTCGTAACTATAGCGTCTTTGCCCCTTTTGTTCACCTCACATGAGACACTTACTTCATCAAAGATCAAGCAGTGTAGTATACCTATTCGTTGCACACCGCCCGCCGCCGTGTATGTCTTCATTTCCTCCAGTTTCACATACGGAAGGGTGTGAAATACCTTTTCATACTCTAAAGAAGACTACAATCCGACTGAGAGGGATAAATCTGATTTTTCAGATACGGACAGTACAGGGTCCGGAAGGCACTCGAGTGATTCCTCATCAGATGGTCAAAATCTTAGATGGAACAACAAGAAGAGGGGCGGTCGCTCTCGTAGAAACAGAGGAAGCTACCAACCAGCAGGCCTATATCCACAACAACCGTTTGGATGGGGCCTATATATGCAACCAACATTTCAACCTCCACAATTTGGGTACCAATGGCAACCGTTCCAACCTCCTTTTTTAGGGATGAGGCCAGTACCGAGATGGAGGAAAACGGCGAGGGCCCAGAGTACAATGGCAATCAGATACGGAGGATCCAACGCTGCAGGAAGCAAGACCAAGCACCAGCAAGAACCTTCGGGAATAATTAACTTGAGTACTAAAATCCTCACCAAAGCACAGAGAGATGTTTTAAACAAGGGGTTAGGTTTTGTACCCACGACAAGGTCAAACCTGTTTGACTTGAGAATAGAACTAGCTGAATACTTCCGCAGGTTACAATTATCAGTGTTCTTTGCGGATACAGAACCATCACAGGAGACTGTGGAAGACACCAACACAGGCCTGAAAAAGAAGTCCAACTTCACCCCACCTAACCCAACAATGCCACCAGCACTGCTGGCCTTCGAAAAAGCGGTGACATGGGAAGTGGACAAACTAAAAGGGATTGACAATAGAGCCTTTAACAATCTGTCAACCATAGAACGAAAGGCCATACTTGAAATCGACAAAATGCATGATATCACAATAAAACCCGCAGATAAGGGAGGAGCAACAGTGGTATTACCATGAGATATGTATCAAACAGAATGTAAAACTTTACTGAACGACTCCCGCAATTATCTGTGATTACAGAGGGATCCTACTGAGGAATTGAAAAAAAACATATATGAACTGGTGAAAAAAGCGGCAGAGGAAGGATGGATCATACGAGCAGAAGCGGATTTTTTAAAAGAAACAAATCCAAAAATACGCTATTTCTACATACTGCCTAAGGTGCATAAGAATATCAACCCACCACCTGGACGGCCAATTGTATCCGGGATCGGATCAATCTTGGAGCCTCTATCAAAATTTACAGATTATTTTCTGAGACCAATAGTCCAGAAAATGCCCTCATATCTGAAAGACACCCGGGATATCTTGGTAAAGTTCCAAACTCTTTCAATTGATCCAACTACGGATTTCCTGATTACATTAGATGTAGAGGCGCTATATACTAGCATTCCTCAAGAAGCGTCACTGGAAGTGATTGAGAACTTGCTGAAAAATGAAACATGGACGTCCATCACCCCTATTGATTTCCTCATTGAATGTGCAAGACTGGCTTTAACAACAAAAATTGAATTTGAAGGAGAGTATTTTTTACAAACCCATGGAACTTCGATGGGCATGACATGTGCTCCTAGCATAGCCTGCCTCTATGTTCATAACTTCGAGGCGAAATTCATCTATATGAACACCAATCCCTACCACAATAATATTGTGGTGTGGAAGAGGTTCATAGATGATATTTTTCTCATCTGGAAAGGGGGAAAAACTGAATCGAATGAATTTCTCATGTGGTTAAACTCAAGAGATCAATATCTGAAATTCACAATGACAGTGGAAAAAGAGTCCATTACCTTCTTGGACTTGAAAATCTGGCCTGAAAACGGCATTTTAAAAACTGAAGTTTTTTATAAACCATCTGATGTGAATAACCTACTAAGATATGACAGTTTCCATCAAAAAACCCTTAAAGACAATTTGCCAGTAGGACAGTTTTTAGGACTATGCAGGAACTGTTCAGATAAAAAAAACTACGAAGTCCATGCAAACAAGCTCTCAAAAAAACTAGAAGCAAAATCTTACCCTAAAAAACTGATTAACCAAGCTTACAAAAGAGCTAAAAACAATCCACGTGAATCACTGTTAGAAACACATCAGAAACCAGAAAACAACAGACTAGTATGCGTAACTACATATGGGACAGAATCCAACAAGGTTAAAAGAATAATCCTGCGACATTGGAAAACCTTGAACTCTGGCCCGTTAAAAATAGAAAAACCAATGTTTGCATTCAAGAGAGGAAAATCACTGCATGCTATGATTGTTCACACCCGCCCAAAGAAAAGTGAAGCCATTAGACAACAAACTAATACATTGTGGAACCTCCCGGAAGTGGTGGGACACTTCCCGTGTGGCACATGCAACGTATGTTGCCTCACAAAAGCTACCAAAAACATTGACCTGGGTTTAAATACTCCCTGGGAACTAAGGAATTTTTCAAATTGCAATAGCCAGAATGTCGTGTACATTATGACCTGTATATGCCATCTAAACTACATTGGGATGACCACTCGAAAAGTGAAAATACGACTAAACGAACATCGTAGCACGTTCAGATGTGGAAAGACCATCACGAAAATGATGCGTCACTTCCAAACAACAGGTCACACGGCCAGTGACTTTACCTGGACAGTGATTGAAAGATAACCTAATACCTGCAGTTAAAAGCAACTCTTGAAATTGGAACAAAGATGGATCTATCGTCTGTCTAGTGTAACAGATGGGTTGAATGAGGAAATCCCATGGACAATGCTGAGATAATACGATCAAATAAAACCACGACCATTTTCAAGCCTATATGATTATGAAATTGAGATATTAATTGGGTGCACATATCCCAAAATGTATTTACCCTATGGTGTTTTACCAGAGTGTATAAACCTGAATACCTTTGGTTTTCTCTGAAGGGGTCTAAATTACATTACATCTGACTTTATCGCCTTCCACATATTACGTGGCAGTACACAACAATAAAATTAGGAGTAAAGAAGTGGGAGTCAACATGGATCCGTCGATAGGTCCAGTTTTCCCTGTATTCAAACACAACGTGAGCAGTCATTGAGTAATTCATCTAGACTCTGAGGCCCGCATTAAAACATGGACTTAGTTAGATCTAATATGATTTTAAAAATAACCAATATTTCTAGCTACTGTGTCCGGTGGTCCAATAAATATGATTTTTGCCATTAAAAGTAGATGATCTGTCTGATTTTGTCTCTGAATCCACCTTCCTAATGGCATGTTATACGGATATATGGAGTCAACAAACAAATATAAAAACAACTGGAAATGAGATGCGCTTACTGATATGTTGTTTTTTGTTGAGACCTTTTAACGTAAGTTGGTCACTCATTAAGATATGAGAATCAAGAGGCCCGTTTTGTAGAACAAAGACCGGGTTAAGATGATTAGATTGAAGCAATCACGAATCAACGCAACTATGTTGAGATTTATAACAAAATTTGAATTGCTGCAACTATGTAGATTATATGGCGTTTTGGGTGCAACATACATACGTATTAGACACTACGTTTCCCATAAACAAACACCCCCTATAGATAAGGAAAAGGGACTGACGCATTTATTGAACCAATCAGTGAGCGACGTCCGTTTCACGCCCTTCCGTACGTGAAACTGGAGGAAATGAAGACATTATTTAAAACGCCGCCGCGCCATGAAGAATACACGGCGGTGGGCGGTGTGTAACGAATAGGTATACTACGGTGCTTGATCTTTGACGAAGTAAGTGTCTTGTGTGAGTTGAACGAAAGGGGCAAAGACTCTATAGTTACGAGTGTAAATTGTGTTGGGTGTGCCCGTATAGAAAAAACAAAACATCACTAAGATTCCTTTACCAACCGAATTTGATAGTGAACAAGCCTGGTCTCGTAAACTTTCTAGGGGAGCACAAGTAAACAGAGGCATGTTTCCGTAATCGTGAACAAGTAATAAACCGCCAGTACAAGGCCGTCTGATTGGGTCATTGTAACAATAAAAAGAGTATACATTCGACATGAATCTGCACAAAGCATGAGGTTTCTTACAAATACACTACGTTGTAATTTACCGCGATAATTTGACAAGTAAATATACCATTGAAATAAGTCAGGATGTATTCAGAATGGGTGCAAGTAATGAACGTTAATAAAATACAAAAACGTTTAGGTAACGATAGTTGCAACTCTAGCAACATTTAGAATAAACACCCAACTTCACCATACAAAGTAATAGAGTGATCAGTTGCCTGAAAACAGTCGCAATCACCCATCGAAGATGCAATAAACTTAATCTGATAACGTCATGGATAAATAAATTCAAGGTTGCAAAAATACAAGAAGATTTTTTTTTTAGAACATGAGAACATTTTTTCTTACCTTCAGTGTGTGACTACAAGATGGCACCTTAACACATGAGACCCGCATGGTGCTTAATAGAATCATACAGTAGGTGAGAACAGTCCTCCTAATATAAGTTCACACCGACACCCACTCTTGCATGATATGGGATGAAGACCTTAACCATGTGTGTAGGTTATTTTGGAACACAAGTGATTAGACAATGGCGTACGTTTTGCATAAGACTGACACGAATGTTCATGAAACACTGTGAATAATGATGTGGCACCAAGAGGAGAGTATAGTGAGCACTACATCTTACTTTCTTTGATGTTAATCTCAACTAACGTAATCACGGAAATTTTTAGATGAAAAAATATTGTTTTTTTGAGGTAGTAATATTGGTGATGTTGTGGAATCTCACAATAGTATTAACCCAATAATCATCCTTTTTGGGGGTCCCTTTTTTAGTAATATGACTAAGTGACTAATAGAATGTTCACTTGAGTATAGTCTGATCCTCAACACTGATGAAGTCTTTGTATATCCCTGTCTCTTTTTTGTCTTCTAGAAATACTTCTGGATACAAATAAGAAACTTAGGTGAGTGCAATAGGCCTCATTTGTGTTATGCACATTAATTATTGCTTAACAGTAAGCAGGGACTTTTAAGAGAAGACATTCTAGCCCTGAAGAAGGCCCCAGACCCGGTAGGGCTCTTACCGAGGGCCGAAACATGTTGGCAGTATAGAGGGTACATTTGAAACAATTATTTTCAAACAAACCCTATATAGAATTTTTGGGTATACCTGGAGGTATTTTTACATATATCACCTATCTGGTTTCCTGCTTAACCAGTAAAACTTTCTATAAGAACTCCCAGAACATCTTTGGTTGAATCTGCCTAGGTATCATCTTACCTGGGTGTGGAAAGACGCCTATGATGAAGCATGTCACTATTTGGTGAGTGAGGCGTCTTCTCCAATATCTTTGGATATTCCAGTTTATAAAGAGGTTACGGGATACACTAGTCTGTTGTAGGATCAACCGGTAATTAACTGATTTTATAGTACTAACCTACAAGTTTACCACTGCTTACCATCCCCAAGGAAATGGGTTGGTTGAAAGGTTCAACCGAAACCCTGAAGGGCATTATTATGGGTCTTGAGGAACCTATGAGGCGTAAGTGGGACGTCCTCTTACCATGCCTACTCTTTGCGTACAGTGAGGTGCCACAGAAATCTCTATGGTTCTGCCCCTTTGAGCTTCTCTATGGACACCCAGTGAGAGGACCTCCAAGTTTGTTCAAAGAAGGTTGAGAGCAATCTCCCAGGAATCCTCCCCAGGATGTATATAGCTACATGCTGGCCTTTAGGAACCAAACTTGGCGTTTCAGGCAACTCGCTGAGGCGAATCTGGAAGCCAGCCAGGAGGAGATGAAGAGGTGGTACAACCAGAATGCCACTCTGATAGAGCCTCAGCCTGGTCAGAAAGTGTGGGTCATGGACACAGTGGAGCCCTGCGTGCTCCAGGATAAGTGGACCGGACCATTTGAGGTTGTGGAGTGCAAACGTCCGGTTACCTACTTGGTGGACTTGCAGTTTCCCAGGAACCCCTTGAGGTCCTACATGTCAACCGCCTGAAGCCCCACTTGCAGAGGTCTCAAGTGGGCATGCTCTTAGCGACAGATGGTGGAATGGAGGAGGAGACAGAGCCTCTTCCAGACCTCCTGTCGGCGACAGAGCAAGATGGGTTAGTGGATGGTGTCAACCTCTCTTCCACCCTGACCCCTGAGCGACAGAATGACTGCCACCAGTTGCTGGGACAGTTTTCTGATCTGTTCTCCCTGATTCCCAGTGTCACTGATTGGACACTGGGGATAGTACACCCGTGAGGCACAAAACTCCGATTCTGTGTGGACTACCGAGGGCTCAATTCAGTCACCAGGACTGACACGCACCCCATCCCCAGAGCTGATGAGCTCATAGATCGGCTAGGGGCTGCACGGTACCTCAGCATGTTTGACCTAATGTGCGGGTACTGGCAGATTGCCTTGACTGATGGGGCAAGAGAGAGGTCAGCATTCTACACACCAGATGAGCACTACCAGTTCCGGGTTATGCCCTTTGGGATGAAGAATGCCCCTGCCACCTTTCAGAGGTTGGTCCACCAGGTGTTGGCTGGACTGGACGAGTTCGGTGCCACCTACCTGGATGACATTGCAGTGTTCAGCGCCAGTTGGGAAGAACATCTGCGTCACCTCTGGGAAGTGTTGATGGTGCTGCGGAGATCAGGCCTCACGATCAAGACGAGTAAGTGTCAGATCGGGAAGGGTTCCGTGGTGTACTTGGGACACCAGGTTGGGAGTGGCCAGGTGGCGCCCCTGCAGCCCAAGATTGATACCATTCTAGCTTGGGAGCCACCCAAAACCCAGACAGAGGTGAGAGCCTTTTTAGGACTCACAGGTTACTACAGGAGGTTTGTCAAGGGGTATGGTAACATTGTTGCACCCTTGACCACGCTGACTTCCAGGAAGCAGCCTAAGAGAGTGATTTGGACTAACACCTGTCAGAAAGCTTTTGAGGCCCTAAAAACTGCTATGTGCACGGCGCCCGAGCTCTTGGCACCCAACTTCTCCAGAGAGTTCATAGTACAAACAGACGCTTCAGAGCATGGTGTGGGGGCTGTTTTGGCACAGATGAATGAGGAGGGCCTAGATCAACCCATAGCCTTCATCAGTAGGAGGTTACTTCCACGGGAACAGAGGTGGTGTGCTATTGAGCGTGAGGCATTTGCTGTGGTCTGGGCACTAAAGAAGCTGAGACCATACCTGTTTGGGACTCACTTCCGGATTCAGACAGACCACAGACCCCTCAGATGGTTGATGCAGATGAGGGGTGAGAATCCAAAGCTGTTGAGGTGGTCCATTTCCCTACAAGGGATGGATTTCACGGTGGAACACCGCCCTGGTAGAGAACACACCAACGCTGATGGCCTGTCCAGATTTTTCTGCCTTAGTGATGAGAACTCCCAGGAGGTAGGGTAGTTCTCCCCACATTTCAGCTGGAGGGGACACGTGTTAGACCTGGCACCTTGGCGTGGGTCTCCCTTCCATTTTTGCTGTTGCCTCATGTGTTTTTGCTGGTGTTAGATGTTTTGGGCACTGTGCCATTGCTGCCCAGTGCCACAGTGCAAGTGTTCTCTATTGTAAATTAATGTAAGAATTAGTGATTCCATGATTGGTTGGTTTGGCTTGCCTGTCAGACCCTAGTACAGTGCACCAGGAGTGCCCAGGGCTGGTAATCCAAATACTGCAGCACTGGTTGTGCCACCCACAGAAGCAGTCTGTAAAAGTGTGTCTAAGGCCTGCCATTGCAGAGCCTGCATGCAGTCTGGTACTGTCATGCTGACTGGGCAAGTGCACCCACTTGCCAGTCCCTAAACCTTCCCTTTTCTTCATATCAGACACACCTATGGTAGGCCCAAGGACAGGGTGCATTGTAAGAATAAGGTAGAACATGCCCTGGTGTGTGTGGCATGTTGTAATAGTGAATTACAGCCATTTTCGTTTTTCACTATTGCATGGCTACTTGTTCTCCATAGGTCAGAATGAGCAGTTTGATTATGACATTTTATAATCCTAACTGACTCGTGGAACATGGTAGAAATTCGAATTTAGTATGCCTGAATTCAGAATGATAAAATACATCTTTTAGTGAAGTTGGTTTTAATATTCTGTGTTAGAAAATACCACTTTTAGAAAGTAGGTATTTTCTTGTCTCTGCTTGTACCTGCCTCTGCTAGGCTGTGTATTCCTTGCCTGGAGTTTGAGTGACAGGGGCTGGGGGTTTCCAGGAGACAGGGTGAGTCAGCAAAGGGCTGAATAGAGAGATCTGCATCTAGATGGGTGGGAGGAGTTGCACCTGGGACCTGAATAGGGCTGTGGTCTCCCTCCACAATGCTGGCTCCACCTCCTGTGGTGCGTCTGATGTCTCTGCCCTGCACTCTGAAAGGAAAGAAGGAGTCATGTAAACAAAGTGCTCCAGGACTGACCAGAACTGGTTTGGACTAGGCAAAGGCCTCTCTGCCTTCAGAGAACAAAGAGAAACTTGGTATAAATATTGGGACCCAAACCCAAGAACTTTAGATCACTTTGGGAAACAAGAAGAAACCTTTTCTAAGGAGTGGAACCAGAAGAAACTGAGGAGATACTATCCCTAAGCTGAAGTGCTTCTTGGGGGATTGGCCTGCAGTGGTTGCCTGACTGCCAAAGAAAGGATAAAGGACTTTGTGTACATTTTCATTCAACTTGTGAAGTATCTCCAAGGGTTTGGAAAAGAGCTTGCCTCCTGCTGAAGTCTCAGGGACAACAGACTTCACCCACCAGCTCCCTAAGAGTTCTTTTAAAGTGCCTGCAGTTGTGCAGGACTGTTTGAGGACTTGCGTGTCGCAAGGGGCTGGAAGCGCGAATCAAGAGCAAGAAGTGTGTCGCCGAACTGCCGCTGCCGCTTCACAACACGAATTGTCTCGCATCGCCGGAGAAGCGGATCGATGTCGCCGCAGACGCCGCCGCATCTCCGTGAAGCGGGTCGCAGAAGAATAGTTGAGTCAACGCAGTTCCACCGGAGCACCTCGCATCGCCAGGAGAGAGGATCGACGTCGCTGCAGATGCCGCCGCATCACTGGGAAGCGTGTCGCAGGGCCTGGCGCAGCTCATCGCCAGAGAAGAGGATCGACGTCGCTGCAGATGCTGCCGCAACTCCAGGAAGCGTGTCGCAGGGCCTGTCGCAGCTCATCACCGGATAATAGGATCGACGTCGCTGCAGACGCGGCCGCATCACGGGGAAGAGGGTCACAAGGCCTGTCGCGGCTCGCATTATTGTGGAAGCAACTCGCATCGCCAGGGGAGAGGATCGACGTCGCCGTAGATGCCGCCGCATCACTGGGAAGTGTGTCGCAGGGCCTGTCGCGGCTCGCATCGTGAGGAAACTTCTCGCATCACCGGAGAAGAGGATCGACGTCGCATCAGGAGCCGCATCACCGGGAAGCGTGACGCATCAAGAAGAATTGAATATAATGGGAAACCCAATCTACCCTTGAGGGTTTGGGCAAATCAAATGAATGGGTAAAAGGTGCCTTCAAGGGATTTATTTGGACTACTCTGTTCTATTGCTTTTGATATATATTTTTAACTGCAAGAATTATTGATAAACTTGCCGGAGAGATATTAGTTCAAATGTCTTTTATCTAAGAAATATTTTTGTTCCTTGTGAGGACATAAGAACCAATGAACCAATCACAAAACAATAAATATTCAAAACACGGGTATATATAGAAAAAAAGTTTTATCTTTTGAAATTTATCAAGGATACTACACAGTTATTCAAACAATGTAACAAGAGGAAAATAAATACAATTGTATAATCCTTCAATGTCACTATTGTAAACACTTCTTCTCATTGTACATTATTTTCCAGAAGAGAGTGTAAGTGTCGACGTTTCGGTCTCTATGCATTTGTCCATGAGACCATCTTCAGGAGTATCATAAATTTAACAGTTGACCCCTAGTGAAACATGAAATAAATAATAATTACCATGCGTGAATTTAAACTATACATTCCATTATTTACAGAAAATTATTGATACACCCGTGCAAAAAAATTATAATTTCTCAATTCACAAAATTTCACATCAATGAAGTTAAGAATATCTCAAGATGCATATATCATGTAACATCCTTAGAACTCATAAAGAGATTTCTATCCACAAGAGCACAGACATTGATTCTAATGTGTCTGATTTTATCAAAACCACAATTTTCATTGATCTTTTCTAATTAGGCCCTATGGTTTAATCTAGAACCAAACTTCATGGTATTGCATATAAATTATTTTGAGATTGATTTGTACATGAAGCAAAGAGAATATATTATTAAAAATCATCTTAACTTATAATTCATCAACTACAAATTCAAACAGCTACATCGTATATTTCTAAATTCTTTTATAAAAGAGTTATGTTGTGGATCCAGAGCAATGGTGAATACACATATCTCACTACCATTTTAAAATGCCTTGCCATTATTTCGGATTACTTAGAAGACCTACTTCTTGATTCTCCCTGAATATACAAATAGCAATCCTCAAGAAGTTTCATTATAAGAGTGATATTTAACCATCCTTACTGATCAGGTATTATAGACTACCTAAATATTTCATGA
This sequence comes from Triturus cristatus, assembly GCF_964204655.1. Classification (NCBI taxonomy): domain Eukaryota; kingdom Metazoa; phylum Chordata; class Amphibia; order Caudata; family Salamandridae; genus Triturus; species Triturus cristatus. Next base: position 801,344,592 of record NC_140584.1, read on the forward strand.
GAGCCACTCATAATAACTATCAGTTTTTTAACCTGTTTACACATGCCCCTAGTTGTATTGTCCATTTTACTCATTAAAATATGGACCTATACTTTCTGTTATTACAATTGTGACTTAATCAAAAAGGAAACAAATACCTGAATGGTGTCTCCAAAGATTCAAGAATTATAGAATACAATTGATACGTATATGTCAAATCGATCGTCATTCTGTAGCTCTATTAATAAAAAGACAATACATCAATTGGAGTTTATTTATCTTTGTCCATATATGTATTAGTCATTTAATCTCCTTACCTACTTTGTTTAAGGTGAATAATCGTCAAAAGATATAGGTAAGTGAACTCTGGTGCTTTTTGAACGGTGTAATTAAATTTCCAGTCCCCAGCAACTTCTCAATTGAAGGAGTTTATTCTAAAGAAATTACATGTAATTTGAGTCAATATTAATTTACACTGATACCAAGCATTAAGTATAAATGGCCCTATCTTTTCTAAGTCATACCTGTTAAGTTTTGTAGCGCAGCGTAATTTCGGAAGTCTGCAGTCGGATTAGTATCAACCCGACTGCCGGTTTGAGCTAGCATTTATACTTTGTTTGGAGCTCAAAAGAGAACTAGCCTCATGCATCTCCTTAGTAATGGATCTCACTATGGAAGCCATCTTGAACACCCTTTTTCCTATTGGTATGATACTGTTTATATACAGTGTCTATTCTTATTAAGTTATGGGGCAATTTGGCGTGAATTATATCCTCAACTTTTATACTTGACGATACAAATAATTTTAAACTACTATTAGTATATGTTACTTGTGTATAGTATAAATATGTCTTATTTTTCTCATCTTATAATGTGACTCAAACGTGAGTTATACAATGATTATAGCCGCATAAAAAAACACATTACATATACACGTACTGAAATCATTCAAAATAATCATATAGTATTAACATCCACATTTCAAATTAAATAAATAAAAAAAAGATTAATTGTGAATAAATTATATGTTTAAATTAATCCATGCAATGTACATCATTTATATTGTTACGGATACCCAACATTTTTTATACATATGCATATTTTAATCTTACAAATGACTTACATATACATGATCCGTCAATTTAAAAATTACTAAATTGTTTCATATAAATCACAACTATGATTATGAGTTTTATTCTACACAAAATTTAGCATGTGATTTTAAGAATGTACAGCTTTTCAATCATTGGATCAGACAAAGGTGCACAATGTTATACATTCAACTAGATATCATAAAGCGTTTAACATACTAAAAATCATTGCATTTTCGTGACTTTTCTTAACAGTCTAATGTCTTTTTTTCAACTTGGCTGACACTAACATCTATTAACATATAATCCTTTTAAGAATAGCTGTTATCTAAACTGACCTATAGTACATAATGAATTATCAGTTTGTTGCATCTCTCATCGTTATTTATCCCCAAAAGAAAATAAGGTACCGATTGTATCAAAGGTGTTTTATTTATTTTAGACTGATATTATCTCTCGTAATCATACGTAAGGACCTCAATCAAGAAGAAAGCACCATTTTTGTTTATTTGCACCGGATCTTCAATGCATCACCATCCTTGCAACACTTTAGTTGCCCTGCGTGTCGCATCTTAAGGTACATTGAACTCTGAGTGTCGCAGTTACCATCTTAAGAGAACTAAGCTAAATTCTACCATTTTAAAGTAACAGTATTGTAGATTTTTGTCATTTATGGTCTTGTAATAAATCTATATAAAGAATACTTATTTTTGATCAAACTTGTGTGGTGTCCATCTGTAGTGTTGTCATTTGATTACTGTATGTGTTCCCAAATGCTTTACACACTGCCTCTGAGATAAGCCTGTCTGCTCGTGCCAATCTACCAAGGGGGTGAGCAGGGGTTATTTTAGGAATGTACCCCTTTACCCTGACTAGACGCAAGGGTCCCTATTTGTCACAGATACCTACCTATGCCAACTAGAGACCCCCAAATCTAACAATCACTAAATTCAGCTGCATGTGCTGAAATGACCGCTCACCTTATGCAAAGTGCAGCAGGCTGGGCCAGCACCTAGTTGTGTCCTGGTTGTTTATATTCTCGGTCCCCAGCAGCCTCCGAACTCTTTCCAGGCCTCAGAGTGCTCCCAAGCCGGCTTCTCACACCAGCTGCGAAGTGCTGGCCACTGGTCATCAAAAGCCAGCACTCATAACATACCACAGCTTAGAAGAGAGTGGTCTAAAATGCATAACTAGGAATCTTTTACAAGGGGCATGGCCTATTATAACTAAGGACGAGTCTTATAACATATAAACTAAAATCGTGTGCTTCCCATAGTACCACCATACCAGAGTTTAGTAGCGCACTGTGCGTTTTCATCAGTGACCTATCACACATTAACAGCTATCCACCGAAAACAAGCCGAGCCTTTTGGCTTTGCCAATGCTTGCTACTAGTATCAGAAAAATGAGTAATAGCAATGATTTTGTTGTGAATAATTAGAATTAACACATGTTTACATTTTGAAAACTTGAGCAAACTAAAAATTAGAGAGAGTCTGTGGAAGTGAAGGTAGTTTTAGAGTGTCTCAAGCACTCCAGTTCTTGCAATCATCAATTTTCTTTATAGTTTTTTTTGCTAGACATCTATGTCTCTTTTCTCTCACACATCTTTCTGAAATCCTCCATTTAGACAACTCACACCTCACACCTCATCTCTTTCTTCTCCGGCATACTCTTTTCACTCTCTCCATAATGTACTTCCGTTCATCTCCTTCACTTGACCGCCCCCACAGACGCAATGCACCCCCTCACTGCAAGCACTGCATTTTCATTTACTTTTGCTCCATTTAATATTTTGACAGTTGTGTACCTCCTCCACACACTTTCACATAGATCACAATTCGATTTAGCACACCTGACAGTTACCCTGAGCGATCTACAGAGAGGCCGAAAATTGGATGAGCATGTATTCTGAATCCCGTTATGATACACTGACAGGCACTATGAGAAACTCTCACTGCTTTCAGCTCCAACTTCAGAGCTTTCAATTGTGGCCCGTTGAAAACACCCACCCAAAACCTGAACTCATACAGACACCTACAGACTACTTAGTTCACATTAAGCATAATACAAGAGGAATATGCTGCACAAAAAAAACTACAAAAACACAACATTGTTCTAAAAGCAAACAGTCTTGGGGAATCCAAATCAAGTAAAACATGAGAAATTAACAGGAACTGGAATGTCAACATGGACCTTAATAGTTTTACAGTCAATGGTCAACGGATACTAATTTTTTGCCTATATAGTTAAGGACATCATTAAAGGGACAGGTAGGGGCCAGTTTCACTGTCTATTTTTAATACTGGCTGGTCTGAGAACTGGAGAGATCCAGCCCACTTAAAGGACTGCAACATAGCATAACAAGGATTGCATCACTCACTCGATCTTTTTGCAAATTTAATTAGATTTATACATTGCTGTGCAAAATATTGAATTGCGTCTGGTTGCAGAATATCTTGCATAGTTAATATTCAATAACGAGGCAGCACATTTGCAGAGTGGTGGAGTAAGGTGGCATGGCCTCTGACCACCTCTCAGCAACCCAGCTATGTGGGGCTTACTAGAGGTAACAGGAGGGCTAGTTGGCCCCCAGAGACCCTCAAGAGGCAGGGCGACTTTATCCCACAACCAAGAGCATGCTAGGAGGCATGTTTGCAGAGTAGTGGAGAGAGGGGGTGTGGCCTGCGACCACCTCTCAGCAATCCCACTGTGTGGGGCTTACTGGAGGTAACAGGTAGGCTAGTTGGCCCCTGAGGACCCCCAGCAGTGAAGTCGACTTCATCCCTCAACCAGGAGCATGCCAGGAGGCACGGTTGCAGACTGGTGGAGAAAGGGGGCGTGGTCTGCTGTCAGAACTCAGCAATCCTGCTGTGTGGGACTTGCTTGAGGTAAAAGGAGGGGTAGTTGGCCCACAAGGATGTCCTTGAGGACAACTACCCTGCTTGCTACCTTCAGTAAGTCCCAAACACTGGGATTGCTTAAATGTCTTCGGAGGCCATGCCTCCCTTTCTCCAACACTCTGCAAACGTGCCTCCTGATGTACTACTGGTTCGGGGATGAAGTCCACTTTACTCCAGAGGGACCTTGGGGCCAAGAAGTCCCCATGTCATACATGAAATCATCAGCAGTGCATTGCGGGGGCGTGAGTTATAGTTAGCTCAGCTAATTATAACAGCTGAATTTTACATGTTTTGTACAATTGAAATGTCAGTCTAACTATAAAGTTCCTGTAACCTGTGGTTTTTTCCATGAATTGCTAAGGTTTTTTAAATGCTAATTCCTAATTGTAACGTTCCTGAAAGTTGTGATTTTTTCAGTGTGTGTATGTACTACTGGTTCGTGGATGAAGTCCACTTTACTCCAGAGGGACCTTGGGGCCAAGAAGTCCCCATGTCATATATGACGTCATCAGAAGTGCATTGCGGGGGTGCGAGTTATAGTTAGCTCAGCTAATTATATCAGCTGAATTTTACAGGTTTTGTACAATTGAAATGTCAGTCTAACTATAAAGTTCCTGTAACCTGTGTTTTTTTCAATGAATTGCTATGGCTTTTTAAATGCTAATGTGTGTGTCTCTCGGCCTGGCAGACACACGCACGACAAGGCTGGAGCGTTGAAGGGGACTTGAGGGAAACTTGCACTTAACTTCTTCTAAGGACTCCATATTCAAAAACTCGGCAACTTTCATGTTACAACCAGCACCCACAGAGGTTTAATTTTGATCAGTCCCCCATGCAACACTTACCTGCAAATACAGCATCCTGGGAACTGTAGTTTTTTCCTGAACTACAGCGGAGTTGCGAGAAAGTGTCCATTGGTCAACGGATTTCCGCCAATGGGGGCGACTTTGGACTTTGAAAGGTGGGAGTGGAGTTACACCTCATACACAGCGGCATTTGAGAAAGGCCCAATTGGCCGAAATGCATTAGGCGCAAGCTGTATTAATTATAGATTTCCCGCCAATTTCCCCAGAGTGGACTCTACCTCTTCTTATGGAGTGGAAAGTAGTGGATGTTGTCGCGCTTGCCAGAGGCGCGTTGGAGGCCCCGTTCCCCAAAGAGGCTGGAGTTTTACTGGCACCTTCTGCGGATGCCGTTTTCGTCTTTGTCAAGGTATTGACACAACTCCGGCCCGCCAGGAACTGCAAGCCATGCCATGTGTTGCTGCGTAAAGCAGACCGTTACTAACGGTGAGGCAGGTTCACTGAAACGCTGTCTCTCGGCCCGGCAGACACACTCACAACAAGGCTGGAGCGTTGAAGGGCACTTAAGGGAAACTTGCAATTAACTTCTTCGAAGGACTCCATATTCAAAAACTCGGCACCTTTCATGTTTTAACCAGCACCCACAGAGGTTTAATTTTGATCAGTCCCCCCCCATGCAACACTTACCTGGAAATACAGCATCCTGGGAACTGTAGTTTTTTCCTGAACTACAGCGGAGTTGCGAGAAAGTGCCCATTGGTCAGCGGATTTCCTCCAATGGGGGAGACTTTGGACTTTGAAAGGTGGGGGTGGAGTTACACCTTATACACAGAGGCATTTGAGAAAGGCCCAAATGGCTGAAATGCATTATGCGTGAGCTGTATTAATTAAAGATTTCCCGACAATTTCCCCTGAGTGGCTTCTACCTCTTCTTATGGAGGGGAAAGCAGTGGAGATATATATCTCTATATATATCTATATCTATATATATATATATATATAATATATATATATATATTACCTACTGGCAGTCGCCAGTAGGTAGTTATAGTTAGGACCTATTTTCCATAGGAAATCTGCAACATTCTATTTGGAATAACGTGGGCGCCGATTGACGAATCTTCGCAATATTTGCCAAACTTTTGGCCAGCTCTGGTCCGCTCCTATCCTGAAAATTTCACGGTGATTTGTCAAGCTGGGGCTGAGAAAAAAGGGGTGTCCCAAAATGCATTTTCCCCATGCATTTTCCCATAGGTCCTGTTGACGCAGCTACAGCCCGAACTGCTGAACGGAATTACATAAAATTTGGCAAAGAGGTAGTCCTCAGTTCAGACTCATGCCTTTTGCTTAAATGGTGTAAATCCGTTCAGTAGTTCCTGAGAAAATTTGAGTTAAACAGACAGATATATCTGGGCGGAGCCTAACCACACATCTCATCGTGAGATCTGATTGGCTGTCAGTACTTCATCCAAGAAATGTTGGCAGCCATCTTGGGACCAATATACATGATAGCACCTCATTAAAAAGCATTGCAGTTAATAGAAGGTTTTAAGACTTTAGTTACATTATAAATCATTTGTTGATGGTACCATACTCATTTTAGGAATTCTGGTGTGTTCTAAGGTGATTTTACCATGTGAAAAAGCCTTCTGCTGTGATATCATGAATCATGTTTGAGAGAAAACTATTTTCTCATGCTTTTCCCACAGAGGTTTGGAAGGTGATCTATAAGCTAAACTGAGAACATATTTTCTGTAAATTCACATTATCTTTCTCAGTCATGTGAGAATGAAGTCTGACATTCTCAGTAAAACATGTACATCCAACAAGGGCAGAGACTGTCAGTTGATTCCTTTGTGTTCTACTGCAGCTTCCCAGAGTGTTCTAAAGAACAACTAGAGCGCTAACAGTCTTACTTATGACAAAAGTATGGCAAACCTGAAGCCATCTTGATTGGAATAAAGTGGTAACACTTAAAACATTTAATTTACAAAGGAACAAAATGAGGGGGTTCATTTTGCCATAGAAATTATGATTAGTGCTGCAGAAAGAAACATTAGGGCACATTTTGACTTCTCAAATCCTCTTCTATTTCATAAAAGAATTCTGACATGCAGACTGAAACATGCACTTTGAATACCAGCAGCAGACTTCCCTGGTGAGCAGTAGCTTTACTACAGTGTTCTAAAGAGCAACTAGAGTGCTAACATTCAGAATTTATGGCAAATGTGTGACACATATGGATGCCTTCTTGTTGGAACCAAAATAAAAAACTGAATGTATTTCCTACTGAGGAGACTGCAGTAAATGAGGAAATTAGGAAACTTCATAACAAATAAATCTCCCAAGATGGCCACCAGAGACAAAAGAGCCCAAATGTAGCCCAAATATCACCCAGATGTATCCCAAGTATAGCCCAATGACAGAATGTCCTAGAGTGTTCTTAAGAACAACTAGAGTGCTTACTGTCTTACTTATGACAACAGTATGGCACACCTGAAGCCATCTTGATTGGAATAAAGTGGTAACACTTAAAATATTTAGTTTACAAAGGAACAAAATGAGGGGGTTCATTTTGCCATAGAAATTATGATTAATGCTGAAGAAAGAAAAATTACGGCACATTTTGAGTGACTTCTCAAATCCTCTTCTATTTCACTAAAATATTCTGATATGCAGACTGAAACATGTACTTTTAATACCAGCAGCAGACTTCCGTGGTGAGCTGTAGCTTTACTACATTGATCTAATGAGCAACTAGAGTGCTAACATACAGAATTTATGGCAAATGTGTGACATATCTGAATACCTTCTTGATGGAATCAAAGTAAAAAACTGAAAGCATTTCCTACTGAGGAGACTGCAGTAAATGAGGAAATTAGGAAACTTCATAACAAATAAATCTCCCAAGATGCCCACCAGAGACAAAAGAGCCCAAATGCCGCACAAATATCACCCAGATGTAGCCCACATGTAGCCCAATGACAGAAGTGTGCAAAACACTTACTTTTTGTGTATTTGCAGTTTTATATAGTGCAGACTTGTCAGGTATTGGAGTGCTTTACATGAGCATGTGTTACTTCACACAAGATCAAATTCAATTTGGTTGTAGACATGGAGAGATTAAGTGATTTGACCAGAATCACAGAATGTTGAGCTGAAGCAGAAACTCCAACCTGGTTCCCCAGTTGTAAAGTCTGCAGCTCTAGAAGTAACACCACATCCTCTCCCCTAGGTGCAACATTTAATCAAGTAGTCAACTGGATACAAAAACATAAAGATTACAAATAATTTAAAAGTTCTTTGTCGCTATTTGAAAACTCAGAAAAGATGTCCTCATTTTAGTTTTTTAGAGCACTAACCATAATTTTGATGCAAACAAGACCCTCTCATATATGTAATTTCTAAAGGAAATCCTATAGGTATTACAGTTTTGATTACATCAAGATGACTTCAGGCGTTCCACACTTTTGTATTAAATATGGAATGTTAGCAATCTAGTTGTTCATTGGGATACTGTTGAGAGGCAGAGGCCAGGGGCACGGACTCTGAAAATTGAAGGCAGGTAGGAGAGTGCAGAGGCAACAATTTGACCACACTGGGCAGGCAGGAAGGGAAGTGGCAGCACAACAGACTATGGAGGGCAGTGAAAAGGGGGGCAGGGGCAACAAACCAACAATACAGGACTGGCAAGAGAGGCTGTGGCAATATAATAGACCATTGTGGGCAGAAGGAAGAGGCAGTGGTAGTACAACCATATATGCCAACAGACCCGTTTCAGTCAGAAAACGTCCAGTGTTATTAAGCTCAAATAGGCTTTATTTGATCTGTCTCCTGTCTACAATCTCTTCTTTTTCAATGTAACTCAAAGGGGTAAATCAATACCCCAGTTTTTTTTCAAAATCTCCCTCTTACCAAGTTCAAAATGTTCGAAAGTATGGTACATTGGATCATGGTAGGCGGGAAGAATTGGGGTAGGGACATGGACTCGGATAACAGAGGACAGGAGGGACATGGAGAGGTGCACCAAACTGACCCTACAGGGAAGGCATCAGGGTTTGCAGCAGCACAATACACCACACAGGGTATGCGGGCGGGAGTGCAGCATAACAATCCATAGAAAGCAATAGGGAGGGGACAGGACCATGCACATGGATAACAGAGAACAGAGGGGAAAGAGGCAATGGAAGCTAGCTGACCATAATGGACAGACAGGAGAGAAAGCTGCAGCCTAACAGACCATAATGGGCAGGAGGGACGGATCAGGGACATTACAATGGAACAGACAAGCCAGGATGGAGGGAATAGGGGTCTGCACATGGAAACAGAGGGTTGGGGGCAAGGGGGCAGGGCAGGAGCAGCAAGATGACCATGGAGGTCAGGCAGGATGGGCACTAGAAACAAGACACACCTTGAAGAGCAACAATGAGACTATGATGGCATACACACAGACCATGGAGGGAAGGTGGGAGGGGGTTAGGGGCAGCTAGCTGACCACACAGGGAAGGTGGGAGGGGCCATGGCAGCACAGAAGACTATGCATGGCAAGCGGGAGAGTTAGTGGCAGCACAATGGCTATGGTGGGCAAGAAGGAGGGTCCAGGGGCATGCACAAAGGACCATGGAGGATAGAAGGGAGGGTCAGGACCTGTGCACAGACAAGAGAGTTCAGGGGAAGGGGCCTCACAACAGACCGCGCGGGGCAGGCAGGAGGAGCAGTTGCAGCACAACAGACCAGGGAGGGCAGAAGGGTGTGGCAGTAAAATGGACCATGGAGGACAGGAGGAAGGGGATAGGGGCATGGCATGTGGACAGGCAGGGTGGAGGTGGCAGGGACAGGTTACAGTCATCTGACAATGCTAGGCAGGTGGGAGGGGAGTGGCAGCTCGGCAGAACACTCAGAGTAGATAGGAGTGGCAGGTCCATGGAACATGGTGGGCAAAAAGGATGGAGCAGGGGCATGCACAAAGACATCGGAGGGCAGGGGGAAGGAAAATAGGGGCAGCAAGCTAAGCACAGAGGCTAAGCAGGAGGTCAATGATGGGCCATAGAATTGGGCAATGGAGGGCAGGAGGAGTGGACTGGTACATCATGCTAAATAGAGGGCAGTGGCAGCACATCAGACCATGCATGTCAGGAGGGAGGAGTCTAGTCCATGGATTCAGACAACAGAGGATAGGGAGGAGGTGGATGGGGCAGCAAGCTAACTGTGTGCAATGACAGATTCATTGGAGAGCGCGAGATAGCACAGGCACTAGCGCGTGCTATGCGATATGCGCCTTGGAGTGTAATATGCACAGGGCAGTGTTGTGTAACCTAACTAGTCTCTAAAGTTGTAATATAAAATATGTGCTGGGGAGTGTAACGTTGCATATGCACTGTGACAAAGATATGGGTCCCAGATTGTAATATGTATGGCATGCGCTGTGCGTTATAACATAGGCATCGAGGAAGGGACATTAGATGGGGCAATATAACCTGTGCGAAGGCAAGTGTGGCAAGACATATTCACGGGGTGGTGTAACAGTGCCCATGGGCTAGAGAGTGTCTTAGCATACGCACTAGCTGGAGGAATACAACACAGACGTGTGTGGCACTCGGCGGGCACTGGTGGGTGTAACGCAGCATTGGGCTCAGCCAGGAGCACGCTATGGCTATCAAGTAGGGCCACACAGCCCTCCTTCTTAAAAAAATAAAATAAATAAAAGACCGGCATCACGCCGGAGGCCACGCCCCCTCCTTGCAGCACTCTGCAAACGCGCCTCCTGGCCAGTTGTAAGTTGGGGAATGAATTCCCCTTCAATACTGAGGGTCCCTGAGGGCCAATTAGCCCAACAGGTATCTCCAGTATGCGCCAGGGAGCTGCATTGCAGACAGGTATTCTGAGGCCACGCTCCTTTTTACACCTCGATGCAATGCAGCTCGGAGGCGCTTACTGGAGGTACCTAGTGGGCTAGTTTGACCCTAGGGACCCTCAGGTTTCAAGGGGACTTAATCTCCCCACTTAAAAAACGTCCACAGGGCGTGTTTACACATTGGGGAAGGGAGGGGATGGGCGCTGAGGTGACGTGTGTAAACACGCCCTATGGCGCGTTTTAAGTTGGGGAAATAATTCCCCTTCAATCTTGAGGGCCCCTGGGGGCTAACTAGCCCACCAGGTGCTTCCAGTAAGCGCCACTGAGCTGCGTTGCAGAGAGGTGGTCCAGGCCATACCCCTTTTTACACCTCTCTGCAATGCAGCTCTGTGGCGCTTACTGGAGGTACCTAGTGGGCTAGTTGGACCCTAGGGACCCTCAGGATTCAAATGAACGTAATCTCCGAACTAAAAACGGCCACAGGGTGTGTTTACACAGTGGTGAAGGAAGGGGACAGGGCCTGAGTTAACGTGTGCAAACAAGCCCTATGGCGTGTTTTAAGTTGGGGAAATAATTCCCCTTCAATCCTGAGGTACCCTGGGGGTCAACTAGCCCACCAGGTGCTTCCAGTAAGCGTTGCAGAGAGGTGGTCGAGGCCGTGCCCCTTTTTACATCTCTCTGCAACGCAGCTCTTTGGCGCTTACTGGAGGTACCTAGTGGTCTAGTTGGACCCTAGGGACCCTCATGATTCAAGGGGACTTAATCTCCCAACTTAAAATGGCCACAGGGCGTGTTTACACAGTGGGGAAGGGAGGGGACGGGGCCTGAGGTGACGTGTGCAAACACGCCCTGTGGCGCGTTTTAAGAGGTAGTTTTAATCCCCTGCCCTATTATATACTAGGGGCTTACAGAGAAGGTCATGCTAATCACAGGGGGACCCCAACGCATAGTGTTCCCTAGTGTATGTAGGTGTGTTCACTGTATTCTGAGTGTCTTTTAACATAGCACTGGCTCTAGGACTGGTTAGTCAGACTCAGTTACCACCAGTTTCCATCTGAAAAAGTTGAGGGTACAGGATGATTTTGCAACAAGATCTCATTTGAGATGTCATCAGTGATGTCATGAGTGATGTCACTGACCATGTCATGAGTGATGTAATATGTGACATCATCAGCAGTGCATTGCGGGCGCGCGAGTTATAGTTAGCTGAACTAACTATAACGGGGGAATTTCAATGGTTTTGTACAAGTGAAAAGTCCAGCTAACTATAACACCCCTGAAACCTATGGTTTTTTCAGTGAATTTCTGAGGTTTTTTAAATGCTAATTCCTAACTATAACGTGCCTGAAACCTATGGTTTTTTCTGTGAATTTCAAAGGTTTTTTAAATGCTAATTTCTAACTATGCCTACAGAGATAGGGCATGTGAAGAAAGAAGAAAAAATGCACAGAAAGAAAAAAAAGAAGTGCAGAAAGAAGCAACAGAAGTCCTCAAAGACAAAGAAAAGTGCAGGAAGAAGGATAACGTGCAGAAAGAACAAAAAGAAGAGCAGAAAGAAGCCTTGTTGCAAAATCATCCTGTACCCTCAACTTTTTCAGACGGATACTGGTGGTAACTGAGTCTGACTAACCAGTCCTAGAGCCAGTGCTATGTTAAAAGACACTTAGAATACAGTGAAAACACCTACATACACTAGGAAACATTATGTGTTGGGGTCCCCCTGTGATTAGCATGACCTCCTCTGTAAGCCCCTAGTATATAATAGGGCAGGGGGATTAAAACTACCTCTTAAAAACAGGCCACAGGGCGTTTTTGCACACGTTAACTCCGGCCCCGTCCCCTCCCTTCACCACTGTGTAAACACGCCCTGTGTCCGTTTTTAGTTGGGAGATTAAGTTCATTTGAATCCTGAGGGTCCCTAGGGTCCAACTAGCCCACTAGGTACCTCCAGTAAGTGCCACAGAGCTGCGTTGCAGAGAGGTGTAAAAAGTGGCACGGCCTGGACCACCTGTCTGCAATGCAGCTCAGTGACGCTTACTGGAAGCACTTGGTGGGCTAGTTAGCCCCCAGGGGCCCTCAGTATTGAAGGGAAATTATATCCCCAATTTAAAACGTGCCATAGTGCATGTTTGCACACGTCACCTCAGGCCCCGTCCCCTCCCTTCACCACTGTGTAAACGCGCCCTGTGGCTGTTCTAAGTTGAGAGATTAAGTCCCCTTGAATCCTAAGGGTCCCTAGGGTCAAACTAGACCACTAGGTACCTCCAGTAAGCGCCACAGAGCTGCGTTGCGGAGAGGTGTAAAAAGGGGCTTGGCCTCAGAACACCTGTCTGCAGCGCAGCTCCCTGGTGCATACTGGAGATGCCTGTTGGGCTAGTTGGCCCTCATGGACCCTCAGTATTGAAGAGGAATTAATTCCCCAACTTACAATTCGCCAGGGGGCGCGTTTGCAGAGTGCTGCAAGGAGGGGGCGTGGCCTCCGGCACGATGCCAGTCTTTTATTTATTTTAATTCTTTAAGAAGGGGGGCTGTGTGGTTCCCCTTCTTATTCTAATTTATTGGCCCTGATGACCCCATCCCCCCAGGGCCTGTCTCCTAATTATATTTTTTTGACCCCAATCCCCAGGGCCGGCCACTGTTTTTTATTATTTTAAAAAAATATATATTTATAGACACACCTAGGACATGCTGGACAAACCGTACGTACCTATCACCATGACGATTTGCGTGATATTCATTAAAAGGCGACTATGCATACAATGAATCCATGTGGAATGTATTTACACCACTAGTGAAGCTCTGACATGTCTGATGCCCTACCGTGCCTAATCCCGGTAGACACCCTTGTCGTTTATGTATACAAACATGGGTAGCTATTGACTGGCACATTTAATACACATGCACACCAAGCCATTCAAAGGGGATTCGACAAAAAAAGGGGACGAACATCACTTGAGAGTCACAGCGCGCTCCTGGCAGAGCCCAATGCTGTGTTACACCCACCATTGCCTGCTGAGTGCCACACACCTCTGTGTTGTATTCCACTAGCTAGTGCATATGCTATGACACTCTCTAGCCCATGTGCACTGTAACACCACCCCGTGAATATGTCATGCCACACTTGCCTTCGCACGGGTTATATTGCCCCATCTAACATGCCTTCCTCGATGCCTATGTTTTAACGCACAGTGCTATGCCATACATATCACAATCTGGGATCCATATCTTTGTCCCAGTGCATATGCAACGTTACACTCCCCAGCACATATTTTATATTACAACTTTAGAGACTAGTTAGGTTACACAACACTGCCCTGTGCATATTACACTCCAAGGCGCATATTGCATAGCACGCGCTAGTGCCTGTGCTATCTCGCGCTCTCCAATGAATCTGTAATTGCGCACAATGTATTGCATATTATATTTCACGCCTGGTTCATCTTATATCACACTTTTTGGTGCATATTTTATACCATACACTATCTCTAGTTTTCATTTTCAATCGTGCTCTCAGGACTATGTTCTATATAACACTGTGTTCACTTACCCTTTTCACGGGCATTACATTTTGCGATAGGGGGTGGAGGTTCAGGGGGAGTTTCTGCCAAATGAGCCTGGAGTCACAGTCACAAACGTCCTCTTCTTCCTGAATAAAAGTGAGATTATGCTGCATACTTGTTCATATTTTAAGTAGTTCACACAGACACACGTTTTAAAAACAATAAAGTTCCTAATACCCGCCTTCTCTGAACAGTTAGCTTGCTGCCCCATCCCCCTCCTCCCTATCCTCTGTTGTGTGAATCCATGGACTAGCCTCCTACCTCCTGCCATGCATGGTCTGATGTGCTGCCACTGCCCTCAATTTAGTATGATGTACCAGTCCACTCCTCCTCCCCTCCATAGCCCAATTCTATGCCCCATCATTGACCTCCTGCTTAAACTCTGTGCTTAGCTTGCTGCCCCTATTCTCCTTCCCCCTGCCCTCCGATGTCTTCGTGCATGCCCCTGCTCCATCCTTTTTGCCCACCATGTTCCATGGACCTGCCACTCCTATCTACTCTGAGTGTTCTGTTGAGCTGCCACTCCCCTCCCACCTGCTTGCATTATCAGATGACTGTAACCTGTCCCTGCCACCTCCACCCTGCCTGTCCACATGCCATGCCCCTATCCTCTTCCTCCTGTCCTCCATGGTCCATTTTACTGCCACACCCTTCTGCCCTCCCTGGTCTGTTGTGCTGCATCTGCTCCTCCTACCTGCCCCGTGCGGTCTGTTGTGAGGCCCCTTCCCCTGAACTTTCTTGTCTGTGCACAGGTCCTGACCCTCCCTTCTATCCTCCATCGTCCTTTGTGCATGCCCCTGCACCCTCCTTCTTGCCCATCATAGCCATTGTGCTGCCACTAACCCTCCCACTTGCCATGCATGGTCTTCTGTGCTGCCATGGCCCCTCCCACCTTCCCTGTGTGGTCAGTTAGCTGCCCCTGACCCCCTCCCACCTTCCCTCCATGGTCTGTGTGTATGCCATCACATTCTCAGTGTTGCTCTTCATGGTGTGTCTTGCTTCTAGTGCCCATCCTGCCTGACCTCCATGGCTATCTTTCTGCTCCTGCCCTGCCCCCTTGCCCCCAGCCCTCTGTTTACATGTGCTGACCCCTACTCCCTCCCTCCTGGCTTGTCTGTTCCATTGCAATGCCCCTGATCCGTCCCTCCTGCCCTTTATGGTCTGTTATGCTGCAGCTTTCTCTCCTGTCTGTCCATTATGGTCAGCTAGCTACCATTGCCTCTTGCCCCTCTGTTCTCTGTTGTCCATGTGCATGGTCCTGTCCCCTCCCTCTTGCTTTCTATGGATTGTTGTGCTGCACTCCCGTCCCGCATGCCCTGTGTGGTGTATTGTGCTGCTGCAAACCCTGATGCCTGCCCTACAGGGTCAGTTTGGTGCACCTCTACATGTCCCTCCTGTCCTCTGTTATCCAAGTCCATGTCCCTACCCCATTTCCTTCCATGATCCAATGTACCATACTTGCGAACATTTTGAACTTGGTAAGAGGGAGATTTTGAAAAAACACTGGGGTATTGATTTTCCCCTTTGATTTACATTGAAAAAGAGGAGATTGTAGACAGGAGACAGATCAAATAAAGCCCATTTGAGCTTAAAAACATTGGACGTTTCCTGGCTGAATCGGGTCTGTTGGCATGTATGGTTGTACTACCATTGCCTCTTCCTTCTGCCCACAATGGTCTATTACATTGCCACAGCTTCTCTTGCAAGTCCTGTATTGTTGGTTTGTTGCCCCTGCCCCCCTTTCCACTGCCCTCCATAGTCTGTGTTGCTGCCACGGCCCATCCTGCCTGCTCAGTGTGGTTAAATTGTTGCCTTTGCACCCTCCTACCTGCCTTCAATTTTCAGAGTCCGTGCCCCTGGCCTCTGCCTCTCAACAGTATCCTAATGAACAACTAGATTGCTAACATTCTATATTTATTACAAAAGTGTGGAACGCCTGACGTCATCTTGATGTAATCAAAACTGTAATACCTAGAGCATTTCCTTTAGAAATTACATATATGAGAGGGTCTTATTGGCATCAAAATTATGGTTAGTGCTCTAAAAGACTAAAATAAGGACATATTTTCTGAGTTTTCAAATAGCGACAAAGCACTTTTAAATTATTTGTTATCTTTATGTTTTTTTATCCAGTTGACCACTTGATTAAATGTTGCACTTAGGGGAGAGGATGTGGTGTTACTTCCAGAACTGCAGACTTTGCAACTGGGGAACCAGGTTGGAGTTTCTGCTTCAGCTCGACATTCTGTGATTCTGGTCAAATCACTTAGTCTCCCCATGTCTGCAACCAAAATGAATTTGTTCTTGTGTGATGTAACCAAAGCTCATGTAAAGCACTCCAATACCTGACAAGTCTGCACTATATAACACTGCAAAAACACAAAATAATAAGTGTTTTGCACACTTCTGTCATTGGGCTATATTTGGGCTACATCTGGGTGATTTTGGGCTACATTTGGGCTCTTTTGTCTCCGGTGGCCATCTTGGGAGATTTATTTGTTATGAACCCCCTCATTGTGTTCCTTTTTAAATTAAATGTTTTAAGTGTTACCAGTTTATTCCAATCAAGATGGCTTCAGGTGTGCCATACTTTTGTCATAATGAAGACAGTAAGCGCTCTAGTTGTTTTTAAGAACACTCTGGGACATTCTGTCATTGGGCTATACTTGGGCTACATCTGGGTGATATTTGGGCTACATTTGGGCTCTTTTATCTCTGGTGGCCATCTTGGGAGACTTATTTGTTATGAAGTTTCCTAATTTCCTCATTTACTGCAGTCTCCTCAGTAGGAAATACTTTCAGTTTTTTACTTTGATTCCATCAAGAAGGCATTCAGATGTGTCACACATTTGCCATAAATTCAGAATGTTAGCACTCTTTTTGCTCATTAGATCACTGTAGTAAAGCTACTGCTCACCAGGGAAAACTGCTGCTGGTATTGAAAGTGCATGTCTCAGTCTGCATGTCAGAATATTTTAATGAAATAGAAGAGGGTTTGAGAAGTCACTCAAAATGTGCCCTAATTTTTATTTCTGCAGCACTAATCATACTTTTTATGGAAAAATGAACCCCCTCATTTTGTTCCTTTTTAAATTAAATGTTTTAAGAGTTACCACTTTAATCCAAGCAAGATGGCTTCAGGAGTGCCATATGTTTAACATACGTAGGACTGTTGGCGCTCTAGTTGTTCTTTGGAACACTCTGGGAAGCTGCAGTAGAACACAAAGGAATCAACTGACAGTCTCTGCCCTTGTTGGATGTCCATGTTTTACTGAGAATGTCAGACTTCATTCTCACATGACTGAGAAAGATAATGTGAATTTACAGAAAATAAGCTCTCAGTTTAGCTTATGGATCACCTTCCAAACCTCTGTGGGAAAAGCATGAGAAAATATTTTTCTCTCAATCATGATATCCCAGCAGAAGGCTTTTTCACATGGTGAAATCACCTTAGAACATACCACAATTTCTAAAATGAGTATGGTACCATCAACAAATGATTTATAATGTAACTAAAGTCTTAAAACCTTCTATTAACTGCAATGCTTTTTAATGAGGTGCTATCATGTATATTGGTCCCAAGATGGCTGCCAACACTTCTTGGATGAAGTGCTGACAGCCAATCAGATGTCAGGATGAGATGTGTGGTTAGGCTCCGCCCACATATATATATGATTTTACTTTTGATTTTCTCAGGAACTACTGAACAGATTGACACCAGACCTGCAAAAGGCACTTCCCTGACCTGAGGACTACCTCTCTGCCAAATTTCAAGTAATTCTGTTCAGCCGTTCGGGCTGTACCTTGGACTAAAGGTCCCTATGGAAAATTGCATGGGGAAAACGCATTTTGGGACCCCCCTTTTTTCTCAGCCCCCGCTTGATGAATCCCCCCGAGACTTTCAGGGTAGGAGCAGAGCGGAGCGCCCCACCTATTTTGAAAATTTCGCGAGGATTCGTCAACCGGCGCCAAAGTTATTCCAAATAGAATGTTGTGGATTTCCCATGGAAACACGGTCCTAACTATAACTATCTACTGGCGACCGCCTGTAGATAACAATATATATATATATATATATTTTCACTGAAAAACCATAGGTTTCAGGGGCGTTATAGTTAGCTGGACTTTTCACTCGTACAAAACCATCGAAATTCCCCTGTTATAGTTAGTTCAGCTAACTATAACTCACGCGCCCGCAATGCACTGCTGATGACATCACATATTACATCACTCATGACATGGTCAGTGACATCACTCATGACATCACTGATGACATCTCAAATGACATCACTGAGGACATCACTGATGACATCATACAGTGAATGTGTGTTTTTCTGAAAATTACATATGTTTTATATATGTATATCTCAAGGTCGATGGAAGAATAAATGGGCATATAAGTGTCTAAATGGATGATTTGTTTTTGAAAAATTGATTGTATAACTGACTGATTAAGTGTATCTTAGTGAATACATGGTTTAGTGAGTAATGTTTAAATATGTAAATATCTGTATCACTTAGTTCCGACCAGAATCCAAATCATAGGAGTCAAATATTGCGGACACAGACCCAGTTTCGTGCTGAAGTTATTTTATTCTTCCGGTGTCGATACGCGTTTCAGCTCTCGCGAGCCTTGTTCACTCAACATGGGTTTACATTTTCAAAATGCTTTTAAAGTGACAGTGCAATGGAAGTCAACCCCACGTGGTCAACAGTGCAATAGATATAGACGAGTTGCTATTGAAAATAAGTGACAGACAAATGCTAGGTATACCTCAGATTTGGTATGTATTTTAAAGTGAAGTCCAAAATTATAGTTTTTCGTATAAAATTATTTACCATTTTACAGGAATAACAGTCAAATACCATCTATTTTAAAGCTCTTCAAACGGGGCTCACTTTCAATAGCTCACAGAAAAGTGCTGTTGCATTACAGGTTAAATACATGATATGGAACAGATACCATGAACAACACTCCTACAATTTAAAGTACTGTAAAAGAACGCGGTCTGTTGCGTGGGAATTTTGTGGTAAAAAAAGTGACATATGTATAATTAATTACATAAATAAAGATACCAGCCCAAACTCTGTAACTGAAACTTACACGATAATGCTACCACAGAGGGTATAATAGTTGTCAACTCAGTAATGTATTGTGTAGTTCTAAGTGATAAAATCAAAATTAACATAGCTGAATTACAATGCATATGGAAACAATTTGATGGGGTTTACTTGTTCCATACACTCCAGAGATATACCAATAAAATAATGATAACATCCAGGGTGGGCAGAGGGTATAGGATAGCCCTTTGTCAACCGTTATCAAACAGAATTTGCTGAAACTCAAACTCAAAGGTTGCTCATTTGACTCAGGGTACTTGAAGTTCATTTGTAAGAGCAATTAGGTCCCTGTGTAATGTGCAATAATGAATGTTTCTGTGCAAGACACGAGTTTTGATATGTGCAAAGAGACATGGTGCAAAATAGTGTGCAACATCTGACTCTTAAAATACATATATAAATATTTTTATAAATATTTTGGGCAAGGAAACAAGAGTTTATTGTTCCACCACGAGAGAAATACCTATAAATAGAAATAGAAATAGAATTGCAAACCTAAAACATGATAATTCTTAGTATGCATAAATATATAAATAAGTTACTCTATAAAACCATCAGTAATAAAAAGAAAGAACTTTGTGGTATTAAAAACCATAGGTCTAAATTGAATCCATAAAATGCATCAACAGGTGAATACCACATGCATGATTCCTACTCTTTCGACCTTGCCCAGCTGCATCTGCAAAACTATAAAACCCATTATCTTCATCATATTGCATCATTATAAGCATGTGTATAGATCTTCCGTTACATTGAGACCATTTGGGTGTTTGGTGCCTAGTTGTAGGATATATCTAGTTTCAAGTTTCCTGAGTTTATAATCTCTGTCCGCACCCCTTCTGCTGGGAGGTACTGCGTCTATCACAAAGTAGCTTAGATCTTTATTGCTGGAATGATGAATCTTTTTAAAATGTCTAGCTACTGGGTATGTATTGTCTTGATTTGTGATAGCTCGAAGATGTTGGAGAATACGTTTGTGTACCTGGAGTTTTGTACTCCCAATGTATTTCAAACCGCAAGGGAACATGAGCACATACACCGCGTATTCGGTTTTACATGTTAATAGTTTTGTAATCTTGTATTCTCTATGGCAGAATGGGGTGGAGTATGTTTCCGTGAGTACATGCTTTGCACGTCTTACAGCGGAAAAAACCCTTATGTGTCTGCAACCAAGAGGTGTTTTCTATAATCTCTGGGTTAGCAGAAACAAGACAATCCCTCATGGAGGGAGCTTTGCTGTGGGTGATGGACACCCTCTGCAGAAGCAGGGGTCCTACCACCGGGTCATTCAGTACTAATGGCCAACTCGATTGTATGATTTTATAGTTCGCTCTATGCTGTTTGCTGTATCCCATGATAAGGCGAAACTCATTGATAGTATTACATTTTTCTCCTGGCCCTGCTGTATTGGGAGTATTCATTAGTTGTTTGTCTCTAAGAAGCTCCTCCCTATCGAGTATCCTAGTTTCGGAAATAGCCTTATTAATGGTTTTTGGTGAATACCCTCTTTCTAAGAAACTATTTTTGCTAAGTTCCTGTGCTGTTTTTAAATCGGCCTCAGTACTGCAAACCCTTTTTAACTATAGCATTTCACCATATGGTATGCTGTTCACTAGAAATTTTGGGTGAGAGCTTGTCGCATGTAGGGTTGAGTTACCGGCCGTTTCTTTTCAAAAAAGGCAGGTTTCAAACCTATTGTTCAGCACAAAAACCTGGGTGTCTCGAAAGTTGATAGACGTCTCACTGATCGTTACTGTGAAATGTAGATTAAGGGAATTGCAATTGATCAGGTAAACAAATTGTAATGCCTGTTCTTTACTCCCTCGCCAGACTAGAAACAAATCATCAATGTAGCGGAGCCAAATTTTGATGTTGTGCTCCACTGTGTGTGCGTACTCCGCTTTGAGGACCAGCTCCTCCCACCAGCCCATGTGTAGACAAGCGTAGCTGGGAGAGAAGCTGGCCCCCATAGCAACCCCCCCTTATTTGTTGATATAAGAGGCTATTAAACATGAAGATGTTGTTTCTGAGGCAAAAAATTATCATAGAGACTAACATCTCACTGTGTGGCTGGAATTGTACAGGCCGCTGAGACAAATAAAATTGAACAGCATTAATGCCATCATCATGTTGGATGCTGGTATATAAGGCAGATACATCGAGTGCCATTAGTAAATAGTCATCACACCATTTGAAGTCCTTGATCTTTCTAATAAAGTTGCTTGTATCCCGCACATACGATATTAATTTCTTGACAAAGTCTTGTAAAAAATAGTCGACATATTTGGATGTGTTTTCAAGGAGTCCATCTCTTGCTGTTATGATCGGACGGCCTGGAGGTTTGATGATATTCTTATGAATCTTCGGGATGAAGTAGATTGAAGGTGCAGTCGGTTTGTCTTTTTTCAAAAATGTATACTCATCCTCGCATATAAGATCATTTTTACTCCACATTGCAAGTTGATTATGAAAGGCCTGATAAGTCGATTTTAGATTCAACATGTTTGTGCGAGAAGAGCACTCTCTATCATTGAGTTGACTGAATGCCTCCGTTTTGTAGTCCTGCTGAGACCACAAGACTATATTGCCCCCTTTTATGGCTATTGCGGATAACTAGGTCTTTGTTGGCTTTCAATTTCAACATGAGGTTGTTGTATTTTTGTTCTTGCTCTCGATATTGTCGTTTTGCCATGAGCACCGACTTGTTAAGTTTTTTTATTTTGATTGTCACTATCTCGTGAAACGCATCAATAGAGTCATGTAGTGCTATTGGCGTAAAGGTAGACTTTGGTTTGAAAGGAGTGAATTTATTCTTTCCAATCCCGCTCATGATTGTGTTTGAACAATTGGTTGTTATTGAATCCTGACTCTTATTTTCATCCCAAAGTTCCTCTAATTCATGAAGTAAAGAAAGATCCAATGTTGAGGCATCAGCTTGACTTACCTGTTCAAGGGTTGAGTTGTTGAGGGCTTGTGTTTCCTGTGAGTTCTGTAAAATGTGGCATTTTTTTTATTTGAGCTTCCTTACTCCCTTGTATATATCCATCCTTGTGGTGGCGTAATCAAAATTGTTGGCAGGACAAAATGAAAGACCCAAGCTCAATATTTTAGTTTCCTCCGGCGTCAAATTGATCTTGGATAGGTTGATGATTGTGTTGTTTATCTTTTCTTCCAGTACCCTCGTCCCCTCTTTTTGTTGTGGCTTCCTGTTTTTTCTGTTGGCTTTGCATCTCTGCCTTCGTTTGTAGTTTGCAAATGTCCTGCATTGTTTCTTTGAGGCCTTGGTCTGAGGGTGAGTCACCTTTACTCGCATAAAAAATTGAGTTCTTCCCCCGGCGAGGGTTTGGTTTTTGATGTGCTTGCATGGAGATCTCGCATTTCGGAATCTGATGTACTACCATCAGTTGAGCTAAGGTCAGAAATCGAAGTCTCATTAGTGGCTACTGTTCATTTGGGGTTTGCTGCTCATTGTGCTGGCAGTGGTTTTGAATTTAGAGGTTCTCAGCGCATCATACTTTTTGGCAAACATAAAGATTTGTCCTAGTTCGTAATCATTCTTATCTCTAAGAAATGTGTGGGCTTTCCGTTCTTTGATTTTATCCTCCTCTTTTTTGAGTCTGCTGAGCATCTCCGTCCGGAGTTTTGTAATTTCCTCAGTCACCCCTAATGTTTCGAGATCCTCATTGATTGCATCTCTTTCAGTAAACAGTTGTGCCTGATATATGTCCGCATATTTTATGAGAATTAGGGTCAGTTTGTGCAATGAGTCTAAATTGCATTCGGCCCATTTGTGCATGAGGTCTGGGTTCGGGTCTTCGTATGTCGGGGCAGTGAGGATGCGTAAGCCACATGGAATTCTCCCCACATTTATGTAGCTTTGGAGTGAGTGTGATTCCCACCATTTACTCTGTTCCATACGCATTTTCTTTTCTAGTAATTTGAATTTATATTTGACTGAGTCTGTTTCTGTTACATTGGCTGTATCATTGCGTCTAACATTGCGCGTTGCAGAGGGGTGTCGGAGAACATCTCCATGGCAGCCATCTCCCTCTCCTGTACCGACATCTGGAAGTCTATTCAATAGTTTGCTGTTGCGATGCGTAACTCCAGAAGTGCAGCCGCTCCACGAAATATGCACACTCCTCCCCCCAGAATACCCCGTTAGTCCTACCTGATTCTGTCCGAGTTCACCTTGTCCCCCGACTTGGTGTCCTACGGATTTGCACAGGATTGTGACAGGTTATCGGGTTCTGGGGGGTCAGGCGTCCGGTTCCTCCACGGATTGAAGTACTTCCTGGTTACCCCGGATGTATTGTTCCACTGAGGACGCCGACCAAAGGTTGAAGGAGGTATCCGTTAGAGACCGAGTAGAACCCAACGGTGTTAAATATCACTTCATTTCGACAAGCATCCAAATCATAGGAGTCAAATA
The DNA here is from genome assembly GCF_964204655.1 of Triturus cristatus. Classification (NCBI taxonomy): domain Eukaryota; kingdom Metazoa; phylum Chordata; class Amphibia; order Caudata; family Salamandridae; genus Triturus; species Triturus cristatus. The sequence continues at coordinate 801,368,335 of NC_140584.1, forward strand.
TTGCGGACACAGACCCAGTTTCCTACTGAAGGTATTTTATTCTCCCGATGTCGATACGCATTTCAGCTCTTGCATGCCTTGTTCACTCAACATGGGTTTACATTTTCAAAGTGCTTTTAAAGTGACAGTGCAACGGAAATCAACCCCACGTGGTCAACAGTGCAATAGATATAGACGAGTTACTATTGAAAATAAGTGACAGACTAATGCTTGGCATACCTCAGATTTTGTATGTATCTTAAAGTGAAGCCTCCAAATTATAGTTTTTCGTATTCAATTTTTTACAATTTTTATATATATATATATATATATATATATATATATTTTCAGCCGCAGCTTTTTCTGGTAAAAAAGCAATCTTGAGCCCAAATCCTTATGCGTGATTCTTTATTTATGAAATGGCAAACAAACGCCCGACGCGTTTCGGTGCAGCCGCACCTTGGTCACGGGTAGTCAGTAGTTTGTAAAACGTAAAACATATAGTGTTCAACCAAACATAAAGGTAGGACTACCTGCCCCAACTCAATAACAAAGACCTTTCCACATGGCATCCATTTTGTAACGGTCAGAATATCAAGATCATTATTTAAACATAGTGTTTTAGCCACTGAATTCAATATGTGCTTTTTTTCACCAAAACAAAAAAGAATCTTGAGTCCTGCCCCAGTGGGCGTTTAACCACAATTCATCACAAAGGCGGTTATTATAAATCAGCACATATTTTACAATGCATATATATATTTATGTTGTGTCTTAGCCCCTGTGGGCAATTTCTCATGTCCTGCCCCAGTGGGCCATAATTATCAGTGACCATAATCCTTATACAAATAATTATCTCAATTCAATCCAACCAAATCATAATTTCTTAGGGCCTCTGTAAATCAATCTTCTTAGCGGTATGCTGACAGTTTTGGTCTCCTACAAAAAATATAAAATTGTGCAATCACTATGAATATATGTGAATAATAAAAACAAACTTGTAGCTTCTTATTTACACGATAAAATACAATGCAATTTGAGTTTACAATCAGCACGTTTCAATGATTAACCCAAATGAACCGACATCTCTTCATCCTTATTTAAACCTAGTGGCTGGACGGTATCATATTTTATAATCATTCTGGACTCCAATTTTCGTAATTCTTTTACTCTGTCTCCGCCCCTTTCTGATTTGGGAATCCTATCCAGGGCACAAAATTGTAGGACATTGTTTTTTTTTCCATGTCTTTCTTTAAAATGTCTAGCAATAGGATATTGCTTGTCCTCATTGGTAATTGCCCTGGTATGTTCTAAAATTCGTTTCTTCACTTGATGAATGGTACTCCCAATATATACTAGTGGGCAAGGACAACATAAAGCGTACACGCAAAAATCTGACTTGCACGTTAAATGTTTTTGTATCACATATGGTTTGTGACTTTTTGATAAAGAAAATTCCTTTCGATTCACGCTGTTTTTGCATGCTTTACATGAATTACATGTATAGAATCCCTTTATTTCTCTCCAATTCTTCTCTTCATTTTTTACAGTACTACTGCAAAGAAGGTCTTTAAGGGCTGGACATTTTCTGAATGTAATTTTTGGTTGACTTCCCACTGATTCTTTGAATACTGGGTCAATGTTTAAGACATGCTTCGGTATTGAAGTCGGTGCATTCCGTGTCAGTGGACCGGAGATGAGCATCAAGAAGTCAACGAAGGTAGGACTTGAGCAGAGTTGTTAGTGGGGAGAGTGCGCGGTGAGCGTTAAGGACATTAGTCGTAATAGCGCCTCCGTATTTCTCAATCAGGCTTTTTATTAGGGATTAAGCCACAACCACAGCCATTATGTCCGCAGACGCATTGCGGAACCGGGAAGAAGCTGCCAGTTCGATGTTTCTGGACTCCCCGGCTGGGGAGCCACAAGTTGTCACACATCCCGCAATCATGTCTGGAAGCCCCAATATTCGGGAAATATTTAAAAAACTGGAAAAACTTATGCGCTCAGAGCAATCTAAGTGGTGGGAGCATAGATCGCTATCCCGCTACTTGGAGGTCGGAAGGGTACCGAGAGGGCTGCGCATAACATTGGCGCCAAGTTATGAAAGTCCGGACCCGGATATGCTCGCAGAGTGGGCAGAATCCAACCTCGAGTCATCTAGCAGGCTTATGAAGATCCTAATTAAATATGCGGAGAGTGATCGCGCCAAACTGCAAACACAAATAGAACTTTTGGAGGTGGAAATCAGTAAAATGGAGAGTACAGAACAGATGAAAAAACTGAGGGACGATATGTTGGTACGTCTTAAGAAGGATGAAGAGGTCATAAAAAGGAGAAAAACATTTAAATTTGAAAGGGATCGGATTGATTATGTAAATGGCCAAATCTTTACCTATGCTCGTAAATATGATGCAGTAAAAGCAAGAGCCAATAAACCGCCACAAGGGAAGTTGAGTGAAGCAGCAGCCTTGTCGACATCAACTTCGGAATTGAGCTCAGCTGCAGAAAGTGACCCGGAAGGGGAAAGCACTAGAACACAGCAATTGGGGGTTTACGAAGCTATCCCTAGCACAGGAGGTCGACTGCCTGTGCCAAGACAGACGCGACACTCTGAGGCCACGAGTGTTACCTGGAGCAACAAACAAAAGCTCAACTATAAGCGAAACCAGAGACGAAAATGCCGCAAAAGGAAATAAGAATATGGGCAAAAGGACAACGAGGGGAAGATGGAACCGATTCCAGAGCAGGGGTCAGAAGCCAACATGAGTTCCAAATCAGTAATTAACCTCACTACTTTGCCCTTAACATCAGTGGAAATGACAGTCCTGGGATTAGGCTTATCATACTGCCCCCCTTGTAATTTTAATTATGCTGACACAAGAATGGACACATTCAGATTTATACGCAAACTGAAATTGAGTAAATTTCATATTTTACATCCTAATAAGAAAAATAGTTTGCAAACATCAGAGAATCTGGAAAGTCCACCGTTACTAACAGCTGGTGATGTGGATCTTTTTCAAACAGCATGGGATCTGCAGAACGATCAGGGAGGGGCATCCAATACCAGGGGCTTTTCACAGCACAACACGAATAGAGCATTTGAAACACCATTTAAGCCTAAATCCACCTTTCAACCAATCATGCTTCGTGACAATTTGGATGTCTATCATGAACTTGCCGTGCAAGACTTGAAGAAACTATACAGTGCTACCAACAAAGTCCGCCACAGTATAAATAAACAGAATTTATGTTACCATCAACTCATGAAGAAATTCGAGGAAAACACGGACATAATTGTGCGGCAGGCAGACAAAGGTGGCAACGTAGTCTTATGGCCACGGCAGCTTTACATGGAGGAAGCTGAACTACAATTGTCTGATATAGCTTGCTATAAAAAGAGCAACATCCATTCTGTCAAAGCGGCGTGGGAAGAACACTATCGCAAACTCATGGCTTGGAGAAGTGGGGGCCTGTTGACCAACGAGGAGTATCGTTTTCTGAAAAAGGAACATCCTGTTATCCCCACATTCTACCTGATTCCCAAGGTGCATAAGAACATTGCCAAACCACCAGGCAGGCCAATAATTTCGGCTATTAATAGTGCCTTGGAAAACACTTCCAAATATGTGGATTTTTTTCTTCAAGAGTGGGTGAGGGGGCTCAACTCGTATGTACAAGACACATCTGATTTTTTGCGCAAAGTTGAACATATACCATGGGAGGCAGACATGTTATTTATGACTCTTGATGTAACCTCCCTGTATACGTCAATAAGACATTGTGATGGCCTGAAGGCAGTGGAACATTTTTTAAACTTGAGACCAATAAGTTGTGTGTCCCATAACAAAATGCTGCTACATATGATAACTGCATGCCTTGAGCAGAATTTTTTCCTTTTCAATAATCAGGTCTACCAACAAATCCGGGGCGTGGCCATGGGGGCCTGCTTCTCCCCCAGTTACTCATGCTTACACATGGGACTGTGGGAGGAGCAGGTTCTGATGGGCGAGGTCAAGGATGTTGTGGTTAATCATGTTGTATTATACCTGAGGTTTATTGATGATTTGTTTTTTATTTGGAAAGGATCTAAACAGAGTGCAGAGGCGTTTGTGGACAAATTGAATATGAATTGCCTGAATTTACAATTCACATCAGCCATAAGTGAGAATTCTGCATTTTTTCTGGATGTGGAGCTTTATGTGCAGGACAGTAAATTGGTTACCAAGCATTTTAGAAAGCCCACTGCTGGCAACACAATTCTTCATCCCTCTAGCCATCATCCCCAGCATTTAATACGTAGCATCCCGTATGGCGAGATGCTGCGTATACGACGGATTTGCAGCTCGGACACGGACTGCATCCGTGCCCAAGATGCCAGTAAACTTCGCTTCTTGGAAAGGGGTTATTCAGGCAAAATCATTGATAGCGCAATCAAGAAAACAAGAGGCATATCTAGATGTGATACTTTGGTCCCCAAACAGAAACAAGTTAGTGCTAGTGAGGATACTTTAAATGTGCAATCCAGGATTATATTAACTTTTAGTCGACAACATCAGGAATTAAGGAAAATCTATTCCCGCAATTGGAACTTGGTACAGGGGGATCCCGTCAATGGCGAATTAGTAGCCAAAAAACCAGTTCTAACCTTTAGGAGATCAGTTTCGATGAGTAATAAGTTGGTCAGCAACTGTCCTGAACTGAGCACTCCGACAACCTGGATGGCACAAATTAAGGGTTTTAAAAAGTGTTCCACTTGCAAAGCTTGCAAATTTGGACAGAATAAAACCCATTACACCAGTCCTTTTAAGTCTGAACCCACCCTGATAAAGAAGAGAACCACATGCAAGACAGAATATGCTGTGTATGTGCTGGAGTGTCCTTGTGGACTGAAATATGTGGGTAGCACTAGGTTACCGGTCCACAAAAGGATACTCCAGCACATCAGGGCAATTACAGGAAAGGATCAGGCATATCCTGTCGCTAGACATTTTGAGCTATTACACGAGTGTAACCCCAAGTTTCTCCATTACTATGTTATTGACATGGTTCCACCAATGAAGCGTGGGGGTAACCGAGAGGGCAAATTACGCCTCTTGGAGACACGATACATCTTAGAGCTCAACACAAAAAATCCGGCTGGATTAAATGCTAGTGAGGACTTTTTTACCTGCTTGTAGGACCAGTCAATTACTCAATTAATGGGTATTTTCATGACATGTTTTGTGGGGAGTGACAACTTCAAATAATTAACAGTTCATAGATAGGGATATCTGAAATCTGAGGAAATGAAAATGAAACACCTATTACCGGGAGTTGGTAATACCATATATGAATTTAGATCCCATACATCTTCTTTTAACTGTTTTTTAATAACAAGGAAACTAACTGGTTTTGCACATATATCTTTTTTAGAGGAAGGATTTCATCCTTTTGCACTATTTTTGCACTATTTTGCACAAACTTTTTGAGTGGTTTGTTTAAATTGTGGTTGTAACAAAGGAGTCAACGGCCCACTTGGGCGGTATTAAACTAATTTTTCATTAATTTCACTGAATGGAAAAGGATAGCCAGTCACTGAGGGGAATGTCAGCTATATATTGACCAAGAATTTTAGAATAGTAATACAAACAACTCAGGGAGGTGTATTTGACACCCTAAATAAATGTCGCAAACAAAGATTTTTGTGAATATTGTAAATAATCTCAATAACAAGTACACAGTAACATAGGAAAATCTGTTTTTAGATATATTCAGGTTTTAAAGATTTATATATTTTTGTATGTATTTATTCTATGTATTTATATAATGATTGATCTTACTGTGTATATACGTCGACATGTTGTAGTATTTCTTCTATGTCAAACAGGCTGCAATGACACCTGAAACTCATTTCCTGTTTACCACTTTAAATACCACTCGTACCGTCAGCAATGTGTCATGTGATCAAGACCCGAGTGGGGGTCGAAACGCGTTATGGCAGACAGGCTGGGCAACCAATAAAGCACTTTTGATTGGCACTAATCGTTTGGGTCCGCTTCTCGTCTCTGTGTTCGAGCGAAGCACTGGCAGTGGCGTTTTTTCATTCATATATATATATATATATATATATATATATATATATATATATATATATATATATTCACCGAAAAAACCATAGGTTTCAGGGGTGTTATAGTTATCTGGACTTTACACTTGTACAAAACCATTGAAATTCCCCCGTTATAGTTAGTTCAGCTAACTATAACTCGCGCGCCCGCAATGCACTGCTGATGACGTCACATATTACATCACTCATGACATGGTCAGTGACATCACACATGACATCACTGATGACATCTCAAATGACATCACTGATGACATCACTGATGACATCATCCAGAGAATGTGTGTTTTTCTGAAAATTAAATATGTTTTATATATGTATATCTCAATGTCGATGGAAGAATAAATGGGTATATAAGTGTCTAAATGGATGATTTGTTTTTGAAAAATTGATTGTGTAACTGACTGATTAAGTGTATCATAGTGAATACATGGCTTAGTGAGTAATGTTTAAATATGTAAATATCTGTATCAGTCTCTCACTTTGTGTATAAGTGGCTGCATGGGTTGGTGAGTAGCTACATGGGTGTCTATATAGGTTATTAGTTGGTTTTTTGAGTATCAGTCTGAGTGTCTGCATGGTTCGGTGGGGGGTATTACGTAGTTCATAGTTGCATGAATGAGTGACTCACTGTTTGTATGTGTTGAAGACAGCATGTGTGCAGGACTGTATGGGTGGATGAGTGTGTGTATGGGTGTGTTAGTGAGTGAATGACTGTCTCAATAGTGTCTTTATGAGTAACTACATATGTTTTAAACTAGTATATGTGACTATTGGTGTATATAAGTGAGTACATGTGAGAGTGAGAGATTTAAAGAGTTCCTGTATGAATAAGTATGTGTTTCTATAAGTGATTGTTTAAAAGACTAAGTATGTGTAAGTTTCCGTAGAAGTAAGTGTGGTGGTGTGTGTATAACTGTATATGCAAGTAAATGTATGTTTGATTCTTTATTAGCATGAGTGACTATGTGTGTGAGTAACTCTATGGATGAGTGGCATTGTGTAACAGGATGTATAGGTGTATGAGTACATATGATGAGTGAGTACATGTATGAGTGACTGTATAGGACTGTTGGTGAATGAGTGTATGTGTATGTGGATCTTAGAGTTACTGAAGCGGTTGTTGTAACTGGTATTGGTATGTCCATTGTTTTGAAAATTGTAGTCTCTATTTTTGAATGTGTGTATCAAAGGTTATATTAGGGTGAGAGGAGGTCTGCCACTCTATCACAAGGATGATGTCATCAGTGATGTCATCAGTGATGTCATTTGAGATGTCATCAGTGATGTCACTGACCATGTCATGAGTGATGTAATATGTGACGTCATCAGCAGTGCATTGCGGGCGCGCGAGTTATAGTTAGCTGAACTAACTATAACGGGGGAATTTCAATGGTTTTGTACAAGTGAAAAGTCCAGATAGCTATAACACCCCTGAAACCTATGGTTTTGTCGGTGAATTTCTGAGGTTTTTTAAATGCTAATTCCTAACTATAACGTGCCTGAAACCTATGGTTTTTTCTGTGAATTTCAAAGGTTTTTTAAATGCTAATTTCTAACTATGCCTACAGAGATAGGACATGTGAAGAAAGAAGAAAAAAATGCACAGAAAGAGAAAAAAAAAGTGCAGAAAGAAGCAACAGAAGTCCTCAAAGACGAAGAAAAGTGCAGGAAGAAGGATAACGTGCAGAACGAACCAACAGATGAGCAGAAAGAAGCCTTGTTGCAAAATCATCCTGTACCCTCAACTTTTTCAGACGGATACTGGTGGTAACTGAGTCTGACTAACCAGTCCTAGAGCCAGTGCTATGTTAAAAGACACTTAGAATACAGTGAAAACACCTACATACACTAGGGAACATTATGCATTGGGGTCCCCCTGTGATTAGCATGACCTCCTCTGTAAGCCCCTTGTATTTAATAGGGCAGGGGGATTAAAACTACCTCTTAAAACAGGCCACAGGGCGTTTTTACACACGTTAACTCAGGCCCCGTCCCCTCCCTTCACCACTGTGTAAACACACCCTGTGTCCGTTTTTAGTTGGGAGATTAAGTTCATTTGAATCCTGAGGGTCCCTAGGGTCCAACTAGCCCACTAGGTACCTCCAGTAAGTGCCACAGAGCTGCGTTGCAGAGAGGTGTAAAAAGTGGCACGGCCTGGGCCACCTCTCTGCAATGCAGCTCATCAGTGGCGCTTATTGGAAGCACTTGGTGGGCTAGTTAGCCCCCAGGGGCCCTCAGTATTGAAGGGAAATTATATCCCCAATTTAAAACCTGCCATAGTGCGTGTTTGCACACGTCACCTCAGGCCCCGTCCCCTCCCTTCACCACTGTGTAAACGCGCCCTGTGGCTGTTCTAAGTTGAGAGATTAAGTCCTCTTGAATCCTAAGGGTCCCTAGGGTCAAACTAGACCACTAGGTACCTCCAGTAAGCGCCACAGGGCTGCGTTGCAGAGAGGTGTAAAAAGGGGCTTGGCCTCAGAACACCTGTCTGCAGCGCAGCTCCCTGGCGCATACTGGAGATGCCTGTTGGGCTAGTTGGCCCTCAGGGACCCTCAGTATTGAAGAGGAATTAATTCCCCAACTTACAACTCGCCAGGGGGCGCGTTTGCAGAGTGCTGCAAGGAGGGGGCGTGGCCTCCGGCACGATGCCAGTCTTTTATTTATTTAAATTTTTTAAGAAGGGAGGCTGTGTGGTTTCCCTTCTTATTCTAATTTATTGGCCCTGATGACCCCCCATCCCCCAGGGCCTGTCTCCTAATTATATTTTTTTGACCCCAATCCCCAGGGCCGGCCACTGTTTTTTATTATTTTAAAAAAATATATATTTATAGACACACCTAGGACATGCTGGACAAACCGTACGTACCTATCACCATGACGATTTGCGTGATATTCATTTAAAGGTGACTATGCATACAATGAATCCACGTGGAATGTATTTACACCACTAGTGAAGCTCTGACATGTCTGATGCCCTACCGTGCCTAATCCCGGTAGACACCCTTGTCGTTTATTTATACAAACATGGGTAGCTATTGACGGGCACATTTAATACACATGCACACCAAGCCATTCAAAGGGGATTCGACAAAAATTCGACCAAAACTATGCAAGAAACCCCCCTCACGATTAATAAAACACACATCCACTGCCGGATGTGTAATACTTTTTATTTTACTCTCTGGAAAGGGGACGAACATCACTTGAAGAGTCACAGCGCCCTTGACAGAGCCCAATGCTGTGTTACACCCACCATTGCCTGCTGAGTGCCACACACCTCTGTGTTGTATTCCACTAGCTAGTGCATATGCTATGACACTCTCTAGCCCATGTGCACTGTAACACCACCCCGTGAATATGTCATGCCACACTTGTCTTCGCACGGGTTATATTGCCCCATCTAACGTGCCTTCCTCGATGCCTATGTTATAACGCACAGTGCTATGCCATACATGTTACAATCTGGGATCCATATCTTTGTCACAGTGCATATGCAACGTTACACTCCCCAGCACATATTTTATATTACAACTTTAGAGACTAGTTAGGTTACACAACACTGCCCTGTGCATATTACACTCCAAGGCGCATATCGCATAACACTCGCTAGTGCCTGTGCTATCTCGCGCTCTCCAATGAATCTGTCATTGCGCACAATGTATTGCATATTATATTTCACGCCCGGTTCATCTTATATCACACTTTTTGGTGCATAGTTTATACCATACACTATATCTAGTTTTCATTTTCAATCGTGCTCTCAGGACTATGTTCTATATAACACTGTGTTCACCTACCCTTTTCACGGGCATTACATTTTGCGTTAGGGGGTGGAGGGTCAGGGGGTGTTTCTGCCAAGTGAGCCCGGAGTCACAGTCACAAACGTCCTCTTCTTCCTGAATAAAAGTGAGATTATGCTGCATACTTGTTCATATTTTAAGTAGTTCGCACAGACACACGTTTTAAAAACAATAACGTTCCGAATACCCGCCTTCTCTGAACAGTTAGCTTGCTGCCCCATCGCCCTCCTCCCTATCCTCTGTTGTGTGAATCCATGGACTAGCCTCCTCCCTCCTGCCATGCATGGTCTGATGTGCTGCCACTGCCCTCAATTTAGTATGATGTACCAGTCCACTCCTCCTGCTCTCCATTGCCCAATTCTATGTCCCATCATTGACCTCCTGCTTAAACTCTGTGCTTAGCTTGCTGCCCCTATTCTCTTTCCCCCTGCCCTCCGATGTCTTTGTGCATGCCCCTGCTCCATCCTTTTTGCCCACCATGTTCCATGGACCTGCCACTCCTACCTACTCTGAGTGTTCTGTTGAGCTGCCACTCCCCTCCCACCTGCCTAGCATTGTCAGATGACTGTAACCTGTCCCTGCCACCTCCACCCTGCCTGTCCACATGCCATGCCCCTATCCTCTTCCTCCGGTCCACATGGTCCATTGTACTGCCACACCCTTCTGCCCTCCCTGGTCTGTTGTGCTGCAACTGCTCCTCCTGCCTGCCCCGTGCGGTCTGTTGTGAGGCCCATTCCCCTGAACTTTCTTGTCTGTGCACAGGTCCTGACCCTCCCTTCTATCCTCCATCGTCCTTTGTGCATGCCCCTGCACCCTCCTTCTTGCCCATCATAGCCATTGTGCTGCCACTAACCCTCCCACTTGCCATGCATGGTCTTCTGTGCTGCCATGATCCCTGTGTGGTCAGTTAGCTGCCCCTGACCCCCTCCCACCTTCCCTCCATGGTCTGTGTGTATGCCATCACAGTCTCACTGTTGCTCTTCATGGTGTGTCTTGCTTCTAGTGCCCATCCTGCCTGACCTCCATGGCTATCTTGCTGCTCCTGCCCTGCCCCCTTGCCCACAGCCCTCTGTTTACATGTGCAGACCCCTAATCCCTCCCTCCTGGCTTGTCTGTTCCATTGTAATGCCCCTGATCCGTCCCTCCCGCCCTTTATGGTCTGTTATGCTGCAGCTTTCTCTCCTGTCTGTCCATTATGGTCAGCTAGCTACCATTGCCTCTTGCCCCTCTGTTCTCTGTTGTCCATGTGCATGGTCCTGTCCCCTCCCTCTTGCTTTCTATGGATTGTTGTGCTGCACTCCCGTCCCGCATGCCCTGTGTTGTGTATTGTGCTGCTGCAAACCCTGATGCCTGCCCTGCAGGGTCAGTTTGGTGCACCTCTCCATGTCCCTCCTGTCCTCTGTTATCCAAGTCCATGTCCCTACCCCATTTCCTTCCATGATCCAATGTACCATACTTGCGAACATTTTGAACTTGGTAAGAGGGAGATTTTGAAAAAAAAACTGGGATATTGATTTTCCCCTTTGAGTTACATTGAAAAAGAGGAGATTGTAGACAGGAGACAGATTAAATAAAGCCCATTTGAGCTTAAAAACTTTGGACGTTTCCTGGCTGAATCGGGTCTGTTGGCATGTATGGTTGTACTACCATTGCCTCTTCCTTCTGCCCACAATGGTCTATTACATTGCCACAGCCTCTCTTGCAAGTCCTGTATTGTTGCTTTGTTGCCCCTGCCCCCCTTTCCACTGCCCTCCATAGTCTGTTGTGCTGCCACGGCCCTTCCTGCCTGCTCAGTGTGGTTAAATTGTTGCCTTTGCACCCTCCTGCCTGCCTTCAATTTTCAGAGTCCGTGCCCCTGGCCTCTGCCTCTCAACAGTATCCTAATGAACAACTAGATTGCTAACATTCTATATTTATTACAAAAGTGTGGAACGCCTGACATCATCTAGTTGTAATCAAAACTGTAATACCGAGAGCCTTTCCTTTAGAAATTACATATATGAGAGGGTCTTATTGGCATCAAAATTATGGTTAGTGCTCTAAAAGACTAAAATAAGGACATATTTTCTGAGTTTTCAAATAGCGACAAAGCACTTTTAAATTATTTGTTATCTTTATGTTTTTTTATCCAGTTGACCACTTGATTAAATGTTGCACTTAGGGGAGAGGATGTGGTGTTACTTCCAGAACTGCAGACTTTGCAACTGGGGACCAGGTTGGAGTTTCTGCTTCAGCTCGACATTCTGTGATTCTGGTCAAATCACTTAGTCTCCCCATGTCTACAACCAAAATGAATTTGTTCTTGTGTGATGTAACCAATGCTCATGTAAAGCACTCCAATACCTGACAAGTCTGCACTATATAACACTGCAAAAACACAAAATAATAAGTGTTTTGCACACTTCTGTCATTGGGCTATATTTGGGCTACATCTGGGTGATTTTGGGCTACATTTGGGCTCTTTTGTCTCCGGTGGCCATTTTGGGAGATTTATTTGTTATGAAGTTTCCTAATTTCCTCATGTACTGCAGTCTCCTCAGTAGGAAATGCTTTCAGTTTTTTACTTTGATTCCATCATGAAGGTATTCAGATATGTCACACATTTGCCATAAATTCTGAATGTTAGCACTCTAGTTGCTCATTAGATCACTGTAGTAAAACTACTGTTCACCATGGAAGTCTCCTCCTGGTATTAAAAGTGCATGTTTCAGTCTGCATGTCAGAATTGTTTAATGAAATAGAAGAGGATTTGAGAAGTCACTCAAAATGTGCCCTCATTTTCTTTCTTCAGCATTAATCATAATTTCTATGGCAAAATGAACCCCCTCATTGTGTTCCTTTTTAAATTAAATGTTTTAAGTGTTACCAGTTTATTCCAATCAAGATGGCTTCAGGTGTGCCATACTTTTGTCATAATGAAGACAGTAAGCGCTCTAGTTGTTTTTAAGAACACTCTAGGACATTCTGTCATTGGGCTATACTTGTTCTACATCTGGGTGATATTTGGGCTACATTTGGGATCTTTTGTCTCTGGTGGCCATCTTGGGAGACTTATTTGTTATGAAGTTGATGCAGATTGGGGTGAACAAAATCTCCCTACTTCCACGGATAGAGTACTTTCACAGTTACACGCACATACACTCACCAAACACTAGGGCCCATTTCACTAACATACACTCAAATACTCCACCAGCACTGAACCTGTGGAAAGAAAACCTCCTAAACACCCCACATCTACACTGAGGTCGAAAAGACCTAGTTATTGTAATTGTCCTGAGTCATAATCTACACAATCTATACATCAATAATCAAATAGAGTACTCAATAATTGACAAGAAATAATCACCAACACCGTATTTAAAATTATGATTCTTTATCTAAAATTAGTCAAAAGAAATTAATCAGAATAAATCATTTTCTCATAATTACCTATTCTAGCTAAATGTCAGAATGGGTCATCAGGACAAGTCTCTCAGTAGAAGTCTCCCGAGTCACCGTCCTCACAGCATCGATCGATTCTCACCAACGCAGGTTTGGGAAGAAGTGGCAAAGTGGCCTCCCTCCCTCTCTAGGCTAACAATATTTATAATGAAACTTGCAATATTATAGAAACATTAAATGTTCTACACGTCCGCCGAACCGCTGAGCAGAGCGAGCAGGAAAGGATGTAGCATCGCTACATTTGGAAAATCTCCGCTCAGGAAAAATCACAAAAATAAAAAGACAGAACAGGAACTAAAAAAATTTATCCTTTAACATCCACATTTCCTCAGTGCTAACACGATGACTTCAGAGTCCATTCAGTTCATTCTTTATGGCTCCTTTGTTCTCCAAGGCTATTCAAACATTTCTTGGTTCTTGGAGACTTGCCCAGCACTGCTACTGTCCTCACGGAAAGTTTTAACCAGGCGAAGACTGTGGTCAGATGATTCAACCATATTCAGCAAGGCCCTCTCATCACAAATCTTTCACTCGAGGCCAGGCTGCAAACGGCGGACATTTTACGCTAGGCCAAAATGGACCATCTTAATTAAAAGAGACAAAAACAACGTTACCACAGCATAGTGATTAAACAGTGTTAACCCCACTAATACCCTTATGTGTATGTAATTATCTAGCTTTCGCAACACAGAAAAGCATTAGTTCAAAAGCGTTTCGTGCTTTAAAATAAACAGCACTCAGCAACGTTTATTTAATAAAACATGCACATTTATTAAATAGCAATACGAAAGCATTCCCTCGTGTCAGTTTTCTTCTCATTAGTTCACGTTGATAAGTTTGAACATATACACAAAACAAATAATTAATAATTTAATAATTAGTAATTTTAATTATGACAAATAGACAAACCAGAGCTTAAAAACCCAATAGATTTTCATCAGAAAATCCTACTCCAGCAATCCCCCCTTTGGTGATTTTATCACCAAATAACCCAAAAAAAAAAAATAATTTAGTGAAATTTAGTCCCATTTTAGGAAAAATTGGAATTGTCTTTTTCTCCTTACACAACACTACACACCAGACACTCTTTCATCATCCCTCTTTGTTTCTAAGTAGACACTCTCCCTTAATTCTTCTAATTCAATTTCTTGTGGTTCTGTTTTCAACCTTTTATTTCTCTTTTCATTGTTTCTTTTAATTAATTTCTTTTTCCCTCCCCTGTTTTTACAACACAAACACACCAATCTCAATATCAATAAAGCAACAATTATACAAGTTAAAGGAAACAATATCTTCCCTATAATAGTACTACCTATTTTTGCAATAAAACTCTTAACAGCAACTATTTTATCAGCTATTTTAGTCCAAATACTTTCAGCTTCAAGTGGTACTAATTCTTCATGCAAATCAGTAATATTTTTGATATAGACCTTCAGGTCTTTGCTTTCGTCTGGAATGTAAGTGCAACAATGTTGAACTTTCAGCATTCCACAAACTCCACCCTCCTTAGCTAATAGAATATCAAGAGCAAGTCTATTTTGCATAGACATGGCACGTACGGCAATTAGTTCCGTATTCACCAAAAGAAACCCTCCAGCGGTATTTGTCGATAAGCGATCCACCACTGTTGACAGTTTCCGAATCCCATAAGCATTTAAAGAAATTCCCACTGCTGGAATTAAAGCTCCAAAAATGTCACCCACTATTTCAGACCAAGTTTCCCTCTTGAAGCGCATTAGTAAATTAATATGTTCTACATCTTCTATTCTATCTATATGAAAGATCTTTGGAAAAACCAGGCCCACATAACACGTGCCATACCAATGGTCAGGCAACTTGTAATAAGCCTTGTTCCCACAAACATAATACACTCCCGGAAAAATTGTATCTTCTCCACCTCTGAAACCCCATCCTGTTGCAATGAAGTATGTATCATGGCATTCACTAGTCCCAACAAAATATGTATCATATTGGGATTTCCCTCTTGTAATGCACAGCTTACCCTTCTGTGGTGCATCTAAAGCTAAAGTTGGACTAACCCCATTTCTCAATTCTTTTCCCATCTCAATGTCCCAAATTGTCTCACTCACTTTATATTTCCCTGCCTTTTCATGCATACTCAATCTCCTTTCCTCCACCATGTTTAGGAAAGCTTTCTCCTCTTCTTCCAAACTACAAGTTAAATTATTCTTAAAAATGTAATCTAATGTTAATTCTTCTTTCTCAATAAAAATCTCACCAAAAATGTTAGCTTCTTTAGCTGGATTCAGCTCTTTGTTCATTGGCAAGTGCCCAAAAATACTATCTTTGTTAGACATTTTATAATCTATTTTCCCTAACAGATAAAAAACACTACTTAATACACTACAAGAAATTCCATACGTAGCTGGTAAATGGTGATAAGTAACACCCTCTTAAACGGATGCAGGTAATTGCATACAAACATAGCAATCCCTAACTTCCATTGTTTTCACATATTCGTATAGCAACTTTGAAAAAACATTACTAGAAAAATCATTAATTGACCTATCTTTATGCATGTAAGTATTTCTAATTATAGTTGGAACTTCTTTTTGCGAACTCTTCTCTGTATTTGTCTCATTCTCAGTATGTATTTCAAATGTACCTATTGAAACTCTAAATGTAACTAATAAAGCTAAAACACCCCATAGTAGCATTAATAATCCAGTACAGCAGCAGCACATTCTACACCATCTTCTTAAGAAGGCACATCTACTTTGATTATTCTCTATGTTAGCCATTTTACTACTTTGACCTTGTCTTTTGACTTAGCCTCTACTACTCCACTACTGAAATTTCTCGAACTTTGGATTACTTCAGACAGCTGAATTTCAGACTTTTTCCTTTTCACTTTCTCCAAGTGATTTCTTCAGTTCACTCAATTTGGATATTCATCACTTTTCACTCCTTCTTCTTCAGCAACATCAAATTGTATCAGATCATCAACAACATCCTGTGCATCCGACTCTACTCCAATGTCAGTCAGGATAACTTTTAAGATTCCAACAGATTTTTCCTTTTCCTCAACCACTTTTCTCAAGATCCCCTCCGGATTGTCTCGATTCACTGTTTCTTCTTCTCCTTCTTCAGACAGTGCCACATAAGACCATTCCGGTGATCTGTACTTTTGGTTGGGTCTTCTAATTCTCTTTATCTCCTCAGGTTCTCTTGACTCCTTTTGCTCCTTCCTTTTTACTTCGTTTTGACTCGACACTTCATTCACTTGTTCAGCTTTCGATGTATTTCCTCTTATCAGTCTGTATCTCAGCCTCTTTACTCTGTTGTTAGGCCAAAAATCTCCTCTTACGACCTTTTTCGGTCTTGTTTCTGTATTATTTCTTTCTCCAATCCAAGTTCTCTTCCTCAGAACTCGACCCTCTGATTTTCCATTCTCACTTTCATACGATTCTGTTTCAAATGCCTCTTGTTCTTCAGCAGTTTTCTTTCGCTCCACAGTCTTTTTCACCACTATTTGAGACTTCCCTACTTCTTTCCCTCCTCGGGTCTCCGACACGCAATCTTCTTGCTGTCTACTTGTCCCTTCACATAACTTGTCAAGAATGTTCCCTACACCTCCTCGGGGGTCTTCCGCAATCTGTCCCTCTCTATCTTCTTCTGACCCTACTTCTTCAGATATAATCTCAAGTGGTTCTTCAATCTCCTCCTCTTCTGATTCAGGAGTAATTTCTGTGGAACTGCTCTTTTCTTTTCTTTTTCCTCCACTGCTTTTTGGAACTTCAGGCTCTCTTTCAGAATCTGATCTCCTTTCTGAGATTCTCAATTGTTCTCTTGAAGCCTTTTCTGCTTCTTTTCCTGAACTTTGATTTTTTCTCACTGGTTCTGGGTCTTCATCATCACTGGAATCTGACTCTTCAAAATACTCTCTACCAGTCCCATCTTTTGGGTTTGGAACTCTCAGAGTATGACTCGCATGCACCCAGTTTTTCACACCAGCACACTTCACTGCAGTTGTCGTAGTTAGAATGACTTGGCTTGGTCTTCCCCACCTTGGAACCAAGCAATTTCTTCTTCTGTGAACTTTAATCCTCACCCAGTCTCCTGGACTCAGATCATGAGCTTGCTTCTTCTCAAGTGTGATAGCTTCTTCTCCAATCTGGTGAAACACAGAATGAACTGCGTCAGCCAGGCCTTTACAGTAATCCAAAATCATGTCATCAGTTATTGTCATCAACTTATTGACAGGTACATATGCATGTCGCATTGCACGTCCCATTATGATTTCGTGCGGACTTAAACCAGTAGTTCTATCTGGAGTAGATCTAATAGTCATTAGCACTAGAGGCAAGACATCCGGCCATTTCATACCAGTGGCTAAACACATCTTACCAATCCTGTTCTTGATTGTGCCATTTATCTGCTCAACAACACCAGAAGCCTCTGGTCTGTATGCACAATGTAGCTTCTGCTGTATGCTTAATGCTTCACAAATCAAACTCATGAGTTCATTATAGAAGTGTCCACCTCTATCAGACTCAATCGTTACCGGAAATCCGTACCTAGGAATCAACTCTCTTAACAGTAACTTTGCCACTGTTACTCCATCATTTCTCCTAGTCGGATAGGCCTCAACCCATCTTGAAAACAAACAGACTACCACTAGTACATACCTCAGTCTGTTCACTTGGGGCATTTCAATGAAATCAATCTGCATTCTTGTAAAAGGTCCTCCTTCTCTACCTATTGTTCCCAGACTCACCACTGTCTTTTTCCCTGTGTTAAATTGCTGGCAAATCAAACATCTTTGACAGATACTTTCTGCAATTGTCCTGAACTTTGCATTGTACCAGGTTTGCTTAAAAGACCTAATCATCGAATCCCTTCCCAAATGTCCCTGGCCATGATACATCCTTGCCATTGCTGACAGCATGGAGTTCGGCATTACTGGTCTGCCATCTCTATAGACCCAAACATGGTCTGTCTCTCTTGGGGCACAACCTGCCTTAATCCAATCTTTCTTTTCTTCCTCCTCTGCCTCATCCTGCAACTGTTTCACTTCATCCCACGTCTCTAAGACATTAGTAAACATCACAGAACAAAAAGACATTTCACCTTCTTGTTCCCGATTAATGGACTGGTTATTCTTGGCGTAATATTGAGCAATGTCATTTGCATAACGGTTGCCCACTGTCACAAAATCATCTCCTTGTCCATGAGCAGCACATTTCACAACTGCTAATTCTTTAGGCAGCTGTATCGCCTCAAGTAATTTCCCAATCACTTCAGCATTCTTTATTGGAGTCCCACTCGACGTCAAGAAACCTCTTTGTAGCCAAAGTTGGCCAAAGTCATGCACAACTCCAAATCCATACTGACTATCAGTCATCACAGTCGTTCTCAAATCTTTCCCAATTTCACAAGCTTTTGTCAGAGCCACTAATTCAGCAACTTGCGCAGATTTCACTCCTTTCAATGATGATGCTTCCATTACTTCTGAAACCTTACACACTGCATATGCTGCACATAGCACACCCTCATCATTCCTCAGGCATGATCCATCCACAAACAACACATGATCACTCTCATGCAAGGGAAGATCCATTATGTCTGGTCTCGGTTTTGTACAGTAATCAAGCACATCCAAACAATTGTGATAATCTTCTGTTTTCACACCCACATTTTCAATATCCGGCAACAATGTCGCTGGATTCACATTCACACATCTCTCAAGAGTCACATTTGATGCTCCCAGAATGACTTTCTCATATTTAGTCAACCGACTATGTGACATGTACTGAGTTCTGCTTCTTGTCAAAAGAATTGCCACATTATGAGGTACGAATACCCTTACAGGATATCCCATTATGATTCCCTCACTCTGTTCTAGGCTTCTGCATGTCGCAGCCACAGATTTCAGACAACCTGGTAAACCTACAGCTACAGGGTCAAGTGTCGATGAGAAGTACGCAATAGGCCTTCTCAGTAATCCATGCTTCTGAATTAACACTGAAAGTGCACATCCATTTCTCTCACTACAGTACAATTCAAATTCCTTTTCATAATCTGGCATACCCAAAGCAGGGGCTTCACACATTCTGCTTTTCAACTCTTCAAATGCTGCCATTTGTTCTCCATCTAGTTCCAATGGGTCTGTCATCTCACTTTTTGTCAGCTTAATCAGTGGCTTCGTTATCAGCGAAAAATTAATTATCCACTGACGACAATAACCCACCATTCCCAGGAACATTCTCACTTCTCTCTGGGTCTTTGGGGCCTTCATTTCCCTGATAATTTTGATCCTGTCATCAGTTACTTTTCTCAGACCTTTCTCAATATTGTGTCCAAGATAATGCACCTCTTTCTTGCAGAATTGCAATTTGGCTGGAGATACTTTTAACCCTCCATCTGCCAGATGATTCAGTAAAGCTATAGTATCTACTTCACAAGCTTCACGTGTCTTTGATGCCACAAGTAGGTCATCAATATACTGTACTAGTACTGAGTTTTCAGGCATGATCAAACTCTCCAATGACTTTTTCAATAACTGATTGAATATCGAAGGACTCTCTGTATACCCCTGTGGGATACGACACCATGCTAAAATACGCTGGCCAAATCTAAATGCAAAAATCGGCTGGCTGTCATGATGCAATGGAATTGAAAAGAAAGCATGACACAAATCAATCACTGTATACCACTCAGCATCATGTGGAATCTGATATAAAATCACTGATGGATTTGGCACAATAGGACAACATGCTACCACAATTTGATTAACTTTTCTCAAATCTTGTACAATCCTGAACTTCCCATTAGGCTTCTTTAGCCCCATTATCGGTGAATTAAACGGACTACTCAGTAGTTCTCTCAGAACTCCCTGTTGAATCATTTTCTCAATTATAGGAGTTATTCCCTCAATTATTTCTGGTGTCATTTTATACTGAGGAATGTTAGGATAAGTAATTCCCTCTTTCACTGAAATTTTCACAGGATCTACATTATTCATCAATCCCACATCCTCTCCAGTAAAATCCCAAACTGTCCTTTTCACTGTGTCTCTCAGCTCTTGAGGCAAATCCTCCGGATCAAACACAGCATATGCACCAATTAACTCACTCTCTCTATTTTCTAGAGTCATTCGGTACAAAACATCCTCATCTGGTGTTTCAAAAGCTATTCCATCCGGTGTACAAAAAATTGTACAATTCATTTTACAAAGTAAATCCCTACCTAACAGGTTCACTGGACTTGTGTCGCAGACGATAAATCTGTGCATGTCTGAAAATTTCCCTATTTGTACTCTTACTGGTTCAGTAAGACGTGTCCTGATTTGTGTATTGGCTACACCAACTACTTGGATTGCTTCATCCGAGAGAGGAAGATTTCTAATATCTGTTGACCTGACAGTTGATCTTGTCGCACCTGTATCTACTAAAAAAGTAACACCTTCTTCATTTATTTTTCCATCCACAAATGGTCCTGCCTGGTCTATTTCTAGAGTTGCACCAAGTATGCACTCTTCCTCCTCTCTTCGGCACCGTCAATAATCACCCTCAGACTCACTCCCTTCATTCTTTAACAAGTACTGTTGTACCTGGTTAGAACGCCTTGGTTTGTTTACCAGCTCATCATTGTAGAATCCCGAATCCGGATTATACTTTTGTGATCCTCTATTCTGCGGCAAGGGCGGTTTTGGCTCTTGACTCTGCTGTCTCACAACTTTCTGTTGTTGCTGCTGTTGATTATTCCCCTCGTTCTGCACCTGTTGATTTAAGGATTTTCCCTCATTATTCACTAATGATGGATTGGTACACTCAGATCTCCAATGTCCTAGTTGGCCACAGTTGTGACATGGGAACTTTTTTTTAGCTTCCTCAAGATTCCCCTTTCCTTTCCCTGCATACCTAGGTCTATTCCCTGCATTATTTCCTGCATTATTCGCCTGTTCCACCAACTGTGCTTCCTGTCTTTCCGCAACTTTCACTTGTGCCCACATTGCTTTCTCTTTCAGCTTTCTCTGTTTTGCTTCAATTTCATCACTGAAGTATTTTGCATGTCTCAGAATCTCATCTATTTTCTTACTCTGCCAATCCACAGTATGCTCACGAATTCTTTCACTAATCTCAGGTCTCAGGCCATATACAAATCTGTATACAAAATGACTCAAATCCTTGTCACCCAGGTGTTCATCTCCACTGAATTGTTTAAACGCCAGTATCAGCCTCTCGTAAAAAGCATGAACTGATTATTTTGCTTCCTGATGTGTTCGATCTATTTTAACCCAGTCTGTCTCTTTTGGAGGTACTTTATTTTTCAGGTATACGATCACCTGCTCATATTTTCTCATTACTTCTGGATCTGGTGCTCCTGTTCTCTGATCTCTTGGATATTCCTCAGTAGGCCAACTCACAACTATTTTACACTCAGCCCACAAGTCTGCTGGAACAATTATATCAAACAGACTATTCAGGTCAATCCACAGCACTTTTGACAATTTCACAAACCTGTCTACCTGCCTATACCACTCGACGGGCTTTTCTCTCAATCGAGGGAAATCATTCGTAAATGATAAAATATCCTGTCTGGTCCATGGAACATGTACATATCCTCCTCCAGGTATTTCTCTCATAGGATAAGTATCCACTGGTTTCTCTTTTTCTCTCACAGGAAATGCTGAATAAGTCCTATCCCCTGATTCTTCTCTCTTTTTGTACCACCTATCCTTCCACTTCTCAACATCACCCCATTTTCGCAATAAAGCGATCATCTCTTTAATCTGTCCTGTTCTACCAGTACCATTCAAATTTTCAATATCTTTATCTGTGAAATCCATCCTGTAAGACTTCTGCAAAATTTTCACTTTATCAATGTCAACTCCATAGTCATTTGCTATTGCTCTTAATCTGTCATGTGTATTTCTCGCTCTCCAGGTGATATTTTTACACATAAACAACAATTCACTATCATGATGATTTTTTAGAATTTCTGTTGGAACTGTCCCTGCAACAAGCTCTTCTAATTCTACACGTAACCTAGCAACATCAATTGCTTGTGAATCTTTATCCCTCTTTTGAAGAACTTTCATCCATTCATTCAAATCTTCAGCTGTTATTTCAGTAGATTTTCTCACTGGAACCACTTTCTTCTGCGGTTCTAAAATTGGCATCCCTGAACAACTAGCTTCACCAGCATCCAGTCCTGAATTAGACTGTACCTCTAATCCTTCACTACATGTGTCATGTCTGAATTTTCCTGCCCTTTTTCCTGAATCTCCTGAAGGACCAGCCAAACTTGTCAATCTATTCCCAACATATGGAATAACCAAACCATTCTCACCTGTCCTCTGCTTATCAAAAACAGGTATAACCGGACCTATGGTTACGGGTACCGTAACAGCGTCTAGATTCTTTGTCAGTTCTTTGATCTTTTCAGTCAACTCCGATGTAGTTCTGGCTAATTCTCTCATATTTTCGCCACTGCTTCTATTCTCTCTTTCCCTGAAAGGATTACCACTTCTTAACTCAGGTGTCACATTTTCTGTCTCAATGATACGCACTGTATCTCTTATCGGAGAAACAACTGGTGTACTCTCTTCTGGTTACGGTCTATATGGAGGTGGTCTTTTGTAAATCACGTCATGTAAAACCTCATCCTCATATTCATTAACTCCATATCTTCTCACTTCTGCCTCAGGAACCCTTTCTGTTCCCTCTTCAACTGTTCTCATAGGATATAATCCCTCTGACATACTAGCATCTCGCCATCTCGTCATTCGATCATGATGAGTTTCACGACCATGTCTCCTCCCGAACATATACCTATAGTTGCCTCCAGACCTCTGTTTCTCTCGCTCATTCACTTCCTCTTCCCATTCCACTAAAGCCTCGAACTGTGTCGGCCTTGGTCTTGGGTCAAGACATAACATCTTTTCCCGTAAATTTTTCAACACGGCCAGATTAAATGAACCATGTTCTGGAAATGCTAAAACTCCATCTTCCTTGGTATACCTAACCCAATTTTCCAACCATATACAAGTATGATACCCATATCTCGCAGCCATGAAGGATGCAGGCGTTTTCGATGGAGGTAACAATTCACCCTCTCTCGTTTTAACATCTTTATCCTTGTCAAACCAATTTTTAATCTTTCTGAACAAAGATTTTTTCTTTTTCTCTTCTTGGTAATACATTTTAACGTTTACCAAAACTCTCTAATCCCTTCCGTAATACAACTGCACAATATGATTTTTTCAACCAATAACAGCGCGACTCACACTAACGCACCAATCCTGGAACGTCTACGTCACTAGAATAGCTCTTCCAATCCTTGCGCGGCTCACACCAACGCACCAATCTCAGCGCGAGCACTGTTCTGATCTAATATCCAATCAGAGCGCGGTCTGTTTGACGTCAGCAGTCGCTGCAGTCGCTTCTGTCTCCTGTCTCTTGTCACTCGTCTACCCCTCCTTTACAAAATTTCTCAGTAGACTCCGTGTCAAATTTCTACAAAATCTATTAGTTACAACATATAAACATCTCCATTGTCTGCTTCGCTAACCACAGAATAGTAAAGAAAATCTATTTCACAAGAATCCCGTTGACACAGTAGCACATCCCTCTACTCTGCCCTTCTAACATACATTCATTAATTGTTTCCTCTAGGACTTGTCCAAAGAGTCTTACAATCAACTAAATATGAGCATTCACGCACATTCATACAAGAAAATATAGTACATGCACACAGAATCCTGCTTTTCCCGAGAACAGCGAACAATCTGCTCTACTACAGAATTATAACACACATTAACCAAGCAGCTTACCTCTGCCCAGTTTCTTAAACAAGCTCAGAGAATACCTATTACCTCTCCCGCGATAAGCTTTAACGGCGAACCTTACGGATCCCTGGGACTTAAAACCAGAGTTTCACAGATAACCTTCACTACCATACGCACTCCTTATATACCAGAAATATTTCTAATAGTAACATACGACAATGTCACTGATTCCGAACCCAGACAATGTGACGAGCAACTTCAATTGTCACACGTTTTCTTTTTCCTGCATACATACAGGACCAACAATCCCGTCTTTCCCGAGAGCAGGATATACTTTCCTCTGCCCTACTACGGAACTGCTACTAGCTCCCAAGTTCCAGAAGCACTACATATAACTCAACATGACAACTCCAACATATAGTATTAGTACATATACCAACATCAATCAATAATCAATAATCAATAAGCTAATGTACAAGCAATCTAATCAGATCAAGCCAATCATCAATAACCATCCTCTGCTACCAGGAAATTGATGCAGATTGGGGTGAACAAAATCTCCCTACTTCCACGGATACAGTACTTTCACAGTTACACGCACATACACTCACCAAACACTAGGGCCCATTTCACTAACATACACTCAAATACTCCACCAGCACTGAACCTGTGGAAAGAAAACCTCCTAAACACCCCACATCTACACTGAGGTCGAAAAGACCTAGTTATTGTAATTGTCCTGAGTCATAATCTAAACAATCTATACATCAATAATCAAATAGAGTACTCAATAATTGACAAAAAATAATCACCAACACCGTATTTAAAATTATGATTCTTTATCTAAAATTAGTCAAAAGAAATTAATCAGAATAAATCATTTTCTCATAATTACCTATTCTAGCTAAATGTCAGAATGGGTCATCAGGACAAGTCTCTCAGTAGAAGTCTACCGAGTCACCGTCCTCACAGCATCGATCGATCCTCACCAACGCAGGTTTGGGAAGAAGTGGCAAAGTGGCCTCCCTCCCTCTCTAGGCTAACAATATTTATAATGAAACTTGCAATAATATAGAAACATTAAATGTTCTACACGTCCGCCGAACCGCTGAGCAGAGCGAGCAGGAAAGGATGTAGCATCGCTACATTTGGAAAATCTCCGCTCAGGAAAAATCACAAAAATAAAAAGACAGAACAGGAACTAAAAAAATGTATCCTTTAACATCCACATTTCCTCAATGCTAACACGATGACTTCAGAGTCCATTCAGTTCATTCTTTATGGCTCCTTTGTCCTCCAAGGCTATTCAAACATTTCTTGGTTCTTGGAGACTTGCCCAGCACTGCTACTGTCCTCACGGAAAGTTTTAACCAGGCGAAGACTGTGGTCAGATGATTCAACCATATTCAGCAAGGCCCTCTCATCACAAATCTTTCACTCGAGGCCAGGCTGCAAACGGCGGACATTTTACGCTAGGCCAAAATGGACCATCTTAATTAAAAGAGACAAAAACAACGTTACCACAGCATAGTGATTAAACAGTGTTAACCCCACTAATACCCTTATGTGTATGTAATTATCTAGCTTTTGCAACACAGAAAAGCATTAGTTCTAAAGCGTTTCGTGCTTTAAAATAAACAGCACTCAGCAACGTTTATTTAATAAAACATGCACATTTATTAAATAGCAATACGAAAGCATTCCCTCGTGTCAGTTTTCTTCTCATTAGTTCACGTTGATAAGTTTGAACATATACACAAAACAAATAATTAATAATTTAATAATTAGTAATTTTAATTATGACAAATAGACAAACCAGAGCTTAAAAAACCAATAGATTTTCATCAGAAAATCCTACTCCAGCAAAGTTTCCTAATTTCCTCATTTACTGCAGTCTCCTCAGTAGGAAATACTTTCAGTTTTTTACTTTGATTCCATCAAGAAGGCATTCAGATGTGTCACACATTTGCCATAAATTCAGAATGTTAGCACTCTTTTTGCTCATTAGATCACTGTAGTAAAGCTACTGCTCACCAGGGAAAACTGCTGCTGGTATTGAAAATGCATGTTTCAGTCTGCATGTCAGAATTTTTTAATGAAATAGAAGAGGATTTGAGAAGTCACTCAAAATGTGCCCTAATTTTTCTTTCTGCAGCACTAATCATACTTTTTATGGAAAAATGAACCCCCTCATTTTGTTCCTTTTTAAATGAAATGTTTTAAGAGTTACCACTTTAATCCAATCAAGATGGCTTCAGGTGTGCCATACGTTTATCATAAGTAGGACTGTTAGCGCTCTAGTGATTCTTTGGAACACTCTGGGAAGGTGCAGTAGAACACAAAGGAATCAACTGACAGTCTCTGCCCTTGTTGGATGTACATGTTTTACTAAGAATGTCAGACTTCATTCTCACATGACTGAGAAAGATAATGTGAATTTACAGAAAATATGCTCTCAGTTTAGCTTATAGATCACCTTCCAAACCTCTGTGGGAAAAGCATGAGAAAATATTTTTCTCTCAATCATGATATCCCAGCAGAAGGATTTTTCACATGGTGAAATCACCTTAGAACATACCACAATTCCTAAAATGAGTATGGTACCATCAACAAATGATTTATAATGTAACTAAAGTCTTAAAACCTTCTATTAACTGCAATACTTTTTAATGAGGTGCTATCATGTATATTGGTCCCAAGATGGCTGCCAACACTTCTTGGATGAAGTGCTGACAGCCAATCAGATCTCAGGATGAGATGTGTGGTTAGGCTCCGCCCACATATATATATGATTTTACTTTTGATTTTCTCAGGAACTACTGAACAGATTGACACCAGACCTGCAAAAGGCACTTCCCTGACCTGAGGACTACCTCTCTGCCAAATTTCAAGTAATTCTGTTCAGCCGTTCGGGCTGTACCTTGGACTAAAGGTCCCTATGGAAAAATGCATGGGGAAAAAGCGTTTTGGGACCCCCCCTTTTTCTCAGCCCCCGCTTGACGAATCCCCCCGAGACTTTAAGGGTAGGAGCGGAGCGGAGCGCCCCACCTATTTTGAAAATTTCGCGAGGATTCGTCAATCGGCGCCAAAGTTATTGAAAATAGAATGTTGCGGATTTCCTATGGAAACACAGTCCTAACTATAACTATCTATTGGCGACCGCCAGTAGATAATATATATATATATATATATATATATATATATATATATATATATATATATATATATATATATATATATATATATATTCGACCATTCCTGTTACAAAGAATGAAGACAGGCGTAGACTCCGTGAGGATAAAGCAAGGGGTGGTTTTTATTTCACCAAAAGGCCACGACGCGTTTCGACGGCAAGCCGCCTTTGTCAATACAACAGGCAACACCATCAACAGCCATTAAGTACCTGGTATCTTGAAAGATCGTCATGACAACGGTAAACAATAGACATAGAAATGCGGTCTTTACCCTGACGTATAATTGAAAAACAGACTATTTGCTCATTGTTTCTCTCCTGCTAAAATCTAAAATAGATTACACTCTTAAATATCCTTGTAGTAAATTTAAACAGGATATAAGACATTCGATACAATCACAAAAATGGAGCCCTAGTGGGCTTAGATTACCATATTTCTAGACAATCTCTTGCCTTGTTGACAAATGAACACAGAGTAACATAGTAGCTAAATACCTCTGTATATGATCAAATGAAAAACAATAGGGAGGAGAGAAACTCGGTATCACGGTGTCAACCCTTAGTGGGAATAATGTCTGTCTAAAGAAATCTGGGTATAGAACAAGAATCAAGACACTTAGGAAATGGAAAAATAAGATTAGGTGAGCCTGTGATAAAACTACGGAAACTGGGTACGTTTTAGAGACAGGCAGATAAGAATCATAAATGTACAGATAAAGCCTCATCCGTATTCATACCAATGGGTATTTTGGTATTGAACAGAATTATGTATTTCGATTCGAGTCTACGCAGTACTTGTGGCCTGTTACCTCCTCTTGGGTTCTTAGGTACAGTGTCTATAACACAGTAGGAGAGATCACTAGCTCTTCCACTGTGGTATTGGTTAATGTGTCTAGCCACAGGGTAATTAGGGTCATCATTAGTGATGGCCCGTAAATGTTGAAGTATACGTACATGGACAGGGTGAATGGTACTCCCTATATACCGTTTACTGCACGTACACTGTAACATGTACACAGCAGATTCACTTTTGCAAGTGAAGCTCCCCCCTTATAAGGGGGCGTGGCCAAGCCGCGAGCTGAGATGGCCGCGCGGCGTTGAAGCTCCGCCGCCGGCTCAGCACTTACGCTGCCTTTCCCGACCTCCTGATGCGGGCGTGCCCGGCTCCGACGCTGACTCTCCTACGGCCCTGGGGCACTCCGGGATAGAGATCTGGCCCCGACTTCACCCGGGACGACCGGCGGACGGCAGGGGATCGCGGACCTGAGGCCCAAGATGGCGGCCTGTGTCGGCGGCCGAGGACGGGAATGCGGAGGCAGCAGCCGATTGGGAAGCAGGTACCTGGGGGGGAGTTGAGGGGGGGGTATTGAGCGCTGGGGTGCGGCCTGGTGGGGGTCTGCTTTGCTCCCCACGCCGCTACTGACCAGAGGACGGCCGGCGCTTGGCTTTAGCCCTGCGCTGCGGTCGCGGCCTCGCTCGTTGTCTCCTTCCTGGGGCCCCGGGCTAATTTGGTCAGGGGGCCTGGGGGGGTGGCGGGACGGCTTGTTGGCGGTGGGGGTGAGTTGGGGGGACTCCGTGCTGGGCCAAGCGCCCAGGCTGCCTCTGCCCCTGCCCTTGGGCCCTCGCTTGGTGGATCCTGTGTTCCGCAGCCTGTGAGGACCGCTCTCCTTCTCCCCCACCCTGCACCACCTACCCGAGGCTGCTGTTGGCACCACGGAACTGCCTCTCTGCTTGGTCCGGATCCCATGACCCCGTGAGAGCGCTCCCTGGTCCTGAGGGTTGAGGCGTCGCCCTACTGCTTCGCGTCCTGTGGTGGTGCATGGGCCTGGGAGGCCGCGGGGCCGGAGCCGGCCGGATATCCTGGGGGCCGCTACATCACCCGTACTACTGGCCCGATAAGCTGCGGATAGACCCGTACTCCTGAGCCGTCACTTCATCGTCTTGGTGCCGCCTTTGAACTACGACAAGCGGGCCGGTTGCTGTCCAGCCGTGTGGGGGCATGGGTCGCAAGGACCCAAAGCAGAAGACGTTGCCCTTTGAAAAGCTACCTGAGCAACCGGCGGACCATCGCCCAGCAATGCCGGCCCCTTCGGGAGGCCCGGCCTGTGATCCGGCGGCCTGTGCCCCATCCCCAGACTGGCTGCAGGAGATGCGTGATGGGTTTAGGGCCCTCGATGGTCGCTTTGATGCCCTAGACAAAACGCTGGAAACAATGGGGGCCAAGATCCATGCTCATGATAAGCGCTTGGTGGAGGCTGAGGCCCGGATATCAGCCGTGGAGGATAACGCAGTGCAAGAAACCAAGCGCATAGATAGAATGGAACGCATATTGAAGGAGGTGGCCATCAAGAACGAGGACTTGGAATCGCGCAGTCGGCGCAACAACGTGCGAATCACTGGGGTTCCGGAGTCCATGGCTACCGGCAGACTGGACGTTTTTGTGGAAAAGCTGTTATCGGACATTTTTGGGAGAGACTCCTTCACACCGGGCTTTGTGGTCGAGAGGGCACACCGCTCCCTGGGGCCGCGCCCTAATCCGGGACTCCCCCCTCGCCCGCTGTTTGCCCGTATTATGAACTTCCGGGACCGCGACACGGCCCTGCGGCTGGCTAGGGAGAAGGGTGAGATCACTTGGCAGGGCTCGAGACTCTCATTCTACCCGGATTTTACCGCCATGGTCCAGGAGGCCAGGCGGAAATACGCGGGGGCGAAGGCGGCGCTCCGTAACCTAGGCCTCAAATATGGCATGCTCTACCCGGCCCGACTGCGGGTTGAGATTGATGGCCGTGTTCGGCTCTTTGACAATCCTACCGAGGTGCAGGAATTCTGCCGTACATACAAGCCACACAAGGGCCCTCGGGGGGGAGATGAGGATGGACGATCTCCTCCGCGTAGTGGATCTGCAATTAGCCAGGACCTGTTTTCTGGCTCCGGGGTCGGCTGAATCAGTGCCCGTATCCTAGCTTTGTTCTTCTTCCGAATGTTTGCTTCAGGGAACTTTGGAACACTATTTTGTATATCTGCTTAGCAGTGCTGGGTTGGTGGCGGGTCGTTGCCATCCCCCTTTGGTTGACACCGCTGAGACTACTTTTGGTTACGATGCTCTGCTTTTTCCTATTTGCTTACAATTGGTATTGTTATTTGGAGCTATGTTTTTTTTCCACAGGTTTGGGTTTGCCTCACGTTTGCGTGATATGGCTGGGTGGAGGGAGGGGGGTAGGGTTAGGTTATTTTGCTTTTATTGACATAGCTGGTGATGTGTTTACTTTGCGAATATACGGAGACACTGCTGTTTTCTGGCTCCCATTCCTAGTTGCATGGCATCGATGGCTCACATAGGCTTGAATGAAACTCCCCTCGGCCTATCCCTAATGTCTTGGAACGTCCGGGGCCTGAACAACCAGCGTAAATGCAAACAGATACTACACTATTTAAATCGGCACAGAGTTGACGTTGCTTTTATCCAAGAGACGCATTTACTCTCCTCTGTTGACGCACGCTTTGCGGCTTCGTGGGGCGCTCATAGATATTTTT